>NC_053432.1:3996908-4640630 GCF_007990345.1 Gossypium hirsutum | reverse complement strand
AAACAAAAGCAATGGATCAAAGATAGAAAGATTGGAACAGTTGCACGAGAGATGCAAGATCAATGCATGAACGACTGGAAAAAATCAGCAAACATGTTAGAATCCCAGAACACTGTGATGAACCAATTAAAGCATTATTGGCTGGAGGAAATAACAAAGAAAGGACCCGTAGTCGATGCGGGGAAGATCACGATGACCCTATTATCCTCCAGGTTCACCCCAACTAACATTCAAGCACAACCAGAGGTGTACCACAGAGGGTACCGGTTACCATTAGACCTCAATATCTGGCTGGTGCCTCGGTACCATTGCATTTTCAAATGGCTCGGGTTCTAATCCCGGGATAATCCCACTAATCCTGTGGTCCCGGACCTCGATGATGTGGCAGAAACAGAAAAAACAAGAATGAACCTGCCAAAACAACTAGAAGACCGATGTAGATGGTTAGAGGAAAAATTAGAGTCATGGAAAACATCGACTATCATCGCGGGTTGACGCAAGGATCTGAGTTGGTCCCTGATTTAGTACTCCCACCTAAGTTCAAAATGCGAATTCGAAAAATATAATGGGACAGTTGTCCTGAAGCTCATATAACTATTTCTGTCGAAGAATGACAGGATACGTCAAAACGATCAGCTGTTAATCCACTGCTTCCAGGACAGTTTGATCGGATCTGCAGCCAAATGTACAACCAACTGAGTCGTGCTAAAGTTGTTCATGGAGAACTTGGCGCAAGCTTTTATAAGCAATACAGTCATGAACGGATATAACACCCGATCGAATTACGTTACAAAACATGGAGAAAAAGCCTAGCGAGAATTTCAGGCAGTACGCCCAACGATGGAGAGAATGCAACACAAGTCCAGCCACCCCTTTTGGAAAAAGAGGTCACCATGTTGTTTATCAACACTTTGAAAGCCCCGTTCATCAACCACATGTTGGGGAGTGCTACCAAGAGCTTCTCGGATATGGTAATGTCCGGTGAAATGATTGAAAACGCGGTAAGGAGCGGTAAAATTGACACGGGGGAAAACTTTAAAAGACCAGCCCAAGGAAAAAAGAGGGCGAAGTAAACAACGTAAGCACATATAGCAAGAGCCATTTAAAACCGATTACTGTTGGCCTCCAAAAATGATAACCACTAGTCACCAAGCCCCCTCGAGGCAGGAACCCAATACAAGGCCCAACACAAGGACTAACACAGAGAGACTTCAATTCACGCCCATTCCAATAACATACGGGAACTGTATCAGAAGTTATTTGATGCACACATAGTATCTCCATTTTATCTCGAGCCCATGCAACCTCCATATCCCAAATGGTATGACACGAATGCCCAATGTGAATACCATGCAGGGATACCAGGACACTCAATCGAGAACTGCACGGGGTTTAAAAAGGCGGTGGAAAGGTTCATTAAGATGGGGATTGTGAAGTTTGACAATCCATTAGGACCCAACGTAGCAGCGAATCCGTTACCCAACCATGCTGATAAAGGGGTAAACGCAATAATCGAAGGTGAGGAAAAGAGAATCAAAACCGACATTGCAGAGATAAAAACCCCATTGAGTTGGGTCTGGAGACAAATGATAGAAGGAGGTCTCATCAAACAAGATTCAAAAGAAAGGCCCGAAGGAACGAAGACGTACTGCGAGTTTCATGCTGAAGAAGACCATGACATTCAAAACTGCACTGAATTCAAGGCCATGGTGCAAAATCTGATGAACAACAAAGAGCTAGAATTTTATGAAGAGATCAAAGGACTTGAAAATGGAGAAGTTTATGCCTCGGAGGAGGGGCCTACGGGAAAGGCCCCAAATCACCCAGTGGTGATTATTTCAAGGCCAACGAGTACAGGATCTGGAATACAACTGGCGCCAAGGGTCATAATCCAAAAACCTGTAGCCTTTCCTTACAAGGATAGCAAAAAGGTTCCTTGGAATTACGACTGCAATGTGATGATCACGGGAGAGGAGAACCCGATAAATGCTTCAGAAGAGGGTAATGACGCAGGTTTCTATACGCGTAGTGGAAAACGTTACGACATGGGAAATACAAAAAGGGAACCTATAAAAGGAAAAGCCTTGGTGGTTGAACAAGATAAAACGAAGACGACCGGAATTGAACCGCAAATTAACACACCGGTGACTGAAAATGAGGCTAGAGAATTCCTAAAATTCTTGAAGCATAGCGAGTATAGCGTGGTGGAACAATTGCATAAGCAACCCGCTCGCATCTCAGTGCTCGAGTTACTTCTAAGTTCAGAGATACATCGTAATGCGTTGGTAAAAGTGCTGAATGAGACTTATGTCGCTAAAGATATCTCAGTGAACAAATTGGATCGCCTGGTTAACAACATAAATGCCGATAACTTCATCTTCTTCAACGATGATGAGATCCCACCAGGTGGTATGGGATCTACCAAGGCCTTGCACATCACTGCCCGTTGCAAGGGGTGTATACTACCGGCGGTACTCGTGGACAATGGATCGGCCCTGAATGTTTTACCCCTGTCCACATTAAACAGGTTACCTGTGGATAGTTCTCACATGAAATCATGCCAAAATATAGTGAGAGCATTTGATGGCACTGAGAGAAAAGTGATGGGGAGAATCGAGATACCTCTATTGATTGGCCCAAATACATACGAGGTGGACTTTTTGGTAATGGATATTAAACCATCTTACAACTGCCTATTGGGGAGGCCTTGGATCCATTCTGCAGGAGCTGTACCATCGTCACTTCACCAAAAGTTAAAGTTGGTGATAGAGGGTCGATTGGTGACTATAGGCGCAGAAGAAGACATCATTGCATCAGTCACCGATGATATGCCATACATAGAGGCTGATAGTGAAGCGATAGAATGTTCATTCCGATCATTGGAATTCGTAAATGCCACATTTGTCATCGAGATGAGCAAAATCCCAGAGCCTAAGATATCCAAAGCTACGTCAATGAGCTTACAGCTAACGATGGGAAAGGGAGCATTGCCTGGAAGAGGATTGGGAAAATACCTCCAGGGAAGGGTTGGAGTACCGATCCTAGTTAACAAGCAGGACCGTTATGGTTTGGGATATAGGCCTAATGCGAGGGAAAGGAGGAAAGAGATGGAGAAAAAGCAAGAAAAGAGAAGAGCACATTTGGGCGGGATAGAAGTCAAGTGGGGACCGATAACCTTTCCCCATATATCTAAAACTTTTGTTTCAAGGGGAATTGTCCACCCTGAAGAGAAGGATGAGGTTACAGAAGGAAGGATTGAGAGGTTGGACATCAATGCCATATCCGCGGAAGAAAGGGTGGAAAGGAATTTATCGGGCATTCGTCCTTACGAACCTGGAAGTGTTTTGAATAACTGGACTGCAGAAGAGATCCCTGTAACATTTAGAACTAATTCAGAGTAATATTCAGAACACTTGTTGCCCTAAGCCTGGGGGTGATAAGAATCTTTTGTAAAAGGCACATGTCCAAAATCTAATTTCAGTGAAAACTTATCATTCAGTTTCATCTTGAGCAAATATTCTTTCATTCTTTTCATTCCCTTTATAATCATAGTATGCATACAAGTATTCTTAGATTCTTTTATTTGGGCCTCCATTTGTTCCAATAACAGGTCTTCAGATATCAACGAGATGAGCGACTCTGTTACTAATTCAGAGTCTTTATTTGAGCAAGACATGAGTATAGATAATCCTCAAGATTTTGAAGGTGACCAAGACAACGTTTTATCTCCGGATTTGTTAAGAATGATGGAAGAAGAAGAAAAACAAATTCTACCCTATAAGGAATCAGTAGAAGTCGTGATCTTAGAAGAGGGCAGAGAGGTAAAAGTTGGCGCTTGCATTGCCAAGGAAACAAGGCGAGACCTTGTTGAGTTGCTTCAAGAGTTTAAAGATGTCTTCGCATGGTCCTACCAAGATATGCCAGGTTTAAGTACTGATATCGTGGTGCACCGATTGCCTATAAAGGAAGAATGCAAACCAGTCCAACAAAAGCTTCGAAGGATGAGGCCTGATGTCTTGCTAAAAATAAAGGAAGAAGTCAAGAAGCAATTCGATGCTGGTTTCTTACAGGTGGTCAAGTACTCAGAATGGGTAGCCAATATAGTCCCTGTTCTAAGAAAGATGGGAAGGTGCGAATGTGTGTGGACTACAGAGACTTGAACAAAGCCAGCCCAAAAGATAATTTCCCACTGCCTCATATCGATACCTTGGTAGACAACACGGCCGGATACTCACTGTTCTCTTTCATGGATGGTTTCTCCGGGTACAACCAAATTAAGATGCTTTCTGAAGACAAGGAAAAGACCACGTTCATAACGATGTGGGGGACGTTTTGTTATAAAGTGATGCCTTTTGGATTGAAAAATGCGGGAGCAACGTATCAGAGAGCCATGGTAGCATTATTCCATGATATGATGCATAAAGAGATAGAAGTTTATGTTGATGACATGATCGCAAAATCTAGAACAGAAAAGGAACACGTGCAAGTTCTGAGAAAACTGTTTCTGAGGTTAAGGAAGTTCCAGCTAAAACTTAACCCAGCCAAGTGTACTTTCGGGGCTGGATCAGGAAAACTGCTAGGATTCTTAGTCAGCGAAAAGGGAATTGAAATTGACCCAGACAAAGTTAAGGCCATACAAGAATTACCTCCGCCAAGTACTCAAAAAGAAGTTCGGGGTTTCCTAGGAAGACTGAATTACATCGCTCGATTCATTTCACAATTAACTGAGAAATGTGACCCCATATTCCGCCTTCTTAGGAAACACAATCCAGGTGTATGGGATGAGGAGTGCCAGGAAACTTTCGAAAGAGTTAAACATTACTTGTCCAACGCCCCAGTACTGATGCCACCTTGCCCTGACAAACCACTAATACTATACTTGGCAGTATTTGAGAATTCCATGGGGTGCGTGCTCGGCCAACATGATGAGTCAGGACGAAAAGAAAGAGCGATCTATTATCTCAGTAAGAAGTTCACTGAATGCGAAACGAGATATTCGCCAATTGAAAAATTATGTTGCGCATTGGTTTGGACTACTCGGAGATTGAGACAATACATGTTGTACCATACGACTTGGTTAATCTCAAAGTTAGACCCTCTGAAATACATGATGGAGTCAACTGCTCTAAACGGAAGGATGGCCCGATGGCAAATTCTACTATCTGAATTTGACATAACATATGTGAATCAAAAGGCTGTAAAAGGGAGCACGATAGCAGATTTTCTAGCAAGTAGAGCCCTGGACGATTATGAGCCTTTGAACTTTGACTTCCCAAATGAGGATCTGATGTATGTGGCAACTACTGAAGCGAGCACACAAGAAGGCAATACTTGGAAATTAAATTTTGACGGAGCCTCAAATGCCATGGGCAACGGGATTGGGGCAGTCTTGGTATCTCCAAACGGTGATCATTATCCTTTCACCTGTAAACTAGATTTTGATTGCACAAATAACATGGCGGAATATGAAGCATGTATCATGGGAATCCGCGCGGCTATGGAACGCAAAATCAAGGTACTTGAGGTATATGGGGATTCAGCATTGGTAATTTATCAGCTCAAAGGCGAATGGGAAACAAGAGACCCTAAGTTGATTAGTTACCGAAGGATAGTCCTAGAATTGATTGAGGAGTTTGACGACATCACTTTTTGTTACCTCCCACGAGACGAGAATCAGATGGCCGACGCTTTAGCTACATTGGCTTCCATGATCAAAGTAAATAGACCAGAGGATGTGAAGCCTATCCAAATGAGCATTTATGATGCTCCAGCCCACTGTTGTAACATTGACGAGGAAGAAGAAAAGGACGACAACCCTTGGTATCAGGACATATTGCGATACGTGAAAAATCGTGAATACCCAAACCAAGCAACTGAGAATGACAAGAGAATGTTGAGGAGGATGGCCAGTGGTTATGTCTTAGATGGAGAGATCCTGTACAAAAGAGGAAAAGACCAGGTGCTGTTAAGATGTGTGGACGCTGTGGAGGCCAAGCAGATCTTGGAAGAAGTCCATGATGGTATTTGTGGAACACACGCTAACGGTTTCACAATGGCCAGACAGATCATGAGATTTGGATATTATTGGTCTACCATGGAAGGAGACTGCATCAAATATGCTAAGAATTGCCATAAATGCCAGATTTACGGAGACAAATTCATGTGCCTCCATCACCTCTTCACGTCATGACTTCCCCATGGCCTTTCTCCATGTGGGGCATGGACGTCATTGGGCCGATATCGCCGAAGGCTTCAAACGGACATCGTTTCATTTTGTAGTGATTGACTACTTTACTAAGTGGTAGAGGCTACTTCTTACGCCAACGTCACAAAGACAGCTGTCAGCAAGTTTTTAAAGAAGGAAATCATATGTCGGTATGGAATGCCTGAAAAGATCATATCAGACAACGCATTAAATTTGAATAATAGCACGATAGCAGAGGTTTGTAATCAATTCAAGATCAAGCACCACAACTCATCGCCATATCGTCCGAAGATGAATGGTGTGGTGGAGGCAGCCAATAAAAATATCAAAAAGATTGTGGGGAAAATGACTGAGACCTATAGAGATTGGCACGAGAAGTTGCCATTCGCCCTCTATGCTTATCGAACATCCGTCAGGACTTCTACCGGGGCAACACCATTCTCTTTGGTTTATGGAATGGAGGCAGTGCTACCAATTGAGGTTGAAATTCCCTCTCTCCGAGTTTTTTCAGAACTAAAGTTAGACGAAGCAGAATGGGTCCAAGCCCGATATGATCAGCTGAACTTGATTGAAGAAAGGAGGTTAAGAGCTATCCGTCATGGTCAAATGTACCAGAAACGAATGATGCGAGCTTACAATAAGAAAGTTCGTCCTAGAAACTTCCATGAAGGGGACTTGGTACTGAAGAAGATCCTTCCCATACAAAAGGACTTCAGAGGAAAGTGGATGCCAAACTGGGAGGGACCTTATGTAGTAAAAAAGGCCTTTTCAGGAGGGGCATTAATTTTAACTGGGATGGATGGCAAAAGCTTGCCCAATCCTGTGAATTCGGATTCAGTGAAGAGGTACTTTGCCTAAAAAAAAAAAAAAAAAGGGAGAGGCCAAGGCGAAAACCCGCAAAGGGCACCTTGAGACCAAAGGGGCTTTGAATTGAAAACCCAGGAATGGGCAATTCAAATTTTCGATCAAAGATGAGGCATAGAGTAGTTTTGTCTTATCCGAATTAACAAGAAGGAGAGATGCTGCATCTTGGGGCATCAACAAAGTCTTTTAGGACTTCTAAACACAGAGTTTGTGCAGAGAAGCTCATGCTGCGATATCTGGGGCATCTTTTTTTATCTTATTTACATCTTAGCAAAAGTTGCTATTTGTTCATTTAAAGCTCTGCTCTCAATAAAGTTCCATCTTATTCATTGTGATAATCTTTTTCATCTTATTCATCTCGTATCTCAGCAAAATTTGCTATCTTGATTTGTTTGTTTAGAGATTTGCTCTCAACAAAATTTCATTTTGTCCATTTTGATAATCTTTTTCAAGCATTTTTCATTGAAATAATGATTAATGGACTGACAATACACATGCAGAAGGAGTTCTGCATATTACTCTGAAAGTTTCTAAATAATACGAGGACCTGAAACAGGACTATTGTTTAGAACTAACCAAACCTAAGGGTTGGAAACATTTGAGAAATGATAGTCTAAATAGCGTCTATTTCTTTAGGTTTTCTGTCAAAGGTACTGGCTGAACAA
Source organism: Gossypium hirsutum (assembly GCF_007990345.1). Lineage (NCBI taxonomy): Eukaryota > Viridiplantae > Streptophyta > Magnoliopsida > Malvales > Malvaceae > Gossypium > Gossypium hirsutum. The sequence continues at coordinate 4,632,896 of NC_053432.1, read as the reverse complement.
GAAGGCATCAGTGATGGAACCTTGATGAACAATGAGGAATGATAACCTAAGCATTAAAAATGGACCATTCTCATGACATTCTACAAATATCATTCATACACATCTAGTTAGGAGCATTTGATCCACTCTGATCATGTCATCCTAAACACTAGACGTAAATAGGTCCATAAAATTGATTTTATAGATCGAAGGTAGCAGATCCTATCTTCCTATATTGGTAGGAAGTGGATCGAAGATGCAGATCTTGTCTTCCCATATTGGTGGCGAAGTAGATCGCAGAAAGCAGATCTTGTCTTCATGTATTGGCGTGAAGTAGATCGAAGATAGCAGGTCCTATCTTCCTATATTGATAGGAAGTGGATCCAAGACGCAGATCTTGTCTTCCCATATTGGTGGCGAAGTAGATCGCAGAAAGCAGATCTTGTCTTCATGTATTGGCGTGAAGTAGATCGAAGATAGCAGGTCCTATCTTCCTATATTGATAGGAAGTGGATCCAAGACGCAGATCTTGTCTTCCCATATTGGTGGCGAAGTAGATCGCAGAAAGCAGATCTTGTCTTCATGTATTGGCATGAAGTAGATCGAAGGTAGCAGATCCTATCTTCCTATATTGGTAGGAAGTGGATCGAAGATGCAGATCTTGTCTTCCCATATTGGTGGCGAAGTAGATCGCAGAAAGCAGATCTTGTCTTCATGTATTGGCATGAAGTAGATCGAAGGTAGCAGATCCTATCTTCCTATATTGGTAGGAAGTGGATCAAAGATGCAGATCTTGTCTTCCCATATTGGTGGCGAAGTAGATCGCAGAAAGCAGATCTTGTCTTCATGTATTGGCATGAAGTAGATCGAAGGTAGCAGATCCTATCTTCCTATATTGGTAGGAAGTGGATCGAAGATGCAGATCTTGTCTTTCCATATTGGTGGCGAAGTAGATCGCAGAAAGCAGATCTTGTCTTCATGTATTGGCGTGAAGTAAATCGAAGGTAGCAGATCCTATCTTCCTATATTGATAGGAAGTGGATCCAAGATACAGATCTTGTCTTCCCATACTGGTGGTGAAGTAGATCGAAGAAAGCCGATCGACGATGGCAGATTTTACCTCCCTGACTACAGTGGAGTACATTGAAGCCAATAACTCTATCTCCCTACATTCAACAGTGGAATAGAGTGAAGAGCACAAATCTTATCTCCCTAAGCAGTAATTGAGCAGACGAAGAAAAACACAAATCTCATCCCCATGGAATCGTAGCAGAGTAGATTGAAGCTACAAGGCGTATCTGAAGTTGCAATAGAGCAGATCGAAGAATCATAAGACGCAGTGGACTAGAATGAGGTTACTTGAAGAAAGAAAGCACCAAAAGAAGTCAAAACTCGATGAGCCCGGGCAAAATTGGCCTTTCTTAGTCTTTGCTCTGTTCTCGTTACACGATAACAAGCAAAGAGGGGCAGCTGTAAGGCCCAATTTTATGCCCAGGCCCGAATATTAAAACAATAAACAACAGTCCAATTACAAAATAACAAACCCAAAATTCAACCCACTACCTAGCCCAATAGCAGAAACCCTAGCCCAAATAAAAAAAAACAAATGTTTGCAGCAGAAAACCCTAGGCGCAGCATGCTTAGGGCGCGCCGCTCAGCCTCGTCTGCCCCCCTCACGCATGCACGCCTCTGACCGGTCGCCACTCGCACGCCTCAGCCTTGGCCACCACGACGCTCACGCTTCTGACACTCCCACCTGCCCCACCGTGCCCACCACCTGCAACAAGAACAAACACAACAGCAAGGAAAGCATGCGAATGATGGGAAAAATAATAAACAAAAGGAACAAAACAAATATATTGGCTTTAAAAGCCGAAATCTGTCATGGGAACAAGGGGATTTTTTTTTTCCTTTCATTTTCAATTGTAATACTACTTAAGAATACAAGAGTAAAAGCAGATTCAAGCAAGAAAGACCAAAAACAGAAAAGGCAGTCAGATCTAAGGTTTTTTTTCATTTTATTGTTCAAAAACTCATCTATTATATATTTTTACATAGCATAAGTTTACAAAAAAGGAGTTAGCAAAAAAAATAAAAATTTTTTACCTTTCCGGCCACCGCGTGCGGTGGCCGGCGCCGGCGCCGGCGAGCCTCCGGTGGCCGTCCGGTGACCCCCCCTTGGCCGGAAATCGCTCCGTGCCCTCCCTCTCCCTCTTTCTTTCTTTTTTTTCCCTCACCTGGTCTCAAATGAATTTTTCAAAAAAACTTAGCTTTTATAGGGGACCAAAACGCACCGTTTTGGTCCCCCTGTTTAATGATAAAACGACGTCGTTTCGGACGTGGGGTGGGTCGACCCGACCCGCACCAGGGCAGGATCCGCGTGTTTTTGAGCGGAAGGGCTATTTGCGCAATTGGCCCTTCCGCATTTTTATATTTCGCAATTAAGTTATTCGTTGTTTATAAATTGACCCCGAAATCCATTACACTTTGCGATTTAGTCCCCCTTCCAACGGTGTCGTTTCAAGTGTTTGGATAAATTACTTATTTGATCCCCCATAGTTTAACGCGCGTTCTGATAAGTCCATTCTCCTTTAATTTCTTTCAAAATTCGCCCCAGAGATTTGGTTTTTAATCCAATCTCATCCCTTTTTCATCTATTTTTTTACCTTAAATTTTATAATATTTTTGCTGTTTAATTCAATTTTAAATATTAATTGTTATATATATAATATTATTATCATTGTTGTTTTATCATTATTGTATTATATTTAACTATATATATATATTTTGTTTCGTTTCTACTATTATATACATATATTATATATTCATTAATATTAATATTTGTTCACATATTTCATTACATATATATATAGGTATTTTTGTGTATATGGTATTATTTTCATGTATTCATTTATTTATATCATTTTTTTTAAATAATTATATTAAGCATACACTTGTAAATATCGTGCTATTCGTATATTTCCCATTATCTCATACAAATATCTTTGCATTATTCGTCATACATTTCTTTCATTTTTATGTATATGTTTTAGATATCACAACATTTATATATTTTCGCATTATGTTACGTATACATTTTTTATCTTTACTATTGTGATTATTAGTATATGTTTTTGTATTTATGAATATATCTTTAATACATATAAGTATATATTTATTATTAATAGATGTTTTCAACATTATTATTATGTATATTATGTGAATATTTTAACATTATATTATATATGTATTTATATATATTACGCATATATATATACCCCCTTTTTTAATATTATATTTTTTACATATATATGTAGATATACGTACTTATACCTACTTAAACATATTTTTTCACATTTCATGATTCTTATACTTACATATATTTATGCATATTTTACATCATATACATACTTATATATTTTATACTCTTAAAAATGCTTTTTGTATATTTCACATATTTTTTAATTCACATACATATATTTTATATTATCACGATTTGTAAATATATAAATACACATTTACATTTTTTATAATATTTACCGATTTTATATATGTGTACATACTTATCTATGTTTTCATATTCTGTAATTTATATATATTTCTTATGTTATGGTTTTAAATTATACATGCATATATATACATTTTACATAATTGTATTTATTGTCATCATTGTTATTTGGTGTTTGCTTATTTATCCATGTACACTTGTGCTTTTTCTAAAATGTTAGTTCTATTTATTTATTTGTATGCTTTGTTTATGTAATCGCCTCGTCATTTCATTTTGCCTATTGCATTGTTGTTACTCATTTTACTTTGCTCACCTTGTCGCATTCGTTATTGTTTTGTCAAGCATTGACACTAAACACCAAAAGGAAAATTTTTCTAAATAAGGCAATATTTCGCGTTTGGAAACTCGAGAAAACGTGCCCTAACGTGCTGGGTTTCGATTTCTCGTTTCACTAAATAGCCAAATATCCTCTTAAAGCTTCAAAGTATGGTTTCATTAAACTATAAGGTGATCTTGGTTTCGATGGTTTAGAGTATCGTGTCCTAACGTGCTGGATGTGATATTCCTTCGGAACAAGAGAATCTTATGTTTCAATTCACGATATCAGATTTTCTTTTAAGGATCGCATTTTTTAAAACTCTTCAAATTTTCAATTTTCGACACTAAAACACTAATTAATCAACTAGGTACCAATTTTGGGCGTATCGAGGGTGCTAATCCTTCCTCGTGCGTAACCGGCTCCCGAACTCATTTTTCTGAATTTCGTAGACCAAAATCGCTGTTTTTATAAAATTAAATCATTTATTAAAAACAACCACTTTTTGAGGTGACCCGATCACACCTCGTCAAAAAAGGATTGGTGGCGACTCCCGTTTTTATTTTTTTTAAATCCAAGTCGACCCCCGTTTTCATCGAAAAAAAATGGTGTCAACAGATATACATAATATAATATTAAAATATTTACATAATTCATAAATATTAGGAATAAAAACGACTAATAATAGTGCTACATAAGTATATACATAAATATATTAAAAATATATACATATATAAAAAATTATACACTAATATATAGTAATCATGATAATAATAATAGTAAAATATAAAAAGCAAATATAATAAAGATATTAAAATAAAGTAATAAAATAACAACATATATAAATATATATATACATATACGTACATAAAAAGTATACACTACTACATAGTAATAATAATAATAGTAATAGATTGATATTAGTAACAATAATAATAATAGGAAATAGTAATATAAATAATAGCAAAAATGATAAAATTAACTAATTTAATGACAAAATAGCTAAACAATGAAAAAAGGATTAAATCGAAATTGAAACAAAAAGTTTGGGGCGAATTCGCAATAAAAAAAAGAAAGGACTTATTTGAACGCGCGTGGAACAACGAAGGGCCTAAAGGGCAATTTTCCCAAGCCTCTAAAACGCACAGCATTGAGCGGGACTAAATTGTAAAGCAGGTCAAATTTTCGGGTCAAATTAAAAATAAAAAAAAACCTTGATTGTACAAGAGTGAAAAAGCGGAAGGACTACTCGCATAAATAACCCATTAATCAAAAACACGCGGATCCTCTAGCGGGTCGGGTCGGACGGGTCGGGCATAAGCGAAAACGATGTTGTTTTAGGGTTAAAGGGCAGCCCCCAAAACGAAGGGAGGGGGAGGGGGATTTCCGGTGGGAAGTCCGGCCACCGTCCGGTCATCGGACCGTCGTCGGCGCAGGCGCAAGCCACAGTGCATGGTGGCCGGAAAAGATAAATTTTTTTTTAGTTTTTTTTTACTTTTATTTTGTAATATATATATACAGTCTTGTAGTTGATGAGAAAAAAAAGATTCGATTTCTTTTTTTAAAAAAATAAAATCAACTTGTGCTTGAATTTGGTTCTTGTTGTTTAGATCCCTCTATTTGCTGTTTTTTCTTGCCTTGGAATCACTTGCTATCTATTCGAAAATGTGGTGTATGTATTATATTTTTTTGTTGAACCCTTTTACATTTGTTTTAATGGCTTTTATAGTCTTTACATGCATTATTATTATTATTATTTCTATTGTATTCTTCTTGCAGGAGCAGTTGAGGGGTGGGATGTGACCGAAGCTGGTGACCGGTGCAACAGGTGATGATGGTGGAGTGTTGCAAGGGCTGGTGTCAGAAGGCAGAGAGTTGGTGCGGCGCCAAACATAGGGATTAGGGTTTTCTGATTTGATTGGGGATGGGTTAGGTTAAAATTGGGCCATGGTAGTTGGGTTTGATGTATGTTGGGTAGGTTTAGTTGATCTGTTTTGGGGTTTAATTTAGGGTTAATGTAAATGGGTCAGTGGGTTTATTTGGGCTCCGGGTAAATGGGACAAAATTGGGCTAAAACAATAATATAATATAATATATGGGTAAAGTAAATTAGTTGTCACCCAACCATGGATTTCTTTTTTTCTTTTTTATTCACCCAACTTCGAAAAGTTACAGAATGGTCACTCAATTATTCAATTTTGTCTTTATTTGGTCACTCAGCTATCTTAAATTTTTAGGTGTTTCTATTTTTATGTTAACCAATTGATGACAAAAAAAGATAAAATTAAATAGTTCGATAACCGTTTTGTAAATTAAATAGTTCAATAACCATTTTGTAACTTTTCATAGTTAAGTAATTGAAAAATATTTAATAACAATTGGAGAACTATATTGTAATTTTTCATAATTGGGTGGCTAAACCGTAATTTAGTGAAATCTATAATACTTTATCCATAATATATTCACTTGTGATGGACCAAATCGTGTTGGGCGACTACAGTCCATAAAAAACGGCTCAAAATAAAGTATGAGTACCTTTGATTGTACTATAAATTATATATTCACATTTCTACTGGACTTCAGGCACGAAATTAAAAAAAAAAACTCTATCATATTACTAAATTCAAAAAAAAATTATAATTTATTTTAACGTGCTAATTTTAAAAAGAAAAGAAAAACACTACTGGTGCTACTTTAAGAATTATAATTTACATCTAGTGCTGCTACTTTAACTCTGCTTTTCCTTCTTTAAAATTTATTAATGAGTTCTTCATTAACCCAATCTAAATCTTAATTCATTTCCCTCAAACAAAATAACAACGCAAATGGGTTTTCAGTTAGCGCTTGACTTCATCCTCCTACTCCTCTTCCTCTTCCTGTTATGCCCAATTTTTCAAGCAGCAGAATCTCAAGAACCTACCTGTGGTAAAGAAGTATGTGGAAATATTACAATTCCATCCCCTTTTGGAATCCATAGCAGATGCTATACTCATCCTTCGTTTAGAGTAACTTGCAACCCAACCCTCAATGGGGAAAAGCCTTTCATAAACGTAAATGGCATCGATCTGGAGGTACTTGGAAAAACCATATATTCAAACGCCATTCTCATCAGCTATCCAGTTACTTACTTTAATTGTGATAGTATAAACGAGGCTAGTGTGAGGGTCAATCTCTCAGGCACTCCATTTTTCTTCTCAAGTGATATGAATTATTTCGGGTCAGTAGGTTGCGGAAATTTGGCTACTATTTCACGTAGCGAAGCTGATTCACTTGGCGGCTGCATTCAACCAAGGTGTGACAATGGTGTTTCTGAACCTGGCTGCTTTACTGAAATTAATGGAAATCTCACTTCCTATACCGTAAACATGACAGCCATGTATCCTGACAGCAAACGATGCGCATCTGCTTTCATCTTTAGCCAGTACTCTTTCTCTTTCCGTAGTGCTTACCCATTACCCAGTGGCACCAATAATGGAACCAGGCATGTTCCCGCCGTGCTCAACTGGAATTCCAGCTATTGCGGTGAGGGAGGTCAGTCACGCGCTGTCACTTCAATTGCTTGCTTTCATTATTCTTCTTTTAATTCAGCTAATATAATGATGATTTTGCTAATTGTTTAAGGTCAGTGTTTAGGATCATTCATTTTGTATATTAATATTTTTGGCTTTCAAAAATTTATACCTAAAAGTTTTGTATTCCAAAAACTTGAATTAATACTTAATGAGATTAAATTAATTAATTAAATTAAATTATTAGAGGAGTTAAAAATGTAAATTATATATTTATTGAAGGGTTAAAGTGTTTATGTTAAATTATTATTTCTTTTGAGAGAGGCAGAAAGGTATAGTTTACGAATTTGTTCACTTATAAAAATACTTTTTATTATGTTTGGATTCATTTCATAATTTACACAAAGTTTATAGAGATTTTGTCTTAAATGAAAGTTCATTTATTTTGAAAATTGAATCGTTAGTTCCATAAAAAAAAATTGAAATCATTAGTTGAATTATACATTGGTATAAGAATTTAATATTTAGAATATTATTATGTAAAAAGAGGAATCGGAATTGAATTATTTTTTACATTTTTAAAGTTTAAGAGTATAACTTTAAAAATTGAATCGTTAGTTCCATAAAAAGCACTTCAAACTTTATCAAGGAAAGCAATTAAGCTCTTAAGCAGTTAAAATGGGTTAAAAATGTCTTTTAACTGTTAACTTTAACCGTTAACTGTTAAAGTTAATGGCTCCCAATTTTATTTTATTTTTAGTTAAAGCTATGATGTATTGGAACACGGCGTGACAGGTAGCAAAAATGATAAAAAAATAAAAAATTATTAAAATTTAATAGCTATAAAATTGAGACACAACAATTTTTATGCTTTTTCACAAATTTTATATTTCTTTACATTTTTATAATTTTCTTACAACTTTATAAAAAAATTATAATTTTTTTATATTTCTATATATTTTATTTTTTTATGATTTTTATAAAATTTTATAATTTTTTTACAATTTTTTTCTAATTTTTAATAACTTCTAAATATTTTTATTAAATTTTAATAATTTTTTTATCTTTTATTGATTTTTATTTTTTTATTATTTTTTTACCACATATCCCGCCATGGTTGTGACACGTGGTAGCTTTAATTGAAAAAAATATGAGCAATTAACTTTAACAGTTAAATGACTTTTTTTGATGCATTTTGATATTTCAAATACCCAATTAAGTACAAAAAAATAAAAGCTTAATTACTTTTTTTAAAAAAATTTTAGAAATTTTTATACCCTTAAACTTATTTTTATTTAAAAATATTGTATGACATCAAATTCAACAATAAAATTTATATTAAAAATAAGAAAGTCTTTATTGAATTTAATGTCATAAATAACACAAAAATTTAATTAAAATTTTTCGTTAAGAGTAACACTTTCCTTTTTAGATAATTCTAAGGTTTTTTTTTTTTTGTTTTTTAACGGATTGCTTTTATTTCCTACAAACATTTCATGTACATACATTTAATAGATTTTATAATTTACTTCCTTTTTGCTAAGTCCGCAGGATGCGTACCTATCAACTTCTACACCTACAAGGTAGAGTCATGTGGGGATGTCACTTTTCACTACCCCTTTAGAGTGAAGGGCCAAGATGATCCCAAAGACTGGTTTAAAGTAATTTGTGACAAAACCACCGATGGAAAAAAAATGGCCTTTTTTAAACATAAGTGGCACGAATCTGAAAATACTACACTTTGATTTTTCGGACGGCATTATCATGGTCAATCATCCAAAAACTTACTTTTAACTGTCGCAAAAACCATCACAACAGGATAAGTCTCAACTTAACAGGCACCCACTTTTACTACTCGAATTACTACAACAAATTTTGGTCTTCAGGTTGCGGTAATTTGGTTACTGTTTTCGACAACGAAACAGATAATCTTATAGGCAGATGTTTGCAACCAAGTTGTAGGATTAATAACGAAACTTCCTCTAATGATGGTTGTCTTGTTAATATTCCTCAGGGTCTTAGTTCATTCTATGTAAACATGAGTAGTAGTGATTATAGGAAAAAAAGATCATGCGGATGTGCTTCCATGATTTCTTATGACTATGATCTGAAGTTTGATATAAGTAATAAGGCGTATATATGTCCCAACACAACTGCAATGGGGCACTCCAACATTTGGAGAGTGCCATTTGAATGATAGTTCGGACACTTATTGTACATCTGATGGTAAATATTGCTGGTCGAGGTTGAGCTCTAATCATCTATGTGTGTGCTACAGCAATGATATCGATTATTCGAGTGCATGCCAAGGTATGAATTAATGTTTTTGTAGGGAACTTTTGTTTCTTATATCTATATTATCATTGCTTATAGGTATACGTCAATTGAAAATTTATTAAACTATTTTTTATATACAAATTAAGTTATATTATTTTAAAGGTATTCTCATTTTTTATATAATTTTATATAAAATTCATAATAAATCTAACATCGTGACATCTGAATCTTTCACACAATAAATTTTAAAATTTAATTTTATCATTTCAACCAAGGATTCATTTAATTCTTATATAAGCTTTAATTCAATATGTTTATTAATGTTTTCCGCTCACATCATGGGTGTGTCTTAAAGTAGTACTATACTTATTTACTCTTGAATAGAATTAATTATTTTTAAAGTTTTTATGGTTTGTAAATGAAATGTGTTGTTTGAAATTGAATAAAAATTGAAAAAAAATAAATTTCAAGACATTTTTTATATAGTAAATGTTAATGTAGTTATAATTTAAACTTGTTTGATTCTTTTTAATAATATAGAGACTAAATTACTCCATTTAATAATAGAAAAATTAATTTGATCTAATCTATATAATATAAGGATCTCTCATATGCTTTAACCAAATTATATGATTATAACATTTTTTTATTTAATTCATAAATGATAGATGGGGAATGTGGGAATTATAAGTACTGCAGCATGCTTTGTTTGAATACCCCAAGCAACTATTGCTCCTCACAGTCTTGCTCTCCTCATTATGAGCGCAAAATACAGACTCAAAATAATCATAGCTTGACAAGCATTATTGTAGGTACGTGTTTATTTTTAAAGTGGAATCATTATGATTAAGCAATGGATAGTGCAATAAGGTTCACTCATTTTTCATTTAAAATAAAGGGCTATCAAATATGAATAAAACTTTATCGAAACATTTTCATGGTTTTTTAACATGTACTTTATTTTTCAAATATACCTTTTAACTATGTTTCTTATATCTATTTAGGTTGCAGCACTAGTGTTGGGACACTATTTCTACTACTCGCAACATGGAGTATGTACAAAGTCCTCAAAAGAAAACAAAAAATCATGCTGAAGCAGAAATACTTCAAAAGGAATGGAGGTTTGTTACTGCAACAACATTTGTTTAGCAATGAAGGTAATGTTGAAAAAATTAAGTTGTTTACTTCAAAAGAGATGGAAAAGGCAACCAATAATCGAATCCTTGGTCAAGGAGGTCAAGGGACTGTTTATAAAGGAATGCTAATAGATGGAAGCATTGTGGCTATTAAGAAATCCAAAATGGTGGAAGGAAAGAAATGTGCTGAAAAGAAGGTTGAACAGTTCATTAACGAGGTGATAATTTTATCTCAAATTAATCACAGGAATGTGGTTAAGCTTTTAGGGTGTTGTTTAGAAGCTGAAGTCCCTCTATTGGTGTATGAGTTCATCCCAAATGGTACATTATACGATCTCATTCGTAACCAAAATGAAGAATTACCATTGACATGGGAAATGCGTTTACGAATTGCTATTGAAATTGCCAATGCCTTGTTCTATTTGCATTCAGCTGCTTCTGCTCCTATTTATCATCGAGACATCAAATCTAGTAACATACTTTTGGATGATAAATATAGGGCAAAAGTATCAGATTTTGGAACTTCAAGATCAGTTGCACTTGAACAAACACATCTAACCACTCGGGTGCAAGGAACTTTTGGATATATGGATCCAGAATATTTTCGATCAAGTCAATTTACAGAGAAGAGTGATGTTTATAGCTTTGGAGTTGTTCTTATTGAGCTTTTTACAGGACAAAAACCCATCTCCGCAGAACAATCAGAGCCAGTGAGAAGCTTGGTATCTTATTTTTTGGATTCAATGCAGGAGAATTCCTTGTTTAACATTCTTGATCCAATGGTAGTAAAGGATGGTCCAGAACAGGAGATTATAGTAGTGGCTCTGCTAGCAAAAAGATGCTTGAATCTTAATGGAAAGAAAAGACCCACCATGAAACAAGTAGCAATGGAGTTGGAGTTGATTAAAGCTTCTGGTGGAAATGTTATGGAAGACCATGGTGTTGAAGAATCTGAAATAGATGACATAATCCATTCATGGGAGAACAATCCTAGTTGTTCAATGTCTACGACAGTTACAACCAACAGTGTAACTTTTCCATTAAATTAATCTTTCTAGTTTCCAACAATCCTGAAACAATTTCTCTTGATTGAAGCCTTTAGCATCTCTATTTGTCACATTGGTGGAGTCTTGTGGTTGCCCAAGCATACATATATCTTGTTACACTCAATGTTATTTGACCTCTTGAAGGTATTTTTTTTCTATTCCTAAGTCGATGAATTCATTAATAAAAAAACCTCCAAACGGGGATACAAAATCCAAGAATAGCATCAATCGAAAGAAAGGTAACCCTAGTTATCCACATCTCCTTTTGCTCTTCTTCATCCTTGACCTTCGTCTTCTTTTTCTGATATCTAAAGATGAAATAAGAAGAGGTGATTAACTCACCATAGTAATAGTAAGCCTTTATTGAACGAGAACAACTAAAGAAAGTAAGAGATATTAACAGAATCCATCAAACCCTCATCGCCATTTTTCTCCGACGCCATTACTGCTCTTTCAACAACTCTCGAACCTTCAATTTCAAATCCTGTCGGAACTCCTCTGATTGTTCATATTCTTCTTCAGATTTTCCCTGCAAATAAACAAACTAGCTTAGTCTCTTCTCTTGCAATAAGAATTTATCAAAATTTCCGACAACAAAGCTCCTTGAGTTTTAACTATGCATTACCAGCTCCTTGTGGATGTTAAACGAAATGATATCGATGAGCTCAGGCTGATCGAGAGAAGTAAAAACACAAAATGTATAACTTAAGCATAGTTGTGCAAAATATGAAGAAAATGCCTTCAAAGAAGCTCCACCAACCATAAAAACCATCCAAATATGCTAATCCAGCTAATTCCTTGCAGTTTTCTCCATTTATAGAACCTACATTATTCAATTTGCGATTTGACGAGGTATTACTAAATTTCACTTTTAAAAATAATTATAATATTTAATCTAGAATTATTAATTAAAAATTAAAATAAAATTGAGGTTGCGATAATTATACATTTAAAAATAATTATAATTTAATAGAAGTTCTAATAATCACATATTAAAAAATAATTAGAATTTAAATTACAATTATTAGTTAAAAAATTGTGTTAATTTCATAATAGAGTTATTACTTGAATAGAACTCTAAACATAATAATAATAATAATAATTAATTATTATTATTATATTCACAATTATTAGTAAAAAATATTTGACAGAAACAAAAATTGTGCTAATATTATGAAATATATATTTGTTGTAAGTTAATATATTTTAATTATATTCAATAATTTAAATAATAAATATTATTTCATATTAATTAATGCAATTAAAATAAAATATTTAAAAAATTAATTAAATATTAAATGTGCAAAATCACACACAATACCTGTGACACTAGAAGCTAGTAATATTAAATACAAGAGTTGTAAACTACTTGGGTTTACCTTAAATAAATTCAGTTATCATTAAGTTGAAGAATCCAAATTAAATTGGAATCTCTTAATACATAATTTCAAAAAGCTTACAATTCAAGTTAAATATTATATCAATATTTTTGAACTGGATCAATGATCAAACAAATTAGGTCGTTGATTTTTAGTCTGTTCACTTCAAATCAAAAAATTTGTTTAAAAACATAAAATATTAATAATTATAAAATAGGATTCTATCAATTCAATTGTTTTTAGCTCAATTCGTAAATCAATTGATCTTTTACTTTCTCTAGATCGATATCTCGATTAATTACCAGTCCAATTGATTAGTCCAATCTGATTTAAAAAACGCATTATAATTTTTTTACTATTGATTTTTTTAAAAAAAACTTTGAACCATACAACATTATATATTATTTTTTTATTTAATTATATACATGGACATGCAAACGCTTCAAGAAATAAATAAATAAATAAATGATAGATTTACTATCGATTTAAATAAACAACTTATGCAGTGAAAATGACCACATGAAAGCCTGAGACCACTCTTCCTAATAAAGCGGATCAAGGTAGATAATCAAATTCATGTGCAAAGTGAATGAGAATTTACAACAAATATAATCACAAGTAACAGAAAGAAAAAATTCAAATTAATTGGTCAATAAAGTCACATATACAACTTACAACAAAAAGCTTAAAGCCAAGCCCTAAAGTAGATCAACTCTCGAAACCAGAGTCTTCAATGGAGTTACCAAACTATGATAACAGCCTAGGGATGAACCTAACAAAATAGACACGGATCTAAAAAATAGAGTTGTCATTAACAAATTTTGGCTTAGTTTATAACATCCTATATCTAGCTTAAATGTTATAGTCGAATCTTGAGAAATTACAGAAATTCCTTTGATAACCAGAAACTTAAAATTTGAAAGTGTTTTGTAAAATAATACTTGAAAACAATATTTCCAGTTTTTAGAACAAAATTACCTTACTTGGTTACTTCATTTTAATTACAGAAAAAAACACACATACATTACATAAATTTTGTAGTGGAAACCTTGAGTTAAAACAAAGTTTTGAAAATCGTAATTTAGTTTTGAAAATTCAGTGCATTGTAGTTTGAATTAAAATAATGTAAAACATTAAAACAATTCAAAACGAAAAAAATCCTAAAAACATAAACAGTCCCCAAAAGTCCAAAAATAGTCCAACGGAAAATACTTTTTAAAATTAACAGAATAATTACAAATAAAATAACGATTTTAAACCAAGTTCCCGCCACACCTTATCCATCCTAAGTCTGTTGGTTACTTGAAGGAAAAAAAAAACAGAAAGTGAGCTACGAGCTCAATGTGTAACACATTTCGAACAACAAATCAGACACATGTAATTTATCATATACCCTTTTCAGATGCATAATAAGAAACAAATTCAAATATATGTTCATAATCAGATTCATATAAAATCAAATCCAACCCCAGACACCTATAAGTGAGAGTATATCAGTTTTCATAGTAGTGCAGACCAGCAGCAAGATATAATATGCGGTAAACTGCCAGAAACAGATAAATGTGGCTAAACCACCAGAATTGATATATAAAGTTAAAACCACCAGATTAGGCAGCTTATTACTGGTTGCACTTCCTCCGACACATCATATCCCACCCCAATGCACATACTAACAGAAATTAAATATGCTTATGTCATGCATACTTTTCACATCAAATCATGCTATCAAATTCATCAGAATACAAACATGTCAACATATTTCACAAACCAAGCTCATATTACTTCAACAACACCCCTAAACAATTCCACTCTATTAGACCAAATTCATTCCCTTATTAACCCTCACCTACCAGATCCAGTATAGGCCCCAGTGACCCTCTTAAGCACTCTCAACATAGCTTAGGATAATGCGTCCTCTCCAACAGTTTGACCACCAAATGTAACACCCTATACCTGGCCTAAACGTTATGGCCAAATTCTGAGAAATTACAAACGTTCATTTGATAACCAGAAACTTAAAATTCTAAAGCGTTTCTTAAAACAATACTTATAAATGATATTTCCAATTTTTAGAGTAGAATTACCTTACTCGGTTACTTCATTTTAATTCCAGTTACTTCATTTTAATTCCAGAAGTACACATATACATTACTTAAATTTTGCAATGGAAATCTTAAGTTAAAATAGAGTTTTGAAAATAGTAATTTGATTTTGAAAATTTAGTGCATTGCAGTTTGAATTGAAATAATCTAAAACATTAAAGCAATTCAAAAAAAACATAAAAAATCCCCAAAAGTCCAAAAATAGTCCAATGGTGAATACTTTTTAAATTGAATAGAATAATTAGAAAAAAAAACAATGATTTTCAACCAAGCTCTAGCCATACCATCCGCCCTAAGTCTATAGGTTACCTAAGGGAAAAACAAACAAAAAGTGAGCTATAAGCTCAGTGTGTAACATATTTCGAACAACAGATCATACATATATAATTTATCTGATACCTTTTTTATATGCACAATCAAAAACAGATTTAGATATATCTTCATAATCATATTCACATATTTAGATGCAAAAATCAGATCCTACTCTCATCTGCTACACACCATCTCCCTCCATCCCTACACACCAAATAGGGTATTAAATACCCATTCAACCCCACACACCTATAAGTGAGCATATGCCACTTTTCGTAATAGTGCGGACCAGCTAGCAAATATAATATACGGTAAAACGCTAGAAACAGATAAATGTAGCTAAGCCACCAGAACTGATATATATGGTTAAAACCACCATATTAGGCAGTTTATTAACTATCGCACTTCCTCTGACACATCATATTCCACCCTAATGCACATGCACATACTAACAGAAATTAAATATGCTTATGTCAAGCATATTTTTCACATCAAATCATGCTATCAACATCATCAGAATACAGATCATGTCAACATATTTCACAAACCAAGCCCATATTACTAACAATAATATACTATTGGATGCCATATTTTCGAGTCATATTTGTTCAATATGGACTCTACGGAGTAGCTAAATATGAATAACACAGTAGTACAAAATTAAGCAACATTTTCAGGAAATGGACCCACACACCTGAGTGGCCCATACGGCCAAATTAGCCCAGCCCGTGTGATCCATACAACCTCATACATGTCTATGTGGGCCACACGACCTAAACAATCTAAACTGTGTGGTCCACATGGTCTAGCACATGACTTAGCACACGATCGTGTTACTCGTACGGTTTCCCATAAGGTCATGTGACTCACATGGTTTGCCACACAGCCGTGCGACGTCGATAGTGGGGCTCGAGTCACTCACCTAAATATTTTCTGATACGAAACCAACATCGCGAATACTAGAACCTGAAATCGACATTTAGAGCGTTCAATTCAATAACGATTCTCTAAAACTAATCCGTCAAATCAACAACAAATGCCAATTGATAATAATAACATCACCAATTAACCACAAGCTCAATTAATGATTATATACCCAAAACGAGCAACAACTCCCAATAACAATTAATTCATCAGAGAAACGTTTGTCTCAAGATCCTCACCTAAACAAAGCTTCACACATATTAAATATATACCACATAAAAGTAACAAATTTATCCTTCAAAAACCTCTAAAAAATCCAGTAGCAAAACACTTACGCTCAATTGCACGGAAGATTAATAGTGCTGAAGGTAGAACACAGAAAGGCAGATTTCCAGCACGAAGGTAATACGAGCAAAAGAATGAAAGGGAAATAGAGATTGTATCACAAGAAAGGTGCAAGGAAGAAGCAGAAAGGAAATAAAATAAAATAAAAAGAAAGAAAAGAAAGTAACAGACGTGATAGAAGGGAAAATAGTGGACGACAGTAATGGGGGAATAAAATTAAACTACCCCCTTATCCGCTAAAATGATCCTTATCTAAATAGATTTTTTTTTCTTTCTAGAGTTTAAATTCTACTCAAATACTACTACACGTAGAAAAATTAGCAAAAAATAATTCCATTTTGCTCACACAAAAATTTAAACACAAGATCAAAGAGTAAGTTAAAAGTTTTACCCTTAAACTAACAAACTTATTCTTATTAAAACTTGCGCGAGAATAAAATTTAAGTCAGATGTTCAAGGATAGAGATAGGGAAAAAATAACAAAAATTTCAAAGAGGGAAATTTAAACCTAGAACCTCACACACACACAAGCAACACACATAACCATTGAACTAGATCACTTCACTTTAAAAAAAATTACAAATCAAAAACTCAATTTTTTTGGGGCGCGTTACATAGTCAGTTAATCACTAATCGCCCAAAGTTCTAAGACTAATCCTAAGACAATTCCAAGTGAAAATCTTAAAACTAAGGCTCGATCTCATAATTAGATCTAGGTTTGGGGGTACGGTTATATGTAGGAAAGGTTGAAGTACCCCTACAACATCTATCTGAAGCTAGTCCTACAAAGCTTAATATATTTAAGGTTTTAAAATTCTAATCTTGACTCCAAATAAACCTAATCTAAAGGAAAGAAGATATCTAAATATATAATACTAAATGAAATTCAAAATTCTACCGCCTAAATTTCAAATTTAACTAAAAAGTTAGAATCCTAAAACTAAAGCTGAATTAAAGTTAAAATTCTAATAGTTTAAAATCTAACATTAATAACTTAAAAATTCTAAAATATAGAAAAATGAAAATTTAAAACCTATAAATCGAAACACCTTTAGAATCCAAATTTTAAACTAAAATAAAATTAAATCTATTAAAAACCTAACATCTAAATTCTAAGAATAATAAAAATTGGAAAACAGGTGAAAAAACTTAGCTAATTTAAACATGGCCTCATCCTTAACCATTTCCCTTATTCTAGGGATACTGCAGGTCACCATCCTTCTAATTTCCTTTGTTGCAATTGTGTCAATAGCATGTTTGTCGCCATTGGAGTCCGAAGTGATGGTTCTGGTAGAAAGTGGGTGGTGGAGTGCCTATGGCAGCAATGCTCCACAACCTTACAAGGTGTCAGGCATATCATGCAACACTGCTGGAAGCCTCTTCGAAATT
Source organism: Gossypium hirsutum (assembly GCF_007990345.1). Classification (NCBI taxonomy): domain Eukaryota; kingdom Viridiplantae; phylum Streptophyta; class Magnoliopsida; order Malvales; family Malvaceae; genus Gossypium; species Gossypium hirsutum. The sequence goes on along the minus strand of NC_053432.1, from coordinate 4,614,674 downwards.
AACAGATGTTATGAGTTCATTACCGAGGTTGGAGATAGGTTTGGGAAATTAAATTTCCCTTCATTTCCAAATCTTGTCCTTCTTGATCTTAGTGGTTGTCAATTTCATGGAAATATCCCGCATCAAATAAGTGATCTATTCGAATTGAAGTAACTTGACTTGGCTAGATGTGGTTTATCCGGTGAGTTACCTCCTCCTTTAGGAAACCTAGCTTAATTAGAGTACCTTAGCATTTCATATCGTTATAATATTAATTATAAAATTAATTGTTCCATCCCTCTACAACTAGGGAATCTAAAGAAGCTGTTTAGCTTAAATTTGAGTTTAACCAATCTTACAGGACAAATTCCTTCATTTATTGGGCTTTTGACTAATCTTAAGCATTTACGTTTGGATAGGTATCAGATTGATGATGGTAATAATATAATCCCTCAAAATTTGTGGAATTTGAGGGGTCTTGTGACTTTATACTTAACTTTGTACCTTAATTGTAACCAACTTCAAGGTTCAATCCCTCAAGATTTTGAAAATTTGAGATTTTGAATAAGATCAACCTTTTATCCCTCATTGGTCAAATTCCCCTAGCTTTGGGTTATTTGATGACATTGGAGTACATTTCACTCTCCCAAAACAAATTAAGTGGCACAATCCCTTCTTGTATTGGTTGTTTATCGAAGGTGCAGTACATAAGCCTTGGTTCAAATCTATTGAAAGATCCTATTCTTGAAGAAATTTGTAATTTAGCAAATCTAAGTTTATTGGACCTTTCCCAAAATAAATTGTTTAGTTTTTAAAAAAAATTTATTTTTCTTAAAAAATTATACAAAAGTTTACTACTCATCAAGTATAGAATCAACGGTATGTGAAAGCTAAAATATGCAATTTGTGCTTAATCCTCAATGTTTTGATAGATGTAAACATTGTAGCAGCAATGATGCTTGTAGGGTAAATACAAAATTTCCAACTACTGAATCCAAAGAACAGAAACAACTATCTCCGTGTACCGGGAATAGAACCGTTAATATCTCACTAGTTTAGGCCATCAATCCATGGTAGATGAAGCGACTTTTTGGCTATTATGGAGAATATCTCCTTTGCAATTTAGTCCAAAAATCTCAATTAACTCAATTTCTCCTCTTTTTCAACTTAATCCAAGCTCATTCAAAACCTATTAACTACCAAAATCCCAGCAATGACTTATCAAACTCTTGAATTAGAATTTTCCATATGAAATTCGCTATAAAAAATTTAATTGTCTATAAACTTTTGCGGTATTCTATCGGAATTTCGTGAAATTTAACATATTGACTATTGTTTTTCACATAGAAAGAAAGCAAAAAAAATGGATCAAAATTAAGAATTTCTTTGTTATCATATCGTGCAAAACGCGTTTAATTAGATGAGTCTAAGAAACAATTAATCATGTTTTGTTGGTCTCTAAAAGCTAAAAAAGTAAGTTGGCAAACAAGTGAAAAAGCGTTGATCATGGACTAGGTTTTGCTGAAGTGTATTTTTAAAAAAAAAAAACCTAAGTTGAAAGTGTTGAAGTTGGTCTCCATGCAACACATGCAGCCAAGGAGCAGCACATGCACTCGAGCCATGCATGCAGCAGCTGAAGTTCAATGTTGCTGTCCAATTTCAACTTGTTTTGTTACTTCAAGTCATATTTTTTGTAATCAAGTTAGAATTGAACTTAGTTGGTAACTCTTTCTTGATGTAATTAGGTGTTGATTGACTGAAAATTCAGCAATGCAACATGTATAAGTTAATTTAGCAAGTTTCAATGTAATTTAGTGGTGTTAGGTATTTGTTTAGGTGAAAACTTGTTTTGTATTGACGATCTTGTCTGGTATATGTAATGGCTTAATGCCTTTGTTTGTTTTTAATGAAAATCAATCAGATTTCATCCGCATACTCCATCTATTTTCTTTGCTTTCAATTCCATTCTTGAATTCTGTTTTTGTCTCTTCTGCAAGTCTCGAGCCTTGCTGCTCAAGTCAAAGCTGAACTTGGTTGCACTTTGTGCTTAACACCAACAGAAAGAAGGTTTCTGAGTTGTTTCCCATCATAAAACCCCACACGTAAAGTTAGTCATTCACACAACTCTTAATTATTACTTTAAGCAAGAAATATTGAACATTTAAGATGAAATTACAGCGGCAGGTCCACAAATATCGTGGGAACAAATTTGATATTGTTTATTGTTCTTGATGGTTTTATTGAAATCGAAAAAAAAAACTTACTTACAATAAAGATTGTATGTGATGAGATTTTGAATTGGAAAACTTTAGCTTGATTGTGAGGAAATTATCAATAAACTTCAGATTTCATTTTATCTTCCTTCTCTGCAAATTTTTCTTGGAAATTTCTAATGTGTACAGAATTAGAAAAGAAGATGTCACGAGAACAAATGAGGTGCATTGCAAAATTTATGGGGGCAGATACTTGCTATACTGATTAGCTTGTAGAGGGTACGGGTGTAACCGAGTCGAATTTGAATATTGGTAAGCTCAACTTAAAATTTGGAGTTTGATACTCGATTTGAGTTCAATCGAACACCTGCTATTAAGTTGGAGCTCACTTGAGATATAATTGAGCTACTTGAACTGGAACTCGATTAAATTTGTTTATCAATTTTTGTACTCGAATTTGACTCGGTAATTAAGGGCAATAACATAATAATATAAAAAATATGAAAAACATATTAAGACTCACAAGCTATTCAAGTCAAGTATTACTAAGTTAGAATTTGGCTTGATTGATAGCTTGAGCTCAGCTCAATAATTACTAAATCGAATTCGAATTTTTTTGGATTCAAACTGTTGGGAAGAAACCGAACAACCGAAACAAAGCGAAAGCACAACCGGTGTTCTTTCTCTCCTTATAACTCCTGTCAAAAATTATGGCAAGCACAATAGCACAATATATGTTCTCTAGCAACCTTAATCAACCACAAATCAACTAATGCAACCACAACAAAAATAAATAGAGACACCGACATTTTTACGTGAAAAACCCCTCTAAATCAAGGGTAAAAACCACGGGACTTTAGAGTCCGATAAAGAGCTCTACTATCATCAAATGTTCGACTACAAGATCACAATATCAAGCCTACAACAAGCATTCAACTCCGACAAGGCTAACAATATATAATCTTTAGCAAAAGAGAGAAAAATGAGAGAACATCACCAAAAACGTAGCTGCTGAAAAATGGGTATTTTCGACGCTACAAGTCTCGGATGAAAAATCCGACCGTACAAAGTCAAGAACACCTTATCACCTAGCTGCTGTCCAAAAATCAGCTCAATCGAACCACGGATGCACCTTCGATCGAGGAGTTGATCACTGCTGCACCAAGCTTGAAAAACTAATTTTTTTTCTATTCTCTCTTTTTCTCCAACGAGCTTCAATCTCACTCTCTGTTTCTCTCTGGATGTAATTGAGAATTTTTGCTCTCAATTAAGAATGCTGCCCACTCCCACGTTAAAAGGCCAAAAAATTGGCTTTTGACAAAATCAAAAAAGAAGGCAAAACATTGTGGCAGAAAATATGGGTTTCCCACATAGTGGGACCCACACCTAACAAATCTCCCCCTCCAACTATGTGGGGAATGCCTCCATGCCAGAGGTCAAACAACATGCTTCAAACTTTCCTCTTGGTAAGGCCTTCGTCAACATATCAGCACCATTATCATTAGTGTGTATCTTCTCAAGCTCTAATAGCTTAGCTTCAAGAACATCTCGTATCCAATGGTACCTCACATCAATATGCTTAGATCTAGCATGAAAAGTTGAGTTCTTACCAAGATGAATAGCACTCTGGCTATCACAGTACAGGACATACTTCTCCTGAGTAAAACCAAGCTCATGCACAAACTTCTTCATCCAAAGCATCTCCTTACACGCTTCGGTTGCTGCAATGAACTCTGATTCGGTGGTGGACAATGCAACACAGTTTTGCAGTCTCGATTGCCATGCCACAGCTCCCCCTGTATAAGTGATTAAGTAACCTGAAGTAGATCTCCTCGAGTCAATGTCTCCGGCCATGTCTGAATCTGTATACCCAACAAGAACAGGTTTCTCATTACCGAAACAAATTTTCATGTTGGAAGTGCCACGAAGATATCTCATAATCCACTTCACTGCATTCCAATGCTCTCTGCCTGGATTAGAAAGAAACCGACTAACTGTACCAACGGCATAAGCCAAGTCTGGTCTCGTGCAAACCATTGCGTACATCAAACTACCCACGGCTGAAGAGTAAGGAATTTTCTGCATCTCTTCCTTCTCCTTTTCTGTGGAAGGACTATGCTTAACACTCAATCAAAGTGCATAGCAAAGGGAGTATTCACCGCTTTAGCTTTGTCCATACTAAACCTTTGAAGTACTTTCTCAATGTACCTCTCTTGTGATAACCATAATTTCTTGGCCTTTCTATCACGTGTCAGTCTTATGCCAAGAATTTGCTTTGCTGGCCCCAAATCCTTCATTGCAAAGGATTTACTCAACTCTTGTTTCAACTTCTCAATTCTAGAAGCATTCTGACCAACAATAAGCATATCATCAACATAGAGCAAAAGAATAATAAAATCATCACCAGAGAATCTCTTAACAAACACACAATGATCAGAAGTAGTCTTCTTGTAGCCTTGCTCCCCCATAACAGACTCAAACTTCTTGTACTATTGCCTTGGAGCTTGCTTCAAACCATACAAGCTCTTCTTCAATATGCACACACAGTCCTCTTTCCCTTGTGCAACAAAACCCTCTGGCTGCTCCATGTAAAGCTCTTCTTCCAAGTCACCATGAAGAAAAGCAGTTTTCACATCCATTTGTTCAACCTCTAGGTCATAACAAGCTACCAAACTCAGTATAGTTCTGATAGAGGACATCTTCACAACCGGAGAAAATATTTCTTCAAAATCAACCCCTTTTTTCTGAGTATAACCCTTGACGACCAATCTAGCTTTGTATCGTGGAGATGAAGACTTCTCTTTTTGCTTCAACCTGTAAACCCACCGATTATTCAAAGCTCTTTTGCCCTTAGGCAGTTTCACCAATTCAAAAGTATGGTTCTCATGCAAGGATTGAAGCTCGTCTTTCATCGCTTCAACCCACTGATCTTTGCATTCACTCTCCATAGCCTCTTCATAACATTCAAGTTCTCCCCCGTCAGTCAAAAGAACATATTCATCAGGAGAATACCTGACAGAAGATCGTCGATCTCTGGAAGACCTTCGAAGTGGAACTGTTGGTGGAGCTATAGGTGCTTGTTGTTGATCATTCACAACATCATCCATGGGAGTATCAAAGTCACCTATAGTCTGATGGTCACCACTAACATCACCATGCACATCATCCTGGATAGGATCTGATGAAGAGTCTAGGGGAACCGGATTCACATCGATCAAGTCACCACTACCTTATGAATCCACTTTCTCCGTCTTATCAATGTCATCAATGGTCTGATCCTCAATGAAGACAACATCTCTGCTTCTCACGAGTTTCTTCTGAACTGGATCATAGAGTCTATAACCAAACTCACCATCTAGACCATAACCAATAAAAATGCATTGTCGAGCCTTGGCATCCAACTTGGATCTTTCATCCTTTGGAACATGAACAAATGCTTTACAACCGAACACACGTAGGTGATCATATGACACGTCTTTACCAAACCAAACTCTATCTGGCACATCACCTTTCAAAGGAACACTAGGAGACAGATTTATCACATGTGTCACTGTATTCAAAGCTTCAGCCCAAAATGATCTTGGTAACTTTGCATCTGACAACAAACATCTGACTCTCTCAATCAATGTTCGGTTCATTCTTTCAGCTAACCCATTTAACTGTAGAGTCTTTGGTGGTGTTCTCTGATGTCTGATTCCCTGTCGTAGACAATACTCATGAAATGACCCTGTGTACTCGCCACCATTATCAGTACGAATGCACTTCAACTTCTTCCCAGTTTCCCTTTCAATTGATGCTTGAAACTGTTTAAACACCTCAAAGACTTGATTTTTAAACTTCAAAGTGTAAACCCATAGCTTTCTTGAACAATCATCAATGAAAGTCACAAAGTAAAGTGCACCACCATGTTATCTTACTTTTATCGGACCACAAACATCTGAATGGACCAACTCTAGCAACTCTGATTTCCTATGAGGAGGATGGCTTCTAAATGAAACTCTTTTCTGCTTTCCTGCTAGACAATGAGCACAATTCTTCAGTGTAGCATTCTTTAAACCCGAAAGTTGATTCTTCTTCTCTAAACAGCTAAGCCCCTTCTCACTCATGTGACTGAGTCGTTTATGCCACAACTCAGTTGAGTTGTCATTCAGTGTCACATTCACCGTCTCTCGAGAAGTCAAAGCTTGCATCAAGTACAAATTTGAGCTCTTCTTTCCTCGAGCCACAACCAATGAGCCTTTAGTCAGCTTCCACTGCCCTTCACTGAAGGTGTTACAGAATCCCTCATCATCAAGTTTTCCTGCAGAAATCAAATTCAAACGGACATCCGGTGCATGTCTGACATCCTTGAGAGTTAACTTTGTTCCATTGTTACTTACCAAGCTAACATCTCCCATACCAATAACTGAAACCAAACCATCATTACCCATCTTCAATACCCAAAAATCACCAGGAGTATAAGATGTGAAGAATTCCTTCCTCGACGTGGCATGAAGTGATGCACCAGTATCAATCACCCAACTAGTCTCGTCGCATGCTAGGTTGACCAAATTCTCATCACAAATAACTAACAGATCTTCACGAGTAACAGTAGCAACACGCTCAGATTTTTTATCGTCATTTCGATCGTGTTTATCACCACCACCTTTGTTCTCTTTCTTCCACTTGAAGCAATATTTCTCGATATGACCTTTCTTACCACAATGATGACACTCAAGATTCTTGTATCTCGATCTTGACTTGCTTCGGCTTTTATCTCTACCCTTTCCATCTTTGTCTCTGTTTCTCCCCCTGTTCTCGATAACCAACACCTCTGACTGTGATGTAGAACCCTGAGATCTTCTTCTAACCTCTTCATTCAACACACCACTCTTAGCCAAATCCAAAGTAATAATACCCTGTGGGGCAGAATTAATGAGTGAGACTCGAAAGGTCTCCCAAGAGTCTGGTAGAGTAGCAAACAACCAAAGTCCTAAAATCTCGTCATCAAATTTGACACCCATACCAAGCAACTGATTCATCACACTCTGAAATTCACTAACATGGTCAGCTATAGACATTCCTTCTTTATATTTCAGCGCCATCATTTTCTTCAGCAAAAATAACTTGTTATTGCCCGACCTCGAAGCATACAAGCTTTCAAGCTTCTCCCACAATGTTCGAGCATGTGTCTCCTGATCAATGTGGTTGTAAACATTTTCTTCAACAAATTGCCGAATAAAGCCACACACTTGTTGATGCTCAAATTCCCATTCTTCATCACTTTTCGAATCGGGTTTTTGAGTAGTAAAGACCGGAAGATGCAAAGCCTTCACAAACAACAAGTCCTTCATTTTATTACGCCAAAGTTGATAATTTGTGCCATTCAACATAATCATCTTGCTCGTATTAATTTCCATAATTACCTGACACAATAACCAAGCTCTGGTACCAGTTTGTTGGGAAGAAACTGAACAACCGAAACAAAGCGAAAGCACAACCGATGTTCTTTCTCTCCTTATAACTCCTGTCAAAAATTATGGCAAGCACAATAGCACAAGATATGTTCTCTAGCAACCTTAATCAACCACAAATCAACTAATGCAACCACAACAAAAATAAATAGAGACACCGATATTTTTACGTGGAAAACCCCTCTAAATCAAGGGTAAAAACCACGGGACTTTAGAGTCCGATAAAGAGCTCTACTATCATCAAATGTTCGACTACAAGATCACAATATCAAGCCTACAACAAGCATTCAACTCCGACAAGGCTAACAATATGTAATCTTTAGCAAAAGAGAGAAAAATGAGAGAACATCACCAAAAACGTAGCTGCTGAAAAATGGGTATTTCCGACGCTACAAGTCTCTGATGAAAAATCCGACCGTACAAAGTCAAGAACACCTTATCACCTAGCTGTTGTCCAAAAATCAGCTCAATCGAACCACGGATGGACCTTCGTTTGAGGAGTTGATCACTGCTGCACCAAGCTTGAAAAACTGATTTTTTTTCTATTCTCTCTTTTTCTCCAACGAGCTTCAATCTCACTCTCTGTTTCTCTCTGGATGTAATTGAGAATTTTTGCTCTCAATTAAGAATGCTGCCCACTCCCACGTTAAAAGGCCAAAAAATTGGCTTTTGACAAAATCAAAAAAGAAGGCAAAACATTGTGACAGAAAATATGGGTTTCCCACATAGTGGGACCCACACCTAACACAAACTTGAGTAATCTTGCAAGTATCAATGTCTCATTTACACCCCTAATAGAAGGGACGAAGGACAAAAAAAACTTGGCTCTTAGCAAATAAGGTTATTTTACATGTATAATATAATATAATATATGAGTAAAGTTCATTAGTTGTCATCCAATTATGATTTTTTTTTTATTCACCTAACTTCAAAGAGATGTAAAATGGTCCTCAAATATTTAATTTTGTTTTTGTTTGGTCAACCAACTATCTTAAAATTTTGGATGTTTCTAGTTTTACATTAGTCAGATGACGACCAAAAAGATAAAATTAAATAATTGAATGATCGTTTTGTAACATTTCATAATTGAATAACAAAAAAGAAATTTACTAATAATTAAATGACTATTTTGTAATTTTTTAAAAATTGAGTAATTTAATCAGCATTACAATACTTTATCCATAATATATTCACATGTTGCGGACCAAATGGTGTTGGGCAACTACAATCCATAAAAAAGGCTCAAACAATAAAATCGATGAGCTATAAAGTATGAATACCTTTGTTTGTACTTTCAGATTAATGTTTAATGGTGACATTTAAATGCATTGTAACATGTGCAGTATGTTGTTAAATATTTAATATTCTTGTATCTTGTGCATTTAAATGCTAGTATTTAATATTCTTATCTATGGAGTTTGATTTGTGTATTGAATTATAAAGTATAGGATATTTGTAATTTATATAATATCTTGAAATGAAGATGTATGGACATTTATTTGATAGCAGTTTTGGGAATTATTTGTTTATTTTTACATCTAAAAAATTATAATTTATTTTCAGATGTAGTGCTGCTAATTTTAAAAAAGAAAACAAAATGCTACTTAACTCTGCTTCTGTTTCTTTAAAATCTGACTTCTTCAGTAACCCAATCTAAATCTTCTTTCATTTCCCTCAAACAACGGAAATGGGTTTTCACTTCATCCTCCTACTCCTCTTCCTTTTCCTGTTATGCCCAATATTACAAGCTGCAGAATCTCAAGAACCTGCCTGTGGAGAAGAAGTGTGCGGAAATGTTACAATTTTTTCCCCTTTTGGAATCAATAGAAGCTGCTATACTAAACCTTGGTTTAGAGTGACTTGCAAACCGACCCCTGGTGGGGAAAAGCCATTCATAAACGTAAATGGCATCGAGCTGGAGGTACTTGATTCCACATATTCAGACGCAGACGCCGACGCCGTTCTCATCAGTAATCCAGTTACTCACATTAATTGTGATCATCTAAACGAGGCTAGTGTGAGTATGGATCTCTCAGGCACTCCCTTTTTCTTCTCAAGTAACAGGAATAATTTCGGGTCAGTAGGTTGCGGAAATTTGGCTACTATTTTAAGTAAAGAATCTGATTCACTTGCCGGCTGCGTTCAACCAAGGTGTGACGATGATGCTTCTGAATCTGGCTGCTATACTGAATTTACTGGAAATTTCACTTCCTATACTGTAAACATGACAGCTATGTATCCTGACAGCAAAAGATGCGCATCTGCTTTCATCTTTAACAATAACTTTTTCCCTCCTGCTTACCCATTACCCACTGGCATCAATATTGGAACCACGCATTTTCCAGCCGTGCTCAGCTGGAATTCCACCTATTGCGGCGACCCAGGTCAGTCACGCGTTGTCACTTCAATTGCTTGGCTTTCATTTTTCTTCTTTTAATTAAGTTAATGTATAGATTTTGCTAATTGTTTAAAATCAATCTTTACAATCATTCATTCTGTATATTAATATTTTTCTTTTTCAAAAATTTATACCTAAAAGTTTTTACATAAAAAACTTATACCTTCAAGGTTTTTGAAGGGCAAGTATCTTTAATTAGAAATATTGAATGACATCAAATTCAACCATAAGATAATAAGAAATCCTTTATTAAAATTTGTAACACTTTAAATATGACTTTTTAAGTAAATATTTATTTATTTTGATAATTAGAGATAAAGAATGGAATTGTTTGAGATGAAATCTAAACTTTCATATCTACAATATAATATTTTTGTGATTAGGCGAATAGATTGTTAGCATATGTACCTTCTTTTTAGATAATTATAAATTTTTTTAATGACACATTGCTTTTATTTCCTACAAAAATTGGATGTACATAAATTTAGTAGATTTTGCAATTTACTTCCTTCTTGCTAAGCCCGCAGGATGCACAAGACGAAGACCAAGATTAGGACATACCAACATCAACACCTACAATGTAGATTCATGTGGGAATGTTACGTTTCTCTATCCTTTTAGAATGAAGGGCCAAGATAATTCCAATGACGGGTTTAAGGTAATTTGCAACAAAACCGCCAATGGGGAAAAAGTGCCTTTATTAAACATAAATGGCATGAATCTGCAAATACTTGACTTTAGTTTTCTGGATGGCATCGTCAAGGTCAACCATCCAATAACTTACTTAAACTGTTCAAAAAACCATCACAGTGGGATGAGTCTCAACTTAACAGGCACTGGCTTTTACTACTCAAATTTCTTCAATGTCTTCTGGTCTTCCGGTTGCGGTAATTTGGTTACTGTTTTTGGCAACGAAACAAATAATCTTATAGGCGGATGTTTGCAACCAAGTTGCAGGATTCACAACAAGACTTCCTCTATTGTTGGCTGTTCTATTCCTATTCCTCAGGGTCTCAGTTCATTCTTTGTAAACATGAGTAGTAGGGTTGATTCTAGTGATTATAGGAGGAAAAGATCATGCGAATTTGCTTCCTTGATTTCTTTTAGTTTTGATCTAACCTCCAAGTTAGATGATTTTGATATAAGTAAAAGGACGCATATCCCAACGCAACTGCAATGGGGCACACCAATGTTTGGAGAGTGCTATTTGAATGATAGTTCAGACACTTCTTGTACATCCAATGGTGAATATTGTTGGTCGAGGTTGAGCTCTAATCATCTATGTGCGTGCAAGGTTATCAATGATATCAGTTATTTGAAGTCATGCAAAGGTACGAGTTAACTTTTTTTAGAGAACTTTTTTTTCTTACATCCATATTATCTCAATTGAAAATTTATTAAAATATCTTTTTTATATACAAATTAAGTTATATTATTTTAAGGGTATTTTGATTTTTTTACATTTTTATATTATATCCATAATAAATCTAACATGGTGAGAAACTTTTCACACAATAAATTTTAAATTTTAACTTTATCATTTCAACCAAGAATTCATTTGATACTTATATAAGCTTTTAATAAATATGTTTATTACATAACTTTTTTCCACTCATCATGAGTGTGCCTTAAATTCGTATTATTTTTTAAAGGGCTAATTGAGTTGGTATTACTCGTCAACTAAGTCTCGACTCAGTTAAGAAATTATGAAAATCTATTATTTTTATAAAAGAACAAATATCATTATGAGAGATTTTGTCATTTTATATTTTATGTAAAATCTAAAAAAAATGGAATATAACTAAGTTTCAACAAAGCAGCATGATAGCTAATATTTTAACTCAATGAATTTTTTTTTTCATATGTTAAATTTTGTTTTTTTCAAATAAGGGTTTTGTATACATATTGCTAGAATACCCCTAAGCATAATTTGAACCAACAAAATGAAAATGAAATTAGATATCAAAATAACTTCTATTTTTGCATGCATTACTTAATTAATATCTATTGAATTATATGGGTGAATGCATCTAAAAGTCCCTCTATTGTAGGGATTTGATTAAATTAATCCTTCTACTATTAAATTAATTAACCTAATCCCTGTGCCGTAAAAAAGAATAAAAAAAGTCAAAGAATAGAGTTAACATTTGTTAATTATTTTTAAATTTTTTATAGTTTTGTAAATGAAATATTTTGTTTGAAATTCAATAGCAATTGAAAAAAAAATTTAAATGAATTTTTATATAGTAAATGTTAACATTGTTATAACTTAAACTTATTTAATTTCTTTTAATAGTATAGAGATTAAATTAATTCATTTAATAATGGAAGGACTAATTTAATCTAGTCCATATAGTATAAGGACCGTTCAGATACTTTAAGTGAACTATATGACTATAGCATTTTTTTTCAATTCATAGATGACAGATGGGAAATGTGAGCATTATCTTTGCGAACTCCTTTGTTTGAATACCCCTAGCAACTATTGCTTGTCAGAATCTTGCCCTCCTCATTATAAATACAATAGTACGGGATTTTATTGTGAGCGCAAAATACGGACTCAAAACACTCGTAGCTTGAAAAGCATTATCATAGGTACGTGATGAATTTACATATTTTATTTTTAAAGTAGAATCATTTTGATTATTGGATTATGTCAATTCAAAGTAGTGATTTATTTCCTTTTGAATGTGTGATACAGTAACAATCATTTATCATTAAATTTGTAAAAGTTAAATATCAAAGTAATGGATGCTGTAATAAGGTTCTCTCATTGTTCATTTAAAATGAATGGCTATCAAATATGAGTAAAACTTTATTGAAACATTTTCATGGTTTTTTAGCCTGTATTTTAATTTTCAAATTCACCTTTAACTTTTATATCTATATAGGTTGCAGCACTAGTGTTGGTACACTATTTTTACTACTCGCAACATGGAGTATGTACAAAGTCCTCAAAAGAAAACAAAAAATCATGTTGAAGCAGAAATACTTCAAAAGGAATGGAGGTTTGTTACTGCAACAACATTTGTCTAGCAATGAAGGTAATGTTGAAAAAATTAAGTTGTTTACTTCAAAAGAGATGGAAAAGGCGACAGATAATTATAATGAGAATCGAATCCTTGGTCAAGGAGGTCAAGGAACTGTTTATAAAGGAATGCTAATAGAAGGAAGCATTGTCGCTATTAAGAAATCCAAAATGGTGGAAGGAAAGAAATTTGCTGAAAAGAAGGTTGAACAGTTCATTAACGAGGTAATAATTTTATCTCAAATTAATCACAGGAATGTGTTTAAGCTTTTAGGGTGTTGCTTAGAAGCTGAAGTTCCTCTATTGGTGTATGAGTTCATCCCAAATGGTACATTATACGATCTCATTCGTAACCAAAATGAAGAATTACCATTGACATGGGAAATGCGTTTACGAATTACGATCGAAATTGCCAATGCCTTGTTCTATTTGCATTCAGCTGCTTCTGCTCCTATTTATCATCAAGACATCAAATCTAGTAACATACTTTTGGATGATAAATATAGGGCAAAAGTATCAGATTTTGGAACTTCAAGATCAGTTACACTTGAACAGACGCATCTAACCACTCGGGTGCAAGGAACTTTTGGATACATGGATCCCGAATATTTTCGATCAAGTCAATTTACAGAGAAGAGTGATGTTTATAGCTTTGGAGTTGTTCTTATTGAGCTTTTAACAGGACAAAAACCCATCTCCGCAGAACAATCAGAGCCAGTGAGAAGCTTGGTATCTTATTTTTTGGATTCAATGCAGGAGAATTCCTTGTTTAACATTATTGATCCAATGGTAGTAAAGGATGGTCCAGAACAGGAGATTATAGTAGTGGCTCTGCTAGCAAAAAGATGCTTGAATCTTAATGGAAAGAAAAGACCCACCATGAAACAAGTAGCAATGGAGCTAGAGTTGGTTAAAGCTTCAGGTGGAAATGTTATTGAAGAATGTGGTGATGAAGAATCTGAAATAGATGACATGATCCATTCAGGGGAGACCAATCCTAGTTGTTCAATGTCTAGGACAATTACAACCGACAGTGTAACTTTTCCATTAAATTAATCTTTCTAGTTTCCAAAACTCCTAAAACAAGTTCTCTTGATTGATAGCCTTTAGCTTCTCTATTTGTCACATTGGTGGAGTGCCCAAAAATTCATACTTGTTACACTCAATGTTATTTGACCTCTTGAAGGTATTTATTATACAAGTTCTGATATGTTTTCTTTTTCTTTTGCTAAGCCGATGAATTCATTAATAAAAAAGACCTCCAAACAGGGATACAAAATCCAAGGATACCATACATCGAAAGAAAGGTAACCCTAATTATCCACATCTCCTTTTGCTCTTCTTCATCATTGACCTTCTTCTTCTTCTTCTTCTGATATCTGAAGATGAAATAAGAAGAGGTGATTAACTCTTCATAGTAATAGTAAGCCTTCATTGAGCGAGAACAAGTAAATAAAGCAAGGGATATTAACAGAATCCAATATACCCTTATAGCCATTTTTCTCCGACGCCATTACTACTCTATCCACAACTCTCGAACCTTCAATTTCAACTCCTATCCTCGGAACCCCTCTGATTGTTCATATGCTTCTTCAGATTTCCCCTGCAAATAAACAAACGAGCATTAAACATCCAATTCCATAAGAAAATAACATCAAATAGAGAAAAACCAACAAAAATTATATTTGAAACACACAAAAACACAAATCCAATCAAGGCTGCATATTGACAGATAATTGAGCATCCATTACTTCCGGCATATATGTGTGTGTATATATATATATAGAATTGTGTAACATTAAGTTATTAACAAAAAATAATTTAAGAAATATATTTTTTTATAATAATTTAATATATTTTAATTATATCCAATAATTTAAATAAGAAATATGATTTTATGTTAATTAATGTAATTAATAATAAAATATTTTAAAAATTAATTAAATATTAAATCCGTAAAATCACATGTAATACTTGTGACATTAGAAGCTAATAATATTAAATACTAGAGACGTAAACTACTTAGGTTTAGCTTAAATAAGCTTGGTTATTTTTAAGTCGAAGAATCCAAATTAAATTGGAGTAAATTAAATTTGAACATAATTTCAAAAAGCTTACAATTAATTTAACAAAAAAAAAATCTTACAATTCAAGTTGAATATTATATCAACGTTTTTGTTATCAGATCAGTGATCGAATCAATTAGGCCATCGATTTGCAGTATATTCGGTTCAAATAAAGTAAATTATTAAAAATCATAAAAATAAAAACATTAATAATTATAAAATACAATTCAACTAGTTCAACTTTTTTAGCCCAGTTTACATATGAGATAATTTTTTTTTACCTTTCCAAATCAATATCTTGATCAATTCCTAGTCCAACCGGACAATCCAATATGATTTAAACAAAATTGAATTATAATTTTTGTACTATTGATTTTTTAAAAAAATATTTGAACCATTGAAGACTATATATATATTTTACTTTTAATGAATTATATATATAGACGTATAAATGCTTCAAGAAATAAATAAATAAATGGTAAATTTACTATCGATTTAAAAATACAATTTATAGTATGGAAATGACCACATGAAAGCTTGAGACCTCTCTTCCTAATAGGACATATAGGGAATAGAATCAAATTCATGTGTAAAGTGAATGACAATTTACAGCAAATATAATCACAAGTAATAGAAAGAAAAATTCACATCAATTGATCAATAAAGTCACATATACAACTTACAACAAAAACCTTAAAGTCAAGCCCTAAAGTAGATCAACTCTCGAAACCAAAGTCCACAGTGGAGTCGCTAAGTTGTTATAACATGTTAAGGATGAACTTAACAAGCTAGACATGAAAATCTAAAAAGTGAAGTTGGCATTAAGCAATTCAAGTTTTGTTGATTAGTCACCTATCACCCAAAGTTTTAAGGTTAATCCTAAGACAAATGTAAGGGAAAATCTTAAAACTAAGCAACGATCTCATAATCAAATCTGGATTCAAGAGTATAGTTACGTGTAGAAAAGATAAAAGTACCCTCACAAAACCTATTCGAAAATAATCCTACAAAACTTAGTGTTTAAGGTTTTGAAATTCTAGTATTGACTCCCAATAAACTTATAATCTAAAGGAAAAAATTATTTCCAAATATATAATACTAAATGAAACTCGAAATTCTATAATTATTGTCTAAATTTCAAAGTTAACTAAAAAAAAGTGTAAAATTCTAAAAATGAAGCAGAATTAAACTTAAAATTCTAGGATTTTAAAATCTAACATTAAGAACTTAAAATTTCTAAAATGTAGAAAAATGAAAATTTAAAACCTATAAATTGAAAGACCTTTGGATCAAAATTTTAGACTAAAATCAAATTAATCTATTAACATCCTAACATCTAAAATGTAGGACTAAAATAAAAAATAAAAAACAAGTGAAAAAGCATTGATCGTGGACTAAGTTTTGCTTGGATGTTTTCTAAATAATTCTAAAGTGTATTATTATTGTTAAAAAAAACTAAGTTGAAAAAAGATTTCTGAGTTCTTTCTCATCATATAGCAGGTCCATAAATACTGTGGGAACAAATTTGATATTGTTTATTTTTCTTGCTAATGATGTATACATGGTTATTAGCTTGCTGGTATTTCAAAATATATTGAATATATTCAACATAAATCACATATATTATATTGAAAAAAAAAGGGGGTTACATATAATAAAGATTGTATGTGATGAGGAGAGTTGATTTTTCCATAAAAGATTCTGAATTGGAAAACTTTAGCTTGATTGTGAGGAAATTGTGAGTAAAGTTGAATTGGAAAACTTTAGCTTGATTGTGAGGAAACTGTGAAGATATCCAAATATCTAAAAAATTCAAAATTCTACAATTATTGTCTAAATTTCAAAGTTAACTAAAAAAAAGTAAAATTCTTAAACTAAAGCTGAATTAAAGTTAAAATTCTAATATTTTAAAATCTAACCTTAAGAACTTAAAAATTCTAAAATATAGAAAAATGAAAATTTAAAACCTATAAATTGAAAGACCTTTGGAATCCAAATTTTATACAAAAAAATAAAATTAAATCTATTAAAAACCTAACATCTAAATTCTAAGACTAATAAAAATTGGAAAACAGGTGAAAAAGCTTAGCTAATTTAAACATGGCCTCACCCTTAACCATTTCCCTTGTTCTAGGGATGCTGCAGGTCTCCATCCTTCTAATTTCCTTTGTTGCAATTGTGTCAACAGCATATTTGTCGCCATTGGACTCCGAAGTGATGGTTGTGGTAGAAAGTGCGTGGTGGAGTACCTATGGCAGCAATGCTCCACAACCTTACAAGTTGTCAGGTATATCATGCAACACTGCTAGAAGCACCTTCGAAATTAATAGATGTTATGAGTTCATTACCGAGGTTGGAGATAGATTTGGGAAATTAAATTTCCCTTCATTTCCAAATGTTGTCCTTCTTGATCTTAGTGGTTGTCAATTTCATGGAAATATCCCGCATCAAATAAGTGATCTATTCGAATTGAAATAACTCGACTTGTCTAGATGTGGTTTATCCGGTGAGTTACCTCCTCCTTTAGGAAACCTAGCTTAATTAGACTACCTTAGCATTTCAATCATTATAATATTAATTATAAAATTAATTGTTCCATCCCTCTACAACTAGGGAATCTAAAGAAACTTTTTAGCTTAAATTTGAGTTTGACCAATCTTACAGGACAAATTCCTTCATTTCTTGGGCTTTTGACCAGTCTTAAGCATTTACGTTCGGATAGGTATCAGATTGATGATGGTAATAATATAATCCCTCAAAATTTGTGGAATTTGAGAGGTATTGTGACTTTACACTTAACTCAATGTGGAATTGTTGGTCCAATCCCTTTTGCTTTGGGTCAATTATTCAATCTCCAATATTCAATTCTTTGGGGCAACAAAATAAATAGATCTATCCTTTCAAAAATTGGATATTTGAGAAATTTGGATCTCTGTGACAATAGACTTGTCAATTCAATACCCATTACTCTATACCAATTAACCAATTTGGAAACTTTGTACCTTTATTATAACCAACTTCAAGGTTCAATCCCTCAAGATTTTGAAATTTTGAAGATTTGAAGAACATCAACCTTTTATCCCTCATTGGTCAAATTCCTCTAGCTTCGTGTCATTCGATGAAATTGGAGTACATTTTAGTCTCCCAAAACAAATTAAGTGGCACAATCCCTTCTTGTATTGGTTGTTTATCGAAGGTGCAGTACATAAGCCTTGGTTCAAATCTATTGAAAGATCCTATTCTTGAAGAAATTTGTAATTTAGCAAATTTAACTTCATTGGACTTCTCCCAAAATAAATTGTTTATTTAAAAAAAAACACAAATCTTTTTCTTAAAAAAATGATACAAGAGTTTACTACTCATCAAGTATAGAATCAACGGTATGTGAAAGCTAAAATCCGCAATTTGTGCTTAATCTTCAATGTTTTAATTGGTGTAAACATTGTAGCAGCCATGATCAGGAAAATAGGGCTTTAGCGGCGTTTCATCAAAAAACACTGCAAAAATTGTAAAACACAGAGCAATAGCGGTAAAACGCCGCTAAAAACCAGAGCATTAGCGGCGCTTTCGGTAAAACGCCGCTAAAAACCAGAGAATTAGCGTCGCTTTCTGTAAAACGCCGCTAAAAACCAGAGCATTAGCGGCGCTTTCGGTAAAACGCCGCTAAAAGTCATATAACGCCTAAAACTCTAAACCCCCAAAAAATCATAAACATTAATCTATAACCCCTAATGCACTAAACCTCTAAACCTTAAAAACCCTAAACCTTAAACTATAACTTTTAAAACCTTAAACCCCAAAAAATATCATATGGATGTTGATGTGTATATACATTGATATTAATGTAAAAGCTTATGTTCATAATAAATTATGGAAGAAATACTTAATATTGATTAAATTTATTTTTGGGTTTAGGGTTTAATATTTAAGGTTTAAGGTCTATGGTTTAGGGTTCTATGGTTTAAGTTTAATGGTTCGTCGTAAACCTAATTGGTTCCTTCCAATTACGTAAATCAATAGTTCAAACCGCACTCAAAGGTAGGGCATTTCCCATTTTTATAGGAACTTCTGTACCAGAAACAATGGTATCTCCAATTATAGCCCCTCTGGGATGTAAAATATATCTCTTCTCACCATCCCCATAGTGTATGAGACAAATGTATGCATTTCGATTAGGGTCGTATTCTATGGTTACGATTCTACCATATATGTCTTTTTCATTTCGTCGAAAATCAATTTTACATGTTAATCTCAAGTGAATCATATTCAATAATTAAATCTTAAACCCTATAATTAATTATTGTTATCGATAATAGATATCTTGATTTTGATAAATAAATATTTTTTATATATTAATAAGGTGTTATATTGTTTAATGGATTGAAGGGATATTTTGTGGAAAACGTTTTAAATGATAAGTTTACCTTTAAATTTTATTAATAGTTTTTTGTTTATACGATTTTAATATTTATCTATACTGACTAATTTAAATATATATTTATTTATACGAACGAAAATCCTCTGCACTCATTTGTGTCTCCACATTTTTTTAATTGTAACTCATTTTCTTTTTATAAAATAGTGAATTTTCCTTTATTCGTAAATCAATCTTCTTATTAAAAAGTTGCAACCCTTTTTTTGTTTTTGTTTTTAAGTAAGTGTTGTTTTAGTTCCAACTTGTTTTATAGAGTGTTTTTTATTCTTTTAAGGTTGATGGTTTATGTTTTATGATTTAGGGTTTGAAGACTATAAGTAAGGGTTTAAGGTTTAGATAATCTCTTATATATTAAATAAAAAGCTTAAAAATTTAATATTTAATATTTTAGTCCATATTTCAGTTAAAAAGTTCAATATTCAGAATTTAAAAAAAATTCAAAAAATGATAATCTCAGCACAAAAATTTTGAAAGAAAAAATAGAAAAAAAATATGTTAAAAATGAAAAAAAATCAAAATTGAGCAATAGTGGCGTTTTTAGGTAAAACGCCACAAAAAATTAAACTCTATAATGGCGTTTTTGGTAAAAACGCCACAAAAGACCATTATTTTTTATCCTTTTTTTAAAATCCCGCTCTCAATTTTTTGGTTACCCGCTTCTCATCTTCTTCTCATTTCCTTTTACTCTTAAAATTTGCCCCCAAATATCCCATTTCCAGCAACACCAATTCAATACACCTACACCAATCACACTTCTTTTTCCTTTTCATTTCACTGCACTAAATTCACCCACCATAGCTACTCCTTTTCATTTTTGCACTGAATTCACTTTCCCACTCTTCGATTTAGAGCTTTCAATCAAAATTGATCTAAGCATAAATACCCATCTCCGAATAGATCTGCTTGTTTATCGCCTCTTGCTTTCGTCTCTTGTCACCAGAAAAAACTATTCCTCATAGTCCAAAGCTTAACAACGGAGGTTTCTTGAGGTTTGAGTTCTTTTAAAAGCTATATTTAAAACCATTTTTTTAGTTTTATGTTGATTCTTCTTAAAGATCCCAATTTGTTTTTTCAAGCATTCGATTTTTTTTTAGTATTCATGATAGATTCCTTTTTTTAATTCAACGATTTTGGTTGTTCTGGATCTGGGTTTTGGAAGTTTACTTGTTTCCTTTCAAAGAACAAAAAATGGGTTATTGTTTGTTTAGTGAGAAAGTTGAAGGGAAATTATGGGATCTCATGTTCTTTTGGGTAACTCTTGGTTTTAGTGATATGGTGGGTTTAGTGTATTTTTTTCAAAATCTCAGTTTTAAGTTTCTGAATCGTGAGATTTTAAGCATGTGCTTGGTAAACAAACGTAGAATTAGGGTTTTGAAGTGTTTATTTGGGAACTTAAGGGATCTTTGTGCTTAGAAAACAAACTAGATTTTATCCAAGAACCGTTAGTTCTGTTTCAACTATTATCTGAATTTTTATTTTTTGCATTATTTTACTCATGGGCTTTGTCATTCCCTATCTTGTTCATTCAGTTTGTTTTTCTTTACTTGTATATGTTTAAAAAACACTATTGGCTGAATGGCGGAGAGTGCCGTAATTTAAACTAAAGTCATTTCGTTTGGATTTGTTGTTTTACAAGTCCAAAAAGCTAGATTTCTGCAGGGAAACTATTTCATATAAAATTAACCCAACTTGTTGTGGGAATTGCAAATACTGATTTCCATGTTGGTTTGGTGTAGGCAATTGTTGTCAGATATTCTTTGTGGTTATAATACTTGAGGCCATGCCTGCTACAAAGTAGTTTGCTTTACATTTTTCTGCCTGCTATAGGTTTCTTTAATTCTAGTAGTTCAGGGTTTTCTTTTTCCTTTTTTTTAATTGTTTTTCTTTTTGTTTGTTAAAATTTTTGAGGTGCGTGCTATGAAATTTTGTCTACATTGAATAATTTTGTTTCTTTAGAAGAATATTTCTCTTGTTGAATATATACTAGTCAGTGTTTTTATAATGCAATAGAATAGTTTGAATGTGATCCTATGGTGTCTGAGATGTATTGTATTAAAAAATCTCTCTTCTTTTTCCTGCTCTAATGGTTCTGAATTTTTGTTTTAAACTTTAGTGGATTTACTTTTTACAGTTTTTCTTGGGATTTGCGATATTGAAAGTGCTTCGATTAGATACTTATTTTTGTTTTTCCTTGTCATTGTTAAGAAGAACTTACCTGGCTGTGTAAGAGTTACAACGTTTACTTGTATTAATCTTAGTCAGTACATTGTGGTTCTGTACATTTTCTACTGTGATATCTAATTTTCTATTGGATTTTTATGCAATTAAATTGATTGTTTATTAAAACCTTTTGTTGTACTAACTTGTATTAAGGTTTTAATCTTTTATATAAGTATGGATATGTTTATTAACCTTTAGACTTTCTCGTTGACCTTCCTGTTTCTTATATAGTTTTTTGATAAAATGTCAAGAAAGCTTGTGATCTGGTTTTCGGTTATTCTATTCTGTAGAATTTTTTCAAGATATGTTGAATTTTCTTATTGGATTTTCCCCTTTACCAGAGTTCTGATTGCAGTCACATTGGCTATGCATTCAATAAGTTGATGAAGCAAATTGGACATCCGGATGAGTTTGAACTGCCAGATTGCTTTAATAATTGACTTTCTGTTCCTTGTGTAGAGATGGATGAATTTGCTTTAGGATCTTATTGGTCATAGTCATGGAGAAGCTGAAACTTTCGTAGCAATTTCAGAAGAGGTATGACAAATATGCTGACGTTTAAAAGAGATTTGCTTTTCGTACTTTCAAAGATTCTCCTAACCTTTCATTGCTGCTTTTATGATTTTCTTTTCACATAGTTGGGTGTATTCAAATTGCTTTTGATTTGCCAATGAGGTTTAATAGTGTTTTCACCAAATTTATTTTGGTTTAAATCTTTTTCTGTGCCCTTTTTATAAAGTTATTTAGATTTGGTTCAAGATAAATTCTAATTACTATTTTCATTGTGCTTTGTGATGCTTGATTTTGATTATAGTCTATTCAGATATGTATAATTTTATAACTATAATTGTACTTGTGAACTTAAAAAAAATGATTTAGATGTCTTCCTGCTTTTCGATGCGTATATCCCTCCAAATGATTTTTCTCAAAGACTATGGAATGTAGACAAGTTCATGCTTTGAATGGAAAAAGAAATACTTGATACCAAAGGCAAAGTCAAAAAATTATCTTAGGGGTTACAAATGAATGGAAATTTTAGTGGAAAAAGTGCAATTATACCATTATACTATCTTGTAATTTCTTAAAAATTAAAAATTAAAACTAGATTGCCGTGTTTAACGATTTAAAGGCTGTTGGAAGTTATATCTGTCATTTACCTTGCCTTGAAATTGCGGATTGTATTGATTCCTTAATTTGGTTAATTTTCTTTTCGTAGGTTATTGGCTCCCTATATATCTTCTGGCATATTTTTAGAAATTTTCAAGCTTTGGATAAAAGGTCATAAGGTGATCGTTCTAGACATTCCGTTGTTCTAGCTATTCCAAGTAAAGCTTTTGATTTACCCTTTTTTTCATTTCTTTATTTTTTATTAATGATTCGGTGATTTGATTTTTTTTTTGAATTTTGCAGTCATTGATGGATTGAAGGAGAAATTCGCTGAGGCAACGAGGTGAAACGATGTTAAAGCTATTGTTCTTACGGTGAGTCTCGAGTTTTTAATCGAATCATCATTTTATTGCATGTTGAGTCTTCGAATTTAGCTCGCTGACTTCTGTTTTTTGTTTTTTTTTTTTTAATTGGTTGACGAAGGCAAGGGAGGAAGGTTTTCCGGTGGTTTTGATATCAATGTTTTCACGAAAGTTCATGGAACCGGTATGAGTTTATTAGTTAGGCAATTTAATTTGAGTGTGAATTTAGTGATTATCGAGTTAATTACTTAAATTTAGTGAGGAGTGGAAATTTAAAATCTCTGATTGTGTATTTGATTGGTGGTTAAATAGGTGATGTGTCGGTCATGCATGATGTAACTGTTGATCTTGTCACTAATGCTATAGAAGCTTCCTAATTCCTTTTCTTATGTTGATTTTTTTTTAAAAACTTTTGGCATTGCGTTAAACATATTTCTGCTACAGGTGTTTCTAGCCCACGGACTACAGCTTGAGAAAATAAACAAAGCTTTAATATTTGATTGTAAATTGTCTTGCAACGTTTAGATGTTTTGTTTTTTTTATTAATAAATAAGATGCTGTATTTGGACTTGCTGTATTTTATTTATATCTTTATATTTAATCTAATTTTTATTATTTATTTTAGTTTTGATTTTATATTTTTATTTTTATTTTAATATTTAATAACTTGAGTTCTAACTTTTAAATTTTAATTGTGTTATTAATTTATTATTTTAAATTCTAAATTTGAATTCATCAAATTTTATATTTAGTTTTAAAGTTAAAATTTTCATAGAAAATTTAATTTGATAATGAATTTTAATTTTTCATGACCTTTATAATATTTTATAATATATATATTTTAAAATTTCATGACCTTTAGTGGCGTTTGGCGAAAAAGTGGCGCTAAAGTTTATGATCTTTAGCGGCGTTTGTGAAAAAAGCGCCGCTAAAAGTCGTGGTCTTTAGCGGCGTTTGCCAAAAAAGCGCCGCTAAAGGTCATGGTCTTTAGCGGCATTTTTTTCGGAAAAATGCCACTAATTTTTGCGGTGTTGCATATAGCGACGTTTTTTGCGGCGCTTGAGAAAGCGCTGCTAAAGGCAAAAAAAAAACGCCGTTAAAAGTCTATTTTCCTGTAGTGGATGCTTGTAGAGTAAATACAAAATTTTCAACTACTTAATCCAAAGAAAAGAAACAACTATCTCCATGTACCGGGAATACAACCCTTAATATCTCACTAGTTTTGGCTATCAATCCATGGTAGATGAAGTAACATTTTGGCTATTATGGAGAATATCTCCTTTGCAAATTGGTCCAAAAATCTCAATTAACACAATTTCTCCTCTTTTTCAACTTAACCCAAGCTCATTCAAAACCTATTAACTAATAAAGCCCACCTATTAACTACCAAAAGCCCAGCAATGACTTCTCAAAAGTATTGAATTAGAATTTTCCATATGAAATTCGCTATAAAAAATTTAATTGTCGATAAACTGTTGCGGTATTTTATAGGAATTTGGTGAAATTTAATATATTGACTATTTTTTTTACATAGAAAGAAAGCAAAAAAAAAGTGGATCAAATTAGAGAATTTCTTTATTATCATATCGTGTAAACCGCGTTTAATTAGACGAGTTTAAGAAACAATTGTTAGAGTATAGAGTCTGTTAGTCTGTTACTAATCTGTTACCCAAACTAGTATGTTGTTAGTATTATGGTTAGCAGCAGTTAGGCATATACAAGTATATAAACTCTATTTGTGTACTTATCCAAGCAGAATACATACTAAGCAATATTTCAGTATTTTCAGTTTCCTCATTTGTTCTTTGTTATTCACAATAATACGGTCACTAACATGGTATCAGTCACTTGATTTCTTGGTGCTTGCTTCCTCTGCAGATCCATAGACCACAAATTCTACTTCAGCTAGTCATACTAGTACTCCCTTTTTCCAGCTCGCATTTGGTTCAGTCATTTCCTTGTCATGACACCGTAAAGTTAGATGAAGGAAATTTTGTGCAATGGCAGTAACATGTTCAATTAATCATTGAAGGATATGAGTTGCAAGGTTTTTTAGAGGGTACGTTACCTGCTCTGCCTAGATTTGTGGCTTCTCCAGATGGTGTTTTGACTCCGAATCTTGACGCGTCCTTGGTTGTTCAACAAGTTACTCGCCTCTTGGTTACTTTCTATGATTAGTGCTTCATTGTTATCTTGTTTTATAGCTGCTAAAACGGCATGTGAAGTTTGGAGCACTGCGAATTATCTTTTTTCCACTGCCACTAGTGCTAAGTTGTCATGTATTAAGCATGAACTGCACTCCATCAAAAAAGGAGTGTTAACTGCCAAGTAGTATATTGCCAAGATTCAGAATACCTGCGTATTGCTCAAGGCATTTGGATCTATCGTTTCGGAGGTCGAAAAGGTAGAGGTCATTCTTGCCGGTCTCTCGTCGGACTATGATGCGGTGCTAACTCTGGCGTCATTCTCGTCGAAAACTTTTCCATTCCAGAAAATAGTTGATGTCCTCTTGGAGTTCGAAAGCCGTCAGACACTGTTGTGCGGAAGCGTGTGAAAGAGTAAAATTATTGTACTAAAAAATCACACTAAGTTCAATTTCCAGGAAAGAGATTACTTAAGTACCAAGTCTTTCCTAGCCAGAATATCCCTCTATCGTAATTTAATAGCACAATAAATCACTACAATCACACTCACAAAATATGAACAATAAATAGTAAAAAACACCAGAATTTTAACGAGGTTCAGCAAATCTTGCTTACGTCCTCGGGCACTACCAAATATATTTCACTCCAAAATACAAGTGAAACTTTACAAATAGGGAGAGAGAACAATGCCTTAAGTAGAGAATGGCAAATGTGGGATAATGAGAATGAGCAATGGTTGGCCTATTTATAGTTGAGGTTCAAGGGCCACCTTGCAAAGTCCCTATTCACTTAGGGACCAAAAATTGCTATTATCCCATGCCCAACACTAAATAAATATTTGGTGCCCATAACTTTGACCTTTCCAAGGTATGGGTAGGTATGGGAAAGGTATGGGCAAGGTATGGGGTATATTCTAATAATCTCCACCTTGAAGATTTGATTAGGATAATCTTATCTTCACACAATTCTTTCAGCCTTTGACAACAATACTTGATAGTGCCTTCTTCAACTGTTAAACTTGCAGGATATTGATCAAGTTCAAACAATGTTCAAACTTGATTGCTGTTACCACCTTGTTCATCATATCTGCGAGATTATCTGCAGTTTTGATTTTCTAAAGACAAATTTTCCCCTCTTCAATAATTTCCCGCACAAAATGGAATCGTACGTCGATATGCTTTGTACGTGCATGATAGACTTGATTCTTTGCTAAATGAATAGCACTTTGACTATCACAATACACGTTAATATGCTCCTGAACCAACCCCAAGGTTTTAGCCATACCTTGTAACCAAATAGCCTCCTTTACAGCCTCTGTTACAGCCATGTACTCGGCTTCTGTGGTTGACAACGCAACTGTAGACTGTAATGTAGACTTCCAACTTATTGGTCCTCCAGCAAGTGTAAACACATAACCGGTGGTTGATCTTCGCTTGTCCAAATCACTGGCATAGTCAGAATCAACGTACCCAATAACACATTTACCAAGTGTATTATCCTGCTTGAACAGTACTCCAACATCCACGGTCTTCTGAATATACCGTAGAATTTATTTCACAGCTTGCCAATGTCCTTTTCCAAGATTATGCATATACCTGCTCACTATACTAACTGCCTGTGAAATGTCGGGTCTTGTACACACCATTGTATACATCAAGCTACCCGCTGCATTAGAATACGGAACTTGCAACATGTATTCTTGTTCCGTATTCGTCGAAGGAGATAGTTGTGCAGAAAGCTTGAAATGAGAAGCCAACGGGGTACTTACAGGTTTTGTCTGCTCGTTCATGCCAAACTGCTGTAGTACCTTCTTCAAATACTGCTTCTGAGACAAGCTAACTCTATCATGAGCTCTATCTCTCCATTTTTCCATGCCGAGAATCTTTTTAGCTTCCCCTAGATCTTTCATCTCAAACTCGAGATTGAGTTGAGTCTTCAATCTTTCAATCTCAACTCTGCTCTTAGATGCTATTAGCATATCATCAACATATAAGAGCAAGTATATGAAAGTTCCATCTTGTAGCTTCTGAAAATACACACAATGATCAAATTTGCTTCTTGTGTACCTCTGCCCTTTCATGAACTGATCAAATCGCTTGTACCACTGCCTCGGAGATTGCTCCAATCCATAAAGCGACTTTGTCAGTTTGCAAACCCAATTTTCTTTTCCAGCAATCTTGAATCCATCTGACTGAGTCATATAGATTTTCTCTTCCAAATCACCGTGTAAAAACGCGGTCTTCACATCAAGCTGAACTAGTTCAAGATCATATTGCGCAACCAAGGCTAGTAAAATCCGAATAGATGAATGTTTCACAACTGGAGAAAACACTTCATTGTAGTCTATTCCTTCTTTCTGAGCGTAACCCTTTGCTACCAATTGCCTTCTTTCCCTTGGGCAGTGTCAACAACTCCCAGGTCCTATTTTTATGAAGAGACTGCATTTCTTCATTCATTATTTGCTTCCACTTTACACCATCAGGGTTACTTATTGCTTCTGTGTAAGTAGAAGGAACATCATCATCTACAATTGGAAGTGCATAGGCTACTATATCATCAAAGCAAGCAGGCTTACGAATCTCTCTTCTTGGCCTCCTATATGCAATTGAATCTTGTTGTTGTAGAGGTTCTTGGGTAGGAACCTCTTCATCATTTGTCCCTCTAATATTAGCTGGATCATTATTAACCTTTTCAAGCTCCACCTGCTGCAAAGTACTACTGGTTTTGTCATCCTTTTATGAATCCTTGTACTTCAACATGGTTGATTCATCAAAAGTCACATCTCTACTGAAAACAATCTTCCTTGTATTAGGACACCAGAGACGGTATCATTTTACTCCATCAGTTATACCCAAGAATAATGCTTTCTTTGCTCTTGGGTCTAACTTAGATCCTTTTACATGATAATATGCAGTGGAACCAAATACATGTAAAGAATCATAATCAGTAGCAGATTTACCAGTCCACATCTCCATAAGATTTTTTCCATTTATTGCAGCTGATGGCAAACAGTTAATTAGATTGCACGCATATATAACTGCCTCAGCCCAAAATTTCTTGCCCAATCCAGCATTGGACAACATACATCGAACTTTCTCCAGTATAGTTCGATTCATGCATTCTGCCACCCCATTCTGCTGTGGTGTATCACGAACAGTGAAGTGTCGCACAATGCCCTAATCTTGGCATACTTGTAGAAATGGATCGTTTTTGTACTCAGTACCATTATCTGATCGAAGTCGTTTGACCTTTCGACCAGTCTGAGTCTCCACCATCTTCTTTCATTTTAGAAACGCATCCAAAACTTCACTTTTTCTTTTCATTAGATACACCCATACTTTTCTTGAATAATCATCAACAAAAGTAACAAAATAGTGCATACCTCCCAAAGAAGCCACTTTGGTAGGTCCCCACATATCACTGTGAACGTAGTCCAGAATTCCTTTCGTATTGTGAATTGCTAGACCAAATTTTACCCTCTTCTGCTTGCCCAGAACACAATGTTCACAGAATTCCATTTTGCAAGAATTTGCACCTTTCAACAAGCCTTGCATCGCCAATGTCTGCAAAGCTTTTTCACCAGCATGTCCCAATCGCATATGCCATAATCTGGTAGCCTCTGAATCTACATCTTTTGTAGAAACTGTTGATGTTGATCCAATAACTGTACTTCCATTTAAAAAGTACAAGTTATTTCTTCTTGTGCCTTTCATCAGCGTCAATTGCCCAGCTACTACTTTTAGTAATCATCTCTCAAAGTGATTGTGAGCCCTTTAGATTCTAGGGCCCCTAATGAGATGAGATTTTTCTTCAGGTTAGGTACGTAGCGAACATATGTCAAGACTTGGATTGAGCCATCGTGATTCTTCAATTGGACTGTACCCACTCCCATTGTCTTACAGGCACTATCATTGCCCATAAGAACAATTCCACCTTCTAGCTCTTTAAGACTAGAAAACCAGTCCTTATTAGGACAAATATAGTAAGTACATCCTGAATCCAAAATCCACTCATTCGTTTGACATGCCATTGCCATGCCAACCAAGCTAAAGTCTGACTCATCATCATGCTCCGCTACACATGCATTAGAAATAGTCTTGCCCTTTTGTAACTTAGGACAATTCTTTTTCCAATGCCCTTTTTCACGGCAAAAGGCACATTCATCTTTGGTGGGTCTCCTTTTGGACTTTCCCCTTCTACCAGATTTGCTGCTGTGTGAACGACCTCTTACTGTTAAGACTTCTACAGTTGCATCTCTGTGATCTCTTTTATCTTTCTTTCGAGTCTCAGATCTATACAACGCACTACAGACTGCATCAAATGTGATCGTGTCCTTCCCATGAAGTAATGTGGTGGTAAAATGATCATATTCATCAGGAAGGGAATTCAACAACAATAATGCCTTGTCTTCATCTTCAAATTTCTCATCCAAATTTAGCAAGTCTGCTAAAATTTTATTGAATTAGTTTACATGGTCATTCATCGACATACTGGGTGCATACGTGAATCGATAAAGTTTCTTTTTCATATAAAGCTTATTTTCAAGACTTTTCGTTAGAAACTTTTCTTCCAGTGTATCCCATAGCTTCTTCGCTAATGTCTCCCTCATGACAGAGTACTTCTGCTCTTTGGCCAAACATAGGCGGATTGTACCACACGCCTGTCTATTGATCTTGGCCCACTCCTTGTCATCCATCTTGTCAGGTTTTTCTTTAAGAGCTATATCTAGCTCTTGCTGACATAAAACATCCAAGATCTCACATTGCCACATACCAAAATTATTGGTACCATCAAATTTCTCTACTTCAAATTTTGCATTTGTCACAGTAGTCCTTGTTGATGACGATGCTACTGCCATTTTCTCCTCAATCCCAACTACTGTATACGTGAATAGTACCGTATACATAAATAGTGCCATATATGTAAATAGTGTCGTATACGTGAATAGTACCGTAAACGGTCGTATTCCCCAAGTACGAATCTGGTTCTGATACCAATTGTTGTGCGGAAGCGTGTGAAAGAGTAAAATTATTGTACTAAAAAATCACACTAAGTTCAATTCCCAGGAAAGAGAGGTGGATCACGAGGATCACTTAAGTATCAAGTCTTTCCTAGCCAGAATATCCCTCTATCGTAATTTAATAGCACAATAAATCACTACAATCACACTCACAAAATATGAACAATAAATAGTAAAGAACACCAGAATTTTAACGAGGTTCAGCAAATCTTGTTTATGTCCTCGAGCACTACCAAATATATTTCACTCCAAAATACAAGTGAAAATTTACAAATAGGGAGAGAGAACAATGCCTTAAGTAGAGAATGGAAAATGTGGGATGATGAGAATGAGCAATGGTTGGCCTATTTATAGTTGAGGTTCAAGGGCCACCTTGCAAAGTCCCTATTCACTTAGGGACCAAAAATTGCTATTATCCCATGCCCAACACTAAATAAATATTTGGTGTCCATAGCTTTGACCTTTCCAAGGTATGGGTAGGTATGGGAAAGGTATGGGCAATGTATGGGGTATATTCTAATAGACACATACGATACTTGATGTGTCGTTGCATGCCCATATGGTTGAGGTTCCTTCGACTACAACGATGGCTGAGTCTGATCGTAGTGGTTGTTCAGCATCTGGTTCAGTTGGGCATGGTTTTCGACCTTGAATAATGTGTCAGATCTGCTACTGTTATAGCCATCTGATGCAGCGTTGCTTCTACCGCTTCAACTGTGACTATGGCGGTCCATCTGCTCCGACCACGACCCTATTCTCTTCTCCTCATGATGGGCAATGGTCGCACGATGATATGTTTGGTCGATCTGCTAGTTTTGGTGGGCCTGGGTAGCATGCTGGCTCGTCAGAGGCAGCATCGGTGCAATTTCCTAGTGGCTCATCGTGGGGAGGGTACCCATCATTGCAGAATTTTGGTCTCACTCTGCCGCAAACTAGGGCTTCAAATCCCTTCGCCTATAATAATGTTGATGAGGTTAGTCATGTGTTTGGGTCTGCTAGTGGCCCAAACGGTGATACGTTTGGGTCTGCTAGTGGCCCAAGTCTATATCATGGTCCATATGGCAAACAACCCATGCAACACGATTTGGGCCAGCGTCTTGGGCCTTTTGCTGGTGTTCACAGGCCGCTTGATGCAGGCCAAAATATTGGGTCTTCTCCTAGTGGGCAAGTCACTGCTGATTCAAATCTTGGACAAATTCTCTTTGGCCAACTACAAACTATGTTGGTCTTGAGGACTTTCTTGGACCTGGCCAAGGTTTTGGTCGCACATCTTCTATGCAAAATAATGGGTCCAGAGTTCCGTAGCAGACTAAACTACGAGCACATGTTATTGATTTTGAGTCATCGTGTATTGGGCTACCCCATATCCCTAATTTTCATGCGTTTGATTTTTTGGCTGCTTCTGGGTCCAATGCTAATACCACTCAGTATGAGTCCAATTTTGATAATAATAATTTTTATGTTCTTGTAACAATAGGGACATCGTCGTGGTATCCAGATTCAGGGGTTACTCATCATGTTTGTTAGAATACCTCTGGTTTAAATGAGTCACTCCATACTCAGGCACTTCTTCTCTTTAAATGGGTAATGGGCCCCCCACTAAATCCTCGTCTATTGGAAATTTTATTTTACCTACAAAGAAGAAGTTATTACATTTGTCTAATGTCTTGTGCGTGTCGAGTATTTGAAAAAATCTTATGCTTGTCTCTCAGTTTGATAATGAAAATAATGTCTTTTTTGAATTGCATCCATCTTATTGTGTTATTAAGGACATCCAAACGCAAGAAATTCTACTGCAGAGCCAAACTCGTAATGGTCTCTATCAATTTTCAACTGGTCTGTCTGCTCCATCTGATATAACTCCTTCTATTCATAACGCTAGGATCCAAGATTGCTCTACAGATGATGATGTTTTTACATTGTGGCATAAAGACTTAGTCACCCTTCTGCCTCAGTTGTTAAACTTGTTCTTGATAGGTGTCAAATTGTTTCCAATAAAAAATGTCTTGATAATATTTGTATTGCATGTTAGAAAGGGAAATCACATAAATTGCATTTTTCACACTCTACTAATAAATATATGGATTTTTTGACTTGGTTGTCTCTGATTTATAGGACCAGCTTCTGTTTTTTGTGGGAGTAATTTGTATTATGTTTCGTTTATTAACATGTGTAGTTGGTTTACCTAGATTTATCTGATTAAACGTAAATCTCAAGCAGTTGAGTGTTTTCTTCAGTATCAGAAGATGGTCAAAACTCAGTTTGGGAAGGATAATAAAAAATTTCAAAGTGATTGGGGTGGTGAGTTCTGTGCCTTCGCATCAGTTCTGACTAGTCATGGGATTCTTCATTGTCTTTCCTACCCACATATGTCCTAACAAAACGGTGTTGCTGAGCGTAAACACAGACACATTGTTGAGATCGGTCTTACACTCTTGGCCCAAGCCAATCTACCTATGGATTACTGGGGTTATGCGTTCCGCATTGCCATTCATCTCATAAATTGTCTTCCTACTTCGGTCCTGAAAGGTCAATCCCCGTATCAGGTTTTTCATGGTTGTTAACCTACATATGATCATTTGAGGGTGTTTGGTTGTTGTTTTCCGTATTTGTATCCGTTTGTGCATTACAAGTTGGATTTTCATTCATAACCATGTACGTTTTTGGGGTACAGTTCACAACATAAGGGCTATCATTGTCTCACACCAGATGGTAAGGTTATTGTCTCTCGTCATGTTTTTTATGAACGTCGATTCTTGTTTCCTTCGTCTGCTTCGGACACCATTCAGTCCCATTCGTGTATCACCACATATGTTCCTATCGTTCAGCCTTCATCTTCCCAATCCACAGCAGCGCTCAGTAGAACAATTGTTCCTTCCCCCACTATGCATTCGCATTCTGCTCTGAATTGCAGTCCCATGCAGTCTGTATCAGTTGAGTCACCGGTTACTTGTAGTCCCATATAGGGGTGAGTATTCGATCGAGTCGAGTCGAATCGAGTCAAAAATTTTTGAGTTAGTCGAGTTGACAAATCCGATTTTAGCAACTGAACTCAATTTGAGATTTTTTCGAATCGAATCGAATCGAGTAAAAAAATTTCGAGTCAAATCGAGTCAAGTTAACGAATTCTATTATTTATACTTAATGTTGCGTTTAGATGGACTGATTATTTAACTAGTAGACGAAGTACAAGATTATTTAACTAAATGAACAATATAATGATTTAGTCTTTTAACTTAATGAGTAAACATTTATCAAAACGACGTAGTTTTATCTTTTAACTTAATTATTTTGAATTTTAACTTTTAATAAAGTAAACATTTATCAAAACTACGTAGTTTTGTCTTTTCTTATTCGGATTTTTGGATAACTCGAATTGTGTAATTTATATTCGAGTTAAACCGAAAAACTTAATTTTTTATTCGAGTGGATCCGAATAACTTGATTAACTCAAATAACTCAAACTATTTAATTCAAAATTTGAATTTTTTATCGAGTTTTTCGAATCAAATCAGATCTTGCTCACCCTTAGTCCCATATAGCTCGTTTTAGTTGATTCGCCGGCTAGATCAAGATCTGATCGTAAAGAGCATCATCTCTTAACCTCGTCAGATGAGGCTAGTCCGTTCGGTCCAACCATAATTTCTTTAACTACTTTGTCTGTTCCTCTAGGGAATACTCACACTATGGTTACTCAGTCTAAGGCTAGTATTTTTAAACCTCTGTTGAAACTGTCGATGTAATAGCCCAAATTTAACCGGGCCTTGAAACCAAATAAAAATAGATAAATAAATAAATAATTATTTATTAAACAGTCCAAAGTCCAGGTTACAAAGCCTAAACAGTAGGCCCAAAATTAAATACCTCAGACCCATTACCCGTGTACCCAGTTACTACCCAGCAGGCCTAAAACTACCCAGCAGACCCATTTGCACCCTTAACCCAAACAGAATACCAATAAACCAAACCCAAATCAAAAACGGCCCAAAAGCCCAAGTAACTTTAAGGAAACAGGAAACCCTAGGGTTTCTTGAAGACTACAACGCCGCAGCAGCTTCTGGAAGCCTTGGGGAACGTCTGTTAAACTTCCCAAATCGAGGCCATCAATGCACATTAACGCACCATCAATGCGTTGTCCAGTAGCTTGTCTCTCTCACGACCGTCCAGCACCGTGATCTCAGGCCTCATCTCCGACCTTGGTACCACCATTGACACCGAAATCTCCGCAAAAGAGACTATCTCATGGTCATCAGTGCACAAATGGGTATCTGCCGAGATTCGAATCCATGACAGCAAGCCCAGCCACCGAAATCTTCGCAAGTCACCTGCAAGAAAAGGAAACAAACAGTAGATACACAAAAAAAAGCAGAGCAAGAAAAGGAAAGAAATCAAAGCAAAAAAAAAGGCAGCAGATATACTAGAACAGGAAATGGAAAAAAATCTTCCGATTTCTTTCCAAAATAGGCAGTAGTTTAAGGTTATAAAGCCTTTCGCAAATCTGTAAAGAATTACGAAAAAATACACACAGAGAGAATCAATAAAAATTTAGAGATTCAACAAAAGAATTTGTTCTCGCACACATATACATAACAAGCATCTCAATCGATTGAATATACAAAGGTGAAATTTTTTTAAATATATGTACATATATATACTGCAAATAATAAAAAAAGAAAGTGGTACCTTTAGTCGGCGTTGAAAGGGGAGGTTTTTAAACCTCAGACCACCGTGCGCGATGGAGATGACAGGGGCACGTGAGCGTGTGTAGACCCCTGGATGGAGGTCTGATGACCCTTCAAACACCCCTCCCTAACTCTTTTTCAGAGAATCTTTTCTTTTTTTTTAGAACAAATTTAAAAATGATTTAAAACCAAAGGTTTTGGCTTATATAGCCTTAACTGAACGACGCCATTTTAGCTTAATCCAATAAGCTTAAAACGACGTCATATTAAGGCCCCAGGATCCGCGCGTTGACCCGATTACCCGGGGAGGATTTGCGTGTTTTTGAGGATCAGGTTAATTACCCAATTGATCCTTCCATTTTTTTTATTTACAATTATGTTTTATTTTATTTAGGATTTAGCCTTGATATTTGCTTCAGTTTTAATTTAATCCTTGTAGTAAATGTTTTAAGTCTTGGATTAAAATGTCGCCGTTTAGGGACAAGGGAAAATTTCTCGATGAGTCCCTGGGTTTTTAATAGCCGTTTCAATTAGGCTCGATCTCAGTTTTTATTAAATCAACCACTGACTTTTGTTTATGTAATATTTTAGTCCCTTTTACCCATTTTAATTTATTTATAACTTATTTTATTTTAATATAAGCATACATATTATATATATATTTTGTAATTATTTACTTATATGCTATTATATTATACTACTTCATGTTTTTTCCATTGTTATATTAATATATATTTTAACATATATCATTACTTATTATTTAATATATAGTATATTTTTATCACATAATGTTTATATATCTTTATACTATTATATTGTTTTACATTGTAACAATATTTTATTTCATATTATTATTATTTATTATGTATTATTTTTTTATAAATTATTATTATTTTACATTATTATCTATATTTTTTTACTTGTATTGTATAATTATTAATTATTTATACATATTATATATTATTTTTACATATATACACTTTCATATTATAAATTATTATTATTTTATATTATGTCATTTTTTATACCATTATAAAATATTTTATGTATATGTTATTATCATTAAAAGTTTTAATTGTATTATATACTTATTTTTATTCATATATTAATAATTACTTTACTTATATTCTATTATTATATATTTTGAAAATATTATAACATTATAATTGGTAAAATACATATATTTTATCATTAATTACTTATTTTATACTTATATTCATATATATTATATAATTATTTTACTATAAATATAAATTCTTTTACATATTAGGTATTTTATACATTATTTTTCTAAACCAATACATTTTTTTATAAAATTATTATCCTTTTATAAATTTTTGTTATTATGTATTATATATTGTATATTAAATACTATTTTAAAATTATTATTAACTACCATTTTTTATTTGTATATTTCATTAACAATTACTCACTTTATTTTATATTTTTATATATACTAATTCTTTTATATATTTTGTATATATATGTATGTATTAAATGTTATTTTATAATTTGATGTTATATTTTATGAACATGTACATTGATATTATATTACCTTTTAATTGTGTATCATGCATCATTTCTTAATTATTACTATGTATGTTTGTATGTTGTGTTTATTCATCTTCAATATATGCTATGAATATCTTTGTATATATGATGTTATGTAATCTTAAATATGTATGTATCTAGTATATGATTTTTGTATTACTGCCATTGTATCATTTAAATGCATGTTTTATTCACTCATTATTGCAATACGCTATTCCATAATGATAATATGTTCCATCATGTATCGGTTCTAGAAAAGAGACTTCAAAGTTTTCGAAAATAAAAAAGGCAATGCTTAGTATTTGGAAGCTTCGAGAAAAGTAGTGCCTTAACTTATTGGGTTGCAACTTTTCTCGTTGAGTTCGAATAGTCAAGTACCCTTCTAAGTTTTTAAGATTTCTGAAATACTAGCAACTGTCTTGGAATTTCAAAGCGTTGTGTCCTAACTTATTGGATGTGGCGATTTGTCGTTTCGAGATAGGGATTTCCAAAAGGTTAACTTAGTGTCAATGTTTGATACAAGTGAATCTCAATTTTCAAAATCAAGATATTTTAAAGAGGATTGTATCTTAAAATTTTTAAATTTCCGACCTTAAAGACATTTGATAATTAATTAGGTACCAATTTTTGGGCGTTACGAGGGTGCTAATCCTTCCTTTTACGTAACCGACTCTCGAACCCGTTCTTTTGTTTCGTAGACCAGAACTAATGATTTAAAAAATATATATTTTAAAGGTGATCCAATCACACCTAAAAAGATTGGTGGCGACTCCCGTTTTCGTTTTTTAAAGTCGATTCCCATTTTCCAAAACTCGATTTAAAATGGTTTCGACAGTCGACTTTGAGCCACACACAATTAAGGAGGCACTTGTTAACAAGGAGTGGAACTTAGCAGTCCAAGCAGGATTTGATACCTTAATGGCTAACTCTACTTCGGAGCTTGTTACTTTACCTCTTAGTCGAAAAATGATTAGGTGCAAGTGGCTTTTCAAAATCAAGAAGAATCCTGATGGGACGATTGCTCGGCATAAGGCACAGTTGGTGGCAAAAGATTGTTCACAGGTACTCGGGTATGACTTCAAGGAAACATTTAGTCTGATGGTCAAACCTGCTACTATCCTAACCATATTATCAGTTGCTATCTCCAACGGTTGGCAACTCCGTCAGGTCGATGTGAATAATGCCTTTTTAAATGGTGATCTCACTAATGAAGTGTTCACGCAGCAACCTTTGGGTTATGTTCAGTATTGACTGAATGGCGAACCCTTGGTGTGTCGTTTGACAAAGGTGTCGTACTGATTACGGCAAGCTCCATACCCATGGTTTGACAAATTGAAATAGTTCTTTGTGTCTACTGGGTTTATCTTATCTAAACCTGATATGTCCTTATTTTTTCGAGTTACGACCAAATCCATCATTTATATTCTAGTCTATGTGGATGATATTATTGTTACTGGAAGTTCGGTTGACGGAATAAACAGTTTTATTTAGCAACTACATAATGAGTTTTCTCTTAAATAAATGGGCGGCCTTCACTATTTTTTAGGTATTAGAGTCACTCGGTCTTCCACTGGAAGTCTCCACTTATGCCAACGCAAATACATTCGAGATCTGCTTGATAGGAGTTCCTTGGCTAATGCAAAAAGTGTTTACACGCCGATGGTCAGTTCCTTTACTTTGTCTAAAGATGAGGGAGATCGTCTTGCTGATCTTACTGAATACAGAAGCCTTGCCGATGCTCTTCAATATGTGGTCTTAACTCAGCCGGATATTGCTTATGCAGTAAATCGTGTGTGACAATTCATGCATACACCTACTATAGTACATCTGGTAGCGTTAAAACGAATTTTGTGGTATTTACATGGCACTATTAATCATGGGCTAGTTTTTCGTCCATTCGACAGCCTATCCTTAGTTGGTTATGTTGATGCCAACTGGGGACTGGATTTTGATGACTGCCGGTCTACGACAACTGAGGTTGAATATCGGAGCTTAACTGCAGCTACCAGTGATATTACTTGGTTAGTCTCTTTGCTAACGGAATTACAAATTTGTTCTACCGATCCACCTGCTGTTTGGTGTGACAATTTCAGTGCAGTAGCAGTTGCCGCCAATCCGGTCTTACACTCCAAATTCAAACATGTTGAGCTTGATTTATTTTTTGTTCGCAAAAAGGTGGCTAATGGTTCCTTAGTTGTCGGCGAAGTGCCGGCCTGTGACCAGGTAGAGTATAGAGTCTGTTAGTCTGTTACTTCGGGTCTTACCTATTGAGAAGCTGGGTGAATGTTAGAGTATAAAGTCTGTCTGTTAGTTTATTACTAATTTGTTATCCAGACTAATATGCTGTTAGTATTATGGTTAGCAGCGGTTAGGCATATACAAGTATATAAATTCTATCTGTGTACTTATCCAAGCAGAATACATACTAAGCAATATTTCAGTATTTTCAATTTCCTCATTTGTTCTTTGTTATTCACAATAATACAGTTACTAACAACAATTAATCATGTTTTGTTGGTATCTAAAAGCTAAAAAAGTAAGTTGGCTAAAAAGTGAAAAAGCGTGGATCATGTACTAGGTTTTGTTGAAGTGCATTATTTAAAAAAAAAAACTAAGTTGAAAGAAGGTTTCTGAGTTGTTTCCCATCATAAATATTACAAAACTCCTAATTATTACTTTAAGCAAGAAATATTGAACATTTAAGATGAAATTACAGCAGCAGGTCCACAAATATCGTGGGAACAAATTTGATATTGTTTATTGTTCTTGCTGGTTTTTCAAAATTAATTGAAATCGAAAAAAAAACTTACATATAATAAAGATTGTATGTGATGAGATTTTGAATTGGAAAACTTTAGCTTGCTTGTGAGGAAATAGTCAATAAACTTCAGATTTCATTTTATCGCCCTCCTCTGCAAATCTTTCTTGGAAATTTCTAATGTATATTTAATTAGAAAAGAAGATGTCACGAGAGCAAATGAGGTGCATTGCACAATTTATGGGGCAGATACTTGTTATACTGATTAGCTTGTAGAGGGTAGGGGTCTATTGAACTTGAATATTCTCAAGCTCAACTTAAAATTTAGAACCTGATATTTGGTTTGAGTTTAATCGAACACCTGTTATTAAGTTCGAGTTCACTTGAGATATAATTGAGCTATTTGAACTCAAACTCGATTAAGTTTATTTATTAATTTTTGTACTCTAATTCGACTCGATAATTAAGGGCAATAACATAACTTAATAATATAAAAAAATATGAAAAACATGTTAAGACTCCCAAGCTATTTAAGTCAAGTATTGCTAAGTTAGAATTTGGCTGGACTGATAGCTCAAGCTCATCTAAATAATTACTGAATCGAATTCGAATTTTTTCGATTCAAACTCGAGTAATCTTGCAAGTATTAGTATCTCATTTACACCCCTAATAGAGGGGATGGAGGACAAAAAAAAATTGACTCTTAGAAAATAGGGTTCTTTTACACGTTATATATAATACATGAGTAAAGTACATTAGTTGTCACCCAACTATGAAGTTTTTTTTATTCACCCAACTTAAAAAAGATATAAAATAGTCACTAAATTATTCAATTTTGTTTTTGTTTGGTCATCCAACTATCTTTAATTTTTGGGTGTTTTTAGTTTTACGTTAGCCGGTTGGTGACAATAAAATGAAATAAAATAGTTGAATGACCATTTTATAATTTTTTATAATTAAATGATAAAAAAATACTAATAATTGAATTATTATTTTGTAATTTTTTATAGTGGTTAAAAAAATAAGTAAATTGAATACTTTATCCATAATATATTCACACGTTGCTGTCCAAATGGTGATGGCCAACTACAGTCCATAAACGGCTCAAATATTAAAAAGGATGAGCTATAAAGTATGAATACCTTTTGTTTGTACTATGGGATTAATATTTTATGGTGCATTGTGATATGTGCAGTATTTAATAAATATTTAATATTCTTGTATCTTGTGCAATAATTTTAAATATTAAATATTTTTGTCTTTGGAGTTTCATTTGTTTATTGAATTATAAAGTATAGGATATTTGTAATTTATATTATATCATAAAATGAATGAAAATGTATATTTGTGGACAATTATTTGATAAAAGTGTTGGACTTTTGTTTGGGAACCTACATCATATCAAAAATTAAAATATATATATATATATATGTACGCGTTTAAGAAAACTTTTAAAAAGAAAAGAAAATGCTACTTAACTCTGCTTCTGTTTCTTTAAAATCTGACTTCTTTAGTAACCCAATCTAAATCTTCTTTCATTTCCCTTAAACAACGGAAATGGGTTTTCACTTCATCCTCCTACTCCTCTTCCTCTTATGCCCAATATTACAAGCAGCAGAATCTCAAGAACCTGCCTGTGGAGAAGAATTATGCGGAAATGTTACAATTTTTCTCCCTTTTGCAATCAATAAAAGCTGATATACTAAACCTTGGTTTAGACTGACTTGCAAACCAACCCCTAATGGGGAAAAGCCATTCATAAACATAAATGGCATCGATCTGGAGGTAGTTCAACCCGCATATGTAAACTTAGACACCATTGTCATCCATAATCCAGTTACTCACATTAATTGTGATAATATAAACGAGGCTAGTGTGAGTGTGAATCTCTCAGGCACTCCCTTTTTCTTCTCAAGTGAGATGAATTTTTACGGGTCAGTAGGTTGCGGAAATTTGGCTACTATGTTACGTAACGAAGCTGATTCACTTGGCGGCTGCGTTCAACCAAGGTGTGACGATGGCGCTTCTGAATCTGGCTGCTTTACTCAAATTACGGGAAATTTCACTTCCTATACTGTAAACATGACAGCCATGTATCCTGACAGCAACAGATGCGCATCTGGTTTCTTCTTTTACAAGTTCTTATCCCCTAATGCTTACACATTACCCACTGGCATCAACATTGGAACCACGCATGTTCCTGCCGCGCTCAACTGGAATTCCACCTATTGCGGTAACGAAGGTCAGTCACGCGCTTCCATTTCAATTGCTTGGCTTTCATTTTTCTTCTTTTAATTCAGTTAATGTATAGATTTTGCTAATTGTTTAAAATCAGTCTTTAGAATCATTCATTTTGTATTTTAATATTTTCCTTTTTCAAAAATTTATACCTAAAAAGTTTTGTATTTCAAAAACTTAAATTAATACCTAAAAGTTTTTACTTAAAAAACTTATACCTTGAAGGTTTTTGAAGGGCAAGTATCTTTCATTAGAAATATTGAATCACATCAAATTCAACCATAAGATTTATATTAATTATTGAATTAAAAAATTTACTTAGAGTAACACTTTTCATATGACTTTTTAAGTAAATATTTATTTATTTGGATAATTAAAGATAAAGCATGAAATTGTTTGAGGTGAAATCTAAGCTTTCATATCTACAATATAATATTTTTGTCACTAAACGAATAGATTGGTAGCATATGTACCTTCTTCTTAGATAATTATATATATATTAATGACACATTGCTTTTATTTCCTACAAACATTGGATGTACATACATTTAGTAGATTTTGCAATTTACTTCCTTCTTGCTAAGCCCGCAGGATGCACAATACAAATACTAAGATTAGGATCGACCAAAATCAACACCTACAAGGTAGATTCATGTGGGAATGTTACTTTTCACTATCCTTTTAGAATGAAGGATCAAGATAATTCTAATGATTGGTTTAAAGTGATTTGCAACAAAACTGTCAATGGGGAAGAAGTGCCTTTCTTAAACATAAATGGCATGAATATGCAAATACTCGGCTTTGATTTTTTGGTAGGCACTTTCAAGGTCAACCATCCAATAACTTACTTTAACTGTCCAAAAAACCATTACAGTGGGATGAGTCTCAACTTAACAGGCACCCGCTTTTACTACTCAAATTACTACAACATCTTCTGGTCTTCGGGTTGCGGTAATTTGGTAATTGTTTTTGGCAACGAAACAAATAATTTTATAGGCGGATGTTTGCAACCAAGTTGTAGGATTCATAACAAGACTTCCTCTATTGATGGTTGTCTTGTTCCTATTCCTCGGGGTCTCAGTTCATTCTTTGTAAACATGAGTAGTAAGGTTGATTCTAGTGATTATAGGAGGAAAAGACCATGCGGATATGCTTCCTTGATTTCTGATGATTATGATGTAACCTTCGAGTTAGATGATTTTGATATAACTAAAAGGACGCATATCCCAATGAAACTACAATGGGGCACACCAATATTATCAGAGTGCGATTTGAAGGATGGTTCAGACACTTCTTGTACATACAATGGTGAATATTGTTGGTCGAGGTTGAGCTCTAATCATCTATGCATGTGCGAGGTTATCAATGATATCGGTTATTCTAGGTCATGCAAAGATACGAGTTAACTTTTTTTTAGAGAACTCTTTTTTTTTATATCTTATCTCAATTGAAAATTTATTAAAATATCTTTTTTTTATATACAAATTAAGTTATATTATT
The DNA here is from genome assembly GCF_007990345.1 of Gossypium hirsutum. Taxonomy (NCBI): domain Eukaryota; kingdom Viridiplantae; phylum Streptophyta; class Magnoliopsida; order Malvales; family Malvaceae; genus Gossypium; species Gossypium hirsutum. Next base: position 4,571,520 of record NC_053432.1, on the reverse strand, counting down.
TTAAGGGTATTTTGATCGTTCTACATTTTTATATTATATCCATAACAAATCTAACATGGTTGAGATTTGAACCTTTCACACAATAAATTTTAAAATTCAACTTTATCATTTCAACCAAGAATTCATTTGATATTTATATAAGCTTTTAATACGTATGTTTATTACATAATTTTTTTCCACTCACATCTTGAGTGTGCCTTAAATTTGTATTAATTTTTAAAGGGCTAATTGAATTAGTATCACTCATCAACTAAGTCTCAACTTAGTTAAGAAATTAAGAAAATCCATTATTTTTATAAAAGAACAAATATTAAGTTTTTGTCATTTTATATTTTATGTAAAATCTAAAAAATTCAACCAGCATGATAGCTAATATTTTAACTCAATGAAAAAAAAATTCTAAAAATTGTTTTGCATACGTATTGCTAGGATACCCCTAAGCATAATTTCAACCAACAAAAGGAAAATGAAATTAGATATCAAAATTACTTAATTAATATTTATTGAATTATATGGGTGAATGTACCTAAAAGTCTCTCTATGGATTTGATCAAATTAGTCATTCTACTATTAAATTAATTAATCTAGTCCATGTGTCGTAAAATAGAATTAAATAAAGTTAAATTGGAATAGAGTTAACATTTACTAATTATTTTTAAATTTTTTATAGTTTTGTAAATGAAATATTTTGTTTGAAATTCAATAGCAATTTAAAAAAAATTCAAAACATTTTTTATATAGTAAATGTTAACGTTGTTATAACTTAAACTTATTTAATTCTTTTTAATAGTGTAAGGACTAAATTAATTTATTTAATAATAAATGGACTAATTTGATCCAGTCCGTATAGTATAACAACGTCTTAGATACTTTAATTGAATTATATGATTATAGCCTGTTTTTTCAATTCATAAATGACAGATGGGAAATGTGAGAATTATGGCTGCCGTATTCTTTGTTTGAATACCCCTAGCAACTATTGCTTGTCAGAATCTTGCCCTCCTAATTATGAATACAATAGTACAGGATTTCGTTGCAAGCGCAAAATATAGACTCAAAACACTCATAGCTTGAAAAGTCTTATTGTAAGTACGTGATGAATTTACATATTTTGTTTTTAAAGTAGAATTATTATGATTATTGGATTATGTCAACTCAAGTAGTGATTTATTTCCTTTTGAATGTGTGATATAGTAACAATCATTTATCATTAAATTTGTAAAAGTTAAATATCAAAACAATGCATGGTGTAATAAGGTTCTCTCATTGTTCATTTAAAATGAATGGCTATCAAATATGAGTAAAACTTCATTAAAACATTTTCATGGTTTTTTAGCATGTATTTTAATTAATTTTAAAATTTACCTTTTTTCTTATATCTATATAGGTTGCAGCGCTAGTATTGGGACACTATTTCTACTACTCGCAACATGGAGTATGTACAAAGTCCTTAAAAGAAAACAAAAAATCATGCTGAAGCAGAAATACTTCAAAAGGAATGGAGGTTTGTTACTGCAACAGCATTTGTCTAGCAATGAAGGTAACGTTGAAAAAATTAAGTTGTTTACTTCAAAAGAGATGGAAAAGGCCACGGATTATTATAATGAGAACAGAATCCTTGGTCAAGGAGGTCAAGGGACTGTTTATAAAGGAATGCTAATAGACGGAAGCATTGTGGCTATTAAGAAATCCAAAATGGTGGAAGGAAAGAAATTTGATGAAAAGAAGGTTGAACAGTTCATTAACGAGGTAATAATTTTATCTCAAATTAATCACAGGAATGTGGTTAAGCTTTTAGGGTGTTGTCTAGAAGCTGAAGTTCCTCTATTGGTGTATGAGTTCATCCCAAATGGTACATTATACGATCTCATTCGTAATCAAAATGAAGAAATACCATTGACATGGGAAATGCGTTTACGAATTGCGATCGAAATTGCCAATGCCTTGTTCTATTTGCATTCAGCTGCTTCTACTCCTATTTATCATCGAGACATCAAATCTAGTAACATACTTTTGGATGATAAATATAGGGCAAAAGTATCAGATTTTGGAACTTCAAGATCAGTTGCACTTGAACAAACACATCTAACCACTCGGGTGCAAGGAACTTTTGGATACATGGATCCCGAATATTTTCGATCAAGTCAATTGACAGAGAAAAGTGATGTTTATAGCTTTGGAGTTGTTCTTATTGAGCTTTTAACAAGTCAAAAACCCATCTCCGCAGAACAATCAGAGCCAGTGAGAAGCTTGATATCTTATTTTTTGGATTCAATGCAGGAGAATTCCTTGTTTAACATTATTGATCCAATGGTAGTAAAGGATGGTCCAGAACAGGAGATTATAGTAGTGGCTCTGCTAGCAAAAAGGTGCTTGAATCTTAACGGAAAGAAAAGACCCACCATGAAACAAGTAGCAATGGAGCTAGAGTTGATTAAAGCTTCAGGTGGAAATGTTATTGAAGACTATGGTGATGAAGAATCTGAAATAGATGACATGATCCATTCATGGGAGACCAATCCTAGTAGTTCAATGTCTGGGACAATTACAACCGACAGTGTAACTTTTCCATTAAATTCATCTTTCTAGTTTCCAACACTCCTAAAACAAGTTCTCTTAGCCTTTAGCTTCTCTATTTGTCACATTGGTGGAGTGCCCAAGAATTCATACTTGTTTCACTCAATGTTATTTGACCTCTTGAAGGTATTTATTATACAAGTTCTGGATATGTGTTCTTTTTCTTTTGCTAAGTCGATGAATTCATTAATAAAAAAAGAACTCCAAACAGCGATACAAAATCCAAGGATACCATAAATCGAAAGAAAGGTAACCCTAATTATCCATATCTCCTTTTTCTCTTCTTCAGATATCTGAAGATCAAATAAGAAGAGGTGATTAACTCATCATAATAATAGTAAGCCTTCATTGAGCGAGAACAAGTAAATAAAGCAAGGGATATTAACAGAATCCAATATACCCTTATCGCCATTTTTCTTATCGCCATTTTTCTCCGACGCCATTACTACTCTATCCACAACTCTCGAACCTTCAATTTCAACTCCTATCGGAACCCCTCTGATTGTTCATATGCTTCTTCAGATTTCCCCTGCAAATAAACAAACTAGCATTAAACATCCAATTCCATAAGAAAATAACATCAAAAGGCAACAAAAACGATTTGAAACATACAAAAACACAAATCCAATCAAGGTTGCATATTGACAGATAACTGAGCATCCATTACTTCCTGCATATATGTGTATATATATAGAATTGTGTAACATTAACAAAAAATAATTTAAGAAATATTTTTTTATAATAAGTTAATATATTTTGATTATATCCAATAATTTAAATAAAAAATATTATTTTTTGTTAATTAATGTAATTAAAAATAAAATATTTAAAAATTAATTAAATATTAAATGGGTAAAATCACATATTAGAAGATAATAATATTAAATACTAGAGATGCAAACTACTTAGGTTTAGCTTAAATAAGCTTGGTTATCTTTAAGTCGAATAATCCAAATTAAATTGGAGCAAACTAAATTTGAACATCTCAATGTATAATTTCATAAAGCTTACAATTCAAGTTGGATATTATATCAATGTTTTTATTATCGGATTAGTGATCGAATCAATCAGTCCATTAACTTTCAGTATGTTCGGTTCAAATAAAGTAAATTATTAAAAATCATAAAAATAAAAAAAATTAATAATTATAAAATATGATTCAATCAGTTCAACTGTTTTTAGTCCATTTCAACTGATTTTTTTTTTACCTTTCCGGATCGATATCTCAATCGATTCCCTATCCAACCGGAGAATCCGATATAGTTTAAACAACATTATATTATAATTTTTGTACTAATGATGTTTTTAAAAAAAATATTTGAACCATTGAATATTATATATATTTCACTTTTAATGAATTATATATATATAGACATATAAACGCTTCAAGAAATAAATAAATAAATGGTAAATTTACAATAGATTTAAAAATTTAATTTATAGTATGGAAATGACCACATGAAAGCTCGAGACCTCTCTTCCTAATGGGACATATAGGGAATAGGATCCAATTCATGTGCAAAGTGAATGACAATCTACAACAAATATAATCACAAGTAATAGGAAGAAAAATTCACATCAATTGATCAATAAAGTCACATATACAACTTACAACAAAAACCTTAAAGCCAAGCCCTAAAGTAGATTGACTCTCAAAACCAAAGTCTGCAATGGAGTCGCTAAGTTGTCGTAACATGCTAGGGATGAACCTAACAAGCTAGACACGAAAATCTAAAAAGTGAAGTTGTCATTAACTAATTCAGGTTTTGTCAGTTAGTCACCTATCACCCAAAGTTCTAAGGCTAATTCTAAGACAAATGTAAGGGAAAATCTTAAAACTAAGGAACGATTTCATAATCAAACTTGGATTCAAGAGTACAAATACGTGTAGAAAAGGTCAAAGCACCCCCACAACACCTATTCAAAGATAGTCCTACAAAGCTTAATGTTTAAGGTTTTGAAATTCTAGTATTGACTCTCAATAAACCTAATTTAAAGGAAAGAAGACGTCCAAATATATAATACTAAATGAAACTCGAAATTCTACAATTATTGTTTAAATTTCAAAGTTAACTAAAAAAAAGTGTAGGACTAAATTCTAGGATTTTAAAAGCTAACATTAACATCTTAAAAATTCTAAAATGTAGAAAAATGAAAATTTAAAACCTATAAATTGAAAGACCTTTGAATCAAAATTTTAGACTAAAATCAAATTAAACCTATTAACATCCTAACATCTAAAATGTAGGACTAAAATAAAAATTAAAAAACAAGAGAAAAAGCATTGATCGTAGACTAAGTTTTGCTTTTCTTGGATGTTTTCTAAATAATTCTAAGGTGCATTATTATTGTTAAAAAAAACTAAGTTGAAAAAAAATTTATGAGTTCTTTCTCATCATAAAACCCCACAAGTAGCAGGTCCACAAATATCGTGGGAACAAATTTGATATTGTTTATTGTTCTTGCTAATGATGTATACTCGGTTAGCTTTCTGGTTTTTCAAAATATATTGAATATATTCAACATAAATCACATATATTATATTGAAAAAAAAAGGTTACATATAATAAAGACTATGTATGCTCAACAACTATTTAAATTCCATGCACATGTAATATCTATACCATGTATCCGTATATTATATATAAACCATTTTTATGTAATTCATGTAAATACATGTACTAGTTCGTATCGAACTCATATAAACTCGTAACAGAACTGTACTCATTGAACCACTTAGAATATCGTTAGCGCAGGTAGTACACATGAGGTGTACTGAATGGTAATCCGTCAATTCCTGTACATGTATGCTCATACGAGCTATAAACAGTAAGATCCTCCGAGCTGAATAACAGTAAGCTCCTCCAAGCTGAATAACAGTAAGCTCATATGAGATAAGTATCGATAAGCTTATAAGAGCTGAAATTGGTAACCCTAATTACATGTCATTTGTATCTTACGAATTCCTAAGGTTCAAATAGGGCTCTGTAGTCGTTGTACGTCGTCGAATATGCAATCAGTATTCATTCATGGAAATTACGCAATTCACAAACATATAATTCAATTTAAAACATATAAATGTACAATTTAATTACACGAACTTACCTCGACGAGTTTACATAGATACAAAAGTGATTAATCCAAGATTTTCTCTTTGCCTCGATCTAACTCTATGCGAGGTCTAACTAGATCTATATGAATGAATTTAATCAATTCAATACAAATCACATTCAATTTAGTCCAACACATATTTTTGGCAAAATTACCATTTTGCCCATATACTTTTAACTCTTTGCAATTTAGTCCCTAGGCTCGAAAAATGAAATTCATTCAATTTTATCCCTACCCAAGCCTAGTTGAACTATTAACATACTTATAGAAGCCCATATATTTCACAAATTCACACTTTTACCTCACAATTTATCACATTTCTCAGTTTAATCCCTAATCGATAATTTCATCAAAAATTCCTTTACAAAAGTTGTTTATCTAACAACAACCATTATTTTTCTACCATTAAACTTTAAAACCCTAATATATTCATCAATGGAAAAATTCAAATACTTTAATAGTTTCACAAATTAGTTCCCGGGCTAGCTAGATTAAGCTATAACGACCCCGGAAACATAAAAATCATCAAAAACGAGACAAAAATACTCACCAATTAAGCTTCAAAGATGTCAAACCCTAAGGAGAAAAAATGGCTTCTTTTTCCCTTGTCCAAACGGTTGAAGAAACAAAAGAAAAATGAAGTCTTTTAATTTGTTTTATTTGTTTTATCATTTATTAATTATTTACCAAATTAAGCTTTAAAACATTTAATAATTACACTAATGCCAAGCCATGCACATCCACTATGTCATTTAATGGTCTAATTACCATAAAAGGACTTTCACATTAAATTTATATAGCTATTTAATACCTTTAACTATTAGAACTCAACTTTTACACTTTACGCAATTTAGTCCTTTTTATCAAATTATCAAATTGAGCATGTAATCGGTAAAATTTCCTAACGAAATTTTTATACGGTAATACTATCATGTTGTAGATCATAAAATAATATTAAAATAAATTTTTTGACCTTAGATTTATGGTCCCGAAACCACTATTCCGAATTCACTAAAAACGAGTTGTTACAACAAGTCCTAATTTAATCTAGGGTTTATTACTATAAATATCATAAGACTAGGTTTTAAGAAAAATTGTAAACTTCTATTGTGCTAAAAACACTATTTCCATAAATAAATTTTCTAACAAACATTTTGAACTGATTTTGGTCTGGCTTTAAGGCTAAATTATCATGAGTCAAGCTAAAATTACCATGGGAAAAAATTGTGGCACAAATACTGTGTAATAATTATTTTTACTAATTAATTTAAATTAATTATGAGATAAATAATAAAAAATTATATTATCAGTAAATAAATCAATATAATAATTGATTATTTTATCTCTAATTAATTAAATTAATACGAGATAAATAATAAAAAAAGGGATTAATCTTTGTGGATAATTTTAAATGAAGAGTTTACATGCCACAAGATCTCTCTTTTACTTGATTAACTGACATCATATTGGAGAAGAGACTGTTCTATTATCCCATGTTGTACGCAACTTGCACAAAACTTCTTAAATCGCTCCCAATAGTTGTAAAGAGACTCTACATCCTTTTGCCTTATCCCAACAATCTCCCTCCTTAACTCAGCTGCACACGATGATGGGAAAATCTGTTGAGAAACACACGGGAAAGATTAGCCTAGGTTGTGATAGATCCAGGAGGTAGATTAAATAACCATTCCCTATTAGAATCTGCTAGGGAAAAAGAAAAAATATGTAATTTGATTTGATCCTCAGTTACGCCCAGAGGTTTCATACTAAGACAAATCATATAAAACTCTTTTAGATGTTTGTGTGGATTTTCATCTTGTAAACTAAGAAAAGTCGACAACAGTTGGATTAATCCTGACTTAAGCTCAAAATTAGTATCCATAGTAGGATACGCAATGCATAACAACTGAGATCTGTAGGCGCTTCGGCCATTTACTGAATCGTTTGAGCCATAGGTTGTTGTGCTGGATTCTGATTTACGTTAACCCTAGCGTTAGGCACCTCTTCCGGTGGATCGACTCATATTCTTTCGTTCTCCAGTGTTTAAGTAGGGTTTTCATTAACCCTAGACTCAACTTCGTCACTTGCTTCTATTTCCGACAGTGGGTTAGTCTGAGTTTCTACCACATCTAACTACCTTTTTCGTAGCTTTGTTTCCTTATGATTAGCTCTAGTAGTCTTTTCTATTTCTGAATCGAAAGCAAGATTTCCTGGAGCAGATCTGGTCATAAGAAAAACAAGCAAGATTAGTAGGTTGACAGTCCCTGGCAATGGCACCAAAATTTGATGTGTCATTAAAAGTAACAAAAATATCCTATCCATAAATACCAAAAAGAAATAGTATATCGGGAGTAATGTCAAATTCTCAGGAACTGGATTGCCACAACTCCTTATTTCTCGAAATCTCGGGCATAGTCGTGCCTAAGAAAAATAGTTGACATAGAAAAAATAAAAATATGATTAAGCTGAAATTAAATACACTGGAATCGTAATTGTGAGAAGAAAAATAATTGAAAAAAAGGTGTTTTCTGATTGAGGGATTCTAGCCTCCGGTTATCTCGATCCTCCTTTAGTTCAATCATAAGTTTTTAGGTGATCTTTCTCATGACCAAATAAACGAATTATAGTGGAAGAGGACACCTACGACCACTAGCTCCACTTAGGTTATAGCCTTACGATCTAGAAGAACCTAACTCTAGCCAACCATCACTTTTGTGGAACGGTCTTACACTAGATCATCGTTTCTTAATGGCAAATGCCATGCCATTTCATATCTTGGGCTCGACAACCTCTAACATAGTAATTTAGCGAACCAATTGTGCAACCTTCATAAAACATACAAAGCGGTCGTCTTTGCACAAGATGAAAATATTACTTTTGAAAGGACATGGATGGAAGTGTCAGTCCCATAATGAAGAGAAATGATGAATAGTCATTTGAGAAGGACTAAGTGCGGGTTATAAGCCTCATGAACTCTTTTTTGGCTAGATGAGTTTAGTTGCTCATGCTTTTCGGGGAAAAAACACATGTTTTAATGAAATGGAATTTTATTGAAAAAGAAACAAAAGGCACAGAGCCTTAGGGGGAAGGAGTTTTTTACAAAAGTGATGAGTGAATATTCATGCCACTCCATCCCTTAGTTATAGTACATGAATGACCCTAGTTGGTTCCTATTCAAACTCTAGATGATAATGTTTAAGAAATTAAAATTAAATCTAAACAATATAATAATAATGCTAACAATAATCCTAAAAAAAAAAATAGAATTCAAATCCTAAACAAAGTTTTATGTCCATAAATCTCTTCTTTGAAATTTTGTCTCAAGTCTTCCACACTTTGTATTTTTCGGCACCACTTCTTCTCTATTTCGCATGTTGTCTCGTTTTGTCTTTAAATTCACGCTTTTCGCCCCCAAATTTTCTTTTCCCTTTAATTTAGCCCTTACAAGATAAAAAACCATAAACAGCCCAAATTAGTAGGATCATACTCAAAATATATATGTATTTAACAAATAAAAGTATGTCATTTTATAGTATTATCAACAAGTCCTAATTTGATCTAGGGTTTATTACTATAAATATCATAAGACTAGATTTTAAGAAAATATGTAAACTTCTATTGTGCTACAAACACTATTTTCTTAAATAATTTTTCCAACAAATATTTTGAGCTGATTTTAGCTTGGCCTCATCCTACGATAAGTATTATCATGTGGGTTCATTGGATGCAGTTCCATTTGTGAGGACAACTAGTCATATATGATTATTGTTGAGATTGTCCCATGATAACATAAATCAATGGATGTAGGAATTATCATTGCAATAATGACATAAAATTATTAGCATTTATTTACATGTGCTCCAAATTTTTTGTTTAATCTAATAATAATGTGTCGTGTTATTATTCATTGATGGTGCTTAAGACTTATACAACAGATACTGCATCAAATACTATTCCATATTTGTTTCCTTAAAAATAAATATAAAAACAAAAGACAACTAAAAAGGAAATATAAAACGATAAAGGATCCTAAAAAAATAACTAAATCTAAAATCTCAAACTTATCCCCTTTTTTCCTTCTAATCTACACATAAGGCATGCCATCATCTTATTCTAGATCCATTTTCTGATTTGAACTCTACAAGTTTGGTAAGGTAATAGTACAAAGTGTGTGAAGGATAATCTGTTGATCTTTCCAACCATCCTTTTTAAGATTCACGAATGGATATTATCTTTGTCACATTGTGTTATTTTGCATTGTTGTGTTTGAAAAGTTTTTTCCATTTTGATGTTAATAGTTGCAAGCATGTTTGTAAGGCTGCAAATGAACCAATGTGAGGAAATATGTGCATAGATTCGTTGACCATGAAACTAGAAATGCTTTTTTGGTACCAAATACATACTAGGATTTGACGATTCACTTGCAATTAAATGCAATCCAGCGCATAATTTTGCCTAATAGTTTGGTACGTTTTACCGGAACAATATGAAGGTATTTGTAGTAGAAAAAATTAATTACATTTTAAAAAATCTAGAAATTAGAGAAAATATGAAAACATTTATGGTTAAATGTGAAAAATCTAGGATTTGACAAGAAAAAAAATCGAGGCTTTGAAGAGATGAAGAAAAAAAGTATAAGCTTCAATGTTTGCATCATCACTCGAAATACGAGAAATGAAAGTTGCAGGAAGAATCGCTGGAAAAGAAAAAAAACAATAAGCCAAAATAGAAGGTGAGTGAGCTCGAAAAAGTTTTAGTGATATGTAAAAAGGTTTTTACATAATAATATATTACTAGATAAGAATGATTTACCAAATAATTTTTTATATTTTAGGGTAGCTTATAAAAGTACCACAAAACTCCTGTACTATATTTTAGATTTCATTTTAGTACATCTACTGAAAATTGGAAAAATTAGTGAGTTGAAATGAAAGTGCGCGCAAACATGATGTGGCGTGTACAGTTAACATCATTAGAGATTTAATATTTTGGTGACTAAAATAAAAACACCCTAAAAGTTGGGTGAGCAACTAGGTAGTTTACCTAAATTATTTTAAAAAATCATAAAAATTATAAACAAAACTTATAAAATTATAAAATTTTATTAAAAATAAAAATACTTACCCATTAAAATCTAATGGTTAAGATATTTTTAAAAAAATTGACCCCTACTCTTTTATTGGGTCGGTATTGTTATTTTTAAAAATTTTATAACCTTTTTAATTTTATGTACGATTTTTTAATAATTTTTAAATTTTATAACTAACGGAATTAAAAAAATAAATTTAAATTTTTAATATTTTAATATTTAATTTATAAGGGACATGTCCAGTTAGGTAATAGAATAACAATATAAAACCTTACCAATCCCACCTCTCAAGCCCCACAACATAGCAATATAAATCTTACTACAACCCCTCCTCTCAAGTCCCATCATCTCTTTTCTGGAGCTAGAATGGCATCTTCAATCTCAACATATGCCCTTCTCTTAACCTTCTTCACAACTCTGATTTCTTTCTTTTTCATCACCTCGCGGTCAAAACAGAAGTTTAAAAATGGAAAGAAGCTTCCCCCAGGACCCAGGCGCCTACCAATTATCGGCAACCTCCACATGTTAGGCCAGCTCCCACACCGAAGCCTTAGCAACTTAGCCAAAAAATATGGGTCAATAATGTCAATAAGGCTAGGCAATGTCCCAACAATTGTGGTGTCATCACCTGAAGCAGCGGAGCTATTTCTAAAAATCCACGACGGTGTTTTCGCCAGTAGGCCTAAAATCCAATTCTCTGATTACGTCTCCTACGGTAACAAAGGCTTGGGTTTTGCACCATACGGGTCGTAATGGCGCACAGTGAGGAAATGGTGCACCCTGGAACTTCTTAGTTCATCGAAAGTAGAATTGTTCGAGCCGATTAGGAGGAGGGAGGTGGAGTCGTTGGTGGATCAGATAAAGAGGGCAGCGGCAAGTGGCCAAGTGGTGGATCTTAGTGCCAAGGCACTTGAATTGATGGAGAATTTCATGTATAGAATGATCATAGGCCGAAGTAAAGATGATAAATTCGACTTGAAACCGCTTATTCAAGAGAGCCTTAGGTTAACAGGACATTTCAACATATCAGATTATGTGCCATTCCTTGCTCCACTTGATCTTCAGGTATCTCTATTCATCTGTCTTCTATATGTATACCATAATTTTCATCTTGCATATTATCACATTAAAATTCAAATTGAAGATCAAGTTCTATACAGTTTAAGAGAAGTTAATTTTTCCTTAATTGATTAGCGACCCTGGGTGGATTTCAAAAAAAAATTGTTACAAATTAATTAATGATGAAAACCTAATATTATTATACAACCATCTGTAATTCATTCTTGACTCTTTATCTGTTAGTTTTCAACTAGTTTGGCATTGGATTAAAAAAAAATTAGCTAATTTTTCATATATTTGAAATTTAATCTTCATATTTTTATTTTTTAGAATTTAGTCTCTCTCGTTTTTTTAATTTAAAAATCGAAGTCTAAATGTTAAAACATTTCAAAATTTTCTGTTAAATTTGATTACATGCCATATTGATTTTTAAAAAAAATACTTGGTAGCCATTAACAAAAAAGGACATTGCAATGAACTTAAATTTAACAAAAATATTTAACGATGATAAAAATTCTTAAAGTTCATATTAGCATTTTTTTATTAGAATAATATATTTAGGCTAACTAATGACATTCTAATAGTTGAGTTAGCATATTATGCAAAAAATAAAATATAGAGATTAATCTCAAACTTAAGTGTAATATGGGGGCTGGAATTGAAATTTGACCATTGTTATATAATCTTAAAAAATAAGTTGAGGAGTCAAAATTAAAATTTAACAATTATCTTATAATATAGAAAAAAAGTCTATGACTAATTGAGCATTTAGGTTAAAAAGTGCTTTTAAAAAGTGTTGTAAAAAAATGTTTTCGAGAAGTGATTTATAAAAGTTTGACAGTATATACTATTGCTATTAAAAAGTGCTTTTGAAAAAAAAAGAGTCTATTTTAGATATATCTCTATTTTAGACATGTGTTGTAAAGTAGAAGATATGTTAGACTTCTTTAATGAGAATGAGAAATTAATTTTAGCCAAAAACACTTTTACAAAAGCAAAAGGCTAAACTTTTTAGCTTTTTTGCTTAGCTTAAAATCTTAGTTTAAAGACATGAATTGGTTTCGAAAGCTACTCGTTTACCACTGCTTTTGATTTGAAATCATGGTTTGAATTGAAAAACACTTTTCAACCTTGATGGTAAATGAAGTTTAGATGCATGTCATATAAGGAATGCTCTACACTATAAAAGTTTAGATAACAATTTATATAAGAAATAAAGTATATAGGGATGAAAACTAAAATTTGACTATTATTATATATCTAAAAAAAGTAAAAGTATCAAAAATAAAATTTAATCATTGTTAAGAAAAAATAATACCCTCGTAAGAAAGGCATTAGGGCCTTAGTTTATAGATTCTCATGGTACAGTTTCATGGTTGCTTTTATTCTACTATATTATTTTTTTAAAAAATTCCTTTTGAAGTTCTTTTAATTTATATTTTCTAGTTGCTTTAAAATTAGAAGTACATTATAATTTTATTCCAGAATTGTAAATACAATATTAAATTTGAATCAATTTTTTTTTCAAAAATGATAACTGAACTTCTCACATAACTATAATATAGTAAATTTTCACTTTCATAGTATTGCTTGAATCAATTTGAAACTGACAAAAAAAGTGGAAATGCATACGATGCGGAAAACACTACCACTTTCATGAAAAGAACATTGTAGTTTTTGCCTCCCATTTGTTTTAGATCATATGAAATGAAGTTCGACCAACTAACAAATCTACATATGCATATATACTTGAGCCAGGGTCTGATACCACAATTTGAGGCAATAAGAGAGGGTTGTGACAATTTTTTGGAGGAGATAATCGATGAGCATCAACAAGATAAACATAAAGGGCAGAAAAAACATCGTGATTTCGTTGATGTGATGCTTTCACATTTGGATCAACCTATGAATCCAAATGATGAATCAGAACTACACATCATTGATCCAACAAATATCAAAGCTATAATACTCGACATGATTACAGGTGCACTTGACACATCGACAGTGGCAATTGAGTGGGCATTTTCCGAAATTTTAAAGCACCCACGAGTCAAAACACGTCTCCAAAAAGAGTTAGAAAGTGTTGTTGGGATGACTAGAATGGTCGAAGAGGCAGATTTACCAAAATTAACCTACTTAGATATGGTTTTGAAAGAAAGCTTAAGGTTGCATCCAGTGACACCACTCCTAATACCTCGCGAATCACTGGAGGATATTACGATAAACAAATATCATATTCCGAAGAAGTCTCGCATCCTGATAAATACATGGGCAATTGGTCGAGATTCTAATGTGTGGTCTGATAATGCCAACGATTTTTTTCTTGAAAGATTTGTCAATAGCAACATAGACGTTCGAGGACATAATTTTCAACTCATCCCATTTGGAGCAGGTCGTAGAAGATGTCCAGGAATGCAAATGGGGTTAACGAATGTTCGCCTTGTTCTGGCTCAGTTGGTGCACTACTTTGAATGGAAGTTACCTGATGGCATGTTGCCTAGTGACTTGTGCATGAGTGAGACGTTTGGCCTTACGGCCCCAAGGGCCAAACACTTGCTTGCTATGCCAGTATATCGTCTACAAGACTAATAAAGTGCATAATAATGGGGACAATATGGCATCAAACAATCTTAAAGAATGTACTTTTTTTTATTTATGTTTTATAACATCAAAATTACTATTTTTTCTCGATGAATCGGTTTATTAATAATAAAAGAGGATTTATGATGGTTGTTAGAATTCAATAAAACATAAAATTTTACTAAAAATATAATTTTTTTTATATATAATGAGTACAATGCAGGGTGTATCTAATAATATTAATAAAAAATATATTCTTTCAAGAAAATAAAGAAAACCAAAATTCAAAAGAGGTTTTTTGAAACTAAAAATTAAAATTGTTCAAATGAAAAAAACATTAAACATGAATAAAATATAATAAATCAACATGATGAGAGTCTAATCAAATACAAAATCTCACTAATGATTGGTTTTATCATTGATGCAAACATATATCTAGCAACGAGCAACTAGCAACTAAACTCTTATTACCTTCAGATAATCAAGATGAAACATATTAATTATTTACTTACTAACAAACAATCTTAAAAAGAATTATCTAGGATTAAATTTATCCATAACATTAAAAATTAGAGAGACATGATTCTATCAAACAAACACACACAAACTAGGTTCATTCAAACTATATTACAAGCCCCACAACATAATTTACATATCTAACTTATAATCAACCATGTTTTTTCTCCCAAATATTAGAATTAGGGGCGTGCAAAATTCGGGTAAAATTAAAAAAATTCGGTTAACAATTGAATTCGGTTAATCTGTCGGTTAACTGAATTAATTTGGTAGGGACTGATTAATAACTTTTTGGATTTTCGATTAACGGTTAATTCGGTTCGAAATCGGTCGGTTAACCAAATTTTTTCGGTTTAATTAAAATAATTAGTAAATAAAATTATAATATATAAATAGCCTACTATCCACCCAGGCCCAATCTATTATAAACTCAATCTAATATATATAAACCAAAGTACCCAACCTAACTCAATCAAAAAAATTACAAATAATTTAATAAATAAAAATAAAAATCCTAAAACTAAAAGTCCAAAACTAAAAAACACAACAGAAATAAGAAATCTCTAAGTAAGACCCTAACCCTCAAAATTCAAAATCTCTAATTTCAAATCTCCCAAAATCTCTCTATTGTCACTACCAGTCACCTTCTGAACAGTCCGGCGTCCACCAGGCACACCTTCGGTGTCTACCAGGTCACCATCACCGGTGAGTTAAGGTAGGCTTTTCCTCTCATGCTGTAGTTGTTGTCAAGTTTGTAGGTCTGCTTAAGAAAAACATATCTCCTCGGCTACTCTGTTATTTTGACCCAATAAAAAGATCTACTAATATCTTAGCACATAATTTAGCTATTGATTGCCTAAAAAATGAAAGGGAGAGTTACCTGAGTGGAAGTGTGCCGGTGGTTGTTGATGATGGATTATGACGATGGAAAAGAAGGGAACTGGATTGACAGTAGAAGATGAGATAGGGTTTGGGGAGAAGAAAAAATAGTAAATGGAATGGTTTATAGAAGGCTGTTGGTTTTAGGAACCGGTATCGACAAGTTTCGAGGGTGGGATATTTTCTAATGAGTGACTGCCAGTTAATTTGCTGACTGGAGGAGGAGTGCTATAGTAGCACTAAGACCCTTTATGAATTTGGTTTATGATGATTTATTCTTCAAGAAGACATCTGGTTAATTTGTTCTTTAAGAAGACATCTGGTTTATGATGGATCTGGTTAATTTATTTCTTGTTTCTTCTTCATCATAAATCTGGTTTATGATGATTCGTTCTTCAAGCACTGCTACTGCTTTTGGTGTTTCATGTTTTTTGTTCTTCAATCTTCTTGTGATGATAATTTTCGAAAAATTAGTTTATGATAAATCAACAAGAAGATATTAGTTTGGACATTAGTTTATGATGATTTGTTCTTTAAGAAGACATGTGGTTTATGAATCTAGTTTATGATGAATCTGATTAATTTGTTTCTTTGTTTCTTGTTCATCATAAAATCTGGTTTATGATGATTTGTTCTTCAAGCACTACTACTGCTTTTGGTGTTTCATGTTTTTTGTTCTTAGTTTAATTGTTTCCGCTTTATGAATTTTGTTTTGTTTTTGGGTTGGTTTATATTTTTTGGTTTATTTTGGATTGGGCTTTGTGCTCTTGTCTATTTTGTAGGTTAACAACTTAATATTGCTATTGCTTTTGTTTTGGTTTTGATTTTGGTTTTGGTTAATATTGCTATTGCTTTTGTTTTGGTTTTGGTTTTGGTTTTGGTTTTATAATTTATTATTTATGAAATCTTAAGGAGATTTGAATGAAAAAACACCATAACATTCACTCTTCAATTTGATAATTAAATTGACACCATAACTGTAAAAAGATTACATCGACAATTAAATTAACAATTAAATCGACACCAATTCGATATAACTTAACAATATTTTTATAAAAGAAAAAGAATATAACAATAAAATAAAATAGAAAAAATGAGACATTTCAAATTTAATATGATTATAGGATATGAAAGTATAGATTTATAGTATACTTGCATATCCCATAGTCATTTATTATGATTTTCATTAAAATAGTATATTTAATTATTTTTAATCAAAAGTATATTATAATCTATACTTGCATATCCCATAATCATATTAAATTTGAAATGTCTCCTTTTTCTATTTTATTTTACTGTTATATTCTTCTTCTTTTTTATATATAATAGATGATTGTTAGTCCAGTTGGCAAGGAAAGAACATACTTTCTTAACACTTGTCTATAATTTTAATGTGATTTTAATGGATTTTTTATATATAATAGATGATTTTTTATATATCATTTGAATGTGATTTTAAAGAGATTTTTTTCTCACTCACATAAATTTAACACTCGTCTATAAATGGTATTAATCCAAATAAAATTTATTTATGTATGATTTTATGCATAAATAAGCCAAATTAAATGAAGGAAAATAAGCCAAACAAAATATGTAATAGTATATGTTGAACTCAACATCAAAAGACAAACAGTATTTTATTTCTCTAAAACTCAACATCAAAATATGTTTAATATTATAAATTTATTTTAATTTATTATATAATTTTTTTCTTGCAAAATGTCCACCGAACCAACATCTATTGAGGGTAGTGTTACACCTCCCACTTCAATAGATTCTGAAAATTCGGGAGTTGGAGCTTCAAGCCAATCAAAAAGGACTACTGGAAAAAGAAAAGCCACTCCTCAAAATTCGGAAGTTTAGTCTCGCTTCACTAAGATTATTAATAGTGAGGGTGCAAGTAAGGCTAAATATAATTATTGACAAAAGGAATTTTGTTGTGATATAGAAAAATTGGTACATGGTCATTGAAATATCATATTGGTTCATGTAAAAAAAATCCTACTAATGTTGTTGACACTAGGCAAGAACAACTAGTTTTACCTAGAAAGGGAGCTGAAGGGGGGGGGAGGGAAGGGCATCTTTCAACTTGAAGATTTGATCAAGAAGCATGTAAGAAAGGGCATCTTTCAAGTTTGTTGAAAGTGAAGGTTTTAAGAAATTTATGTTCGTGGCATGTCCTAGGTTTCATATTCCTTCATGAACTACTATGGCTAGGGATGTTTATCATTTTTATTTAGATGAAAGGGTCAAGATAAAACAACTTTTGAGAAGTTCTTGTTCTAGAGTTTCCTTAACTACTGAAACATGGACTTCTTTGTAAAGAGTTAATTATTTGTGTATCACTGCTTACTTTATTGATAATGATTAGAAATTGAATAAAAAGATTTTAAACTTTTGTCCAATTTCTAGTCATAAGGGTGAGTCCATTGGGATGGTGATTGAGAAATGTTTGTTGAATTGGGTGATTGATAAGTTGTTTACTGTTTCTGTTGATAATGCAAGTTCAAATAATGTTGCTATTGGTTATTTGAGTAAGAAATTTAACCCTCGAGGGGGTTTAGTTCAAAATGGTAAATATTTTCATATGAGATGCATGATATCTTCATATGAGATGCATGGCACACATTGTGAATTTGATTGCTGTTAAAGGCTTAAATGAAATGAATAAATCTGTTGAACGTATTAGGGGGGCTGTTAGATATGTGAGACAATCTCCAGCTAGGTTACAAAAGTTTAAGGAGTGTGTTGTGGTGGAAAAGATAGAGTGCAAGAAGATATTGTGTCTTGATGTCTGTACTAGGTGGAACTCGACCTACTTGAGAGAGCTTTTGAGGGATTTGAAGAGCAAGATACAAACTTTAGGGCTGAACTTGAAAGGGGAGAGGGTTAGCCTAGTGTGGATGATTGGGCTAGTGTTAGAAACTTGAAGGATTTCTTGGAATACTTTTATGAAGTCACTTTGCATATATTTGGCACTTCATATGTCACGTCCAATGATTTTTTTGACGAGCTTTCTGAAATTGATATTCTTTTACAAGATGCTCAGTTCAATATTAATGTTGATTTCAATGTTATGGCCATCAAGATGAAAAAGAAGGATGATAAGTATTGCGGTGATATTAATAAGATGAATTTGCTTATGTTTGTTGGTTGTGTTTTAGATCCTAGACAAAAACTAAAGTATCTTGAATTTGCACTTAGTGAAATGTCTAGTTCTGAAAAACCTTGTGAAATAATGCAAAAATTGAAGGAATTTTTGTATGAATTGTTTGATGAGTATAAGCCTCCACTCCATAGTACTTGTAACCGATCGAGTGTGCCAACACATGTTTCTCTCAGTGAACCACAACAAAAAATGAAAAGACAAATGCAAATGCAAGCTTTGTATAAAAAGTGTGAGTTCAAAAATGGTGGTGAGGATAAAACATCTGAATTGGATAAATATCTAGCTGAGGCTAATAAGGCTTTTGTTGAAGATTTTGATATTTTATTGTGGTGGAAAGTGAATAGCCCTAGATTTCCCAATCTTTCAAAAATGTCAAGAGATGTGTTAGCTATCTCAGTTTCTACAGTTGCTTCAGAGTCTGCATTTAACACCGAGGGACGTGTGCTTGATCAATATAGGAGTTTTTAACTCCTAAAATTGTACAAGCTCTTGTGTATACTCAAGATTGGATTCGAAAATCATTATTACAAGAAGACATCAAAAAGATTGAAGAACAAATTCAATAACTTGACAAGATTGAAAATGGTATATTTATTGTTTTATTTTAATAGTTTCAATTTTTTTACCATATCACTCCTACTTATTTAATCGATTCAATGTTTAGACTTTTCTTGGAATGCATCAGAGCCTACCCTAAATTCGTGATGTTTCGTGAGTTGAAAGGTATGCTTACTATCTTATTCTTGTTAACTTACAATCTATTCATTTGTTTATATTTTTTTATTTTTTTAAATGCATATATTTCTATTATATGCTCATTTTCTTCACATATTTTTTGTAGGTATAATGCAAATGGAGATCTTTAGGAGAGAAGAAATGGATACAAATGGAGAATATTAAATACTTACATTTCAATTATGTGTTAATTTCAAGACTTATGTGGTGTTTTTAATTATGTAGTGATTCAATACTTTAATTCGGTTAATTTTTATACTTCTTTTAACAAAAAAAAACATATAATTTCTAAAAAATTTTGGTTCGATTAAATTTTTTTGAAAAAATTTTAATTCGATTAATGGCTAAGGGTTTTAAAGGGTCAATTAATTCAGTTAATAGTATTTCAGGTGAGTTAACCGACTGAACACCCTTAATTAGAATGATTAAAAATGATTATGAATTTAACAATTCTAATTGACAAGACAAATATTCTAACTTATCAAATACAATCATATATTTAATAAACTTGAATATTTGCAATTAAAGAAAAATATATGTACATACCAAAAAATAAAGAATAAAGAATAATCAATTAGATCTCATGAATTTGAAGAATCAAAACTTCGATTTTTTTTTTTACCTAGAATGAAAAGTTTAGCAGCACATGTTAAAAAAAAGCATAAAACAAAATTGAAGTTGAAAGTTTTGGTCTATACATTATGATATGTGTAACTTTAGAGTAAAATTCGAATAACAATGGAAAGGATAAAATTATGATTGCAGACAAAGAAACTTTTGGAACAATTATAAAAAAAACCATTTGTCGAGGCCAAATTATCATGAGTCAACTTCAAATTACCATGGAAAAAATTGTGACATCGCATCTTATGTAATAATTATTTTTTTCTAACTAATTTAAATTAATTTTTGAAAAATTAGTTTATGATAAATCAACAAGATATTAATTTGGACGTTAGTTTATGATGATTTGTTCTTCAAGAAGACATCTGGTTTATGAATCTGGTTTATGATGAATCAGGTTAATTTGTTTCTTGTTTCTTGTTCATCATAAAATCTAGTTTATGATGATTTGTTCTTCAAGCACTGCTACTGTTTTTGGTGTTTCATGTTTTTTATTCTTAGTTTAATTGTTTCCGCTTTATGAGATAAATAATAAAAAATTGTATTATCAATAAATAAATCAATATAATAATTGATTATTTTATTTCTAATTTATTAAATTAATATTAGATAAATAATAAATAAAAGATATTAATCTTTGTGGACAATTTTAAACGAAGAGTTTACATTCCACAAAATCTAACTTTTACTTGATTAAATGACATTATAAAATGGATTACCTCCAAGTCATTCTTGACCAATTGCCAATTTATGGAAAAACAATCGAATTAAAGTTTGCATAGGTGGATAAATTGGGTTTTACACTTTTTATTTTGAAGATAGAACTCGACAAGTTTAAATTTCTAGAAGTTCATAAATCGAAGTTTGGGGAGAACATTTCAAAGACTAGAAGTTTCCAAAATCTCAAGAAATCTTTGAAGAATTTGAATAACTCTAAGAAATTCTGAAGAACGTTGCGTCAGTTATGATGAAAGTTACTCCTCGATCTTGTTCAATTGATAAAAAGGAGGCTAAACCCTTTTTTCAAGATTAAGCCTAGAAGGCTCTTGAAGCAAAATCATCCTTTCATTTAAGATAAAGTCTAGACGATTCTTGGATCAAAACTTTCCCTAATCCAATTGCATCAACACAAAGAAGATAGTGCATATTTTCAAAATCAACTCCAAAGACACTAAAGTTGACTTAACCATCCAAATTCATTCTCAAGATCAAGCCTCAATGAATCTTGAAGTGAACATCATTGATTCAAGATCAAGTTTTAAAAGAGGTAATTCCATCCAATCAGCCTTTTGTGTGACAATTTTCATATCTATATTAATATAACATCTTAGACTAATAGTTCAGTAAAAATAAAAGGAGAAAGCTCTCCTTACCCCTTGTATGATGGACGGTAATGCCGGCAAAATCCTAAAAAGTTTTCCTTTCTTTCACTCTCCCGGTGGAGAAGAAGAATGTGATGAAGCTGTTTTTTTAACTCTCTCTCTCCCACTACATTCATATATATATATATATATATATAACAATTTTCTAATTAACCTTATTAAAATAGATTAATCAAATGCCATAATTTATTTTTTGAAACCATTAGTGGAAAATGACGGATATGATGAATCTTCTCCACATTTGATGTAAAAAGTAATTTTTAGAGTCAAAAATGTTTTTCAAAATTACTTACCCATAAGCACTTTTTATCAAAAGTTTTGTCAAAAGCACTTTCAACTCAACCCCAACAATTATTTTTAATTTTTCCCTTGTAAACTGGTGTCCACATTCCTTAATCCTTATTTTAAGATGCAAATATATCTCCATTTTTCATTTTCGTGGAACAGGCTATAGTAGAAGACTTTCCCATATTACATATTTTGTGCTTATTCTTTGAAAAAAAAATTATATTGTATCAAAATATTAATAGTAAATTATTTTTATATTGTATTATTATCATATTATGATATTATATCATAATATTACTCAAAACATAATATATTGTAATATTAACTAATTTAATATCATTTAAATGTATATTATTTACTTTACGATATTATATCTAAAATAAATCTTTTATATCTTCAAAAACATTTTTTAATAACAATACTATATGAACACTAAAATTTTAAATCAAAAATTTTCAAAGTCACCACACAACACTTTTCAAGAGCAATAAAAAATCTAAGGCTAAGTATATTTTGATGATGGTATAATAGCACTTATATCCTTGGTTTAATGATGTGGGCTTTGGTTATTAATCCATCAATTCTTGGTTCCCTTCAATTATGTCCCTATGCTTTACATAATAACTTATCTAGTAAATTACTAGTAATTCCCTTCTTAAATAATTTATCAACTCCACTCCTAATTCCCGTTCTTGTCCCTAAAATCACACGGTTCAACCTAATAAATTTGATTTTAAAACAGATTTTTCTTACTCCAACAAAAATCATTCCTTCCAATTACACTTTAACACTTGTTAATCGAGACGATTATTTTTATTATTATCACGAATTGATTTGGCACTCCCCACTTGGCTCCATGTTTTTATATGGCAGTAAATTTATGCCACGTTCCGTACTTTAGTTTGGTGTATAGTTTATACATACCCACCAACCCTAACACACCGTAAAAGAAAAAAAAAGCAAAAAGAGAGAAAGAAAATGTCTCCAACCTTAGCTTTAGTGTTTGCTCTCCTTGGAACTCTCTGTTCATTTACATCTCTCGATCAAACCATAACAAAATTGGGCAGAAACTTCCTTCTGGTCCCCGCGCCCTACCCATAATCGACAACCTCCATATGCTAGGAAAGCTGCCTCACTAAAATCTTCACCATCTAGTTAAAAGATATGGCCCCATGATGTCACTAAGGCTAGGCTGTGTACCAACAATCCTGGTATCATCACCTGAAGCAGCTAAAGTATTCCTCAAAACTCATGACCTTGTATTTGCTAGCAGGCTTGGAATGCAAGCCGGGGAGTACTTGTCTTATGGTTCCACGGGCATAGCTTTTACTCCGTATGGTTCCTATTGGCGAACTATTCGAAAATGGTGAACTTTGTATCTCCTTAGTGCTTCAAAAGTTGAATATTTTACCCTAGTAAGGAAAACGGAGCTTGGGTCGTTGGTTGAATCAGTAAAGGAGTCGGCGGTAGTGGGTGAGATGGTGAAGTACCTTAGCGAGAAGGCCGGCGAGCTTATTGAAAAAATGATGTGTAAGATTATATTTGGACGATCCAATGATCATAGATTCAACTTGAGGTCACTAATTGATCAAACCATGCATCTCTCTGGAGCTTTCAATATATCAGATTTTGTGCTTTATCTTGCTCCACTTGACCTCTTGTTGGGTTTTTCACACAGGAAGAAAAACAGAATTAATTTACCCGGATAAAATATGAAGCTCTTGTTGAAGCTAGAGCAACAAAGCAATAATTCCGGGCAAATATGTGTTAAGTTTCAACCAAATGATCAATGAAAACAAAGCAAACAAATTTTGTGTTTGAAAGCTCAAAAACAGAAGCAGAACTCAGAGGTTGAAGGAGAAAAAACTTAAGTTGACTTCTTCTCATTCATAAAATGTTTTTAAGCTAAAATGTACATATATTAAACTATTACATTGAAAGAGCAATAAATTTTCTGAAAAGTAACTTGCACAAAATAGGTTCAATAGTAACTTGCTGACAGTCTAAAGCTGCTTAGTCCTTGACTCACTTTAAACAGACAAAAAAAAGTTGTCAGAACAAATATAGGTCAACTGGTACAAAAAATATACTTTATCCGGATAACATATGTTGTTTTGCATGTTGCTGTACTTCACCCAGCTAACTTATATATGTTGTTTGTTACCACCTTTTAACACTCCTCCTTGGCTACAAAATAGCAAACTCCAATTTCCTTTCTTAAACACTCAAACCTTGTAGCAACCAATAGCTTGGTCAAAATAACAGCAAGCTGATCCCTCGAACAACAATGGACCAAGCTGATTTCCTTAGTTAATTCTGCTTCCCTCACAAAGTGATATCTGATCTTGAAATGCTTCGTTTTGCCATGGAACACAGGGTTCTTGGCTATTGCAACAGTTGACTGATTGTCTACCATAATCTCTGTTGCTTCTACTTGACTAGCATTCAAATCACCTAACAGCTTTCTAAGCCAAATTGCTTGATTAACAGCAGTAGCAGCTGTAATATACTCAGCTTCTGCAGTGGATTGAGCAGTAGCAGTGACCAAGCTGTTCATATCATCAACTGAGCCAGCCCAATCATTATCTGAATAACCAACCAGCTTCAATTCTTCAGCTCTTTCAAGTATCACACCATAGCCTAAGGTTCCTTTGACATACCTTAAGACTCTTTTAGCAGCCTTGAAGTGAGCTGTGTTGCAGCAATGCATGAACCTCGAGAGAAGGCTAACAGCATATATAATATCTGGCCTTGTTGCTATTAAGTAAAGTAGGCAACCAACCAAACTCCTGTACCCCTTTTCATCCACTCGATCATGCTCACTGGTGCTTGACAGTTTCTTTCTTAGTGCAACTAGAGTGCTAGCAGACTTGCACTTTGGCATGCTGAATTTGCTTAGAACTTTCAGTGTAAATGCTTGCTGGCTTATGAAAATGCCATGCTCATTCTGATTCACTTCCATACCAAAGAAGTAGGTCATCAAACCAAGATCAATAATTTCGAATACATCTTGCATCTGCTTCTTAAAATCCTCAATTAACTTACTTCTGCAGCCAGTAACTAACAAGTCATCCACATAAAGTGAGACTATCAACAAGGTTTCTTTCCCAGCCTTCTTCACATAAAGTGTAGGCTCACTGATGCTCTTCTCAAATCCCAGCCTTGACAGGTATGCATCAATCCTGTCATACCAGGCCCTTGGAGCCTACTTTAAGCCATACAAAGCCTTCTTAAGCTTGTAGACTCTATATTCTTCACTAGCAACCTTAAATCCATCAGGTTGTTCTATGAAAATTTCTTCCTTGAGAAATCCATTTAGAAATGCTGATTTGACATCTAATTGATGGACTTTCCATTGCTTCTGAGTAGCCAAGGCAAATAATAGCCTTATGGATGCAACAGGTGCAAAGGTTTCAAAGAAATCAACCTTTTGTTGCTGACTGTAGCCCTTCACAACTAGCCTGGCCTTGTGCTTGTTCAGTGACCCATCTGCATTGTTCTTGGTCCTGAACACCCATTTGACACCAATAACTTTTCTATTTGCTAGCCTATCAACCAGCTCCCAAGTATCATCCTTATGGATCATCTTCAGTTCAGCT
This sequence comes from Gossypium hirsutum, assembly GCF_007990345.1. NCBI lineage: Eukaryota > Viridiplantae > Streptophyta > Magnoliopsida > Malvales > Malvaceae > Gossypium > Gossypium hirsutum. Next base: position 4,545,912 of record NC_053432.1, on the reverse strand, counting down.
TCCATAGCTTTTTGCCAGCAGCTCTCCCTTGCTGCTTCATCATAGCAAGAAGGCTCAACCATGGTTACAGCACACCTTTCATAGATGTCTGCTAGTGTCCTAGTCCCTCTGACAGGTACATCATCATAATCACCTTCAGCTTCAATTTTAGAATGCTGCAAGTCAAGATCATTTTGGTCCTCCTCAAGTAAACTTGCATTAGTTCCATCCCATTTTCAGTAGTTTACTTCATTAAACTTCACATCTCTACTCACTACAATCTTTTTAGTTAATGGATCAAAGATCCTATAACCCTTCTTCGCACTGCTGTAGCCTACAAACACCCCTGGCATGGATCTTTTTTCAAGCTTAGTCCTTTTTTCTGCTGAACCAGTGCATAACACAAACAACCAAATACCTTCAAGTGTGACACTATTGGTTTTTGTCCAAACCAGGCTTCAAATGGTGTTTTACCCCTCACTGCATTAGTTGGCAGTCTGTTGAGCAAGTAAACAGATGTGTTTACTGCCTCAGCCCAAAAATTGTTAGGTATTTTAGCCTCAAACAAAAGGCACCTGGCCATATAAAGAACTGTCATGTTCTTCCTCTCACAAACACCATTTTGTTGTGGTGTGTAGATGGTTGTTAGTTGGTGTTGAATTCCAGCATCATCACATATCTTTTGGAACCTTTGAGACACATACTCAGTTCCATTATCTGACCTTAAGGTTTTCAGCTTGCAACTGGCTTGGTTCTCAACCAGTGCTTTGAACTTGCAAAAGAAGTCAGCAACATCTGACTTTTGCTTCAGAAAGCCTACCCAACAGAATCTGGTGCAATCATTAATAAATAGTGCAAAATACCTGTTGCCATTCAGGGAGGTGGTTTTCATAGGTCCACAAATGTCTGTATGGACCAGCTGGAGCCTCTCTTGAGCTCTCCACGCTTTGTTGACTGGAAAGGACAGTTGGTCTGCTTGCCAAGTTGACACACTTCACATATATCCTTCTTTGGTTCAATACAGGATATGTCTTTTACCAGACTCATTTTGTGCAGTAGGCCAAGTGACTTGTAGTTCACATGGCCTAGCCTTCTATGCCACAAACTTGATTCATCAGCCTGAGCTACACATATCTTTAGTTCTAGCTGATTCACATCTAAAGTGAAGCTTCGATCATTCATGGCTACTGTTACTAACACCTGGTCAGCAGCATCTTTAATCACACAAACCTTGCCTTCAAAAATGAGAGAATACCCCTTCTCTAATAGCTACCAACACTCAGCAAATTTTGGTCAATTTCAAGTACATAAAGAACTTCAGAGATGGTTTTGTTACCTGACTTTGTGCCAATCACAGCCTTGCCCTTGCCTTTGGCCTCTATGAGTTCACTATTGCCGATTCTGACTTTGGACATGAAACTGGTATCTAGCTCCCTGAACATTCTTTTGTCTGAAGCCATATGATGAGTACATCCACTGTCAATCAACCAATTTTTGCTGACCTTACTGGAGCTTGCAAAACAAGAAGCTGTGAAGACATGCTCTTCTAATGCTTCAACATCCTCAGCAGCCTGAGCTTGGTTCTGGCTGTTTGCAAGCTGTTTGCAACCTCTACACTGAATGTCTGATCTGTACCAACAGTATTTTCAAGGTGAGTAGTCTTCTTGCAATGAGCACAAGGTGGAAACTTCTTTTTGGCAACATCCTTCTTCCCTTTCTCTTTCTTTTTCTAGCTAAGGCTTCTTGCCTTTGTAACTTGAGCTTGAGCTTGAGCTTTCTCTACACCTGGCCTGAAAAGCTCCTTCAGAGTGCTCTTCCATTCTGTTTGCTCTTCTTTGCTCTTGTGCATAGAGAGCATTTATCAACTCTGTCAAGGGAATGGTTGATAGGTTCCTCGAGTCTTCCAAAGAAGAGATTTTTGATTAATACTTCTCTGGTAAGGTTGTTATGACTTTCTCAACCACCCTTTGGTCACTAAACTCATCTCCAAGTAGTCTTATGTTGTTGACTGTGGCCATAATCCTGTCAGCATACTGCTTGATGGTCTTTGAGTCCTTCATTCTCAGATTCTCACAGTCCCTCCTCAAGTTGATCAGTTGTTGCTGCCTGGTCTTGTCTGACCCTTGAAACTCCTCCTTGAGTTTGTCTCAGGCCTGCTTTGGTGAGTCACAGCCCATTATCCTTGTGAAAATAATCTAAAACTCCACTCTGAAGACACGACATGGCCTTGTACTTCTTAGCAGTGTCCTCACTATGCTACCTGATTTGAGCTATGGTCGGATTAGCTCTTAAGGGAGGTGACTCTGTGTCATTTAGAACAACATTCCAGAGGTCATATACCTGTAGATATGTCTTCATTTTCACAGCCCAAATATTGTAGTTTTCACTAGCAAAAACAGGTGGTGGTGGTGGTGAAAAACTCATCTTTGCAGCAACCAAACAAGCCAATAAAAAATAGCTCATACTTCTTTTCTTTCAAACACTTGTCACTCACAAACAAAACACAACCAAGGCCCTCAAAGATTACAGGCTCTTGATACCATTTGTTTTTATACAGGAAGAAAAACAGAACTAATTTACCCGGATAAAATATGAAGCTCTTGTTGAAGCTAGAGCAGCAAAGCAATAATTCCGGGTAAAATATGTGTTAAATTTCAACCAAATGATCAATGAAAACAAAGCAAACAAATTTTGTGTTTGAAAGCTCAAAAACAGAAGCAGAACTCAGAGGTTGAAGGAGAAAAAACTTAAGTTGACTTTTTCTCATTCATAAAATGTTTTTAAGCTAAAATGTAAATATATTAAACTATTACATTGAAAGAGCAATAAATTTTCTAAAAAGTAACTTGCACAAAAAAGGTTCAATAGTAATCTGCTGACAGTCTAAAGTTGCTTAGTCCTTGACTCACTTTAAACAAACAAAAAAAAGTTGTCAGAACAAATATAGGTCAACTGGTACAAAAAATATACTTTATCCGGATAACATATGTTGTTTTGCATGTTGCTGTACTTCATCCGGCTAACTTACATATGTTGTTTGTTGCCACCTTTTAACACCTCCAGGTTTGTCTTTTTCCTTCTACCATTATCACTTTGGAATATAATTGTAGTGATTCATTAGTTTAAGAACTACTACTATATATTAATAACATCTCCAGGGATTAGGACGATGGCTTAAGAGAGCGAGTGAGTTAGTTAGTACAGTATTGGAGAAAATAATTGATGAACATATGCAAGGGACCGATGTCGAGGATCGAAAACCCCATAGGAATTTCGTTGATGTGATGATTTCCATGTTGAATCAACCAATGAACCCTTACGACAAAGATGAAACCTACATAATCAAGAGAAAAAACATCCAGGCAATACTATTGGATATGATTGCAGCTTTATTTGAAACATCAGCTGTAGCCACCATATGGGCATTTTCAGAAATTTTGAGGCATCCTCGAGTTATGGTTGCTCTTCAACATGAGTTGGAAACTGTGGTTGGAAGGAATAGACTCGTCGAAGAGTCGGACTTATCGAAACTAACGTATTTGGATATGGTTGTGAAAGAAAGTCTGAGATTGCATCCAGTTGCTCCATTCCTAGTTCCACATGAATCCATGGAAGATATTGTCATTAATGGATATTTCATACAGAAGAAATCACGGATATCTTAGTGAATATCTGGTCAATGGGTCGAGACCGGAATATATGGTCAGAAAATGCAGAAGAATCCTTTCTGGAAAGATTTATTAATAATAACATAGATATTCTTGGACATGATTTCTGAATCATCCCATTCGGATGAGGTCGTAGAGGTTGCCCTAAAATGCATTTAGTGCTAATCAACATGAGTCTAATTTTAGCTCAATTAGTCTATTACTTTAATTGGGAGTTACCTGATGGGATGTTACCCGATGAACTAGACATAACTGAAATCTTTGATATTTCATTGCCAAAGGCTACTCATTTGCTTGCAAAGCAAACTTATCGTTTACTTGGTTTAGCAACCTAAATAATAGCACATAAGATCAAAATTTGTGCTGGTGTGGTAATATTGGAACAGGTTGTCACTTTAAATTCAAGTTTGGTACTGTCATTTAATTTTCTTTTTAAAATTTAAATCAATTAAGTTTAAATGAGATTTTCTTGATACAATCTTTTACTTATAAATTCTTTTAAGCCATTAAGTCAAAAGAATATTTTTATTTATACGTGCCTAAGTTAATGTACTCTTAATTGTTACAAAAAAATGAGAAATGTCAATTAAGTTTTAATCCACTTTAAATAACATTTTGATTGTACTTTGTCATTGTTATATTTTATCATTATTATTTAAATAAGGAAAATTATCTCATATATTGTTTAAGGAGTTTTTAGGATTCTATAAGTGGATTTAAGGTGTAACAATTTACTCGGGGAGTTTAAAAATAAAATATATATAAATAAATGTGTCACTTGTTACACTCTCAACTCGATTGTAGAGTTTATAAAACTCCATACGCGAATGTATCAAATAATTACCTTTAAATATATATATACTATTTATATTTAGAATTTGGGTTAAATATTAAAATTAAACATGAATTTTGATACAATTTTGTACATAGCGAAAAATTATTTCACATAAATAATAGGTTAGTGAAATGTGAAAATTAACCTAAAATTAAAATTTAATTATATGAATACATCAAATTAAAATTAATGTATATTAGAAGTAATGACAAACAAACAAAATGAATGAACAGCTCAGCTCATCCAGCTTACCAGGTATAACAATTTCACTGTCCTTTGTCATTGTCATTTGTTCTTATCCTTTACAAATCTGTTATATATTTTGTATATAAAGCAACCTGTAGCACCTGGTTTTTTAAGCTTGAATGAAAGTTTTATTTCCTTTCTCATCATATTCTATTATGGTATCAAAGTGATTTTTTTTCTTTCTGTCATGGATTCTGGTTCTGCAGACTCTATGAGTGTGATTGCAACGTTCCTTAATCCTATTGCGTCTGTTTCTCAAAAGGTTGCCACCCTTGTCGATGACAGTAACTTCCTTGCTTGGAAGCAACATGTGCTTCTTGTAATCAAGACCCATCGCCTTCATTCTTACATTGATGGCTCGATTACTATCCCTCATTGGATGTTGACTAGCGATGATGGTGCTTCAGTGGAGAACCCAGCGTTTATTCAATATGAGCAGTAGGATTCCGCTCTCTCGGCTTGGCTACTTTCCACCATTAGTGACTCTTTGCACAATCAGTTAATAGGTAGTTCCTCGTCTGCTTTTGAACTTTGGCAAACATTGACTCGAATATTTGGTACGCAATCTGCTACCAAGGCTATGCATTATCGTTCTCTCCTTCACAATTTCAAAAAGAATGAGCTCTCCATGTCTGCTTATCTAGCTAGTATCAAACATTTTTGTGATTCTTTAGCCAGTTGTAATCACCATATCTCATTGGCGGAACAACAGTCGGCTATTATTAACGGTCTACCATCGGAGTTCGATCACATCGTCTTTATCATTACTACAAGTCAGATTCCCTTTGATTTACAAGCTATTATTACAGCCCTGTTAGATGCTGAAGCTCGCCAACAGGCTCATTTTTCACAGTTCAAATCTCTGTGAATTTAGCTATGACGAGCCGCTTTACCTCGTCTCTTCCTGTCTATAATAGTCACCCACCACCACAATCATTTTGCTCCACTCGAGTTCCTGTCTTTTCTCGTGGTCATGGTCATTCTCGCTTTAGGGGGATGTCATGTCCGCAATGTCAAATTTGTAGCAAGATGGGTCATGTTGCTCGTCAGTGTTTTTACATATATGATTCCACTTTTGACGATGAGACAACTAACGATTCGGGCTCTCCTTCCTCTAGATCCAGAGTTCATGCAGGCACAGGAAATTTTTCTGCTCACCTCTTTCATACGAATCAGTTTACTTCTGATTCTTACCCTCTTGAAACTCACTTTGTGCCATCGACTATTTATCAGCCCGTTCTCTATCCACCTGTTGCTTCAAGCGCAGGACCTCCAACTGCTTTACAGACTTCTGTTGCTTCTACCACAGCCACACCTAGTGTTGTATCTGATCCACTATGGTACCCCGATAGTGGTGCTACTACTCATATGACTAGTGATCCAGTCAAGATCACTAACTGCAACTCTTACACTAGTCAAGGTAAAGTTCTTGTGGGAAATGGCAGTTATGCTTCTATTTCTCATGTTGGTGACTCATCTATTTCTTCTAGTTCTCACAACTTATCCATTAACAACCTACTCTTTGTTCCTGCCATTCACAAGAGTCTTTTGTCTGTTTTTAAGTTTGCAAAAGATAATCAAGTATTCTTTGAATTTCATCATTCGTGTTGCTATGTGAAGGATCTGGCGACTCACAGGATTTTTCTCTACGGCATTGAGTCTAATGGGTTATACCAGCTGTTGCCTGAATCTTCTACCGAGTTTGCTTTTACTGCCTCTAATAAATTGGCTCCTTCTTTTAGTGTCTCCAGTCTGCTGGCTGCAAAATCAATGGTTTCAAACAGTACAATTAAGATTACCAGATGGCATCAACACCTTGGTCACCCTTCCACTGATGTGTTGAATCATGTCCTGCGTGCTTGTAATGTCAGCATTCCTCGTTCCATAGGCCATTCCTTATGTAATGCCTATGCACTTGGGAAAAGTCATAAATTACCTTTTAAGTCCGTTTCAACTGTTTACTCTGTACCACTTGAACTGATTTTTACTGATCTTTGGGGGCCTGCTCCTTTTTCTGCTGGTTATCAATACTATATTTCGTTTGTAGATGCTTTTTCACGATATACTTGGATATATTTCCTCAAATCAAAGTCTGACGCATTACAAGCCTTTTTAATTTTTAAGCAACATGTTGATCTCCAACTTGGAACTAAAATCAAACAACTTCAAAGTGATAGGGGAGGGGAATTTCGCAGTTTTGATATACCTCTAAAGAAATTTGGCATACAACATCGTTCTCATGCCCTCACACATCTGAACAAAATGGCATAGTAGAACATTGTCATCGTCAGATAGTGGAGACTGGTCTTGTTTTACTAGCACAAGCATCGTTGCCTCTCTCCTATTGGATCGATGCTTTTACGTCTGTTGTTTATCTCATGAATCTGTTGCCCACTAAGTCTCTTCATGGATTATCTCCTATGGAAAAATTATTCAATAAACAACCAGATTGCAAGTCTCTTAAAGTATTTGGCTATCTCTGTTACCCCCTCTTCGACCTTACAACAAGCACAAACTACAATTTCACTCAACTCCATGCACGTTCTTGGGTTATGCTGCAAACTAAGAGGATATAAATGTGTTGACAAGACTGGTCGTATTTATATTTCCAGGCATGTTTTGTTTGATGGAGGTGTTTTCCCTTATGCCAGAGTCTCTTTGGTCCCTCCAATCACCAACTCCAATACTTCAGAATTTGTGTCTACTCTACCAGTTATTATAATGCCTCCTCCTAGTGTTCTTCCACCCTCTCATGACAACATGGCTACTAGTTCTACAATGTCTCCCTCAGTTGCTATTCCTACTGAGAATTCCCAATCTCCCGCATCTACAAAATCAAATGATGTTGGAAATAATGATCAATCTCTAAATACATCTACATCTGATATTCAAAACATGTCCCCTGAACTTGTTCCTCATACTTCTCCTAGCAACACTCACCACATGGTCACTAGAAGCAAGGCTGGTATCTTCAAATTGAAAGTTTATACAGCTTCTTTCAGCTCTGTCGAACCAACCACCATTCAGGAAGCTATGGTTATTCCCTCATGGAAAGAAGCTGTTCATGATGAATTACAAGCATTAATTCGAATAACACTTGGGATTTGGTGTGTCTACCCCCTGACTGCTCTCTTTTTGGATGCAAATGGTTGTTGAAGACTAAAAAGAACCCTGATGGGAGTTTTGCTAAAAATAAAGTCAGACTCATTGCTCAAAGCTTCTCTCAGAATGCTGGTTTGGATTATCACGGAACCTTCAGCCCTATTGTTAAGGCTAACACAATAAGAACATTGTTTGCTTTAGCCGTGTCAAGTAAGTGGAAAATTAGGCAAGTGTATGTCAACAACGCCTTCTTAAATGGAGATTTAATAGACAAAGTCTTCATGAAACAACCACCAGGTTTCGAGGTAGTTGATGATCGGGGTAATTTATTAGTTTTCAAACTGAACAAGGCTCTTTATGGCTTAAAACAGGCTCCTCGAGCTTGGTTTCAAAAACTTCACAGTTTTCTCGTTCAACAATTGCATTTTAGATCCTCTAGAGCTGATTCCTCCTTATTTTTCAAGAAGATTCTTCTGGGGGAAATGTGTTTCTTCTTGTCTATGTAGATGATATCATCATCACTGGTGATCTTGATACTAAAATTCAAACAATTGTTAACTCTCTGCATAGTCAATTTTCTTTGAAGGACTTGGGACCTCTTAGCTATTTTCTTGGACTGGAAGTCACTAAGTATGGTGACAGCATGCATATTTCTCAGCAAAAGTATGCCCGAGAGTTATTGGATAAGGCAAATATGGGAAATGTAAAACCAATTTCCACTCCTATGGTAAGCTCACCAACTTTATCCCCTCGTGTTGGTTCTCCCCTACATGATGGAACTAAATATAGGAATATTGTTGGAGGTCTTCAATATCTCTACATGACAAGGCCAGACATTATGTTTGCTGTTAATAAGGTAAGTCAGTATATACATTTGCCTTCTGATGTTCATTGGACTGCTGTTAAAAGGATTTTGAGGTATATTCGAGGCACTCTAGATTATGGACTACTGTTTCAACCTTCAGCCATTAACTTAATAGGATTTTCTGATGCTGATTGGGCTAGTTCTCTTGAGGATCGTAAGTCCACATCTGGTTTTTGTGTTTACCTTGGTGACAACTTAATTGGATGGTCTTCTAAAAAGCAAGGAGTGGCCTCTCGTTCCACATCAGAAGCTGAATATAGGAGCTTAGCAAATGCCACTGCAGAAATCATATGGTTTCAGTCTTTACTTGATGAAATTGGCATGCCTTTCCAATGAGCTCCAGTGGTTTGGTGTGATAATTCTAGCACAGTGTCTCTAGTAGCCAATCCAGTGCTGCATGCTCGAGTCAAACATGTTGAGCTTGATATCCATTTTGTTCGAGACAAGGTCTTGAATGGTAGGCTGTAAGTGAATTATGTTCCTGGACATGATCAAGTAGCTGATATCTTGACAAAACCTTTGACTGCTGAAAGTTTTTCCAAGTTTTGAGATAGGTTAAATGTTGTTGCTCTAAAAGATTTTCAACTGGGAAATGCAAGGGGAATATTAGAAGTAATGACAAACAAACAAAATGAATGAACAGCTCAGCTCATCCAGCTCACCAGGTGTAACAATTTCACTGTCCTTTGTCATTGTCCTTTGTTCTTATCCTTTACAAATCTGTTATATATTTTGTATATAAAGCAACCTGTAGCACCTGGTTTTTTAAGCTTGAATGAAAGTTTTATTTCCTTTCTCATCATATTCTATTAATGTATAACATTACAAATTATATCAAACTCTATCTTACCTTTTACAAATTTTATTATACTTATAACTAAAGAAACAATTAAACTCTTTAATTTTGTATTAAAAAAAGGCTTTTATCTAATATATTTTTACATAAATTAATTTTTAACGGAAAATGTGGGACGTGAGCCATGTGATGGATGTTAACGTTTAAATATACAGAATATATAAAATATATATATTATCAACGAGAGTGTGGAATTTCAATGCGAAATTAGAAAATAACTAATAACAGACCATCACTCACACTTCGGTTTTTTTGGACTTTATGGTAGTTTTTTATAGGTTAAATTATTTTTTTGGTTGAATTTGGTAATATTTGTCGATTGAGGCCTATATTTTTTATTCAAGTTAGGCTTTGAATTTGACTTTTTTTTCACATGGGCTTAAATTCTTTTTATTAAAGTTTGGCATTAAACTTGATAATTGTTCCTAATTAGAATTTCAATTTTTTGTGAGAACAATTGCCAAGTTCATATCTTAATATTGGAACAATTACCAAGTTTAAGGACTAATTTTGAAAGAAAAGAAAAAAGAGTTCAAGTCCCAATGTGGGAACGGTTATCTAGTTCAAGCCCCCAAGTGAGAATTGTCAAGTTCATGGCCTAACTTGAATAAAAAAAGAGTTTAGGCTCAATAGGAAAAAAGTTGTCAAGTTACAATTAGGGGATCAAAGTTGGGGGATTCTTACACTCAACCTTTACCAGAAAAAAAATTCGACTAACAGAGGACATCACAGTTAGGGGATTCTTACATTCGACCTCCACCAAAAAAGACCACAAATCACAATAAGATAGTTAAAATTATGGCACAAATACATTCGATTATCACCATACACACTGATCATGTATGGTTGGGGTATTTATCCCAAGTTCGTTCCTATGATGTAAACAGTAACTAAAAATGGGATAGGTTAAGCAATACTTTTAATGGCCATTGTGTGTTTTGGTGAGCCGAACAACATAAGTCACCTATGTGAGAGTGAAGTGGGGCCGCTTCAAAGAGACTATTGGGGCATAGTTCTCTCAAACTTTTGCAGAACCAGGAGATGTTCACAGCTATATGAACATACCCATGAGAACTAAAACCTTGCCAGGGGGTAATTGTGTGAGGTATATCATCGTTTACACAAAAAGCAGAACAATTCAAGGACATCACATCTACTGGTCGCTAGTAAAGTAAATATACTTTCACAAGGGAAGGTTCAAGGGTGGATACCTACCCATCCTATGCAACTATTGATCGTAGATTCTATCACCACATCGAGTCAATGTTTTTTTTATAAAACTATCAATTTTCATTCATGTGGGGGACTGTTGGAAAAATTGCATTTTTATGGAACTTTAAGGCATATTCTCAATAGGTAAATGTGGAAAGTTGAATCATAAAATTATAATTTTTTATTCTACTCCATGAAACATTTACAATGGTATACCATATGCTCAAAATGGTTGAGTGACGAATGAGAAATTGATGCTCAAAGTAAGCTACTTGGAAATATTTGTTGAGGAAAAGAAAAGCTTAGATCCCACATTGGTTAAATACCAAGTGTGAGATGTGTTTATATATGGGAACTCTCTTAAAGGGTAATTGAATGACTAAGCTTGAAACCTTGCCTCGCGTGCAAGTGGTGCAGGTCCAAACTTGATGGGGTTGGGGCGCACCTGCACGACGTGGGCGATGCGAAATTTCCAGACTAGTCGGGCCTACGGATATGTGTATCATTGGTGGTGACAGCTAGCGACCCGACACCGAAGTTGGCTGGATTCTGGGTTTGGTTTTAGTTTAAAGAGATGGTACATGGGTTAGAGAAAAAATAAAAAGGGGAAGCATTTGGGTTGTTGAGAAAATAGGGAAAAAAGAAAATGAAAAAGAAAAAAGAAAAAGGGGAAAGATAAAAAAAAAGACTGTGTGTAATTTTCGTTACATTTTTAACGGTAAATAACAACACGGTGATTAAATTGTCATAAACCGATAACATAATTGATTATTATTGCAGTTTACTCTAAAAATAATGACATTGAAAATAATTATTTGATTTTATAATATTAGAATTTACCTTACTCACAATATAAGTAAACATAATGATATTTGAAATATTTCACAGATAAAAATAATTATTTAATTTTATAATATTAGATTTTACCATGCCCACAATGTAGAAAAAATATTTAACATTATATATAAGGAAAAATATAAAAAAATAATTAATATTTTTAAAAATGAAATATATTTAATTATATATTCATTATATAGTTCAATATTTATTATTTTGTGTATATATAAAGAAGTTATCAATTAAAAACATGAATTAAAAATAAAATAAAAAGTTAGTGAAAACGACCTATTTACCTAAATAATCTTAAAAGGAGATTAATTCGTTAAATTTTTTTTAAAAGTGACATAAATATAACTAATTTTATCTCAACTCCACCAACATATTAGATGGGTAAAGATACATTTTTTTTTAAATACTACAGTCGATTCGGTTTTCAAAACATTAAATTGTGGAAACTAAAAATTAGATTAGAAAAATTAGGGGCAAAGAATCTTGGAACTCCAAAAAAGTAGGCCCAATGAGAAATTTGGACCACTGTTTCTTCTTGGAGCCGTAATTAACCCTATCCAGCATCCTCCCGTCCCTTGGACACTTCCAAAAACCAGAAACAAAAATCTTGGGTTCTCACTATAGGCCCATTAAGAAACCTGGATCTATCTTTCTTCTTCAACCAACCTCTCCAGCTTTAACCCTACTTCGTACCCTGTAATAAAAACCAGTTTTAAACTTAAAAAACTCCCCTAAACCAAATCCGCCACTTCTACCTTTCTCTTTGCTTCTCCTTTGTCTCCCAAGAGACAAAAAAGACCCTGAATTTAACGCACCCCAAAACCCCCGATTCCTAAAAAGGAAAATGTCAGCCAAGTGGAGAGCTATACAGCATCGCCACCGTTACACATATAACGCCGTTGTTTTCCCGCCTTCCTTCATAGATTCCTTTAACCAATCATCTCTTTCAGCATCAGCTCCAACCTTCTACAAGGAGCTTCAGCATCTAATCTCTTTGAACTCTACTTATTCCCAAGTTAACCATGTCAGGAAGCTTGCTTCATCGTTCAATGAACTGTTAGTAAAAGAAGGTGAAAAGAATGAGGGCTTGGTTTCAACGGCAGCTTCCTTTTACTTGGAAGTTTTCTTTTTGGAAAATTCGATGCCTTTGCATAAGACCCTTTTGTCAGTTTTGGCTAAAACCAAGGATGTTTTCCAACCTGTTATTGCTGAGTGTTTCAGGTTACTTTGTAATGAGTATGGTACAATGAGTGATAAGAAGAAGCGTTTCTCTGTGTCACGTGTGGCTTTATCAGTAATGGGGATGCCAAAGTTGGGGTTCTTAGTTGATGTGATTCAAGATTGTGCTGTTTTGGTTTGTTGGGATGCTGTTTTGGGGTTAAAAAGTGTGGTTTTGGAGACTGAAGGGTGGCCTAGACCTTCTCCTATAGTTCTGGAGCAGTGTCAGGAGGCTTTATCTTGTATGTATTACTTGTTCCAGAAGTTCCCAGATAAATTTAAAAATTTGGGTGGTGATGATTCTAATGTAATGGAGATGGCTTTAGGGGTTTTGATAAGTCTTTTGAATTCAGTGGCATTTTCGAGGGACTGCTTTGTGGCGGCTGGTGTGAGTTTTTTTGCTGCTTTTCAAGTTTGCCTCCGTGATCAAGAGCTTGGTTTGTTCATCATTGAAGGTATATTTGGTCATATTGTTAGTAGTTCTTGCACTAATACTGAGGATTCGTTTAGCAATGTTATTAGCAAAGTTCCTTATAAAGGAGATGTTTGCCTTGACATACGTAATCTCTCTGGATTGAATAGACTTTGTTTGATTAGAGGCATTCTTACTGCTGTTCCAAGAATGGTTCTAAATACACATTTTGTTGTATATAGGGAAACTTGTAATGATATCGAGTCCCATGGAAATGTTGCTTGTTCTGTGAAGACTATATTGTATGATGGGATTTTGCCTGAGCTGTGTAATTACTGTGAGAACCCCACAGATAGCCATTTTAACTTCCATGCATTAACTGTAATGCAAATTTGTTTGCAACAGATTAAGACCTCTATGCTGGCAAACCTTACAGTTGCATCTGAAAATTACAACCCATTGCCGGAGGATATGGAAACCAGAATGCTGAAAATAATATGGAATAACTTGGAAGATCCTCTAAGTCAAACAGTCAAACAAGTTCATCTTATATTTGATCTTTTCTTAGACATTCAGTCCTCTGTTTGTGGGGCAGAGGGTAGTGAGAAAATAAAGACATTCCTGCAAAAGATTGCTTCAGATCTGCTTCGTTTAGGGTCACGTTGTAAGGGGAGATATGTTCCTTTAGCTCTGTTGACCAAGAGGTTTGGAGCAAAGACTATGCTGGATATGAGTCCTGACCTGCTGTTTGAAATAGTACAGGCATACAGTGATGATGATGTATGCTGTGCAGCCACATCATTCTTGAAGTGTTTCCTTGAATATTTACGTGATGAGTGTTGGAGTAATTATGGTATTGAAAGAGGGTATGCACTTTATAGAGGTCATTGTTTGCCCCCATTTTTGCATGGTCTTGCTTCTGGGATTTCAAAGCTTCGTTCAAATTTGAACACATATGCTCTTCCAGTTTTACTGGAAGTGGATGTTGATGGTATATTTCCTCTACTTGCCTGTATCTCCATTGGGCCAACTGAGGCAGAAAATGACCTCTTATATCCTGATCTTGATTGCAAAAATATGGAACTAAGAGTAGAACAGAAAGTGGCTGTTTTAGTTTCTTTACTTAAAGTTTCTCGTTCACTTGCTCTGATTGAAGGGGATATCTGTGATGACTCTATGACATCTAATATGGATGACACGGTAGAAGCAAAAAGCTTTAATCCCTTTGCACTTGTCTGCATAAAAGGGATAAAAGTTAGGATCCTTGTTGGGTGGCTTGTATTAGCATTGACACACATTGATGAGTCACTTCGTGTAGATGCTGCTGAGTTTCTTTTCTTGAGTCCCAAGATGTCTAGTCTTCCTTCCCGTTTGGAACTATCTCTAATGAGAGAAGCTGTGCCGCTGAACATGAGATCTTCTTCAACAGGTTTTCAGATGAAATGGAGCAGCTTGTTTAGGAAGTTCTTTTCTCGGGTGCGTACAGCCTTGGAGAGGCAATTTAAGCAGGGAAGCTGGCAGCCTCGTATGAACAATGAAATTAGCGAGTTGTGTCTATGTCAGGGAAATGAGGATAATACAGTTAGCAGAGCAGAGGAGCTATTTAATTTTATGAGGTGGTTGAGTTGTTTTCTGTTCTTCTCTTGTTATCCTTCTGCTCCTTATAAGAGAAAAATAATGGCAATGGAGCTTATACAGATAATGATCAATGTTTGGCCTGTCCTACCTTCTTCTCAAGAAAGCTCAGCTTCTATGTCTCCTGAGAGCTGTCTTTATCCCTACAGTGTAGGAATTACTTCACCTGAATCAACTTTCCTTTTGGTTGGATCCATAATTGATAGTTGGGACAGACTGCGAGAGAGTTCTTTCCGCATATTGCTACATTTTCCCACTCCACTTCCTGGCATTTCGAGTGATGAAATGGTCCAGAAAGTAATTACATGGGCAAAGAAATTAGTTTGTAGTCCTCGTGTAAGAGAGAGCGATGCTGGTGCTCTAACCTTGCGGCTCTTATTTAGAAAGTATGTGCTGGACCTGGGGTGGAGAGTCAGAGTGTCAGTTAGTGTTGTTTGTTCTCACTCGCAGAATTCACCACTAAATGGGGATTATCACAAATGTCCAGCCATTCATCCTGTTATGGAATATGTTAAGTCGCTTATTCACTGGTTGGATGTTGCTGTGGAGGAAGGAGAGAAGGATCTCGCTGAAGCATGCAAGAATAGTTTTGTTCATGGTGTATTACTTGCTTTACGGTATACTTTCGAGGAATTGGATTGGAATTCTGATGCAGTCTTGTGTAGTATTTCAGATATGAGACATGCACTGGAGAAACTCTTGGAGCTGGTTGTGCGAATAACTTCAATGGCCTTATGGGTTGTTTCTGCTGATGCTTGGTATCTGCCTGAGGATATCGATGATATGGTTGATGCTGATGCTTTCTTACTGGACGGTCCTGATGAAATGGATGCTGCTTTGCCTTCAATCAAACAAGAAGACAAATGCACAAAATCTATTCAGGATGCAAGACCATCAGATCAGGTTGTTATGGTTGGCTGCTGGCTGGCTATGAAAGAGGTACTAAGCTTGTTTTTTTGTGCTATTTAAAATAATACTTGTTATTTCTGCTTTTTGCTGAAATGAAGGAAAAGCAACAGAGTTTGTACTATTTATATGAACTGTGTATTTCTATATTTCTTGGCTTATATGAATAAGAATCATAGCACTAACAGGAGAACTCTTCTTATTTCCAGCTAAGTCTTCTTTTGGGGACTATTATTCGGAAAATACCTCTGCCAAGTTACAGTTGTTCAGGTTCAATGGAATCTGGACACCCCAGCTATGATTCAATTGATGCTTCAGTGACAGCAATATCTGAAGGAATGCTTGATCTAAAACAATTGGAGAAGATCGGGAACCATTTCTTGGAAGTTCTTTTGAAGATGAAACATAATGGTGCAATTGATAAGACAAGAGCAGGTTTTACAGCCCTTTGCAATCGTCTGCTTTGTTCAAATGACCCAATGTAAGTTTGCTTCTTTGCCATCGCCTTTAGCTGCTAAACTAGTATCAAATCTTGCCATGTGGGACTTTGGGCGAAGGGAAGACTTATGTATCTGCATATTCTACTTGTTATATCTTTATGTTTTTGGAAAAAAAAAAAAAGGAATAGAAAAGAGAGGGATAAAGAGAAAAATTCATTATGCTTATTCAAGTATTCCAATGTTTTTCGCTTAACCACTTCAGCATTGTCTAACAGAGAACCTGCATTAGATATTTACTAGTCGTATACTGGAACGTTATTCATGAGTTCAAAGAATATATGTTGCATATCCATTTAATGGGGCCTTCCTTTTGCAGGCTTTGTAAGCTGACAGAATCTTGGATGGAGCAGCTTATGGATAGAACAGTAGCAAAAGGACAAACAGTTGATGATTTGCTACGTAGAAGTGCTGGTATACCTGCAGCATTCACTGCTCTTTTCCTTGCAGAACCAGAAGGTGCTCCAAAGAAGCTCCTCCTGCGAGCACTTAGGTGGCTTATAGATGTAGCTAAAGGGTCTTTGTTGAGTCCGTCTGAAACCAATTGCACAAACATCTCGTGCCAGATTTCATCAACCAAGTCTGACCAAGAGACTGATTCAACACTGGTAACTGAGACAATCGCGACTGAAAAAACCTCAAAGATCAGAGATGAAGGTGTAGTTCCAACAGTGCATGCCTTTAATGTCCTTAGAGCTGCTTTCAATGACACTAATCTTGCTTCTGATACTTCTGGTTTTGCTGCCGAGGCTTTGATTGTTTCAATTCGCTCATTCTCTTCACCATACTGGGAGATCCGGAACAGTGCTTGTCTGGCATACACTTCCCTGGTACGCCGGATGATTGGCTTCCTTAATGTTCATAAACGAGAATCTGCTCGACGTGCATTAACTGGGCTTGAATTTTTCCACAGGTAAATGTTCTCAGCTACTGTTTCTTTCATTTTGCGTATTTCCTACATGGATAACTGTGTAAGCCTGGTATAAAGTTTAAAATGATGTATATCAGAAGCTGGAACTGCATTTTATGAGCAAAATACATGCTATTTGTGCATGAAAACTACAACATTTTCTTGACTAACTATTTTTTAAATCTTATCTTGAAGGTATCCTTCGCTGCACCCATTTGTATTCAATGAACTGAAAATTGCAACTGAGTTGCTTGGTGATGCATTGTCGGGACAAACTGAATCCAACCTGGCAAAAGCTGTGCATCCAAGTTTGTGCCCTATGCTGATTCTTTTATCCAGGCTCAAGCCTTCACCGATTGCAAGTGAGACTGGGGATGACTTGGATCCTTTCCTTTTTATGCCTTTCATTATGAAGTGCTCAACCCAAAGTAATCTGCGAGTTCGTATTCTTGCATCGCGAGCTCTGACAGGGCTGGTATCTAACGAGAAATTGCCAACTGTTCTCCTTAATATTGCTTCTGAATTGCCTCAAGCAGAGAATCAAATTGCATCTCCTGTTGCATCAATCCCGTTATATCTAGCCAATGGAGCTCACCATGTTTCCTATAATTTAATTCACGGACTTCTATTGCAATTAGGTTCTCTTGTCCATGTAAATTGTAGAAATCTTGCTGATTTCTCGAGGAAAGATCAGATTCTTGGTGATTTGATGAAAGTTCTTGCAATGTGTTCGTGGTTTGCTAGCCCCAAAAGATGCCCTTGCCCCCTCCTTAATTGCACTTTCCTGCAAGTGCTGGATCACATGCTTAGTGTTGCGAAATCATGTCATTTGAGCAAAAATTTGTTTGCCATCCGAAATCTACTTTTGGAATTATCCACAGAGTGCTTAGATGTAGAAGCTTCTTATGGATTTCAATATTATGATCCAACAATAGCTGAACTTCGTCAACAAGCTGCTTCATCTTATTTTAGTTGTTTATTTCAACCATCTGATGAAGTTGGTGAAGAGGTTTTCCAGATTCCAAAAAGATCTCCATTGAATTCAATGTTGTTTCAAACCCATGAAGTGGAGAATTCTGGATTCCTGGAAAGGTTGATTCGCTCCTTCTCAGATTCATCATATGAAGTTCGACTAGTAACTTTGAAGTGGCTGCATAAGTTCCTCAAGTCTAGACCTGGCAATGAGATAAATTATCTGTCCAGCAGTGACACCAGAATTATACAGAACTGGACAAAAGCTAACCTTCAGCCTACACTGATGAAGCTCTTGGAACTGGAGAAGAATCATCGGTGTATGTATCGCATTCTGAGGATTATTTTCACTTGGAACTTGCTGAAGTTTCAGGAATTAAGTGAAGAAAAGAGTGATGGAACCCTTTATGTTGGTGCCTTGGATTGTGATTCTGTATTACAGCTTTGGGATAGGCTGATATCCTTGCTCAAGCTCACTCGACATGCTAAAACACAAGAAATACTCATTTGTTGTCTGGCAATATGCGTAAGGCAATTTATAAGGCTGTTTAGTTGTTTTACTCTTATTGATAAGGGGCAGAAGACTGCTGGATATAATGAATCAGGTCAGATGGAAAGATCAGCTTGCTTCTATGAATGCATTACCTTTTATGTCAATCTAATTAAGGAGCGTAGTTCTTCATCTGAGCCAGTGAATATGCGCAAGGCAGCAGCGGAATCTATGTTTGCTTCTGGCTTATTGGAGCAAGCTGAGGTAATTGCTTCTGTGATCAACCAGCAAATTTCTTCAAAAAATTCGTTCTCTTGTTTCAAACACCAAGATGCTGCAAGTACATTTGCACATCAAATACTGGAGATGTGGTTCACGTGTATCAAACTGCTTGAGGATGAGGATGATGGAATTAGACAAAGGGCTGCCACTGACATCCAGAAGTTTCTTTCCCCCAAAAGCTCTGGAACGACATCCGACACTCGTGGGGCTCGAACACAGGTGGAAAAAGTTATTGAACTGAGTTTCGACCGACTTTCTTCCATATTTGGCCACTGGATTGTATACTTTGATTGTCTACTGCGGTGGGTGCTAGATGCAGGAAACTATGTAATATCCAAAGGTGATCTCGTGAGACGGGTTTTTGACAAGGAAATCGATAATCATCATGAAGAGAAGCTGTTGATTAGTCAAATATGTTGTTCCCACTTGGAGAAGCTTCCGATTACAAAATCATGGGCAGGTAGATCGTTCGATAATGAAGAGGTCAGAAATTATCTACTTGATTGGAGATCAAGATTTTTCCAGCAGTTGGTATCATTTGCCAAGGACCATATCGGAAAACTCGGAGTTGATTGGATAGGTGGTGTAGGTAACCATAAGGATGCATTTTTACCATTATATGCAAATTTGCTTGGATTTTATGCAGTCTCAAACTTCATTTTCAATTTGGAGACCATAGATGGTATGCATCTACTATCCGATATGTCCGAGTTAGGGAAAGCTATCAATCCATTTCTTTGGAATCCATTGATCTCTAGCCTGTATTCGTTAATAGATAGATTACATGAGAACAAGTTCGGAGCAACTACCAACTGCATAAACGCCAGGTTTGGAGACGGTATCTGGGACAATTTTGATCGTTTCTTTCTTCTTAGGTAGGATTCTACTGGTAAAATAGTGATTGAACTAGTCTTAAGTACTTTTCTGGGAAGTTAAAACAAAAAAATTCCCCCATTATTGATTATAGCATACTAGGTAGAATTTCCCCCATCTGATTATAGCATACTAGGTAGAACTGCTACATGAAAGGCTTAATGTCTTAAAATCCACTACGAGAATATCTTAAAGTTCTATTTTACCCTTTCTGATTGTGATAGCTCTTCTTTGTTGTGGTTGACAATTTAAGCCACTGCATGTATATATTTGGACACCGGTCAGATAGCTAGATTTTGTCTACTCGAACAGCCTGCAGGTTGATTTACTGGTTTGTCGTTTTTGTTTTGTGAACTCGTATTTTATTTTTGCATAAAATGTTGACATGACATAATGATGATATGACAAAACTCATTGCGAATGGGAAATTAAATATACTAAAAGATCATATACACTGAAAATAACCGACTGTTATATTCTTTAATGGGAACTCATGAAATTAGACCATGAAAGGCTTAGAATTCAATATAACAGCATTCTGTCTTTTCAAAGGTAGAGATTTGATTTTAGAGGGCCTTGACTAGCAGGTCGGTAATGTTAAAGAACCTTTCCATTTTGAATGGAAATACCTTTTTCAAGGATGTAATTCCTGCGAATAGAATGTCTGAAGCCATGTCTTCAAGTTTTTTTCTTAAATGCATACAAGTTTTTTATCCCATGACAGTATAGATGTACTTTGATCTAGAGGACTTGCTTTTAGCACTTCTTAAGAGAAGTTGATATGGAAATTTAGTAAACCTGACGATTATACAGCTAAAATGGGATACAAAGTTGCAAGAGCAGTTTTAATACCTCCCTTGTGCATTTTCGATAGGAAAGTTTTTTTTTTTTTTTTTTGGTTTTTCTTATGGTCAAGAAAGGTTCCTTATAAGATTATTCTTTTCATTTGGAGCTTCGTCACAATGGGCTGCCTTGCAAAACTGAAATCGCTAAAAGAGTTAGAAGATACCACATGTTAGTACCATTTTTGAATGAAAACGGGGTCGACTTGGGTTTTGAAGAAAATGAAACAGGAGTCGCCACCAATCTTTTTTATAAGGTGTAATTGGATCACCTCGAAAAGCGGTTGTTTTTAATAAACGGTTCGATTTTATTAAAACAACAAGTTTGGTCCGCGAAATTCAGAAAACAGGTTCGGGAGTCGGTTACGCACGAGGAAGGATTAGCACCCTCGATACGCCCAAAATTGGTACCTTAATTGATTACTTAATGTCTTAATGTCGAAAAGTTGAAAACTTTAAAGAAATTTAAAATACGTTCCTTATATTAAAAGGTTGAAAATTTTGGGAAAAGGGGACACATTCCGCGTTAATCGAGAAAAAAAAGCATCATATCCAGTAAGTTAGGACACAATGTCTCGAATTTCCGATACGCGAATGAATGCCAAAATTTTATTTATTTAAAAAGATATTTTATTATCTCGGGTTTAGGAAAGGGATCATGCCCAGTAAGTTAGGACACAATCTTTTCTTAACTCCCGATATCATTTAAAACTTGAGTTTAAAAGAATCGTGTAATAAAGTTTTAAAGAATATTCAATTGTTTAAAATCAAGTGAAGAAATCGCAACCCAATACGTTAGGGCACAATTTCTTAAAATATTAAACATTGAATATTGCATTTATTTCGAAAAATCCTCGTCTCGAGAAAACAACGTGTCACATCCAATGCGTTAGGACACAACGTATTGAATTCTTGATAACGAGCTTTATATTATTTTTAAAAGAGTAATCTCGATTATTTAAATTCAACGAAGAAAATCGGAACCCAATATGTTAGGGCTCGATTCTCTCGAAGATCTAAAATACCGAGTGTTACTTTTATTTTAGATTTTTTTGTTTTTTTGATAAATCCGAGTAAAAATGAATGCAAAATAATAATAATGATGACAATATAAATAAAATGATACAAGCAAAATAATAAACAATAAAAACAATTATACGGGCGAAATAACAAACGATAAAAACTGAAGTAAGAAAATAAACAATAATAAACATGTAAATAAATAAATGAACAAAATCAACAAAATCATATAATTATAAAGATACATAAACACGTATACATATAAGCATGAAAATATGAAAAAAAACATACGCATGTACACCTTATTTAAAACTATTGGACGTGAAAATATATAAGCATATATGCACGTACATGTATACGTATAAAACCATCATCAAATATATATAAATACATATGTAATTATATATAAATCACAAAGTGCAAAAAATATAAACAATATATTTTAAAAATGTAATGAATATGTAAGAGCATATATATATATATAAATATACACATATAAAAAAAAAGTATTTATGTATATAAAAACATACATATACATATACCTATATACATATATAAGCAATTATATAATAATAATATAATATGAAGCATATATATATAAAATTTACATAATAAGTATAAACAAAATATGAGGATAATAATAATAACAGTAAATAACATAATAGGTTTAATAAAATAAAAGTAAAAAATTTAGAAAAGGACTAGAATAATAAAAGAGCAACATTTGGTGGTGAAATCAAAAATAAATAAATAAAGAAAGGGACCCAATTGTGATGGACGCGAAAAGTAGAAGGGCCAAATGGGAAATATTCCATGTTAACCAAACGGTGCCGTTCTGCCAAGGCCCAGGCACATGGTTCTTGGACCAAATTGAAAACCATCGCAAAAGAGGGAGGACCGCATGCGCAAATTACCCATGCGCTAGAAAACACGCGGATCCTAGGCGGTTGGGTCGGGTCAACGCGCGGATCCTCCCCACCAAAACGACGTCGTTTCGTGTTTAGTATAAATAATAAGAAAATCCAAAAAAAAACAAATCAGTTTCATTATTTAAAAACAGAGAGAGAGAGAGCTCTTTCCTTCTCTCTCAGGCCCAAGTCCGGCCATGGGTTCCGGCGATCTTCCGCCATTGACGGCGTCGCGCCGGCCACCGTACACGGTGGCCGGAAAATTTAAAGGTAAAATTTTCCTCTCCCTTTTCTCTCTTTTATTTTATATTATTGATATCTAAAATAAATGAAAAATAAGAGATAAAAAAAATGCGAATCTAATAAAGACCAAAATCACCTTCAAAATCTTTGCTTCTTTTATTTCTGGGAAATAGATTTGTTAAGGCCAATAGAACCCCCCAAAAAAGAAAAGTCCTTTTACAGTGAATGAACTTGGCTTTTATAGCCCATATTACATGCTTTTCTTTTCATTTTGTGGTTGCTGTTGTTTCTTTACTCATTTGCAGGTGGGCAGTTGGGCAATGGCAGAAAGCAGGTGAACGGCGGAGCAGAGGGTTGGTGAACGGCGGAGTTGGTGGCGGTGGCAGAGGGTAGGTGATGGGGGCATGGTAATTGGGTTTGTGGGTATTGGGTTTGTGGGTATTGGGTTTGTGGGTATTGGGTTTTTGTTAGTGGGCCGGGCAGAAATTTGGGCTTGTACAGCTGCCCCTCTTTGCTCGTTGTCGTGTAACGAGAACAGAGCAAAGATTAAGAAAGACCAATTTTTGCCCGGTCTCGCCGAGTCTGGACTCCTCTTGACGCTTTTCTTCAGGTAGCTTTATTCTAGTCCACTGTCTTGTCGCTTCAATCCATTGTACTTCGGGGGAATAAGACTTGATGCGATCTGCTCTACTGCAACTTCAGAGAGATAAGATCTGTGATTTTAATCCGCTCTACTGCAACTTCAGAGAGATAGGATTGGTTTCTTCTATCTGCTCCACTGCAACTTCAGGGAGATAGGACTTGATGCGATCTACTCTGCTGTAACCTCAGAGAGATAAGATCCTTTATTTTAATCCGCTCCACTGTAACTTCAGGGAGATAGGATAGTGTCTTCGATCTGCTCCGCTGTAATCTCAGGGAGATAAGATCTCTGGCTTCAATCTGCTCCACTGTAACCTCAGGGAGATAAGACCTGATGCGGTCTACTCTGCTGTAACTTCAGAGAGATAAGATCTTTTAATCCGCTCCATTGTAATCTCAAGGAGATAGGATTACTATCTTTGATCTGCTCCGCTGTAATCTCAGGGAGATAAGATCTGAAATTCTTTGGTCTGTTCCACTGTAATCTCAGGGAGATAAGACCTGTATAATAAACCTAACTATGCCTAATGATTAGGATGACATGATCAAAATGAAACAAATGCTCCTAACTAGACATATGTGAATGGTGTTTGCATGAATGCAGAATTTTATTTTTCCGAGAATGATCTCGCTTAGGTTATCACTACTCGAAGTTTATCAAGGTTTTGTGACTGATGTGCTACAACGCCTTCTCGCTTGACTGATTTTCTGAAGGAACATTTAGCCAGACTGTCCCTATTGTAAACCTCAAAGTTATATCCACTGGGACGCCAAAATTTGTACCATCATTCTCTCACAGCAATCTAAGGGTGGAAATGTGTGGCTTTTCCTCTGTCCTCCTTTATCACAATTCGGGGATATAGGATCTGAACCATTCTGGTTTCCTACACCATTCTCAAGGTGTCATACCAAAGTCTTATGCGCAAGTGAAGGCTCTTTTCTCCGAGGTAACCTCTTCCTATTGCCTGATGATCATTGCTTGCTTGTTCATTTAAGCTTTGTAATTAACACGACAGCTTGTCATTTTGTTCAATCAATGTTTAGACGACAAAATCTGAAAGGATAGTCTTTAATTTAGACTCTTCCTTCCTAGATTTCCAACCTTTAAAAATGGCGTGTTCTAAACATTAGTCATGTTTCAGGTCCCTATATTATTTAGAAATTTTCCAGAGTAATGTGCAAAACTTCTTTCCTGAAAGTTTTATTAGTTCGTTAATCATTATTCCTATGCAACATGTTTGCAAAAAGATCATAACAATGGATAAGAATAAAGCTAGTTCTGATTATAACTCAAATAAAACATCAAAGATGGCGAGGGAAAGATAACAAAGAAGTGGATTGAGAATGTGCGTTTTCACAAAAGGAAAGGAAGAAAGAAAGAAAATAAAAGAAATGTATTTCAAGAATACACATAAGAACTAGGTGCCCCAGTTATCGCCGCTTGAGTTTCTCTGTACAAACTTTCCGAAGACCCTTCTAAGTTTGACATGTGTTCAGGAGATCTGCAATACTCTGTCAATGTTCCAAGACGTTGCATATCCTTTCTTATTGGTAAAGCACGATCATCATATGTCCCTGATCAAAATTTGATCCGTTCAAGTCCTGATGTTCCAATCCTGCCCAATACTTGAGTCGCCCTTTTCGGGTTTTCGACTCAAGCCCTCTTTGGTCTCAAAGTGCCCTTTACGGGTTTTCACCTTAGCCTCTCCAAAGTTTTTTTTTTTCTTTTTTTTCTTTTCTTTTTTTTTTTTTTTTTTTTTTTAGAAAGCAAAGCGCCCTTTACGGGTTTTCACTTTGGTTCCCCTTTCTTTCATGTGAAGTATTTCTTGACGGAGTCTGCGTTTACCGGATTTGGTAAACTTTTGCCATCCATTTCACATAGGATTAAAGCTCCACCAGAAAAGGCTTTCTTTACCACATAAGGGCCTTCCCAATTCGGCATCCATTTTCCTCTAAAATCTTTTTGTATAGGAAGAATCTTTTTAGTACCAAGTCCCCTTCACGAAATTCTCGGGGGCGAACCTTTTTATTATAGGCTCGCATCATTCGTTTCTGGTACATTTGCCCATGGTGAATAGCTCTTAGCCTCTTTTCTTCTATTAGGTTCAACTGATCGTACCGAGATTGGATCCAATCGGCTTCATCCAACTGTAGCTCAGATAACACCCGTAGAGAAGGGATTTCAACTTCAATGGGTAATACTGCCTCCATCCCATAAACCAGAGAAAAAGGCGTTGCCCCAGTAGAAGTTCTAACAGATGTTCGATAGGCAAGGAGAGCAAATGATAACTTCTCATGCCAATCCTTGTAGGTTTCAGTCATTTTCCCCACAATCCTTTTAATGTTTTTATTGGCCGCCTCCACTGCACCATTCATTTTGGGACGATACGGCGATGAGTTATGATGCTTGATTTTAAATTTGCTACAAACTTCAGCTATTGTGCTATTATTCAAGTTCATCGCATTGTCGGATATGATTCTCTCAGGTATCCCATATCGACAAATGATCTCCTTCTTCAAGAATTTGCTGACTACTGCTTTTGTGACATTTGCATATGAAGCAGCCTCCACCCACTTGGTAAAGTAATCAATTACTACGAAGATGAAGCGATGCCCATTAGAAGCCTTTGGTGATATTGGCCCAATAACATCCATACCCCACATGGAAAACGGCCAATGAGAGGTCATGACGTGAAGAGGTGAAGGAGGCGCGTGTATTTTGTCTCCGTAAATTTGGCATTTGTGGCACTTCCTCGCATGATCAATGCAATCTCCTTCCATGGTGGGCCAATAGTACCCAAATCTCATGATCTGTCTGGCCATCGTGAAACCACTGGCGTGCGTCCCACAAATACCCTCATGGACTTCTTCCAAAATTTTCTTGGCTTCTATCGCATCTACACATCTTAACAGTACTTGATCCTTCCTTCTTTTATATAACACTTCTCCATCTAAGACATATTCAATGGCTATCTTTCTCAGAGTTCTTTTGTCATTCTCTGTCGCTTGATCAGGGTATTCCCGATTCTTCACATATTGTAAGATACTCCGATACCAAGGACAATCATCTTTTTCCTCCTCCTCAATATTGCAACAATTAGCCGGGGTCTCAGAGATACTCATCTGAACAGGCCTCATTGCCTCAAGTCTATTCACCTGAATCATCGAAGCTAGAGTAGCTAATGCATCAGCCATTTGGTTTTCCTCCCGTGGGAGGTAATAGAAGGTGATATCGTCAAACTCCTCAGCCAATTCAAGAACTAGTTTTCTATAGCCGATTAGCTTAGGATCTCTAGTCTCCCACTCCCCTTTGAGTTGGTATATCACCAACGCTGAATCCCCGTATACTCTCAATACTTTGATGTTCCGTTCAATGGCTGCACGAATGCCCATAATACATGCTTCATATTCTGCCATGTTATTTGTACAATCGAAGTCCAACTTGCTAGCAACAGGATAATGATCTCCACTTGGGGATACCAAAACTGCCCCGACTCCATTACCCGTAGCATTTGAAGCTCCATCAAAATTTAGCTTCCATACATGATCCATTTGAGGATTTTCTTCAGTATTTGCCACATACATCAAGTCCTCGTTTGGAAAATCGAAGTTCAAAGATTCATAGTCCTCCAAGGCTCTACTAGCTAGGAAATCGGCTATTGCACTTCCCTTTATGGCCTTCTGACTGACATATACTATATCAAATTCTGAGAGCAAGATCTGCCATCTAGCCATTCTCCCGTTCAAAGCAGTCGATTCCATCATATACTTTAAAGGATCTAACTTTGAAATCAGCCAAGTCGTGTGATACAACATATACTGCCTCAGTCTTCGGGTTGCCCAGATCAGAGCACAACACAACTTCTCAATTGATGAGTACCTCATTTCGCAATCGGTAAATTTCTTACTGAGATAGTATATTGCCTTTTCTTTCTTTCCCGTCTCATCATGTTGGCCTAATACGCATCCCATGGAATTCTCCAACACCGTTAGATACAATATCAATGGCCTATCTGGACTTGGAGGTGATAAGACTGGAGTATTAGCCAAATACTGCTTTATCTTATCGAAAGCCCTCTGACACTCTTCATCCCATTCGCCCGGATTATGTTTCTTTAAGAGCCGGAATACTGGATCACATTTCTCTGTCAGTTGTGAGATGAACCGAGCAATGTAATTCAGCCTCCCTAGGAAACCTCGAACCTCCTTCTGAGTGCGCGGGGGAGGTAAATCTCGTATTGCCTTTACTTTGTCTGGGTCAACCTCGATCCCCTTTTTGCTAACTATGAAGCCTAATAACTTCCCTGATCTGGCTCCAAATGTGCATTTGGCCGGGTTAAGCTTAAGCTGAAATTTCTTTAATCTCAAAAATAACCTTTTCAAGACCTGAACATGCTCTTCTTCCGTTCTAGACTTCGCGATCATATCGTCAACATAGACTTCGATCTCATTGTGCATCATGTCGTGAAACAAAGTCACCATAGCTCTTTGATACGTTGCTCCCGCATTCTTCAATCCGAAGGGCATTACCTTGTAACAGAATGTTCCCCATAAGGTAATGAATGTGGTTTTTCTCATGTCTCCAGGGTGCATCTTTATTTGATTGTATCCAGAGAAACCATCCATGAAAGAAAACAATGAATAGCCCGCCGTGTTATCTACCAAAGTATCAATGTGAGGCAGTGGAAAGTTGTCCTTTGGACTAGCCTTGTTCAAATCCCTATAATCCACACACATTCGTACCTTTCCATCCTTTTTGGGAACAGGGACGATATTGGCTACCCAATCCGAATACTTGACCTCTTGTAAGAATCCAGCGTCGAATTGTCTTTTGACTTCTTCTCTTATTTTCAACACAATGTCAGGTCTCATTCTCCTGAGCTTCTGTTGAACGGGTTTACAATCCTCTTTTATGGGCAGACGATGCACCACAATGTTAGTACTTAGCCCAGGCATATCTTGGTACGACCACGCGAAAACATCCTTGAACTCTCGAAGCAAATTAATGAGGTCTTGTCTTGTCTTTGCGGTGATTTCAGTTCCAATTTTCACCTCCTTTCCATCCTCTAGGCTCACTATTTCTAACGATTCCCTATGAGGTAGGATATGCTTATCCTCTTGTTCAATCATTCTTAACAAGTCCGGAGATGCATCATAATCTTCGTCATTTTCAGAGTCGTGGGATTCTTCTGAACACACCTCTTGCTCAAAAATAGGCTCCGTGTTTGAGGCAGCGTCACTCATGTCATTGATATCTGAAGACCTATGAAGGCATATCAAAGAATATACCAAGAATATAAATTTATGAATATGTTTGTGCAAAAGAATTACAAATGAAAGAATTATTTGTAAGACAATCAACCAAATGAAAAATATAAAAAGAAAAAAAAAACTGATCAATATGAACGTTGACATGTATTTCATTAAAATAATGATATTTAGGCCCAATGCCTATTTCACAAAAAATTTCGTATCGTTTCTAGGCCAACAAACAACAGGAATGTTTTGAGCATTACTCTGAATAAGCCCTAAAGACTACAGGGATTTCTTCAGCAGTCCAATTGTTTAGCTCGCTTCCAGGCTCATAAGGGCAGATCTCCAACAAAACCCTCCTTTCCGTTGCTTCTATGGCGTTAATATAAACGTTTTCCAACATTCCTCCCATGCCGCTACCGGACACCCCACATTCAGAATGAATAAATCCTCCCGACACAAAAGATGAAGATATGTGGGGAAAGGTTAAAGGCTCACACTTAGCTTCATGTCCATTCAAACGCGCCCTCCTTCTCTCTTGTCTCTTCTCTATTTCTTTCTTCTTCTGCTTCATGTCTGGCTTGTACCCTAAACCAAATCTATCAAACTTTTCCTTCGGCATTGGTGCCTCAATCCTTCCCTGAAGATATTTTCCCAATCCTTTCCCGGGTAAGGCTCCTCTTCCTACCATCAATCGCAATCCCATCTCAGTGGTCCTGGATATTTTCGGTACTGGGATTCTATTTCCCTCCGCAATAAACATCGCGTTCACAAATTCTAACGATCGAAAAGAACATTCTAGTGCCTCATCGTTGATGTCCACATAAGGTGCATCGCTAGTCATCATTGCGATAATATCCTCCTCTGCATCTATTGTTACCAACCGATCCTCCGATACCAACTTCACCTTCTGATGTAATGATGAAGGTACTGCCCCTGCTGAGTGTATCCACGGTCTCCCCAATAGACAATTGTAGGAGGGTTTAATATCCATCACCAAGAAATCCACCTCATAATTGACTGGGCCAATCCTTAATGGTACCTCAATTCTCCCCATAACCTCCTTTTTTGTTCCATCAAATGCTCTTACTATGCTCTGGCATGCTTTCATGTGCGAACTGTCTATTGGCAATCGATTAAGAGTGGACAAAGGCAATACATTTAGTGCCGATCCATTATCAACCAAGGCCCCCGGGAGTGTGTACCCTTTGCATCGGACAGTAACATGCAGGGCTTTAGTAGAACCTCTTCCTCCGGATGGTATTTCATCATCACTGAAGAAGATAAAATTGTCAGCACCAATATTGTTGATCAGCCGATCCAGCTTGTTTACCGAAATATCGTCAGCCACATATGTTTCGTTTAACACTCTTAATAGTGCATTCCGATGTACTTCTGAGTTTAAGAGTAAAGCTAATACAGAAATGCGGGCTGGCTGTTTGTGCAGTTGCTCCACAACACTGTATTCACTGTGTTTCAAAAACTTCAGAAACTCCTTTGCCTCCTCTTCTTTTATTGGTTCATTTACCAATGGTTCAACTTCTACTGCTTTCCCTTTCCTCTGTTCTTCCTTCCAATTCTCTTCCCTGGACGACTCTGCTTGAGCGTCATATCTTTTTCCCTTGCGCGTGTAAAAAACTGTTTCCTGATTTCTTTCTGCTTCTTTTCCCAAAACGGTCACATTACACCCGTAATTCCACGGCACCATTTTGTTATCCCTATAAGAGAAATTTGATGGTTTCTGGATTACAATTTTCGGTGTTACCTGGGCCCTAACCTCATTACCCTTAGGGCGTGAGATAATGACCACAGGATGATTTGGAGCCTTTGTTCCCAACTCTGTCGCGTATATGCTCCTCATTTCTTTCGCATCTTCGTAAAACCTCATCTCTTTGTTATCCATCATACTTTGAACCAAAGCCTTAAATCCTTCACATTCTTGGATTTCGTGCCCTGTTTTATGGTGAAATTCACAATAATTTCCCATCTCATGCCCTTCCTCAGAATCTGAAATAACCAAACCTCTTTTCGCCATTTCTTTCCAGACCCGTTTCAATGGAGTTTTTACTTCAGCAATGTCAGTCTTGACTTCTTCTCCCGTACCTTCGCTAACCATATTCACCCCCTTATCTGCGTGATTAGGTAACGGATTCTTTGCGTTAGGTGAGTCGTCAAGTTTGACAACACCTAAATTGATGAGTCCTTCTACTACCTTCTTGAAGGCAGTACAATTTTCTATCGAGTGCCCAGAAATTCCCGCATGATAATCACATTGCGCGTTCGTATCATACCATTTTGGATACGGGGGTTGTAGAGGACTCAAGTAACGAGGAGCAACAACATGTGCATCGAATAAAGTTTGATACAACTCCTTGTATGACATCGGGATTGGCGTGAATTGGGGCTTTTCAGTAGTTTGCCTAGCTCCTGACTCTTGTCTTGATGATCCCTGTTGATTAGCAACCACTTTCTTTGGTTGATTCACAGTAATTGACCTACCATAAGCATTCACATTATTCACTTCATTTTCTCTTTTCCTCGGGGGTGCCCTCCTATTATTTTCTCCTCCATCTATTTTTCCACTTTTAATGGCATGCTCAATCATTTCACCATTCATGATTATATCTGAGAAATTTCTTGAAGCGCTTCCTAACATGTGAGTGATGAACGGGGCTTTCAAAGTATTAATAAAAAGCGTCGTCATCTCCTTTTCCAAAAGCGGTGGTTGCACCTGAACCGCCACCTCTCGCCACCTCTGCGCATATTGTCTGAAGCTTTCGTTCGATTTTTTCTCTAAATTTTGCAGAGTTATCCTATCAGGCATCATTTCTGAGACATGATTGTATTGTCTCAAGAAAGCCTGTGCTAAATCCCTCCAAGTAGCAATTTTAGCTCGGCTCAGCTGATTGTACCACTTTGACGCCGCTCCCGTAAGACTTTCCTGAAAGCAATGTATTAATAATTGATCATTATTAATGTGCCCCGTCATTCTTCTACAAAACATAGTAATATGGGATCCTGGGCAACTAGTCCCGTTGTATTTCTCGAATTCCGGCATCTTAAATTTGTAAGGGAGCACCAAGTCCGGAACCAAGCTCAGATCCTTTGCATCTGTTCCATAGCTTTCGATGCTTTCTATTGCCCTAAACTTCTCTTCTATCCATTTCCATTTCTCCTCAAATTGTTTTGGAAATTCCTCCTTCGCCTTGTCCTTTTCAACCATCTCGTCAAGATCTGGGACAGCAATATTATTCGGGCTATCACCGGGATTAAAGCCCGCTCCGGGTTGAACATTCATTGGGATTGAAGCATCGCCTTGGAACTGCTGGGGCCTAACCGACACAGGGGGTCTCCGCGGATGCAGCTCAGTCTGTACTTGCGCATGAGGAGGCGTGAAACCTGGAGGATAAAGTGGTTCACCATTGTTTTCTTCTTCACTAACAATCACAGGACCTTTACCCTTATCTACTCCCTTCAATAATTGCGTCATCTTAGCCACCAGATCATTTTGGGACTCCTCCATTTTTTGCACCATGTCACGCTGAATCTTTTCTATTTGCTCTTTCATTTGCGCCTGCAACTGGTCCTGCATTTCTCTTTGAAGTCGCTCTAGCTTCTCCAACCTTTGGTCCATAATTTTTGTCTTAGCTCGGGTACCGTAATTTTGTTGGTTTTCCAGGTTAACTGAAATAATTTTATTCGATTAGGTTTTTTAATGGTCATTAATGCATATGATGTGATGCAATGCATGAAAAGAATGCAAAGAAAAAGAGGCACTAATTCTCATTCAACTTCATTAGAAAACTTTACTAGATAAAGAGTTTCTTTACATAAAATAGACTACATATATGGCCTTGCCCTTACACTCAAAGCCTTAACCTTTCTAAGAAGCCAAGCTAACTCTCGGCCCCTGTCGGACTCTAACTCATACTTCAAACTTAATAGATCAGCCTGAACCGCTAGAGTTTGCAGATGATCAGCTACCTCGCGCACTTGAGTCACCGCCTCTCCCATAATATAATCTCTTTCTCCAATCTGCTCTTGAGACCGACGGAATTGTCTTTGCCACTGCTCATTACTTTCTTCCAGAAGCTCTATCCGGATTTCACTATTGTGCAATGCATTCTCTAGCCCTCCTATTTGTCTTTTCAATTCTTCAATTTTGTCTAAGCTCGCCCTTAATTCAACCGTAGCATTATGATTACAGTACTGGTGAAGCGATCTTTCTAGTTCAGTTATCCGGACCTTCAACTGCGTCTTCTCGTCTTGGCAATCTAGTAGACTCTTTCCCAAGGCGACCTCTCGAGCCCGAGTATCCTGGAATTTCTTTTCCCATTGATTAGCTTTCGTCTTTTCCTCCTGAATTTCTTGTCGCCATTGTTCTGGCGTTTTACCCAAGCCAGCAGTTCTTACCGACCTACGCAACTTCTTGTAATCTGTCTTCAGGCTGTCCAAATCTTCTTCTGCTTTGTTCTTTCCTTTTCTCAACTTGTTGGCCTCTAATCTTTGAATGTCCACATCCAGCCCTAACTGCATTTTTTCTTCCTCTAGTTGTTCTATCTTCTTCCCCAATTCTAAACTCCTTTTTTCGAATTCTTGTTTGATGATTTCTATCTCAGAAGGCAAAACTTGTAAGTGTTCCTCTAAAGATCGAGCAGTTTCTGAATTTGACGCCGGGATGTTGTCGTTGATCCTTTGATCACGCCACTGACCATACTCGGGGGTAATTGTCGGACCCACGGCTAAGATCTTCATTCGACGAGTCTGGTTCCAGGCACTAGATATTTCTCGAACCTTCTTCTTGTAATTGTCCTCCCTATATGAAAAATCACTATAAGCCAACCCCTGCGTTGCCGGTATGAATTGTCGTGATCTATACTGTCTTGATACGAGTAGAGGAGCATATCCGATAGCTCCCCATATCCCGAGCAGCGGAACCCAGTCAAAATCTCCACATCGGTACAATATCTCATCAGGAATTAACCAAGGAGCCCTCCATTCAATATCTTCATCCTGGAGATTCTGGAGTATCTCTATCCATTTTCCTTCTGAAATATCATCCCGTCTTGGCGTGGCCACCAATTCTCCTAGAGGGGAGTAGCTATCGGAGAAAACCCGATAAGAGACCTTTTCGACCTTCCAGAAGTGGCTATGGAACCATGCCAATAAGAGCTGCGCGCATCCAATAAACCTTCCCTCCCCTACTTTTCGACACGCATTCAGGGATCTAAAAGTTTCAGCGAGTATTGCCGGAACCGGTGTCACCCCTTTACTAAGCCGATCAAACAAATCAGATACGGCCTCGTCTATGTGTCCTAAAGCTTTGGGGAAAACCACTAGTCCATAGATACCTAAAGCGAAGACATCGACCCTTTTCTTTAAGTCCGGATGTACAAGCACCAAATCTCGCAAACTTTTCCAAGGAACACATTTACTGTCGCCCTTCTGTTGGATCCGGGCAGCGACCCACTGCTCGCTCATCCCAGTGATGTTCATTAATTTCTTTAACAACGGAGGGACACTAGCAGCTCTGGAATAAACCTTGTCGACTTGAATCCTTGGGCACCGAAGCAAGGTCGTATACTCCTCCACAGTAGGCGTCAAATCTACTTTCCCAAAAGTGAAACAACTGTAGGCAGGATTCCAGAACTGAGCAAGGGCTCGGAATAAATACTTGTCCACTTTGACACTAAGCAGATAAGGTAGGTCACCGTAGTTACAATAGAACAGCTGCTTGGCCTCGACATCCCATTGATCCCAGACTTCTTTCATTTCTCGAAGGTCATTCTGGATTACACTGATACGGGTAAAATCCCACAATTCTGACACGTACCCTTTGGTAAGACTGTCGCCTTTCTCCCGTTGTGTCGTTTCAGCCCATATTCGCACAGCCGCATTATCCTCTACTTTATCAACAAACCCCTTTTCCATGATAAGCTTTCTACCAAGAAACTGAACGCGAATCGACACCTCTTTTAGAATGAAGATGCCATGCAATCACAAACAAGGTAAATTAGCATTAAACACAGAATAAGATTTAAAATAAGCGACAATAAATACAACATTCATTTAGGTAAGCACTAAAAATTTGGAATAGCTCTACTTAGGTCGGTTCCTATGGCTCATTACATGAGGTTTGGCTCTAAAGTAGGGTACCTGAACCAGCAGATTCCTCGATCCTCACCCATTATAGGCTCATACGGACCAAGTTCGATTCAGGGGGATACATTTCCCTATGGCCATGCGGAGATGAAAATCTCACGAAGACATAGGTACGGATGTATCCCGGAAGCGATTCACTATCCCATGCGGAGGTGAAAACCTCACGAAGGCGTAGTTTCTCACTCCCACTTAAAAGGGTGTGACCAACGGTCATACAATGCAATGCAGAAAAATATAAAAATTTAAAATACAAAACCTGATGAAAACTATAACTCAAAACAAATGAAATGCAATGAGAGGATCGTAAATTTAAACCAAAATTTTAACTTTCGACAAAAAGACAAAAATAATCAACTCGTGGCTTGACTCTCTTATTCTAAGGCGTCCCCAGTGGAGTCGCCAAGCTGTTAGTACCATTTTTGAATGAAAACGGGGTCGACTTGGGTTTTGAAGAAAATGAAACAGGAGTCGCCACCAATCTTTTTTATAAGGTGTAATTGGATCACCTCGAAAAGCGGTTGTTTTTAATAAACGGTTCGATTTTATTAAAACAACAAGTTTGGTCCGCGAAATTCAGAAAACAGGTTCGGGAGTCGGTTACGCACGAGGAAGGATTAGCACCCTCGATACGCCCAAAATTGGTACCTTAATTGATTACTTAATGTCTTAATGTCGAAAAGTTGAAAACTTTAAAGAAATTTAAAATACGTTCCTTATATTAAAAGGTTGAAAATTTTGGGAAAAGGGGACACATTCCGCGTTAATCGAGAAAAAAAAGCATCATATCCAGTAAGTTAGGACACAATGTCTCGAATTTCCGATACGCGAATGAATGCCAAAATTTTATTTATTTAAAAAGATATTTTATTATCTCGGGTTTAGGAAAGGGATCATGCCCAGTAAGTTAGGACACAATCTTTTCTTAACTCCCGATATCATTTAAAACTTGAGTTTAAAAGAATCGTGTAATAAAGTTTTAAAGAATATTCAATTGTTTAAAATCAAGTGAAGAAATCGCAACCCAATACGTTAGGGCACAATTTCTTAAAATATTAAACATTGAATATTGCATTTATTTCGAAAAATCCTCGTCTCGAGAAAACAACGTGTCACATCCAATGCGTTAGGACACAACGTATTGAATTCTTGATAACGAGCTTTATATTATTTTTAAAAGAGTAGTCTCGATTATTTAAATTCAACGAAGAAAATCGGAACCCAATATGTTAGGGCTCGATTCTCTCGAAGATCTAAAATACCGAGTGTTACTTTTATTTTAGATTTTTTTGTTTTTTTGATAAATCCGAGTAAAAATGAATGCAAAATAATAATAATGATGACAATATAAATAAAATGATACAAGCAAAATAATAAACAATAAAAACAATTATACGGGCGAAATAACAAACGATAAAAAACTGAAGTAAGAAAATAAACAATAATAAACATGTAAATAAATAAATGAACAAAATCAACAAAAATCATATAATTATAAAGATACATAAACACGTATACATATAAGCATGAAAATATGAAAAAAAACATACGCATGTACACCTTATTTAAAACTATTGGACGTGAAAATATATAAGCATATATGCACGTACATGTATACGTATAAAACCATCATCAAATATATATAAATACATATGTAATTATATATAAATCACAAAGTGCAAAAAATATAAACAATATATTTTAAAAATGTAATGAATATGTAAGAGCATATATATATATATAAATATACACATATAAAAAAAAGTATTTATGTATATAAAAACATACATATACATATACCTATATACATATATAAGCAATTATATAATAATAATATAATATGAAGCATATATATATAAAATTTACATAATAAGTATAAACAAAATATGAGGATAATAATAATAACAGTAAATAACATAATAGGTTTAATAAAATAAAAGTAAAAAATTTAGAAAAGGACTAGAATAATAAAAGAGCAACATTTGGTGGTGAAATCAAAAATAAATAAATAAAGAAAGGGACCCAATTGTGATGGACGCGAAAAGTAGAAGGGCCAAATGGGAAATATTCCCATGTTAACCAAACGGTGCCGTTCTGCCAAGGCCCAGGCACATGGTTCTTGGACCAAATTGAAAACCATCGCAAAAGAGGGAGGACCGCATGCGCAAATTACCCATGCGCTAGAAAACACGCGGATCCTAGGCGGTTGGGTCGGGTCAACGCGCGGATCCTCCCCACCAAAACGACGTCGTTTCGTGTTTAGTATAAATAATAAGAAAATCCAAAAAAAACAAATCAGTTTCATTATTTAAAAACAGAGAGAGAGAGAGCTCTTTCCTTCTCTCTCAGGCCCAAGTCCGGCCATGGGTTCCGGCGATCTTCCGCCATTGACGGCGTCGCGCCGGCCACCGTACACGGTGGCCGGAAAATTTAAAGGTAAAATTTTCCTCTCCCTTTTCTCTCTTTTATTTTATATTATTGATATCTAAAATAAATGAAAAAATAAGAGATAAAAAAAATGCGAATCTAATAAAGACCAAAATCACCTTCAAAATCTTTGCTTCTTTTATTTCTGGGAAATAGATTTGTTAAGGCCAATAGAACCCCCCCAAAAAAAGAAAAGTCCTTTTTACAGTGAATGAACTTGGCTTTTATAGCCCATATTACATGCTTTTTCTTTTCATTTTGTGGTTGCTGTTGTTTCTTTACTCATTTGCAGGTGGGCAGTTGGGCAATGGCAGAAAGCAGGTGAACGGCGGAGCAGAGGGGTTGGTGAACGGCGGAGTTGGTGGCGGTGGCAGAGGGTAGGTGATGGGGGGCATGGTAATTGGGTTTGTGGGTATTGGGTTTGTGGGTATTGGGTTTGTGGGTATTGGGTTTTTTGTTAGTGGGCCGGGCAGAAATTTGGGCTTGTACACCACATATCCTTTTTGCAATAATATGGATGAAATTTTGGAACATCCGTTCATTTCTTGCTCTTTTTCAAGGGCAATGTGGTTTGGCAGCAGTTTTGGATTTATGCCTGATCACATCAGTCTAATAAATTTGGACAGACTTCTTCGTCTGGTCATAGCATTTTTTCTTGAAATTTTGGCAACCCTCTGGTCATCATGGATACATCGTAATAAAACTCTGTTTTCGGGAAAAACTTTCATCCCGACGGATATTATTTCAGTTGCTCAGGGGTTTCAAGTTTACTGATACTTGCTTTGCTCAAAAAAAGAAGTCACTACATCAAGATTACATGACATGGCATAAATCATTCTTTTATTAGGGAAAGTTGGTTTCGGTGCAGTTTATTCGCTGCTGGATCTTAACAAGAGGATTTTAACACAGAAGTATGTACCTGCCTTTTCTCAACAAAACAAGCTGCAAACTTCATATTTTGAGAGAAGCCTGATCAGATTCCAAAAGATTTCAGCTCCCAGCTTTATTCTGTGTGAAGAATGATAAACAAATAAAACAGTTTATGGAAGAAGGCAACAAATCCTGGCAATGGCAGTATTGGATTCGAGAACTTGAATGATTGTGAACTTTAGTGTAATCATGCTATACAGGGAACAAACAAGAGGGCAATGGCATCTACAAATGTGGGGTTAAACTACAGCATTAGTCATGTATCCTTATCTGTTTATTTTTTAGCTTAGTATGAGCTTATTTCTGGTCGCATGGTCTTTCAGAATCTCTTTACTCTTTTTAGCTTAGGATGAGACTTTTAGCATTTGTTCTAACATTCTCTTAAAACTCCTTGTCTTGTTACCAATATATATATATACAACATGCTGAAATGAAGCATTATGTTATTTTGATTGATAATAAAAATATGATGGTTCGTACAGTTTCTATCTCTATGGAAGCTCACTACAAAACTTTTAACAGCTAAAATCAAACTAAAACAACAACTCTGGTGGAACTTGACCTTATTCAGCGAAATAAGTCCAAATCTCACCTGCAAAATCAGATGAAAAATCCATGTGATTTTTTTCAGAAGAGATGAACTGCCTTTAATTATTTAAGGCAGCAATGCAACCGGCTATCAGAGCTCCAAGTAAGCAGAAGCAAATAATAAGCATACCTTCAAAGTTCGAAGTACTCCATATTGCAATGAAAAAGAAGAGTCTGGCACCTTTTAATCCATAAAGTGATCAATTTTACCGCAGATTTAAGATTCACTGCAAAAAGAGAAGGAAAAAGGGCAATACGCCTACATATTATTATGAATAGGAGTTTGTGTGGTAATAAGTGATAAATACGGAGTTTAACACGAATGGTGAATAAACATAAACTCCCGAACAAACGAAATTGATTTCGTTGCAACCAAGATACAAACTACAATGTGAGTACACATTACACCATCCGATCTCCTTGTTTGTCATCAAATTTCATACTCAAACATCTTGCAAAACAATGGAGATATTCCCCGAGTCCAGGGAAATTTGAGTGGTTTTACACCATATTAAGTACCTAGAATATGATTATGCTGCTACTTTTGATGAAATGTCTACTGGCATGGATTTATTTGCCCTTTTCCTGCAGTGAGAACACCGAATTGTTAGCTTGAGGGTTAACCATATGGTAAAACATATAGATAGTATGAGATCCCCCCATCCGAGAACAAAAAGAAGGGGGGGGGAGGGGGACAGCATTTCCGAACAGGGAAAATTAAACAACAATGAATCAACCAGGGATAAATCCTAATAAGAAAACAATTAAATGTTCTAATATAATTCAACTATCATGATATCCATCCTTCACAACACACTTTACATTTAGCTGAATGCAACAGCATAAAGTAAATAAGAAACAGAGTACAGTTAAAACTGGATCACATGCCGAATTCTAATGGTGGAATAATCTTATATGGTTATTATAATTGCAAGAAACTTACTTATCATGTAACTTGATAAGTGACCTTGGTCTCTGGTATCCTTCTTCCTCCTTTTCAGGATTAGATTTCTTTCGCTGTCTCGATTCTGGTTTCCAACATGCATTGACAAGAGACTTGCCCAACAAGTCAGCAACATCAATAGCCATTTCTTCTGCTTTTTTCACATAAGGAAAAGTGATACGAGTCACAAAAGCCCAAATTCTTGAAGGCGAGGCCCAATAAGTAAATTCTCAGCCCAATCAAGAAATTTATCCATACTTAGTTGAAAATCAGGCCAAATTGTCAAAGTGGCCCAAGTTGTAAAGTTTTATTTTTATTTTTATTTATTTATTTATTTACTTAGTTTAAATTTTTATGTCAATATTCAGTCCAAGAGTCCCAGATAAAATGACCTTTGACCAAATTTCCATATTAAAATAATTAGGAGTTTTTTTTTATTTTAGTTTTCTAATTAGATTAGGACTAGTTATAAGGCCTATTTAAAGGCATGGCTGTCCACCTTGTTAAACACTGATCATTATTATTAAAATTTCAGATTTGTTGAGAGCAGAATTTTCTTTGAGTTTTCTCCAAGATTTCTCTCTTGAGTTTTCTTTAGAAGTTGTTTTAACAATCTTTTGATTGTGGGAGCCATCTTCAACCTTCTTCTTGCCATTGATATTCTTTGGAGGGGAGATTAGAGCCGTTTGAAGGGAGTTGTGAGATCTTTCGGGATTTCAAGGCTTCTTAAGACTTATCTTTTAATTTCTTACTGTCAATTCTTTCTTTATTTCTGCTTGTGCCGAATCTTTATCTAATTTATTTTCTGTTCTTATTGTGTTTTCAGCCTTTTTCTATCTTAAGGAATTAGCCCAAAAATCCCCAATTTCTAGGGTTCTTATCGATTCATCCATACTCTTTTTTGGGAGAAATTAGATTGCCGAAATTTGGGAAAAACTATCTGGGTGTTCAATTGGGCAGAATCGCAATCTCTTCTAGGGTTTCAAGATTTCTTATTAACACTTATTTCTATTCTCTATTTGATTCTTTACTGTTTTGGGGATTTTATTTCAGATATGAAAATTCAAAAATCTAATCTTTTAATTTTCTGTTTCGTTTCAGATCTAATTGTTTAGGGTTTTCGTAGGAGTTTCTCGTGACTTGGCAACTCGATCTTGGTCCGCGCGCAACCCCGTATCATTTGGTATCAGATTTTGGGCGTTTTGGGTGTTCTTGGTTGATTTCTAAACTGATCTCTATTTTTTAAAGCACAAACAACAGTTTTACCCAGAAAAATTGTTCAAAAAAAATTCATTTGAGTGGGTAAACGTTGTCCGATTGATCTGAAATTTTACATACATGTTTTTGGCACCGTGATTGAATATAAAAAAATTATTCCCGCAAAAAAATCAGTCAAAAAAGTCAAAATAATAAAAAAAGACGAAATTCAATAAAAATTTAAAAAAAGATTCAGCGGGTTGAATTTGGTGCCCAAAATTTCCAGATCAAAAATTCAATATATAAGGACACTCCAGATTTAATTTCGTGATTTTTAGAGATTGGGAACACCTCGAACGAAGTTGTCAAGTTACTCCGCAGTTTTTCGGGTTTTCTGTTTTCAGCAATTTTTTATTGATTCTTAGCTGTAGGTTTTCATTTGTTTACCTTTATTCTTCCTTTATGTTATCTAACACCTTCTTGTTTCTTGTGTTAGTAGGATTTAAACGTGTGCACAACTTCTTCCTCGGTGCAACACGAATCAATTGGTGTCTCGTCAGTTTTTGGCATCCTAGTGCAAATTAGGATTCTTTGGTAGTTTGGTTCACACTCTCTAATTGGTTGATATAAACTCTGATAAAGAACTCACAAGATTGAATTCGACCTCATTGAGAATTTGATTTTTTCTTTTTGAGTGATTAACGGTGAGGTTTGATAACTTTTATTTTTTAGTGTTGAGTGTTTTGCAGGTTTTAAAAAAAATGTCTACATGTGATAATAATAGTGACATATTTAAAAAATTCCAACAACAGTTGGATGAACAGGCTGCTGCTCTTCGAGCTTTGACTGCTACCATCAATGAGGTGCAAGTGAATCAAAAACATCAATATCGAGATCCAATTAAGGAAGATAGGGATAACCAGCCCCATATTTACAGCCCTCAACGTGTCCTTAGAATGGATGATGATTTTCATGATCGTGGACAATCATCTTTGGCAAAACCAAAGAGCGAGCAGCAACGAGAACATCTCTTTCATACTCGCTGCCATGTACAAGGTAAGCTTTGTAGAGTTATTATTGATGGTGAAAGTTGCTCGAACATAGCCAGCACGACGATGGTGGAAAAGCTTTGCTTAACCACTACCAAGCATCCACAACCTTATCAACTACAAGGGCTTAGCAACGAAGGCCAATTTAAGGTCACTCAACAAGTGCGCATTGCTTTTTCTATCGGTAAGTATCAAGACGAAATTGTGTGCGACGTAATGCCTATTCAAGCCTGCCATTTGTTGCTAGGAGAACCATGGCAACTGGATCGAAAAGTCACTCACGATGGTCGTACCAATAGGTATTCTTTCAAGCAACAAGGAAAGAAACTCACCTTAGTGCCGCTCACTCCGGAACAAGTCCATGAGGACCAAATCAAACTGAGAAATTCTGTTAAAACAAGTGAGGAAAAAGAAAAAGAGAATGAAAAAGAGCAAAAAGAGATTGAGAGTGAAAAAGAAATTGAAGAAAGAAGAGAAAATGAATTAGAAAAAGAAACAAAAGAAAAAGACGTGGAAAGGGTAGTGAGGAATGTTTCCACTAACCAAGATATGAATTTTTCTTGTGTTGCTACTTTTCAGGTTCCCGAAAGATCGAAAGATAACTTTCAACTTCAATACCTCTCAAATGAAAGCCGCTTTCATACGATCAACTTAAGCAAAGATGAAATCACACTACATGATCCCGAAGGTAAGCAAGGTAAGGAAATTTTAGAAACCGAGTCCAGTGCAGATTTGGAAATTATTGATAAAACTTTTGGTGACTTAGTTCTTAAAAGATCCCCTCATTTTGATCCGATTAATTGTTACTCTTCGATTGTGGGTGATAAAGTCATTACGAAAAGAAGCGTGATTTGTTATTCTCTTGATTTACCTTGTGTAAAATCCTTGAATTTGTCCAAATCTGTTTTGGAGAATAAGGTAACGAAATTTTCCAAATTTGTTTTCAATTTATATTCGTGCCTTAAACAATTTATGTGGTTGTACATGAAGTTTGAGTTCCATTTGACAAACGTTAACTCAACAACGAAGATTCGACTACACTATGCCCCCGATGAGCGAAGGTTTGTTTTAAATGAAAAAGGTAAAATCGACCCTTATTCTTCTGCTTATCGAGGTAAGATGCTTGAAACCTTTGAAACACTTTTGTACTCATCGGATAGTGATAAAGATCGTGTTGATGAACACTTAGATCGAAACGTGCTTGACTGTCCTATTTTATTTATTGATGATCTATCTGTTTTGATGGTTGATAAAAAGATTCTTGTTTTTGATGGTTTATTTATTAATGCATGGTATGATTATGCAACTCTGTGAACCATGTGAATCTTTTCAAATACCTACTTGTGACGATTATGTTTACCATTTGGTTTATTACTCGCAATTTATTCATGGTTTGTGGGAACAATGTGAGACGACTGAATGCCTTAAAACATGTCCATCTTTGTTTCAAATATTTGACGAGGCAGTGGTGAGTAAATTAGATTGTTTGCATGGTAATCTGAATCTGTCCATTCACATGCGTTATACCTGTTCTATTATGCTTATGATTGGACTACAAGCTTATTTCCGTTGCTATTTACTATCTCATGGCTATTCTTCTCAGTGGACTCAATTGCCATTAGTCCCGTTCGATAGAGGAAAATCGAGTTCATTTGATTTTTCAGATTCGAGGACGAATCTTTTTGAGGAAGGGGGGAATGATACGAGTCACAAAAGCCCAAATTCTTGAAGGCGAGGCCCAATAAGCAAATTCCCAGCCCAATCAAGAAATCCATCCATACTTAGTTGAAAATCAGGCCAAATTGTCAAAGTGGCCCAAGTTGTAAAGTTTTATTTTTATTTATTTATTTATTTATTTACTTAGTTTAAATTTTTATGTCCATATTCAGTCCAAGAGTCCCAGATAAAATGACCTTTGACCAAATTTCCATATTAAAATAATTAGGAGTTTTTTTTATTTTAGTTTTCTAATTAGATTAGGACTAGTTATAAGGCCTATTTAAAGGCATGGCTGTCCACCTTGTTAAACACTGATCATTATTATTAAAATTTCAGATTTGTTGAGAGCAGAATTTTCTTTGAATTTTCTCCAAGATTTCTCTCTTGAGTTTTCTTTAGAAGTTGTTTTAACAATCTTTTAATTGTGGGAGCCATCTTCAACCTTCTTCTTGCCATTGATATTCTTTGGAGGGGAGATTAGAGCCGTTTGAAGGGAGTTGTGAGATCTTTCGGGATTTCAAGGCTTCTTAGGATTTATCTTTTAATTTCTTACTGTCAATTCTTTCTTTATTTCTGCTTGTGCCGAATCTTTATCTAATTTATTTTCTATTCTTATTGTGTTTTCAGCCTTTTTCTATCTTAAGGAATTAGCCCAAAAATCCCCAATTTCTAGGGTTCTTACCGATTCATCCATACTCTTTTTTGGGAGAAATTAGAT
Organism: Gossypium hirsutum; assembly: GCF_007990345.1. Classification (NCBI taxonomy): domain Eukaryota; kingdom Viridiplantae; phylum Streptophyta; class Magnoliopsida; order Malvales; family Malvaceae; genus Gossypium; species Gossypium hirsutum. Next base: position 4,501,467 of record NC_053432.1, on the reverse strand, counting down.
TGCCGAAATTTGGGAAAAACTATCTGGGTGTTCAATTGGGCAGAATCGCAATCTCTTCTAGGGTTTCAAGATTCCTTATTAACACTTATTTCTATTCTCTATTTGATTCTTTACTGTTTTGGGGATTTTATTTCAGATCTGAAAATTCAAAAATCTAATCTTTTAATTTTCTGTTTCGTTTCAGATCTAATTGTTTAGGGTTTTCGTAGGAGTTTCTCGTGACTTGGCAACTCGATCTTGGTCCGTGCGCAACCCCGTATCAAAAAGTTTCCTCCCTGAAGTGGTAAGATAGCCAAAGATACATAGATAAAACTTGGTGTTTTGTCTCAAGATCCAGAAGTTCTGCATCATTTTTAGCGGAACCTTTTGGCATACCCATCGCTATGCTAACCGGGACATTTTGACTGTAAGCTGAAGCAAACCTAAGGAGATGGTACATTGCTTTCGGGTCTCTAATATTGACCGGAGCAAAACAAAAGTTGAACCGGTCTTCCAAAGATAATCCCTGAACCTTTTCCAACATATTTGCTACCTTCTTAATATGATCATGTCGACACAAAAAGTACAATCCATCCAAACGGCAATTTTCACCAAAATTTTCAAGCAACTTGCAGAAAGTAACATTAGGGAATTGCCCAGCAGACAATTCAACCTGCTCGAAGAATGGAAAGAGACCCACTTTCTTAACTTCTTCAAAGGGTTGCTTTAAACACTCAATTAGATAATCAAAATCATTTAAATGCAAGGTTGTCGTAAGTCCATCTGGGTAACGGCTTCCTCTACAACCAGCTCTTCCAACAATTTGCTTAACCTGAGATGCCGGGACAGGAACAATCTTGTCACCATTGTACTTTGAAATACTATAAAAGACAACTCTCCTAATGTTAAGATTCAATCCCGTCCCCACAGCATCACTGGCAACAAGCACATCAAATTCATTATCTTGATCATTAAACAAGTTAGCTTGCTGCCTGCGAGTCTCTGGCGGTAACGCACCATAAATAACACAGCAGCGGTGACTTGTGTGTTTCTCAATAGCCATTTTCACCTCGAATATCTCTCTCCTTGAGAAAGCAACAACACAGTCACCCGAGCGAACATTTTGAAGGTCTCCCAACAGTGTCTTGGCCTCAACCACTAAGGGTTTGAACCTGTCATAATGATGTTCATTCAACTCATCTCCAGTATCTGAACAGATTTTCCTAACAATATTGAGAACTGTTGGATCCCCACACAAATGTATCTCATCAGCTTTCAATCCGAGCAATGCACGCGTCCATGCATGACCTCTATACGGGTCTGACATCATCTGGATTTCATCAATAACAGCAACATCATATAATTCCTCAGTTGACACCATTTCCACAGTACAGGCGACATGATTCGAAAACGGGACATATTTCTTCTCTTGCCCTGTGTGGAGACTACAGTAAATTCCTTGTGCATTCACTTTGTCAAAAACTTCCATAGCCAAAAGCCTAAGCGGGCTGCAATAAATACCCTTCTTTGCTTCCATAAACCGCTGCAAAGCATTGTAAGTCTTGCCACTATTTGTTGGACCACAGTGATAAATGATCTTACGCTTCATTGCCCGTGCAAAGGGAAACCATGTATGCGGTGCTGTAAGATCTGCTGATTGAATCATACTTCGAAACTGCTTGATCTCATCAGGAAACTCTTCAATACAGAACTCCACAAATATAGGGAAAAGAAACTTAACAGCAGCATTAGATGGACCAAGTGATACCAAATGTTCAGTAACATCAGCAGAACAATTCTTAAAGAAAAAGCTACGGAACTTATGAGCAGCAGTAGGGAAAAATGACCTGCCAATATAAATAGCAAGTGACTGATTGGCTGCCCACCCTGACCTACAGAAATAGCTGAAAACTTGCTGTAAGATCTCCCAATCTTCTCTGCACAGCTTCACAGGGTTTTCATTACCACGAAGTTCCTGATACAATTCCACAGGATTTCGAAAGCCGACTTGCTTACGGTTCACAGTTCCATCAATTCCATCCTCCTTAGAACTGTCAATGCCATCCTCATCTGAATTCTCATGGACACTATCAAAATCATTAGCTCTCATAAAATCCACAATACCCTTATTCTCTTTATCATCTCCATGTTCCAACTCAACATCTTTTGAACCATATATACCATTCTCATTCAAACCATCAACATCATCCTCAACCTTATTCTCATTTTCACCATCAAAGTCGACAAGTTTCACAAAATCCAAAATATGCTTACCGTGCTCATTTTTTTCCATTTCTGAATCATGCATTCCATTATCCTCCCCACCATCATCACCCCCATTTTTAACAACAGAGGAAAAAGGTCTCACATTAGCATCTCCATAGTTTCTAAATTTACCAACTAAACCAACCAAGCTAGTCGAAAACTCTCTTCGAGGCACATGGAAAGACGGAGGGTCTTTATCCAAAACCCAGTTTTCAAATTGTCTAAAAGAATGAATATATCGATTTGATGACATAAACTTAACTCTAGAAACATTTTTCTTAGAAGTATAGATTCTAAACAGAAACGTTGCTAATCCTCTTCCCATTTAATACCCGCATAAAAGAGTAGAAACCCAACAATTTTATTTCCCCCTTTTTTTCCTGCTTAAAGCAATGAACTTTTGAAATTGCAATAAGCTAAAGGTGTTAAATTTGGTGAAAAAAAGGAGATTAAGGCCAAAAAAGGGGATTTTCAATGGAACTTACCTCAAGAGGATTGAGAGACAGATAATAAGAAAGACAGAGAGGAAATGGAGGGAAAGTAGTGGAGAGAGTTAAGCCACCAAAACCCTAAACCCAGAGTCGGTTTAGATTGGAGTAATTACAGAGAAAGTATGGAACTCGGATACTAGGACTCGGTCGGATTTGAGTCTGGAGACTCGAAGTTTACCGAGCGTTCTTGCCTCTTCATTAGCCCAATTTTTTGGGTAGTCAAATGAAAGCCCACATGTTTTCTTTTTTCTTTTTCTTTTTCTTTTATATTTATTTTTAAAAATAATAAATATTATTAAATTTTTTTATAGCTAGAAAATCCAAAAAATAATAGTAACTGCTTAAAATAAAAAAATATGTCCAAGATCATAATACAAGATTAGTGAAATTATATATATACAAGAAGTAATTCCTTAATAAATATATTTTTATATATAATTTTTTCTTTCACTATGTTTGACATAATCAGTAAAAGCACCACAACTTTTATACCATTTTAATTTATCTATTGAAAAATGAGTAAATTAGTCCCTGAATATTAAATGAGTGAGTAAACAGCTCGTATGTTAAAATTTGGTGTTTATATATATATATATATATATATGGTATAATAATAAATTTAGCCCTCAACTTTTACACATTTATTCAATTCGACCCCTACTCTTTTATTGGAAGTAAATTGAAATTTTTTGAAACTAATAAGGCTAAAGGGACTTAATAACAAAGTTTTAAAAAATCAATTAAGTCCTTTTAAAAATGAATTATTATTAAAAATCATAAAGTTTATAAAAGAAGTTATAAAAATTTTAAAATTATAAGTTATAAAAATTTTAAAATTATAAATATTTTTATTAAAAGACAACAATATTGACCCATTAAAATCTAATAGTTATAACGTTTTTTTTTAAATTGACCTCCACTCTTTTATTGAGTCAATGTTGTTTATATTTTTTGACTTTTTAATAATTATTAAATTTTAAAATGATTTAATTGAATTTTTTTAATTTGTTACTAGAGCCTTTTTGGCCTTTTAACGTTATTAATTTCAAAAATTTCTAATTTATTTTCCATGAAAGAGTAGAAGTCAAATTGAATAAATATGTAAAAGTTGAAGACTAAATTTGTTGTTATACCTTGTATATAAAACATCAAATTTTAATGAATGAATTATTTTGCTCACTCACTCATCTAATGTACAGAGATAATTTGCAGATTCTAGGAGGATTTTGTGATACTTCTACCGATGGATGCTTGACTAATTGCCTTTTTTTAGTGGTATAAGTAGTATAAGATTGGAGAGACTAAATGGCTGGGTTTTGCAAATTTCCAAACCAACTTATCATGTTCCTGGTGAGATGAGACTACTCCACACATCTTTGTTGAGATGATTTTGAAGTTCCAAGCTAGACCACAATGAGCTTGATTTCATGAAGTTAAATAAGTCTGAGGTTATCTCTAGCATAGCTAATGGGCAGTTTACTTTAATTTCAAAATAATATTGCTAACCATAAACATGGAAAACACAATGAAAGACGTGAACTGGTAATATGTGAGTACCTCTTGCTATATATTTTCACAAGTATATTATCTTTCATAAAATATGGAAAATGGGCAAACTGTAATAGTTTCAAGATTCATCATGGGATTTTTGCACATCTTAATAACCCTAATAGATGAATTTGAGGACCCTATTATGAACTTACTTCTTCCAAAATCACTTGCAGCTCCATATTCTCACTGCCCCTTTGGATCTTTAACATTACCTTATCCCCCACATTGTATTCATCCAATGCTTTGTTTAACTCTGCTTTGTTTTTAACCTGATGATGAGACAAGTGTTTTAAAATATGAATGTCATGTTAATAAGAGCATTGAATCGTTCAATGCAGAAAGCATTTTATTCAAAGCCATCAAGAACGATGAACTTGATATCAAATATCTACATGGAAGAACAAAAACAAGAAGCCAAATGATTTGAGCTAGAACACTATCTCACTTTTAACAAAACAAAATTTTAGCTCAATTCATGATTTAATTTACAAGAACCATGTTTAATCGAGATAACTAGAAGGGTGAAACCTTGAGAGAAAACTCACCAGTTTGTTGTCAACTGCAAGAATGATATCCCCAAGTATAAGATTACCAGCAAAACCCCTGGTGGTCGGGAGTAGCCCTGCCTTGGCTGCTAAACCGTTACTGGGAACCTAAGAAACGTGTTCTAAATGTAAGAAACTTGTAAATATTCTACAAGCAACATCCTATAAACAGTATAAAATCTCAAAGTGGCTGAACATATGGGTGCACCTTTAAAAGTTGGAACTAAATTGGGAATACCTGAAGGATAAGGGCCCCTTTTCGAACATTAAGTTGATTAGCAATCAGGTCGGGAGCAATTTCGATGTTCAAACCTGGTCGAACGGCCTGAAAGTGGACCAACAATGAGATTTGAAGAACTAAAGCTAGTTCATTCAGGGTAACAATATGCTAAAATTGTTCATCTGCCAAACTCTTATAACAACCATCATTTAGCCCCAAATATTGCAGAATTACAAGTTGAGTGATTGTTAAAATGCAGAGAAGATGAAAAGTAAAAGGCCTTTATTGAGGCAAGGTGAAATGGGATTAGCACAGATCAGAAAAAAGAGGAGACCAAGAATTTTACCAGTAATGAAACTTACTTTGCCAAATTTGATCAGCTGAGGTACAATCTTGAGCACAGTGGACGACGGGATAGCAAATCCTACACCAGCTGATGTACCTGAAATGCAAATAACGAAATCAGAATGCATCTATTTTACTTGGACTCAGGTGTGACAGTATGGATATATGTCTGACACAGGTATGTTAAATTTGTTAAAAGTTTTTCCATATATTTGGACGATCATCATCCCCAGAGCACTGTCTGGATACATGTTAAACACAAGTGCCGGACACTGGTACTTCATGAAAAATGAAATGTCAGAGCAAACATAAGAAGGCATTACATAGGAAGCTGTTAGCTCTCATAACTATTATTATTCTTTGGCCAAAAATCTAACTCTGAAATATCTTCTCATCAATATAGAAAAATCTTTTGTTTAAGATTACGGCAAAAAGAGTAAAATAACCTGTCTGTGTGAATATAGCCGTATTAATTCCAATCAGATTCCCTTTCGAATCTAACAGAGGACCTCCACTACAACAAACAAAGAAAGCCAAGAAGTAGCAGCAGTAAAAAACTTGTTCAAAGACATTAACTTTAAAGTTTCGAGACAGATACAGAAGATTAGACAAATCATTTGGAGAACCTGTTTCCCGGATTGATGGCTGCATCTGTTTGAATTCCACCCCCGATCGTCACTCCAGTTTGACTAAAAATGTCTCTATTCAATCCACTAATGACTCCAACAGTGAGGGTATGATCAAAACCAAATGGATTTCCAATTGCCAAACATTGTTGTCCTACTCTTAGGTAAGAAGACTGCCCAACCTTAATTGGCCTCAACAAATCTTCAGAGGCTTCTACCTAGCAATGTTGAGATCAGCATCAGTTGCTCATAATCTTTCAGCAAACTAGCATATTATAAAGTATATGCACAGTCTATGTTACTTGCACTTGGGTTTGAGTGTCAGATATGGGCCTGTATCAGACACAAGTACGTTCAATTTTCCTTATTTTTCTTTTTAAGATTTTCTTGTAGTTGGAGAGTCTTTGAAAGATCAAAGATCATATCCCCATATCTATGTCTGGGTATGCATTGGATATGAATACTTTAAGAAAAATGAAGAGTCGAATTAACATAATGCACTACAACAACAGCATTGACTGGAAGGATAATTTAATCAAGCTATATGCCATTAAACACTCATCAGTAAACAACTGAAGCTTGGATATAGAATAGATCAACATACCTTCCCTTGCAAGAGTATACTAGTTCTTAAATTGAAGAGCAACTATGTGAGCTCAGCTTATATATGTGTAAAAAAATGGTTCATAAGTCATTTTTTTAATTAGTTTGGTGTAATATAAATTCTATTAAACCAAAATCAATGGTCTACCTGTCTAGACTGTTGATGATGAGTTTTAAGTTTGAAGGCGATGTCTATCAAAAAGGTAGATATATTGGTGTAGCTTGCAAATCGGACCAATCATCAAGGCAGTATAGACAGTACTTTAAAGGAAGGTAAAAAGAAAATATACCTTTAAAACAGCAAGGTCTTTACTGCGATCTGCACCAATCAACTTCCCCTCAAAATTCTTTTGCACCCTTCCAAACAGCAGTTAAACAGTTAGAGAGATTCAGCTGGAGCAGTCAAAAAGTTAATACGAGATATTACAGCTCAGTTTACCAGCAAAGGCTAAGGGCACTAAAATCTCACCCATCTGATGCTAGGATATTAACTCGTGCAACAACTTGCCCTGGACTTGGATTCCTCGAGAGGGAATTACCTATCACTGAACATGCAGACAGAATGGTTAACCTGGAAAAGAAAACAAAAGAATAAAAATGTAAAGGAAGAATCTTAATCAGATATAACTGACACTGATGACAGATTAACATTACATAGGTCGATGCTTCAGTTAGGCATCAACTAGGATTCTCAAACAAAGGAGATTCCTTATATAATTGTGTATCAGCACTCATCAAAGCAGATAATTGCTACGGAAAACAGATAGTCTACTGGAACAGTTGATGTCCTTGATCAATATACAGTTCTTTGTGTTCATGTATTAGCTCTTACCATGATAATTTGTCACAATATGTCCCTGTTCATCCCAGACAACGCCCGAACCGTTTCCTTCGGGAATCTGCCAGTAAACATAATGTAGCACCCATGGATGAGTTCATAAACGAGAGGGCATTTTATGTTAATTTGGCAAAATACTTATGCATGAGAGAGAACAAGGGGGAGATTATGAGCCATCTTTGTCATAAGCATGCTTCAGTGAATAAGAGAATCAGAAATATACCTCAACAGCACCAGTTACATTAAGTTGAGGGCGCAATGTTACATCAAAAATGTTGACAACAGAATATGTATTCTTTTCAAAGAGTTGGACGGTTCTTTCCTGCCAAAATGACATGTATATATTTAACACATGGTAACTACCACTCCAGAAGAGCCCAGAACTACAAACTATCACTGAATTCCAAAGCGAGCACAACAAAATCATTCATTGAAAATGAACCTCAGAAGGGAAGAGCACTCCAGAAGGGAGAACTGGAGGAGTTACATCTTCAACTGTCACTGAGGGATCCCCCAATGCTTGAGCTGCACATCCACAATGTATCCCGTTATCAAAAGCAAATTGCTAAAAGAACAGAGATAGCAAGAAGGAAGGAATAACATTAAACTTGAAGGCCACTCACACCACATCCTTCCAACAGCATGACTTCCATTTATTACTTTTTTTGGCTCCTTTTCAAACAATAAGGCTTTTCTTGGTAGAATGAAAAGAAAATTGGAGTAGAAAAATATAAAGATGGAAAAAGTATATTTTTTTCCATTGGTATGCTTGGTAGGAAAGATAGAAAAATTAAAAGAAAAAAACTAATTTTCTTTCCATTCATAACTTGGTAGTGTTGAAAAATGAGAGGGAGAAAATGGAACTTTTGGCATGTTGACTCTCAAAAACTCTCTTTAAAACTTTCTCAACTTATTCCTTCGCTCAATTTTATTCTCAGCCACACTTCCCTTTTCTGCACTTTACAAACCACCAACTGTCGCCACGCTCGATGAATTATAGGTTCTACCCTAGTCTTCCTCTCCACCTTCTCTTGGTACACTTTGATTGCTTGTTGCAACCGTTCCTCTCTCTACCAAAGAACCCTCTACGAAGTTCATCTCTCGTATTTTCTTTCTTTTCATTTTTCTTCCCTATCTAGCACACCCATTTTTCTTTTTCCAATTTTCCACTTTCTCTTTCCATCCTCCACTTTTCCACTCAACCAAGCACACCCTAAAAGTGGTTGCAAGTTCACTACAGCTACAAATTTTAATGAAAGTAAATTAAAATAGGTGGCACCAGATTTCAAGTCATTTACATAAGTAAGCTTAGTTTTGAATGATATGTACTCGCTAAACAAAATTATCAATAAAGCAGGGAAGATTTCAATATTTCAGCGGCCAACAGAAGCGGTTCATATGAATTAAGTTCTTAAAGCAGCTAACGGCAAATTGGAGCTGAAATGTGCACACCTGATAAGTACCTTGAAGGATGAAAAGTCCAACAGGCAAAAAGACCAGCAAGAAGTACCCTCCTTGTCGCAAAGGGTATACTTTTTCCTATTATTACCTCACCAAAATCGGCCATTCGTTCACTAATCATCCTAAAAGCATCAATAAAGCAATATTTAAAACAATGAACAACTAAAAAAACAGCACAAAATAAAAATGTATGTTGGAATCAATTTCTGTAACAGCAATGACAAGTATACAAATTACCAATCTTAGCCTTTAGCATTGGATTTTCAGTAAAAGAAAAAAACAGATCAATATTCATAGCTAAGTATATACATGAACATGTATTACATACAGGAGTAATTGAGTATCCACATACAGTGACAGCTGAAAATGCTCACACACATAAATGACCACATACTCATGTACATTCACATATATACGGATGCTTACATTGATACATAAACCACATTGTAATGGTGCTTCTGTACATAAATCCATACATGAATATACATGCATACACATTAAAACACAAGCACAAATACTCCTACAAATACTAGAAAAACAAATCACACTCGAATTAAATTGAAACAAAGAAAAAGTAATTAGAAGGGGTAAAAAACTGAAATTTATTAATTTCACCAAGCAAAGAGAACTTGAAAGCTAAATGGGTATAAAAAAAAAATAGCAGAAAATAGTGAAGGAAATGCGAAAACCAACCTTAAAATGGAAATGGGTTTGTGAGAAACGATTTCTTTATGGGAACCAGTGGAACATAAAGTAGACAAGAGTTCGCGACGACCAATGAGCAAGTGACTCTTAACGTTGTTGCTATTAAGGTTTAATGAGCAAGAATTGCTGCAGACCAAAACTTGCATTTTTTTTGGGTTAACTGTGAACTAAGATGAGTTGCAGAAATTTTTGAGTAAAAAATAAAATAAAAATTTTGTTTTGGGGTCGTCTTTGAAGCTAAGCTGCAGTATAAATGGAGTTTGAGTAGATGATGATAATCTACTATTTTTCGTGTCTGTTTTTTTCAGATATGGAATTACTTAATTAAAAGAACCACATTTATGTTCCAATTTCAAAAAATATCCTCTACTTTCGACAATATGCATTAGGTCAAATTCTATAAAGGGTTCTTTTATTTTTCATTTTTTACGAATTTAATCCCTCTGTGATGAATTCCAGTTTCTACATTTGGAACTGCATTTTTGTCCGAGCAATATTTTTGTTTCACCTGTTAATTTATTTGAAACAGTTCTTTATTTGTGTTTAATACACACCGGAAATCCTATAACACTTTGTATGTGTTTGTAAATCATAAATTAGAAATATAAATGTATTTTTAAAAATAGTATCCAATAAATAATTAAACATATGATTTAAAATTAATGTATAATAACACATAAAATTCGTATATTATTAAAATTAAGAAATTAGATTAAAAAGGAAATCAAAAGAACAGACAATAAATAATGAAACATATTGTTTGAAACTAATTAATAAGAATGGAAGAAGGTAATAAAATGTGCATAATAAAATTAAAATGTATAAAAATATTAAAATAAATATTTAGTTGAGTTTTAAATTAAAGGTTTTACTAATGCAATTGACATGTGTTCTAATCTCATCGTATGCATATTTTTATTGATTTATTTACAGTGAAAAGATTAATTTTTATTATGGAAGGGTATTCTCATAATTTATTTGGTTTTTTTTTGTAAAGTGAAAAGACTAAAATACCATCCACTAATATTACTTTAAAATATCCTCAAACAATATTAATTATTTTTATTACAGAAAGGCTTATTAGTTTTTTTTATGTAAAAAGACTAAAATATCCTCGAATAACACTACTTATTTTTATTACGGAAGGGCATTCCCATAATTTCCTTTGATTTTTTAAGTGAAAAAACAAAAATAACCTCAAATAATATTAATTTAAAATATCTTTGAATAATATTACTTATTTTTATTACGAAAGTACATTCCCATAATTTTCTAACCGAGTTGGTGTCCTGTTGGCTCGTGACACTAACTTAGTCAAAGGTTTTATTGATCATATGATGAATTACAACACTAATGTGACATTTTCTTTTATTATAAGGTTAAAGTGTGCTATAAGTCTTTCTACTTTTTTCAAATTTGAAATGTAGTCATTGTACTCTTATTTTCAGAAATCTTAGTCTCTACTTTTTCAAATTTAAAAATTTAGGTTCAATTGTTAATATTGTTACAATTTTTCATTATATTTTTTGGTGTGCAATTTTAAAATAAAAAAAATTCACTCAATAATCATATAACCAATAAAAATAACATTGTAATAATGCTGAATTTAGTTGAATAATCACATTCTGATAATCAGAGTCAAAAGATGAAATGCAACCAATCCTATTCCTTTGCAAGACAACACACAATAAGAATAGTCATTGCTTCTGCTACTTGGATTGACCTCGTGGGGACAAGATTAGACATCTCATCAACCAAGGAACTGGAATGGTCTTTGGATGTTAAAATTAAGTGACCCGAATCCTTATTTAAATAAAATACAGCGGTAAAATAAAATAAAAGAAGAATCCATATAGAATTACACTTCTTTTATTTTATTTTAGAATAAAGTTTTTTAAACCTTATTAAATTCCATATATTTGATATTTATTAGAATAAGGTGTTTCAGTCTTACTAGAATATTACTTTACAAGCCTATAAATAGAGTCTATTCCTCTTGTAATTAAATTCGAATTCGACATAGTGAGTTTTCTTCTCCTCTGCCCGTGATTTTTTCCCGAAAGGGTTTTCACGTAAAAATCTGTGTGTTTTTTATTTTTTATTTTTTTTCACAAATTGGTATCCGAGCTTCCAAGTTATTCATCTCGATCACGGTAATGGCTTCTTTGAAGTATGAAATTCCGCTATTGGATCGCAATACCAGATTTGCGTTGTGGCAAATTAAAATGCAAGCAGGTCTTGCGCAGATGGATCTGGAGGATGCCCTGCTAGGAATAGATAAGATGCCTTCGACATTAACAGATGAAGAGAAGAAGCGTAAGGATCGAAAGGCGTTAACACAATTACATCTGCATTTGTCCAACGAAATTCTGCAGGATGTGATGAAAGAGAAGACTGCCGCTGCATTATGGAAGAGGCTAGAACAAATATGTATGTCGAAAACTCTAACAAGCAAGTTGCATATGAAGCAGCGTCTTTATGCTCATCATTTGGAGGAAGGTGCGTCTGTACATGAACACTTAACAGTGTTTAAAGAAATTCTCTCAAACTTGGAGGCCATGGAGGTTCAGTATGATAAGGAAGATCTAGGGTTAATTCTACTTTGTTCGTTGCCCCTATCTTATTCAACCTTTAGAGACATGATTTTATATAGCCACAAGTCTCTCACAGTTGATAAGGTTTATGATTCTTTAACCTCGTATGATAATATGAAGCATCTTGTGGTTTGTAATACCCCTACCCGTATTCATTACCAGAATAGGGTACGAGGCATTACCGGAGTTTACGAATTATTTTTTTTTATATTCAATATAGCCCCTTTATAAATATCTAACCTTCCCTGCAATATTAAATCGAGACCAATCCACATCAACCAAATCAATTCAACATATTTTCAAGATAAATTCATGCATATTTATAAGATAACGTCATCACATTTCCAAAACCAGGTTTGTTAACCATACTAATGGCTAACTTTACATTCATTTCACATTAACATTTACTTTGTTAGGTTATACATGCCATTGATTTCTAAAATAAAGTTTCTTTATATACCGAAATCCTGAGGTTGACAGTGTGATGTGTCTCCGACCAAATCCGACCTCCAAGCTCTTAACACTACAAAACGGGGAAAAAGGAAACGGGGTAAGCACTTTGTGCTTAGTAAGCTCATGTAACAAGAATTATACTTACCTAATATTTTCAATACAATACAATAAACATCCATATATCCATTCAATGCATTATTACCCTAATATGCACAAACTCAACATTCAAGTTAGTACAATAATTTCCATGTACCAATAATATATACCATGATTGATGAGCTCATCAATATCATAATTTCCATTTCCTTGTTATTTTTTTATACTTATCCCGTTGAATTTATCGGAATTTCGATGGATTTTCAGAGGTACACTTTTAGTATACAATTCTGGGTCCGTCAATTCATATTCATGTGCGCACATATCCATTTCGGAGAGCACACTCCCGCGAACCTTAACCTTGCAGCGGGATTACCAGTCAAGGCTAAATCCCCTGCAATATAAACTCATAGAGTATTGTCGGGATTACCAGTCCAGGCTAAATCCCCTACAACGATAATTATTCCAATGAGCTTAGATCTGAATTACCAGCCCAGGCTAAATTCAGACCCTAATTCGGATTACCCGTCCGGGCTAAATCCATTTTACACATATTCTTCGGGAGGGCTATATCAGGATAGGATCACCCGTCCGGGCTAGATCCTTTTTACCGTCAATTCCTTTTCAGAGATCCATCGAATTTTCCTTTCATTCAACCGGGATTTCTTCCCATTTTATCAAATATATCAATGTTTCATAAATTTTCATACAATGAACATTCAAATCATTTTCACATAAATAACATACAATCTCAAGCATTTAAGAATATAATTCAAGTTACACGAACTTACCTTAATACTTGTTTGTAAACAGTAAAAATCCACTAATCCCGAACTTTTTCCTTTCCTCGATCTAGCTTCGTATTTGAATCTTCCGGATCTAAATAAATAAATTTAATTATCAATTTAATACATTTCATGTTCATATGCAACATTCTCTATAATTCAACTATTATTTATAGTTCATTCTAAGCTGTCTACTTGAGTCATAGTCACTAAATTATTTATAACTTGAGCTACAGAATTCCAAATTAAGATCCGTTAATTTTCCATGAAACTAGACTCATATATATTTTTACCATAAAATTTTCAGAATTTTTGGTTTATTCAATAAGTACAGTTTATTCTTTAAAGTCACCCCTGTTCTGTTGTCTAACAGTTCTGACCCTTCTTCACTAAAATAAATTATCTCTTTATACAGAATTTAAATGATGTTCTCGTTTGTTTCTATTAAAAATAGACTCATTCAGAATTATATACATATAAATTTAAATCCCTAATTATTTTTATTCAATTTTTTATAATTTTTCAAAGTCAGAACAGGGGAACCCGAATTCATTCTGACCTTATCTCACAAAATTCATTATATCTCAAAATTTACAAACCTATTGCTTACAATATTTCTACTATAAGAAACTAGACTCAATAAGCTTTAATTCTATATTTTGTTCATCTTCTAATTAGATTCCTACAATTTTTGGTGATTTTTCAAAGTTAGTCTACTGCTGCTGTCCAAACTGTTTTAGTGTAAGCTGTTTATTACCATTTTTCCCCTAAGCTTTTAATAAATGATAATTTCGTCCCTACTCAATTAGCCTCTCAATTGAGCTGATTTTTCTCAATTAACATTTTATTCTATCACCTTAAACTAGTTTACAACCTTTAGGAATCAGAATTTCAGCAATAGACTTTAATTCCAAACATTTTCACAATTAGGTCCTAAAAATCAATTTCCATTGAAATTGCCTAATAAAATCATCTCATAAACAAATTAAAGCTTTAATTTCATTCTATTTCATCATAAACTTACAGCACTCAACCATGGTGACTTTCAATTTCATCCATGAAATCAAATACTAATGAATTTAACAGTAGGACCTAGTTGTAAAAGTCTTAGAAACACAAAAATTACAAGAAAAATGCAAGGATTAACTCACTTGGTGCAAAAATTATGAAATACCAGCTTATAGAACCCTTCTATGGCATTTTTAGCTGCTGGAATTGAAGAGAAATGAAGAGAAATCTAGATATTTCCTATTTAGTCCTAGTTTTATTTAGTTAATTTTGCAATGTTCCAATTTTACCCTTAATTTATCAATTTTTCTGCTGATTTCATACCCTTGCAGTCCAGCCCAAATAAATTTTGGGTCTAATTTCCTTTTAAATCCTTTCCCGTTAGAATTTTAAGCTATTTAATCATTCTAGTAACTTTTACACCTATTACAATTTAGTCCTTTTCATTTAATTGACTACCCAAACATTAAAATTTCCTAACGAAATTTTAATACCACATTAATAACATTTCATAAATATTTATAAAATTATTTTTGACTTGATTTTACGAGATAGAGGTCTCGATACCTTGTTTTTACCCAATTTCTTCAATAATTTCTTTTTCTATCTAATCACTAAATTGGTAAAATTTTTCTATCAATATTTTCATATGATTTTCCTATCATATCAATTTTCAAGCAAAAATATTGAAATAAATTTCTCTTTAAATCGGATCTATGGTTATGAAACCATTGTTCCGATAACCTTGAATTTAGGCCATTACATGGTTAAACCCGACTCTTAGGAAGAGGGTCTCATTTTTCGTGAGAGATAAGATCGGTATGCTGATGATGATCGTGGTAAGACACAGAAATGGAATCCTCGTAGTAAATCTAAGGGTAGATCAAAGTCTTCAAATAGAGGTAAAACTTGTAACTTCTGCAAGAAGAAAGGGCACATTAAATCTGAGTGCTATAAGCTACAGAACAAGATTAAAAGGGAGGCTACAAATCAAAAGGGAAAACAACCAGAAAATTCCGGTGAAGCTGATGTTGTAGAAGAGTACAACGATGGTGAAATTCTAGTTTCTTCTGTCAATGATTTTAAAGTAAGCGAGGAGTGGATACTTGATTCAGGCTGTACCTTCCACATGAGTCCTAATCGGGATTGGTTTACAACTTACAAAACAGTGTCTGAAGGTGTTGTTTTAATGAGAAATAATGCTTCATGTAAAATCGCAGGTGTTGGAACAATTAAAGTTAAGATGTTTGATGGAGTTGTTAGAACACTTAGTGATGTACGACATGTTCCAGAATTGAAAAGAAATTTAATTTCATTGAGTACTCTTGATTCAAAAGGGTACAGATACATAGCAGAAAGTGGGGTTTTAAAGATCTCCAAAGGTTCCCTTGTTGTGATGAAAGGGCAAAGAAAGACTGCCAAGTTATATGTTTTGCAGGGTTCTACTGTTACTGGTGATGCAGCTGTCGCTTCTTCTTCCTTGTCAGATGATGATATTACTAAACTTTGGCATATGCGCCTAGGGCATATGAGTGAGATGGCATGGCAGAATTGAGCAAAAGAGGACTTCTTGATGGGCAAGGAATTTGCAAACTGAATTTCTCTGAGCATTATGTTTTGGGGAAGCAAAAAAGAGTTCAATTCACCAGAGGAATCCATAAAACAAAGGGAACATTGAAGTATATTCATTCTGATCTGTGGGGGCCATCCAGAGTGCCTTTGAGAGGTGGAGCTAATTATATGCTAACCTTTATTGATGATTTTTCCAGAAAAGTTTGGGCGTTCTTCTTGAAGCAGAAAAGTAATGTGTTTTCCACATTTAAGTCTTGGAAAATTATGATTGAAAAACAGACTGAAAAACAAATAAAATACCTCCGTACAGACAATGGCTTAGAGTTCTATTCTGATGAGTTTAATAGATTGTGCAAGTCAGAAGGGATCGTGAGACACTTGACAGTTCGCCATACTCCACAGCAAAATGGCATTGCAGAACGAATGAACAGAACGATCATAGAGAAGGTTCGATGTATGTTTTCAAATGCCAACTTTCAAAGTTGTTTTGGGCCGAAGCAGCCTCTACTGCATGTTTTTTGATCAATAGATCCCCATCCGTTGCCATTGAAAAAAAGACTCCACAAGAGGTATGGTCTGGTAATCCTGCTAATTATTCTGATTTAAAAATCTTTGGGTGTCCTGCGTATGCTCATGTTAATAATGGAAAATTGGAACCGAGATCCATTAAATTTGTTTTTCTTGGTTATAAAGCTAGTGTAAAAGGGTATAAGTTATGGTGTCCTGAAAATAAAAAAGTTATGAGTAGCAGAGATGTTGTTTTTTATGAAACTGCTATGCTACCTAACTTATCTCTTAAAGACTCTTCCAATAAAGAAAATCAAAAGCAGGTGGAGCATCAAATTAATACAGAGTCGACTCCTCAAGCCAGTACAAAAATTGAGAATAGAGTTGCTTCTTCACTGCAATACTTTATCGCCAAAAACAGAACTAGAAGAGAAATTAAACCTCCAAAGAAGTATGCTGAGGCCGATCTAGTTGCTTATGCTTTAAATGTGGCTGAAGATATAGATGCGAATCAAGAACCATCTAATTATTCTTATGCGATTAGTTGTGAAGACTCAGAAAAGTGGATGTTTGCTATGCAATAGGAGATAGAATCACTTCACAAAAACAGAACATGGGATCTTGTAAAACTTCCTAAAGGTAAAAAGGCTGTTCGTTGTAAATGGGTCTTTAAAAAGAAAGAAGGGACTCTAGGAGTTGAAGAACCCAGATATAAAGCAAGGCTTCCTACAAAGGGTTACAGTCAAATTCTAGGAGTGGACTTCACAGATGTGTTCTCCCCAGTTGTTAAGCATAGTTCGATTTGAGTTTTGCTTGTATTGTGGCCATGCATGACTTGGAGCTTGAGCAGTTAGATGTAAAAACTGAATTTTTGCATGGAGAACTTGAGGAGGATACTTACATGCAACAACCAGAGGGTTTTATAGTCTCAGAAAAAGAGGACTATATTTGCTTGCTGAAAAAGTCCCTTTACGGTTTGAAACAGTCACCAAGACAGTGGTACAAGAGGTTTGATTCCTTTATGACTTCTCATAATTTCAAAAGAAGTAGTTTTGACAGTTGTGTTTACTTTAACAAAAATAGTGATGGTTCTTTTTTGTATATACTTTTTTATGTTGATGACATGTTGATAGTAACAAAAGATAAAGGAGAGATAAGAAAGGTCAAACCCCAACTAAGTGAAGAATTTGAGATGAAAGATTTAGGACCAGCAAAGAAGATACTTGGTATGATGATTCTCAGAAATAGAAAAGCAAGTAAATTGTACCTAAGTCAGAAGGGGTACATTGAGAAAGTTCTTTGCAGGTTCAATATGCAGAATGCTAAGCCTGTTAATACTCCTTTAGCAACCCATTTCAGACTTTCATCAACTTTGTCTCCACAATCAGATGATGAGATTGAGTACATGTCACATGTTACATACTCTAGTGTAGTGGGATCTCTCATGTATGCTATGGTTTGTTCACGTCCAGAGTTATCATATGCAGTTAGTGCAGTTAGCAGATATATGGCGAATCCCAGTAAAGAACATTAGAAAGAAGTTCAATGGATTTTAAGATATTTACAAGGAACTACTGATGTTTGCTTACAGTTTAGAAGAACTAGAGACGTAGTAATTAGGTATGTTGATGCTGATTTTGCTAGAGACCTTGATAGAAGAAGATCTCTCACAGGTTATGTCTTTACAATCGGAGGTTGTGTAATTATTTGGAAAGCCACTTTGCAAACTACAGTCGCTTTATCTACCACTGAAGCTGAGTACATGGCGATTACTGAGGTTTGTAAAGAAGCTATTTGGTTGAAAAGACTCTTTAGTGAACTCAATGAAGACTTTCAAATCAGCACAGTATTTTGTAACAGTCAGAGTGTCATCTTTCTTACAAAAGGTCAAATGTTTCATGAGAGAAAACACATTGATGTTCGGTATCATTTTGTTTGTGATATTATTGCTCGTGGTGATATTGTTGTGAGCAAAATTAGTACTCATGAAAATCCTGTAGATATGATGACTAACTAACTTACTATAACCAAGTTTGAGCATTGCTTATACTTGGTAGGTATTCATTGTTGAAGTTAAACCCTTAAAGGGTTTTATGGAAGAGGTGGAGAATTTGTTCGTTGAGAGTTCGCGATGAAGAACTCGTTCATTGAGAATTCGTGTCAAGGTGGAGATTGTTAGAATTAAGTGACCCGAATCCTTATTTAAATAAAATACAGTGGTAAAATAAAATAAAAGAAGAATCCATATAGAATAACACTTCTTTTATTTTATTTTAGAATAAGGTTTTTTAAACCTTATTAAATTCCATATATTTTATATTTATTAGAATAAGGTGTTTCAGTCTTACTAGAATATGGCTTTACAAGCCTATAAATAGATATAGTCTATTCCTCTTGTAATTAAATTCGAATTCGACATAGTGAATTTTCTTCTCCTCTACCCGTGGTTTTTTCCCGAAAGGGTTTCTACGTAAAAATCTGTGTGTTTTTTATTTTTTTATTTTTTTATTTTTTTCACACTGGAAATAACACCAATGCCATAAAACTCATAAACGGGATTGAAGGAAGCATCATATTTTAATTTGACAAACAATACTAATGGTTGCCATCAAATAGAAGGTTGATATGCACATATTTGTTAGATATAGATGGATATATATTAGGCCATATTCAAATTCGTTTGGAGTTTGATTTTCAAAGAAATTGTTATGTTTTAGTGTCATTTTTCATGTTTTAGAGTTTAGGATAGGTTTTTAATTTGCCTGTTTTTAGTACAAGATTGTTAATTTGCATGTTTTTAGTACATTTTGTTCATTCTTAGTGTTATTTGTGTGTAGTTCTATTTTGGACTTAAAAGGTTCAAAATTAGAGGAGAGAGGCAGTAAAAAAATGTCTCGACGGTCTATTGAAGGATGTTTCAATGGTGAAAGGTGACTATTGATGGTTGGACTTATTGCTAAAAGGCTAAAATGTACAAATAAAAAAAGAATGTCACGATGGTGGAATATTGTCAGTCACGATACTGTTGTTCCTAAGATTGATGAATGACTCATGACACCGAAGGAAATATTTATACTAAACAAAATATCATAAATCAAATTTAACATTTTCAAATATTTAAAAACATTTTAAATACATATGGAATCATTTCATAGGAATGCACTTTCGATTGCTCAAACGGCTTGAAAATTCAAATTTTTTTGGTACGAGAGGCCTTGTCTCGATACAAGATTTATATGTTTCAAGTTATTAGTTACATATTTTGAGAAGGTTAATGTCTCGAGACATGACATTATTACTGTAGAAATTTGGCTATTGACTTGTAGGTCTCGAGACATAAGACTCATGTCTCGAGACTTTAGACCCTTAAAGCTAAAATCGAGCTACTGACTTGTTTGTTTAGTGACTTAAGTGTCATCTTAAAGAAGGGGATCAAATTTTAAACTCCAAGACATCTCTAAATCACACCAAAACCCATTTGAATCATTCCAACACATGACTCATAAATATAGACCTTTTAGAACCTCAAAAAAGCATTCAACCAACATGAAATGACCACAAAACCAAATCCATAATCTAGCATACCAATTCAAATATCAGAATTAATCATTAATCATAGTTCATGTGATGGATTCATATAACCATTCAACCATAACCCTACAATAAAAACATTTAACAACATTCACCTTTAAAACTCATAAAGTAAAATGAAAATAAAAATTATATACAACATAATTGAACTCCTAAGTACATGCTACTAGAAAGTAAACTATTATATATACCAAAGTTTCATATTCTTCAATCCTGTAACATCCCTTACCCGTATTCGACGCCGGAACAGGGTACAAGGCATTATCGGATTTAAACTCAATCAAACATTCAAAATCGGGACATAAATTTCCGCTCAAATTTAAAACTTTTCAAATACATTCATATTATCCCTGAAACGAGCCTACGAAGCTCAAAACATACATTAGGAGCGATTCCGGACTAAACCGAGAACTTTGGAAACATTTGGAAGACTTAGAAAATTTTTCATGAAAATAGAGTCGCATGCCCATGTGGACCAAAGCACACGGCCGTGTGGTATGGGACACGCCCGTGTCCTTAGCCCGTATAACTCTCTGTTTATGACGTCATACACAAAATGAGGTCATACGGCCAAGGCACATGCTCGTGTGCTTAGGCTGTGTGGTCGATTTATTTTTCATAATTTTTCACAAAATAGGTGCAGACTTTACACACCCTAGACACACGCCAATGCCCTGGGGCCGTGTCCTTCACACGGTCGTGTCTCGTGCCTGTGTGCTTAATACTGAGCATTCTGTTTTGCAAAACTAAGGTGCAGGGGACACACGACCGGAACACACGCCCAAGGGCTGATCGTGTGTCACACACAGCCTAGACACACGCTCGTGTGTCTACCTTTGTGGACAAAATAAGGCTATTTACCAAGCCATTTTGCCACCCTTACTTGAACCAACCTAAACAACACCAAACAACACCAATCCAAGCATATACACACAACCAATTTAACCACAACCAAGTCATCCACATATCAATTACATACAAAATCCACACCCATGAAAGGCATCATCATATGTATATATATACTTAACCAATATTAGCCAATATCAAATGGCCATTTACAAAATGAATAATCAACAATTAAAGCCAACACATTTGGCCAAATCAATTATGACACATAACCAAAGCGACCAAGTCCCTATGCATGCCATAACTCAAAATAATGTAATCATAGGTACCCAAAATGATAATTTAATAGTGTGAATGGATCTCCGACCGTCTTCAATCCCCGAGCTGGCTTGGTGACACTATAAGACAAGGGAAAAAGAAATGGAGTAAGCTTTAAAACTTAGTAAGTTCCTATGCAAATAATAGGCATCATAAACACATTGTAACATATACATTTAACATGAAGTAAATTAACATAAATATCATTAAGAATTCTATTGTCAAACTTAGCATGGTTATTATATAAAACCTTAACATCATAACTTGCACAATCATAACCTTACGGAAGGAATCATCACATATCGAACTCATTAAGTGTAAGTTTTACGTACATACTTGTGCCAACTTGCAACATACCATGGTCTTACATAACATTAACATTTCCGTCACGTTTCTCGTTAAACCACTTGGAATACTAAAGGATACTCGGGTAATCTCACATACATAGTACCATACCAATGCCATATCCCAGATATGGTCTTACATGGGATCTCATATCGATGCCAATAGCCCAGCTATGGTCTTACGCGAAATCTCACACTGATGTCATATCCCAGTTATGGTCTTACACGTAATCTCAACTAATCCTAATGTCATGACATTTGTATCCCAACTATTCCTAAGGTTCAACTGGGACATTTCTCACTCGTCAAACTTTGTCCACTTTATCCATAGAGTCAATCATAATTTCATACAATATTAAAGAAATTAAAGCATAAATAATGATGTATTATTTACATACGAACTTACCTCGGTACAAACATAAGAGAAATAGATTCATTCGCTCCCCTAGCTTTCGTCTCTCAGTGTCAGTGTCGGCCCAGCAGAGTGCTTTCGCCGTTGGTGTTCTTTCTGATCTCTACGCATTTCACTGCTCCACCAGAAATTCCCTCTGCCCCTACTGTACTCTAGCTTGGTAGTTTCCACCGTCTGTCCAGGGTTGAGCCTTGGGATTTGACGTCCAAACTTCTTTTTCTTGATCTATAATAGAAAATTTAGCTTATTTATTATTCGCATTATTCAATTCAGTCCAAAAATCATACTATGACAAAATTACACTTCTGCCCCTAAACTTTGACATATTTACATTTTTGTCCCTAGGCTTGTAAAATGAAATGTATTCAATTTCTTTATTACCCAAGCCTAACCGAACCATATACAGGCTCATATCAGCCCAAATTTTTCATCAAATTAGATTTTTACTTCCCATTTTACAACTTTTTACAAATGGGTCCTTTTTAGGTGTCTCATGGAAAATCACTTAGTAAAAGTTGTTTATTACACATCAAACTTTCATTTTCTACCATTAAACATCAAAACACATTCATTTCATACATGGAAATTTTTAAACATGAAACCTACTTCAAAATAGTGGTAGAAATGGAAAGATCGGGTGAATACGACTTCAAAAACATAAAGAGCATTAAAAATAGGGCTAAGATGCACTTACTATCAAGCTTGAAAGTTGAAGAAACCCTAGATATGAAGAGCTTGAGAATTTCAGCTATGGTGAAGAAGATGGACACCAATTTTGACTTTATTTTTCCTTTTTATTCTTTTATTTACCAAATGACCAAAATGCCCTTTTTACCTTTCTTTAAAATTTTATCTCACCATATCTATTTTTGTCCACTGACTTAACAAATGGTCTAATTTTCATCTAAGGACCTCTAATTTAAAATCTCATAGCAATTGGACACCTCTAGCATGTAGAACTCAACTTTTTACACTTTTTACAATTAGTCCTTTTGACTAAATTAAGTGCCCAAACGTCAAAATTTTTGAATGAAATTTTCAAGAAATCATTTTGTGAAACTGTAGACCATAAAAATCTAATAAAAATAAGTTTTATTGCGTCAGATTTATGGTCCCGAAACCACTATTTTGACTAGCCCCAAAATCAGGCTATTACAAATCCCTTAAGGCGGTGATGTGATCCAAAAGACAAGTTATAACACTTTTTACTTAGTTTGGGATCCAATGCTTATAAGTAATGCCACATTGATACTTTAATCACATTACATAAATTTCTTCTATAAAAACATCATTTCTCAACTTGCTTAAAACCCTTTAAGTCAATTTTAACTTACCGAAAGCTTTGGATTCATTTTTTAAATTATTTTGAATCTTTCCTAGGTGGTTGGACATGCCCAAAACATAAGACAGGATTCTGAAGGCTTAAAACAACCAAAAATTCAAGTTGTGTAGGTGCAATGGGGTAAATCTCGAGACTTACAATGTTTATCGTAGCTTTTTAGCTACTAGCTTGCCAATCTAGACACCCAAAGGGCCTAATCTCGAGAATGGATGCGAGAGACCTAAAAATCATTTTAAAAACACTTCAAATCATTCCCAAACATCCTCATAACATGCCAATAAACTCCAATACACTTCAAAACTTTATAACCACTCATATAAGCACATATTCAACTTAAAAACATAGTTAAATCAAATCAACATCACAAAACATTTCTAAACACCATTTAACTTTACAAACTTAACATAAAACATGCTTAGTCTATGTACATTCCATTACACTAACATATCTACACCAATACCACATGTTTTACACTATTAAAAACTTTGAATGGTGATGTGATCCTCCTAAAGCACAAGCTTAATCTTTTTGAAAAAAGGGTTTTCACCTACGTGTTTAAATAACTAATGCGATAAGCTCGAAAAGCTTAGTAAGTACACAAGGATTTTCCCTACATTACCCTAGACCCTTAATAACTTTGAGTCTTTTATGAACATTGCACTTAACCTCATTTGGGACACATTTTAATGAAAATTTAATTCCAATCTTTTATTGGCACATCATTAAGACTTGAGTCACTTGAATATGATTCCTTTCAATTATCTCCTTTACACATCAAGGTAGTTTTAGTTTATGATATTCTTACTCTTAGGGTGAGTATTCACTTACATCATTATGTTTACTATAGCAGCCCATTTTTCAGTGGTGTTGAAAACAATGATTTCTGGACCACAGATGAGTGAGTTCGTAAATATTAATACTGTTAATGAACAAGAAGAACATTAAGAAAATATTCCCCAAAGATTTGATAATTGGACTATTCCAAGAGTTCCAACAAACTAAGTTTACAAGAAAACAAATTTTGAAAATTTAAATGCTTTTTACAGCTACGTTATAAAAACAAAAGAAAGGAGTTTACCTATTCAAAAAGAATATGAAACAATCCAATTATTAGATAAAGTCGTCATTAGTAAACTCAAAGAACAAAAATACAAATATGTCCATTTTGGACTAGTCCAAGTTAGTGTCAAATCTCTTAGTGTTGAAGCCACTAAAAATACGTCAATTTTAATTGTCTTACGAGACCAAAGACACATCATGTTTAATGACTTGTTATTAGGAACTATAGAAACAAGCCTATGTACTGGCCCAATACATTTTATTTGCTATCCAAATTTTATGGTTTCTTTGACTGAAAAAAACATTTTATAATCTTTGACCCTCCAAATACATACCCATAACTACAAAATGCTTCATTGTTCGGAAGTATTAACTTTAGTCTATAGACTCCACTTCAAAGCTTTGTGTTCTGTAGTTAATACCAAGGCTTTACTTCAAAGCCTAAAAGGAGAAACCCTCTTAATAGAAACAGATACTTCAATATCTCATACCAAAATCCCAAGAACAATACAATGGCATGAAATAAACCTTCCTGATAGGTGGAAACTTGAGTGTGCTACAGACCCTGTGGCACCAACTCCAATAAGAAACACTTCATTAAGTGAAATTTCTCAACACCAAGATGGAACAGTTGAATTAACATTCAACAGGCCACGAAGAAAGCCTCCAAGACATTCTTTCGAAATAAGAAGTACCAGTACAACTTTTAGGAGGTTAAATTTAGAAGAAGAGTCAAATCCAGAAACACAAACGATAGATTTTAGGACAGCTAGAGCCTCTGTCTCTTCTATCCCAACAACATTTAGAACAAATTTACAAGGAATTGATAAGTCCTCAAATGTAGCTCAACCTATCTATGCAAGACAGGAAGAGAGTCCCCAAAATTCACCTAATATGTCACCAAAATATTCATCAATGACTAATAATGCAAGACAATGAGAAAATTTAGAAATATTTGTGTTAGAAAAATTTTTTGAGATAAATAAGGAATGGTGTAGAAAACATTTCTATTCCAACAAAAATAAGCAAAAAAGAGAAGATTACTTTAAAAATTACAATGATAAAAAAGAAAGCATTCTTCAAGAATATTATGAATTTATGAATGCCCATAAAATTCATATAAAATTCTTTGAATCGTTTGAAGAATATTATTCAAAATCTATTAATACAATAAAACATAATACTAGATGGCAGACTAATAAAGGAAAAGTTGAATCTCAACATCTCCCTTTAATGGAGGTTCAATATATTCACAAAAATACTGGAATAAAAGCAAATCCTTTAAGAATGAGAGCTCTTGATACAGGAGAACAAATCTCATCAAAAGATATTAAAATGATAATAGAACAAAACAACTATACAAATATCAGTCTTCATACAATAGGAAAACAATTAGATTATATTAAGAATCTGGAAGAAAGTCAACCGATTAGGAAAGAACCAGTAAAAGAGGTAACATAAAAAAGTTCTAAAAAACCAATATTTACACCTTATGAGATTCCAAAACCTTTCTAAAAATCCCAAAATGATTTCTTAACAGAAATCCAAAATAGACTTGATGCTTTGGAAAGTTAGAAGTCTGAATTAATTACAAACCTCTCAATCAAGCCTTAAAATGGATTAGGTACCCAATACCAAGTAAGAAAGATTTGTTACAGAAACTTTGTAATGCAAATATTTTCTCAAAATTTGACATGAAATCTGGATTTTGGAAAATCCAAATAAAAGAAGAAGAAATATATAAAACAACATTTACTGTACCATTTGGACAATATGAATGGAATATAACGCCTTTTGGATTAAAAAATGCTCCATCCGAATTTCAAAGAATAATAAATGATATTTTTTTACCAATATTCTCAGTTCACAATAGTATACATCGATGATGTATTAGTGTTTTCAAAAAATTTAGAAAAACACTTCAAACATTTATCTATCTTTATAAAAGTCATAAAAAATAATGGTTTAGTAGTTTCTAAATCCAAGATAAGTTTGTTCCAAACTACCTAAGGAACCATTACCCCAATAGAAAGGTCCATAGAGTTTGCTAGCAAATTTCTAGACCAAATCCTTGATAAAGTCCAATTACAAAGATTCTTAGGAAGTCTTAATTATGTCATAGACTTTTATCTAGGTTTTAGCAAACTATGTAAACCACTATATGATAGGCTCAAAAAGAATCCACAACCTTGGACAAATGATCACACCAATATTATCACCCAAATTAAAAAACAAATCACTAAGCTTCCTTGTTTATATTTAGCTGATCCAAATGCCCCTAAGATTGTAGAAATAGATGCATCTGAAATAGGATATGGTGGGATCCTAAAACAAGTTTAAGGGGGAAAAGAGCAAATAGTCCAGTTTACTTCCAGACACTGGAATCCAACTCAGCAAAATTATAGTACTATTAAAAAAGAAATTTTATCAATTGTTTTATGCATTACAAAATTCCAAAGTAATTTATTAAATCAAAAATTTCTTTTATGAATTGATTGCAAATCAACAAAAGAAGTTTTACAAAAAGATGTTCAAAATATTGCCTAAAAACAGATTTTTGCAATATGGCAGACAATTTTGAGCATATTTGATTTTGACATTGAATACATTAAAGGAGAAACTAATTCTTTGCCTGATTTTCTCACCAGAAAGTTTCTTAAAAAATGCCACCAAAACTCCGAGACAAAGGAAAAGGAAAAATAAGATATTCATCCAAAACCCAAATTTCCTCAAAGCCAATTAAGTCATGGTATGAAATTTGCCATGAAGAAGAAAATGAGAGATCATTATCCTCATCAAAATCCTCCAAAAATACAATCGTTCAAGATGCACAAGATCCAAATGAAATTGGTTCTCAAATCAAAAATTTGATTGAGTCCCTTTCTCAATCTCCAGAAATGGCATTGGCCTTTTCTCAAATGAAAGAGGAAATCCCTCTCAAGCAAATTGTTGGTGAAGAAGCAAAGATTTCAAAAAATAAAGAGATTGTTTTACACAAACTAAAATCTCTCAAAAATATTTTAAAAGAGAGATCTCTCCAACATGTTTTTCCAAAAGAAATAGCAGTGTCTTCACAAACTGCTACACAAAAATCCTCAAAATAATTTCCAAACAAATATTTTGAAAAAATTCTTGTTATGGAGGAAGAATTTTCAGAAAACTTGCTACATATACTTGCAAAAGAACTTTTCAATGGATGGCATTTCAAGCCATTGGATTCTCAAAAACCCTAATAGTATTATGAAAACATACTAGTTCCAACTAGATTAGTACTGTTCAAACACTACATAGACCCAAAAGATCCAAATTTTATTACCCATTCAACAGCCCAAATATTAAAAATTCTTCGACCAAGGGATTGGAGTGAAAACCTAAATTTTTCAAAGAAATTTCTAGCCAAATTTACCACCAAAATTGACCACCTCTCATATTTCACATATTGGGATTACCAAATGGTGTGGTACAAGGCCTTCTTAATGAATAACCAACATATGAGACATTCTTGGCTCATATATTTCAAATACGACACCCAATTCAAATTTCCAAACTGGTTCCAAGAATGGTGGAATTGGTATGGACCATCATCCTTCGAGATCCTACCAGAAAAAATTCAAAACTTATGGCCCAAATCTTTGAAAAATTTCAACCTGAACCAGACCAAAAACACATTTACAGAACAATCTATTTTTTCTCAAAATTATGCATCTCTTGGATTGTTTCTTGGAGTTATTACTATAAACAAGATCACTGTACTGGAATTCCATTACTAGTTTGAAACTACAAAACTAAATGATGGGACAAGTTTAATGATGAAAAATATGATTCAAAATATTTGGATAATTTTTTCAATAAGAATCTGAGATTATGTAAGTCCGCAGCCTTGGATCAAACCACGTAAAATTCCTTTAAGCAAAATCGATAGCTAGTGCGATGTTAGCTCAAGCCAAGACCAATAAGGAATACAAAAAACTCATAGCTGAAATGCTCAGCTCAATAGATTCCGAATCCGAAGATGAGAAATCTTCAACGTCTTCAATCAAAATGGTGGATCTTGCAGACGATACCACCTCAGTAACCATTACCAGGGCCAAGAAAAAATGATGCAAAAGAAATAAATGAATGAAAAGGAACAAGAAATATCCTCTAGCGTAAACAGTAAATATACCCTGCAAGAAAAGACGAGTGAACAAGAAATATTCTCTGGCGTAAACAGTAAATATTCCCTGGCAAGAACAGTAAGATTCTCTGGCACATCAATAGTGAATATTCTCTGTAGTTTGTATTTTTGTAACCAGAGAATATATTCTCTAAAAAGTTCCAATTATGTAATCAAAGTTTTAATTATGTAATGATGTAAGGGATTGAATTTCCCGATTCAAATGATGTAAAGAGAATAGCCCTCTATAAAAGGCTATCAGATTTAGAATAAAGGGCATGACTTGAAATACCCATTTCAGAGATTAAAACTCGTTTCTCAAAAATTTTAAGTTTTCAAAATTTAAAGTTTTAAATTATTTTCCTTTTCAAGAATTAATCAAATTTTAATTTCAACTTTCAAATTACGATTAGGATTATCACATTTCAAAATATTATTATAATATTTACGAGTTAAATATGGTGTTATTTTGAATTTCGATTTTATAGGTTTTATTAGTTGGTTGTTAGTCAAGGTACACGTGGAGCATAACAAAAGTTAGTGGTTTTGGAAAATGAGGTATTGAGACCTTATTTCAGTAAAACGAGTTCGTAAATATTTTATATACGTAGATGTTATTTAGGTGAATTGAATTTTGGTTCGAAAATTTTAATGATGGGATGGTTAATTAGGATACAAGGACTAAATTGTAAAAGTGGTAAAAGTTTAATCATTATTAAGTTTTAATAGCTAAATGAGTCAAATGGTATTAGTGACTGGATTAAAATGGTAATTGTACCATAATATTATACTATGGACAGCTAAAGCTTTTTTTTACTTATTTTTTATGTTAAAGTTATTTTGAAATAATATATACGTTTATTAAACATTAAAAGATGGATATCATCTTCTTCAATTAGTTTCCATCGAATAGAAAAGCATAAAACCACCATTTTTGAAGTTCCAAATTTGGTTGCACTTGTTTCCTTGGATGTAAGTTCATTCTAAGCTCGTTTTGAGTAATTTTTATGTTTTTGAGATCGTTGCAAATAGATCCAGCTAACTTGTATCTCTGTTTTTAAAACTATTAAAGATTTTAAATGTTACCATTAGAGATATTTGAAGTTTTTGGTTGTTAAAATGATGGTTTAAAAACTTAGGAATGGACAAATGATTAAATTGTGAAACTAATTGTTAGTTTTGAGTTTAGGGACTAAATTGTGAATATCTTGAAATTGGTGTGAATTTTTACAAATTGTGATAATAGGAAGCTGTATGTGGATATATTGGAAGTGGGTTTAAAATTTGGAGTTCAAATTCGGAAGATATGATAAGTTTGGTTTTAGGGACTAAATTGAATAAAATGAAAAAAATTAGGGAGAATCCAAATAATGAAATTAAGATTATATATTGTTATAATTGGAATAAATAAGAGGGTTGAAATTGATAAATTGAATTTAATTATTGAATAGATCATAAATTAGACCAAATTGAAGAAAATCGAGGAAATGACAAAAATTATTGATTAGTCCTTAAAGAGTTGTTTGGTTGCTGTTTTGACCAAGTAAGTTCAAATAGTATGATGGCATTTAAATTTATTTATATTTTATTTGTGAATTTTTATTTTTATAATAATAGTTTGAATTGTTCACAAATTGGTACAACGGGTGAATTATAGACTAAAACATAGAAAAGTGATAAGTTGACCAATAAAACTTAAAATGATGAAATGAAATATGAAATAAAACTGAATTTATAATTGATCAAGTTGTGTTGTACAAAATTTATTGATTGTTTACGGCAATGACTAAATTGAATTGATTTGTGATTATTGTATATTGACGTAAATGCAAAATTGATTTTTTTATTGAGAAGAATTATGTTGGTTAGATTGATATGTATTGATAAATTACTACTGAATAGATATAATTGAAATGAGAAATTTGACTTATAATGGAAATTGAATTGGTTACCCTATTAACTATTCGGGCAGAGTCAGATAAAGTTGACATATCATAGGATAGGCAAAGTTCACGGTTTCTTTAACTGCGAGTCAATGAGGCACAGGGTGCCAAATTACTTCAATTTCACTGATGAGACCCTAGGTCTCAAACTTATTAATGAGTGCGGGGTACAAACTATTTACTTCGGATTTATCCGATAAGGCACTGAGTACCAAACTAGTGTGTTTGTTGGATCTGTGTATCCGTCCGAGTCAGAGTCGAGTTAATAATGTAACACCCCAGACCCGGCCTAGACGTTATGGTTGAGTGCCACATGAAACGGGTTGAAAAACCGTTGTCATTATGTTAAAACCTTTCTAGCTCATTAGCCTTTATCGCTATTATTAATTTCGAAGCCCTCTTTCATTTCATCTTTTAGAGATAAAATGTATTTGTAGCAGAAGCTTGTATAATCATTGTGTTTAGAAAACCGTTCAAGATTTAGAAAACCCTCGCTTTTGGTAAACCATCATGGTTATAAATAAGTAAAAACCAGAAAACCAAAACCAACGTCAAACAGTTTAAAAGAGTCTAGAGTCTCAGAAAATAAAAACTCTCAAAATGTAACACAAAATATAAAATAAAACCATAAATCGAAAACTTAAATAGTTTTATGGAAAGGTGGTCACCGTCGAGTCCCTATTGCACCGACCCGCCTAAGTCTGTGGGTTACCTGTACAGAATAAACAGAAAAGGGGTGAGTTTACGTAAACTTAGTGTGTAACTCAGCAGAATTAAGCATGTACACACACAGAATATCACAAATCAAACAGATTCATATTTAGGCCTAGGCTCATGTCAAATACAAATACGGATTCGAGCCTGAGCCTGTTTCAGATGCAGACACAGTTACAGATATACAAATCAGATATTAGAATCCTACCCCCATCTTCTACACTCCATCTCCGACCATCCCTACACAACATGTGGGGTTTAAAACACCCACCCTACTCTACACGCCACATTGTGCTTGATGCATATCAGATATAACGTAGCCGTGCTGCTAGATTAGGCATAATCTACCTTTTAGAACACATCCTCCAATATACATAATCCCACCTCAATCATAGTAACAGAACATGCATACAGAATTAACAGATAAACCATGCTTAACATGCTTTCATAAATAGATATCAGATAAACAAACATAGGCATGCTATAACCATATTTCAATCTTATAGATAACTTGGTATTAGGGCTAGGAAGCATTTATCGACCCTATGGTAGGCCCACAGTCAATTAGAACGACTAGTGTGACCCTACAGAAAATTTTAGTACAATAGGCCCATATGCCCGTGTGGGTTGCCCATGTGGATCACTCGGCCTGGCCCAGTTATCACACTCCCGTGTGGTGTGCCTGTGTGGGCCCATATTCTCGTGTGGCCCACACACCTAATCTGGCCTAGCCCGTTTGGCTCACATGGCCATACTCTGGCCATCACGCAGCCGTGTCTTGTGCACTGTCTGGACTTCGCTGATCACATGGTCGTGTTGTCGCACACGGCCTACCACATGGCCGTGTGGCATCAATAATGGCATTTTTTAGCTTTCGCCAAATCTTATTTTTTTCTGTTTCGAGTACACACCTGTTATCGATTCAATGTAGAAACACTTCTAAGCCTTCCAGAACTCTAACACCCCAAATGATTCGATTATGATAACGTGAGAAGAGGGCCCCGTTCTTCGTAATTCAATGCACAATAAACACCAAGAGCTAAAGGCACCAAAAATTTAATCAAGTAAATGAAAAAGAAGGAAAAAAGAAAGGGAATTTTGACAGAATAATGAAGAATATGATTGACGTGATTCTCCTTTCGAAAGAGAGAAAATTTGAAACAGAAGAGGAAATAAAAATTAAAAAAAAAACAAATAGAATCCCTCAATTATCTCGACTAACCCACTACTCAGAATTGAGAAAAAATAAATTTCCATGCTTGTGCAGGGATTCGAACACAAGACCTTTAGCACACCTACACTTCACCTAATCACCAGACCAACAGGCCCATTCTGATATGGTTCTACAAATAATTAAATATAAGCCCACTCCCCAAACACAAGCCTTAGATCAGAAAAATATCTAAATTTGCCAAAAGTAGAGCTTGAACCCAAGACCTCACACACACACACCCAGAACACTTAATCACTGAAGCAGATACACAGTTGTGTCAAGATTTCACAGGAGTAAATATAGAAATTTTGGGGCGTTACAAATAAAGAAAAATAAATGGAAAAAGTGGGATAAGTATAATTGAAACGATGATGATAGAGTCATCGAAATCATGAGATTGAAAATCTAATATGAAAAGTGTTGTTTCATAATTGAGATTACAAATAGATAGGAAATGGAAAGTAATGTTATATTTGACTTATGAGATATAAACTGGATTGATAATTGTATTATGGTTATACAAAGTTGATTAACGATATATATATATGAATATTGATAGTATAGACTACTAATATGTATCAGCTATATGAGCTGGAGGACCAATATAGAAATGTGATAAGCCTATGAATTTGATGCAGAATTCAAACAATAAAATGAAATAATGATTGCCATTATATTGAAATTAGATGTATTGTTAACAACAAAATGAAATGATGTGATATAATCTTTAAATTGATTGAATTGCATGTTATACATGATTAAATATGGCTATTTGATATTGAATTCAATTTTGGAACTATTATTTGTATGTAAATGTTTCGCATTTATCTGTAACATTCTATTACTCGGGTTCGACGATCAAATCGGGAATGGGGTGTTACACTTACATTTATTTTATTAGAGTCATTCACATTTTCAAACAATTTAACCACTTAGTGTTTTTTTCTCTATTATTACAATAAACTTGTAGATTTAGTTATACAATACCTCTTCTTTGTATCATGCATATATTAACATAATGTCAAGTTTTAATTTCACTTTCTCATTAACCAAGTTTACTAAAACATTTTGGCCAATTCACAATTCTTTACTTATTAGTCCCACCCTTAGAACATATTAGTTTATTTAGCATATAGCACGATAGATTCATTAACAAATCTTATTTGCACAATTTTAAAACAATTCGCCCTTAGTGAACCTGAATAATACATAGTTTGAATACACGAGATTCTAGCCAAACATGCCCAGAATTAACGCACTTAACATACATTCTCTAACTAATCCCTATGACATGCCAATTGTATCCTCGCTAATCATTAAGTTTGCTAAGGACCAAACAAATTTCTTCACCCTGATATCACCATCAGTTCTAGCGTTATTGCAAGCCTCCATGAAATAAGCAACATGTTAGCGTGGGTTCTCTTTGCCATCAAACTGTTGGAATTTAGGGGGTTGATAGCTTGATGGCATTTTGAGGCGATCAATCCTGTATGAGTATGGCTTGGCATAGGTGTATGAAGGTTGAGTTACTCAATCAACTTGATTTTTGACAACTTTTTTTATTTGCTCTTTGAGTTTACCAATAGTAACAACTTCATTGATTGTTGGTTGGCGATCTTTAGCAACTTGTACATTGGATTATTCACCAAGCACATCTGGTTGATTCTCATGTTGAATTTCTTCGTTGACGAGCCTCTTCCTAGTAAATCAAGGATCCTTTTCATCATGAACGTCATTTGGTCATTCTTTTCTTTGAGGCTTGTAGTGAGACTCTCTACTATTTTTGCTAGAGATACCACTTATTCTTCTAAGGATGTGGTGTTGGTCGTCACGACATTCATCGCTTTAAAATTGGGTTTTGATGGAGATGTTGGAATGGCATGTCACTTGATTAAATTCCCTTGAATGATAAGCGACGAGCTACACTTGATCCACGATGAGAGACTTCTGCTAGCTCATAAGTTGGTGAAGAAGAATCATAGAGTAGGTTATCATTGAGCATTGAAGAAGTTTGACCGAATAACTCAATGAGAGCTTTCATCTTCTGTCTGGTGCCATAAGGATGGGTGAGAACATTAGTGCTTGATGATGAAGCCGAATGGGTTGCAGGATTAGCTTGATGATGATCTTTGAAGCTGTTGCAACTTTGAACTTTGACTTTTTGAGAAAAGAGATGAAAGATAGAGATTGTCCCATCAGGCATGCTAGAAATTTATACACATAAATTTCTAGTGAAAAGTTGACTTGAAAATTTGGAATCAAATTTATTGATAAATTGAAAGAAAGTTACAATATTTAAAATTTCGTACAAAGAAAAATTCATTTGATTCTTCCCTCAAGTTTGACTTTGATCCAAGGGTCGTCTAACTTGATCTTGGATGTATGTGGATTGCTTCAATTCTTGTGTTGACTTGCTCTTGAAATGGGTTTAGACCTCCTTTCTTCAATTGAAACAAATCAAAATATGACTTCCTTTAGAAACAACTTTTGACTTTTTCCCCACGGTTGAACTGGGTTGAAAGACGACTTTTCTTTAAAATTGATGTGTCATTCTTCAGAATTTCTTCAAGTTCTTCTGGCTTTTTTAAAGAATTATGTAAAGAATTTCTAGGCTTCTTCTTAAACTTCTAACCTTGTAGAATGGCTTGGGTGACCCTTTTTATAGTGACAATTACTTGAATAAAATAGAGTTCTTGTAGAATTTAACTACTCTATTTGATCCATTCTTGTAGAATTTAACTACTCTATTTGATCCAATCACATGAATAAAATAAAGTTCTTGCAGAATTTAACTGCTCCATTTAATTGTTCTACAAGAATTTAAACTTTTTTTTTTCATTTATGTAACACCCCAAACATAATTACAGATTACAGATACAGAAATATCATGCTTAACATGCTCGTATACAGATGTCAGATATATACAGTAGAATAACTAGACATACATAGCAGTGTCCTACTCAAAGCAAATTATCAGAATATCATATCATATAATTTTAGGGTTTGATTAGCCTTTACCGACTCTACGGTAGGCTCACAGTCAATTAGAATGACCTGTGCGACCCTAGGGAAAATTTCAATATTATAGGCCCACACGCCTAAATCAACCACACCCATGTGGCCCATATGGCTTGACCCATAACCCACACGCCCATGTGGGCCTACACGCCCAACTTAGCCTAGCCCATGTGGCCTACACGGCCACACCCACACCTTTACAAGGTCGTGTCTTGTGAGCGGCCACGCCTTCGTCAGACACATGGCCATATCTCGCACATGGCCAACCACACGAGTGACCACACGCCCGTGTGGCGTCGACAGTCTGCAACTTTTGACTTTCGCCGAAACTCAATTTTCACACATAAGGGGTACACACTTGGTTCGTTTTTGCAGCAAAACCACTCCCGAGACCACCAGCACCTAAAATAGAATATTAAACACTGAATTAGCGGCTAACTTACGAGTTTTTCAACAATATCTGACAAAAACTCGACTTACCGACGATAAAACCACCGCTAACACCGTTCAAGCAAACGGAGCAAAACTCACAGTTCAACGCCTTCTCGTACACCAAAATAATCGCAAAGAAATAGATTTCACAATTACACCAACCCTCCATCACGGAAGGAAAAACCCACCTTACAGAAAATGAAAACTCCCGAGCGAGGAGCAACGAAATTCCAAAAGTAACGATAGGAGTTAAAAGGTGATGAGCAAAATTGGGGAAATCAAAATGGAATAGAATTTGAAGAGAAAGGAATAGGAAACGTCAAAAGTTGGAGAGATTTTTGGGAAAATTAATAAAAATAAAAAATATGTTATCAAATCCCAACTCCCCTACTAACCACTTAGCCTCAGAATCCCAGAACCACCGAAACGTTACCATGCAACCGAGTAATAAAAACAATATCCATGCTCACACAAAGATTCGAACACAAGACCTCTAACACACTAACTCCCTTACCACTCGAACCAACAGGTTCATTCTGATATGAATTAACAGGCAAATTTATAAAACCCCACTCAACAAGAATAAAGCTTGGATCTAAAATTAACAATATTATCAAATGTGGGACTTAAACCTAAGACCTTATACACAACCCCAAAATACTTAACCACTGAAGCAAATACACAATTATATCAAATATTTACAGAAACAAAAATAAATTTATCAGGGCTTTACAACTTATCTCTTATTAATTTAATTAATTAAAGATAAAATAATCATTTAATATTATCACTTAATTATTTTAATTTTAATTAATGATAATATAAATTTTTAATATTTATCTCTTAATTAATTTAAATTAATAAGAGAAAAATAATCATAACACAAATATGATATCATCATTTTTACCATAATAACTTTAGCTCTGATACATAGTAATTTTAGCTTAAAATAATCAAAAAAATTTCTTCATCTATCAAGCTTATTTTAATTAGAAAATCATACCATAAGCTATATATATCATCACTAGTCAACAACATTACGTTAATAGTTAGTCAATCCCATTATGACACAATATCCTCTTTACATCTAAAAATTCATGTCATTTTCACATTACTAACCATGTTAGGTCTCACCATAACCATTTCACATAGCAAGGTTGTCCTTAACTATTCACACCTAATTTCTTACTTAGCCAATTAATTAGTTAAAGTATCATCAATAGAAGTATCTATTAAATATAACTCCTATTTTCAGTCAAATTTGAAAAATAGTCTTTTAGTTAAACTCTATTTACTTGTTTCAATCAAACACTGATTAATTTAGATTATTTTATTATTATTTGATCGATGAAAATTAGCCTATAAATAGGCTCTTTTACAACCTTAGAAAATACACCCATTAGAGATTAGAACTCATAACACATTTAGAGAATTTTGTGTTTACGTTTTGTGGGTTCTTTTTTTTCGGGTTTTCGGGGTTTAGTTTTTATCTCCATCTTTTGTACTCTTCGATCTTTTGCCATTATAGTAAAATTATCTTTGCCCGTGGTTTTTTATCCTCTTTGGAAGGGTTTTTCACGTTAAATTTGTGTGTTCAATTTCTCAATTTATTCCGCTATTTTCTTGCTCGTTGCTTAATCGGGTTGAAATTCTAACAAGTGATATCAGAGCTAGTTCAATTTTCATAGATCAGTCTGTTCAGAGATGGCAACAACAAGGTTTGAAATTGAGAAGTTCGATGGTGAGATAAATTTCAATCTGTGGCAAGTTCGGATGATGGCAATTCTAGTTCAATTAGGCTTGAAAAAGTTTGTTATCGGGAAAAAGCCTGATAATCTAAATAAAATAGAATGGGAAGAGCTTGATGAAAAAGCTTTATCTGCAATCCAGTTGTGCCTCACGAATACGGTATTGCAGGAGGTATTGATGGAGAAGACCTCATCTGCCTTGTGGAAAAGGTTAGAAACTCTTTATGCGACTAAGTCTCTGGCTAACCGTTTAGTGTTGAAACAACGTCTATTTACGTTTCGCATGAACGAAGGTGAGCTTCCTAGAGATCACATCAGTCAATTCTTTACTATTTTAAATGATTTAAAGAATGTTGAGGTTCATATTGACGATGAAGATCAGGCTATGCTATTATTGTGCTCTTTACCCCCTTCATACAAGTCTTTCAGGGAGACCCTGATTTATGGCAGAGACAAACTCTCGTTCGAAGATGTGAAGGGTCATTTGTTGAGTAGAGACAAACTCGACAATGAGCTTCATTTGGATAGCAAGATAGATAGGCAAGCTTCCGTTTTGGTAGCATAAAAGAAACGAGATAAAAGGTGTCGCTATTGTAAAAAGTTAGGTCACGTCAAAGCAGATTGTTATAAACTGCGAAATAAAAAAGCTGTTGAGAGTAACGAGGAAGATGTAGCTGGTGCTAATTTGGTCGATGAAAATGGGGATGATTTCTTGTCAGTGTCAACAAGTGATAACACCAAGCTCACGTCCTAGTGGATCCTAGATTCAGGATGTTCTTTCCACATGTGTCCCAATAGAGAATGGTTCTCCACATACAGTTCGATTGAAGGTGGAGTTGTGCACATGGGAAACGATTCATCTAGTAAGGTAATTGGTATTGGTACTGTTAAAATTAAGATGCACGATGGGACGATTAAGACACTCTCAGATGTCAGGTATGTACCTGATTTACGAAAGAATCTCATCTCCTTAAGTATTTTAGACTTGAAAGGATGCAAAATCAACATCGAGTCGAGCGGTATTAAAGTATCTCGTGGAGCTCTCGTTTTGTTAAAAGGTAAAAGAACCGGCAGTCTTTATATTTTGGAAGGTTATACAGTGACAGGTGAAACCGGACGTCCCTCGTCCGTTACGGAGTTGAAGTCAACTTGTTTGGAGCGGAGGCAACTTGGTCATAGGAGGGAAAAAGGTATGACTGTTTCGTTGAAGAGAGGTTCTCTTTTGGATGCAGGTTTTGAAAAGTTAGGGCACTGTGTTCGTGAAAATCAGACCCGGGTTAGTTTTGATTTGGCAGTGTACAAGTCGAAAGCTAGAAGTCTTCCAGTTTCTAAGCACAAATTCGATTTAATTAATTCCCTGCATAGTTCAAGATAGGCTTGTGGCGGGCTTTGGCAAAGATGGCGTTGTGGAAATATGAGTCAAGGTGGAGATTTGTTAAATATGACTCCTATTTTCAGTCAAATTTGAAAAATAGTCTTTTAGTTAAACTCTGTTTACTTGTTTCAATCAAACACTGATTAGTTTAGATTATTTTATTATTATTTGATCTATGAAATTAGCCTATAAATAGGCTCTTTTACAACATTAGAAAATACACCCATTAGAGATTAGAACTCATAACACATTTAGAGAATTTTGTGTTTACGTTTTGTGGGTTCTTTTTTTTTTCGGGTTTTCGGGGTTTAACTTTTATCTCCATCTTTTGTACTCTTCGTTCTTTTGATATTATAGTAAAATTATCTTTACCCGTGGTTTTTTATCCTCTTTGGAGGGGTTTTTCACGTTAAATTTGTGTATTCAATTTCTCAATTTATTCCGCTATTTTCTTGTTCGTTGCTTAATCGGGTTGAAATCCTAACCGTATCCAATTAAGGGAAAGAGGTTTTTATGAAAACTTACCCTTTAAAATGAACAAAACAAAAGACAACTCATTTCTTCAAAATCATCATTTAATCCATTTAATAAAATATCACTAAAATCATTTCTAATATTTTGAAAGCTTTAAACTCATTTTAAAATCATATTCAATCATGTACTAGACACTTGGACATGGCAAATATATAAAACCAACTTTTGATTTCTTCAAAGACTTAAAATACATACTTTTGGTAATAGAAGGATAGAGAACTTTATTAAAACCAAAGTCATTATACAATTTTAATCATTAGACAATCATTTCTAATGTTTTATAAATTATTTTATGTTATAATACATGTCAATAATAACAGTAGAACGATCACAAATCAATAAGAAAAGAAAAATAAACACACAGATTTTACATGAAAACCTTTTCGGAAAAAAAATTACGGGCATAGGAGAAGAAATTAACTAATGTTAAAAATCGAATACAAGAGGGGTTTCGACTACATCTATTTAAGAGTTGAAAAACCATATTCTAATCAAAGTCAAATAATAGAAACATAACTCTATACAGATTCAACTTCTGCTATCGTATTTATTTCTTCAATAAATAACAACAAATCACTTTCAATGTTCTGAAACAAAAATTTTACTAA
The DNA here is from genome assembly GCF_007990345.1 of Gossypium hirsutum. Classification (NCBI taxonomy): domain Eukaryota; kingdom Viridiplantae; phylum Streptophyta; class Magnoliopsida; order Malvales; family Malvaceae; genus Gossypium; species Gossypium hirsutum. The sequence continues at coordinate 4,461,170 of NC_053432.1, read as the reverse complement.
AATCTGAAAGTAATTAATTTTATCTTTAAACTCCATCTTTCACCAAATATAAATTAGTATTACTAATTTAATTATTATTAACAGAAGCCTACATGGACTCTTAATTAACATATAATAATGTGGGTTTCCAAGTTAGATGATATCATGTGTCTGCCAATATCACATCAATTTTCATGCTTATTTATTTTATGGAATAAATAAAGTATATTAAAAGAAGGCCCAGATTATGATTAAAATAAAATTGGGCAATCTTGATTTAATGTTGTCTCTTCCATTTTGCTTCCACTCTTAAAACACTATGATGGAAATTGGAACCCAAAACTTCACAATCAAACTCACATTTACTTATTCAATTTATCTTCTACTAATTACTTGGTCATTAGTTTGCTCCTATTCCTTATCCAAGGTTAATTAATTAAGTTAAAAAATTTGTATTTGTTGGAATTTTTAAATATAAAAGGTTAACAGCCTTTCAATTTCAGGTGAAAATGCACCCAAAAATTATTGATGTGATAAAGAGATTCTTTGTTGCCTATGGATATAATTAATTAACTACAAACTAAATGGTTGTTATTTTTTTAATTATGCAAGTAGTCGATTTAATCTTAATTTAATTGATATCGATATTATTATTAGTGTAGAAGGATGTGGCTTTGAGTGCGGTGAAACGCATTATCCTCCTATTTAAGGGTTGGGAGGAAGGTATGAGTAGTTCTAGATATTGTATAAAAAAAGAGCAAATATGATAAGAGTCTATAATTAGGGGTGAGCGTTCAATCAAATCGAGTGAAAAAAATTCAAGTTAATCGAGTTTACGAGTCCTATTTTATTATCCTAACTTGATTTGAAATTTTTTTGATTTAAGTCGAGTGAAATGAAATTCGAGTCGAGTCGAACCAAATCGAGTAAAATTGTTCGAGTTAAATTAAAAATTAAACATGTCAATTTAAAATCTTGTTACAAACTAATTCCATATTAGAACACATAAATTCAAAATCATATATATTTGAAAACTTTTTCAAAGCAAAATAAAAAAATACTTCAGTATAATAAACTTAACTTGAATCATTAATTAACTTATTTAGGTCCCAAAATTACTATTCTAGAAAAAAATTAACTTTTTAACTTTCTTTATATATTTTTAGATTTTTTTTGAAATTTTTATAATTTTTTTAAAAATATATAAATTTTGGAATTTTTATAAAAATTTTGAAGTTTAAAAATTATTTTGAACTATTTTGTAATTTTTGTTGAGAGAGAGACTAATTTATGTATTTTTAAATTTGATAAGGACCAAAAAGGTATTTACATCAATTTGTTATTCGAATTATTCAAATTGTAAAATTCAACTCGATTTGAACAGAAAACTCGAATTACTTGTTTGAGTTGACTCAAATAACTTGAATCGATTAACTTAAAATTTGAATTTTTTTCAATTTTTTTGAATCGAATTGAGTTTTACTCACCCTTACCTATAATGAGATTAATATTCAAAAAAAATTATACAAGTAAATCGTAAAATTTAAATTAAGGGATAAATATTAAATTTATATTGAAACTTTGGTTTAATGTGCATTTTGATACATAAATTTTGATTTGGTGCAATTATACACATGAAACTGGAATTGTAGTTCATATGTTTACATGAAACTTGATTTTGATTCAATTGTATATATTTAAAGAAATAAATACATATATTTATTTTCATATTGAATTAATATAATCGTTTGGGTATACAATATATCAATATAAAACAATACTAATTCGAAAATGTTGGTAGTGATTTGTGAAAACTGAATCAAATTAAAATTTTAATTATAAAATCATACAAAATCAAAGTTCATATATGACAATGCACAGTGAATTAAAGTTCATGTATAAATTTAATATTTATCCCTTAAATTAATTACCACTTAAGTTTTAATTCAAATAAAACTTTAAATAAATGCATTTTGTTTTATTATATTAATTTTTTATTTATTAAACAGTATTATTTTTTGATATATTGACAGTGGAACTTTTTAAACACCACAAGCAATGCTAAAAAATCGACATATGTCTCATTTATTTAGTTTTTAATTTATGTAGTGATAATGGAATATATCTTTATATTTTTATTTTTTTATATAATTAACAAATATGTGGATTTTTTAAATAAATATGTCATATTTATTTTATATTTTTATTAAATTCCAAAGACTAAAATACTAAAAAGGCACTTAAACTTTGTCATTGTATTTAAATAAGCCTTTAAGTTTTAATTAGTACCCAAATAAGCCTTTAATCTTTAACTAGCATCTAATTAAACCCTAACTTTTAATTTATACATCAATAAACACTTGATATAAATCAACAATTCATTTTAAATAAGGGTTTATTTAAGTAAATAGGCACTTATTTGGGTATAATAAAAATAAAGTAGATTAAGTAACTTTTAATATTTTAGCCAATTTTTCATCAAAAAATATTTTAATGTCAAAGTTGAAAATGGGTTTTACTAAGGGATTCATCCGGTTGGTTCGATTATCAATCGATTTAACTAAAATTTTAAAAACATTAACCAAATCAAAATTTGTTATTGGTAATTTAATTGAACCCAAATAGTTTCAGTTAATTCTATTTATTTTCATCTAATCGAATAAATTTAACCCTCAACATTTTTTAATAGATAATTATATATATTCAACCAAAAATCAAAACAAACAAAGATTTAAAATAAAAATATAATAAATATATTATTAACTATCAAATATCAAACTAATACATACCAAAAGTCTAAAAATAAATAAAAATAAAAACCTTAAGAAGATTAGATTAGTCCTAATCAATAATAACTAATGTTACATTCGAATATTAAAATCGAGTTAATCTGTGTAAATCGATTAATCTCTTTAACCGAACTAAATTAATTTACAACTATTTTTTTTAAAAAATCTCATTTTTATGATTAACCAATAAATGAATATTTAAATTTTGATCTGCATTAATTTTTCTTTGAGATTATAAAAGATTTGAATTTAACTTTACAAGAAAGCAATCAAGTTATAGTGCAAGTTGCAACTGTCAAATTATAAAAATATTGATAATAAGACAAAAGGGATTATTATCAAGCTTAACCCCCATCCATGGTCAAGCTAGCTACAAAGTAGGAGTAATACTTCAACCAACTACATGTTCATTTTATATTGCATTGACTTAATTGGGGTCTATTATTTACCCTTACTTTCACAACATTAAAATTTTCTTATTCAAAATTAGATTAACACTGTAAAAAGATGTGAGTTTAAATACACTATAGCGTATTATCCTCCTATTTAAAAGTTAAAAAGAAATTATGAATAATTCTAAGCATTGTATAAAAAAGCACAGATAATCCTATCATATATTTTACTTCACAATCAAATTAATTATATATTAATGAAATTTTGTTTTATTCTTGTGTGAACCTAAAGAAAATAAAAGTAGACGCATAATTGGTTTAAATATTCTTTTTGAACTTCTAAATTGAAAATTCTACATTTCACTTTCAATTTTGATGTGATGGTATATTTATACAATTAAACCATTTTTTTTAGTATATGAAAATTTAGGAAATTAAGGATAATTATATTATATATATATTAAATATTAATGATTTAATAAACTAAGTCATATTGAGATAAAGAATAGATTTTTAAAAATATGGTAAATTATATCGATAGTTATTCCACTATTAGTATTTTTTTTTGTCACTCAAATTATACAATGTATAAATATTGAAAGTTAGATTTTTTAAAATCAAGCTTAAATTGACATATTGTATAAATGTTGAATGTCAATTTTAAAAGTTGCCACCATTAGTCAGTTGTTGACCAAAAAAATAAAATTGAATAGTTGAGTGATCAATTTTTAACTTTTCATAATTGAACAACAAAAAAAATTTACTGATAGTTTAGTGACTACCAGAACAATTTGCCCAAAAAAATACTACTATTTGATTATAAAAAATTGGTATTAGTCAATAACTTTCATGTGGGATTTCACATTGGGAATGAGGTTAATTTTTCACATAGAAAGAGAGAGCATTGGAAGCTTAGATTGAAAGATTTTGACCCATTTTACAAGCAATGGGTTGCATACCAAGGTTTATAAAGAACAACCAACAACTAATTATGACTTCTTATTTGGCCATTAACCAAATGATTTTCATTATTTCCATTAAATATTTTACCATTTGCTATCCCTCTAGCAGACAATATTGGTTAGCAAACTTAAGAATGGGACAACTATAGTATAAATTTAGTATTAGCCCTTTTCATTTTGTTATCTAGTATTTCTAATATATTATTTTATAATAATAAAACTAATGTTGAATACATCATTATTGAGGTAAATAAAACTTGGGTAAACTATTTCGATAGTCACCGAACTGTTAATAAGTTTCTTTTTTTATCACTTAATTATGAAAAATTACAAAATTGTTATTCAACTATTCAGTTTTTTTTTGTCACTAGTCATTAAATGGCTAACAAAAAGTTATCGTGATAGCTTTTATAATTGACAACGTTTATATATTGTGTCAATTAGTTTTTTTTAAATTTAACCATTAATGTTTACAATTACCTAATTTTATCCTTTTTTACATGAAAATAAGACTAAATTGATTCAATATATAAATGTTGAGGGTTAAAGTTGTAATTAGGTTAATTTTAAAAGCTGACACATCATCTTTTTGTTAGTCATTTGACTGCTGGTGACCAAAAAGGAAAAAATATAATAGTTAAATGACTATTTTGTAACTTTTCATGTTGAGGGACTAAAAAGATAATGTAGTTTACCCATAAAACTTTTAGAATATCTCTATTGAGGGCTCAATAAAATTATTAGTTTATTATTTACAATAATATTGTCATAAATGTAGTAGCTAATAAGGGAGAGATCCATTTATATCAGTTTCGTAATTTTTTATATGATTAATATTTTAACAATTCAACCTTTGAATTATCAAGATATTTGTATTTGAAATGCATATTAATTTTTTAATTGATCCGATATCAATTTAAAATATTGTATATATATATAAAAAAGTTTTGTACATAAAATAAATAGTTAAAAATTTTCAATTTAACCTACCTTGATGTGCATGATATACATGAATAAAGTACAAACTATAACAGTTAAATTATTAAAATATTAATGATATAAAAAATTACAGAATGATGTAAATTAATTTTAATTTTACATCAGTATAATAAATTCCTCTCTGATTATTTATTATAAATTAGTTGACTAGATGAAAATATTACTACTATATATAAGAACTTCAAAAAACAACTTTTATAACATTTATTTGCCATTGGTACATGGTTTATGTGAAAAATCCCTTAGCTTTGATCAAACAAAACAGCCACAACTAAATGTAGAAATGCTTAGATAATCTAAAAAAGATTATTATTGTGTTTTGTGATTAATATGTTTTTTTAACATTAATATTATTATAGGTTTTTATTATATCTATTTTTTATACAATATCTAAAACTACTTATAGTCCCTTCTTAATCCTTAAATAGGAGGATCATGCGTTTCAGCATATTTGAACTCATGTCCTTCTAGACTGACAACAATGTTGCTGTCAGGCCCATTCTTGACATTTAGAGGCTTTAGGCGAAATAATAAATTGAGTTTCTTTTAAAATAAATTATAAAATGTAATAAAATAAAAGTTGAAAAAATTTTGAGACCATAAGAGATGAAGTATTTATGGTGAAAAATTGAAAACTTTAAACATTTATTTAAATCATTTTAGTTAAAAAAAAATTTTGTCACATTAACAGCTGAAATAATATATTTTTGAGCCCCTTCCAGCTCTAGACCTTGGACGACTGCACTCTTAAACAACTCCTAAAATCGAATCTGGTCGATGCTAATAAATTAAGACTTAATCAAATTGTGATTAATATGTAAATGTAAAAAAAATAGAGGGGAGAAACTATTACTTTGAGGTTTTGAAACCAAGATACGGTATTACCAAAAAGGTTTTGAATTTGAGGAATTCCATATTCCAATGTTCATAAAATCAAAGAAATTGACTCATAGACTCATGTCATTTTTTTTTATATAATACCATTTTCGAGATTATAAAAATTTGTATTTAAATATTGTTTATAATTAGACAAAGTCTATTGAAATAATATAGAAATTTCTAGTAAAGTTAAGAAAAAATTGTAAATAATGTTTAAAGTTATGCATAGTTCCTCCTAATTTTTAATTAAGATGGTAATACGTCTAATCGTATTTAAATTTACGTTTTCTTGCATTGATAACAATATTATATCGATTGAGTTAAGACTTAATCAGCATAAATGTAGATAGATTTAATAATATTATATATGATACATGAACAAAAATTAATATGTTTAATAAAAATATGAAAATAACATGAAATTTACATTATATTCAAGAGTGGTCAAGTGGGTCCATTTTTGGCATATGGAAGGAGAAAACATGGTTTTGGATTAAGGATATGATGATTAATAATTTTTCCTAAAAAAAGGGTCTCAAAGGAATTTTCAGAGAATCTCATGAATTTGAATATAAATTTGAACTTATTGTGTTGTGTAAAATTAACAAAAAACAATTCAATCAGAAAATCAATTCAAGCACATAAAATAAAATAAATAAAATAAAAATAGGATTGTATAATATTGGAAGGTTCCTTTGTCATTTTGCCTAAATTCTCATGATAAAAACAAGAGATATCCCCCATGATGAGAGTAGAAGCTTCAAAATTCAATTTGATTTTGAAAATCCCAAAAAGAAAATTCATTTTTATTCAGTTTCATACGAGTTCTTTATCAACTTTTTTTTCTTCTTTTTTGCAACCACATGGATGAAAAGAATGATGTTGATAAAGTTGATGATGTTATGTTGCCTGGTTTTCGATTTCATCCAACAGATGAAGAGCTTGTAGGATTTTACCTCAAGAAAAAGATTCAACAAAGACCTTTGCCCATTGAGCTGATTAAACAAGTTGATATATATAAATATGAACCCTGGGATCTTCCAAGTGAGTTTTCATCTTCTGTTTGGCTTCCAAGAAAATAAAAACATAAGAAATTTCCTTTCTTTGCTTACTAGATGCTGTGTATATCTTACTCTTTTTTCTATTTTTGTATAAGCAGAGCTAGCAGCATCAGGGGAGAAGGAATGGTATTTTTACTGTCCAAGGGACCGAAAATACCGGAATAGTGCGAGGCCTAACAGAGTCACCGGAGCCGGTTTTTGGAAGGCAACCGGGACCGACAGGCCTATATACTCATCTGATGGCGCTAAATGTATTGGTTTGAAGAAATCCCTTGTGTTCTATAGAGGCAGAGCTGCTAAAGGGATGAAAACTGATTGGATGATGCACGAATTTCGGCTACCTTCGATGTCGGACTCGATACCACCATCAAAGAATCTCTTTGACAAAACCCTTCCTGCAAATGTAATGATCCTTGAATAATCATTGTCCAATCTTGTTTTTGATAATGAGTTGTTTGAAAATTTTGCTTTTGGTTCCAACAGGATGCATGGGCTATTTGTAGGATATTCAAAAAGACTAGTACCATGGCTCAAAGAGCACTTTCCGACACTTGGATTTCCTCATTGAACCATGGTGCGGCTTGCAGTCAGTTCAGTTCGGAGAACATTTCTTGTACGACCGAAATTGGATCAACGATACCATTATGCAGCAACGGTGAACTACAACAAGACTGCAGTGCCGGCTTTTCGGCTCTAGATATTCCTTCGTATAAATCATTCCATCAAACAGTCTATAGGCCATCTTCATTTCATGTTTCCAACGGAGACCTTCATAACAACATGATGTTTTCTCCGCTTGACAACATGTCTGGATCATCCCCAAAGTGCACTATTGATACCTCTTCCATGCTGTTGAGCCGACCGTTGATTAGCAATGCCTCAGCAAGTACCGATTTCCGAGGGCAACAACACCAATACGGCGACTTTTCGATCAGCTCGCCCCAGGACATGCAAGGCAATGGAGGTGGAGTAGAAAGCGAGGAAGGAACAAGGAAGACGTCGGATTCAATCCCAGACTATAACCATTTATTGATGGGGTTTCCTTTCAGATTGTCTCCAAATATGCCAGATTCATGGAAACCTAATCTACCATGGGATTCACCACAATGTCCTAGTGAGATTTCCACCACTTATTCAACTGACAAATGCTACACTTAAATCAGCTGTCGACTAGTTTTGGGGTTATTAAGTTGGGAACTAGTATGAACAGCAGACCTGTTTATGGTATTATTGTACAGTTTTCACATATTCCACCTAAATATCTTAGGCTGAATATTTATCTAGTATATTTGTTTCCATTTCCAAATGTCCAAAATCCGATCCCATCCCTATTAAAAAAAGTTCAATCATATAATTACAGCTACAGGGTTTAAAATTAAATCATAAGCACCTACAAACAGTTTTATATCCAATTTCCTGTTGGACTTACAGATGCCACATAATATGAACATGCCAAAAAGCTGTACATCAACCAGGTAAAAGTACTTTTCTCTGCTAACAAAAATAAATAAATTAATCTCTATATATTAGATCAAAAAATAATTTCGTTCTATTAAAATATTCAACCATTTATACGATTAAAAATTAACCCCTAAATGTCAAAATAAAATCCACATATGCCCAGTGTAACGGTATGATTATTTGATCAACAATATCAATTTTTAACAAAATAAATAAATAAACTTTTTACTAGAACGAAACAATTTACTCTTTAATCTTACGTATAAAAATTAATTTGCTAATTTTTAAATAAAATGAGCAAAATATAATCTATCCATACAAAAACATCCATGTACTTTCACCTCCAAATTCACCATTAGCTTCAATTGTCGATATGGATTCTGCTGTTTATCAGAAACTTGGGCTATGGTTGGCTGGAGATTATGTCTGAGGTTTGCATAACCATGGCAATAACATGCATTCCTCATCCTTATTGTCATATAGATGAAAATGGACTTCTTGAACTCGAAACCGACAAGCGTTCGATCTTCGGTTCAGTTGCTATGTTCAAAAGGACCACATATATCATTCCAGTTGCCTTTAAACAAGATGGCTAAATTCAACTCAAAACCGTAACCCCAAATCCTATTTACAAGTTGGGGATCAGGATTTGGAGTTTCGAGGTCACGAGTCATGGACTCAGGGCTCATGGTAGCAAACAAGAATATAATATTAATGCCTAATAAAAGAAACCACATCAACAAATAAAACCATCACTAAACAATAACCTTTCAATAGATTTGTCTTCTAGTGAACCAAGCAGCAAAATATATCAGTATGAAACTACCAAATGAGAAAAAGTACTCAAACTCAGTTCCACATTTCATCAATTCACCATAATAACAAACAAAAATTTCTCTCAGGTAAATCTAACAAGCCAAACACAATTCAGCTTCATCAGCATTTAAAATTCCTAGCTCTTTGAGGATTGCTTTTCCTTAGTCTTCTGGATTTTCAGAACCTTCTTCACAATCTTTTGCTCTTCCACTAAGAAGGCTCGAATTATCCTTAAAATGATATAAAAACCAGAAAAAGAGAAGAATAAGATTTTGCATCTATCACAACAAATTAAAAACAAGCTATTAAATCATGCACAAAGTAGTACCTTTCTCTAACAGCACTTCCAGACAAAACACCACCATAGGCACGATTCACCGTCCTACGGTTCCTAGGCAACCGAGACCGCTTGTATTCAGCAGGTCTCAAGTGAGGAATCTGCAAACAAGCCATATAAGAAAACCATTAGAGCAAAGCTCAAAACTACACAACTCAAACCCGATCAGCCACACATCCAGTAATAACTGAAACATAGCTTACTCCGACAAGTAACATGAAAACAAAATACTCTTCATATCAATCAACAAGGTTTTACATTTCTACTAGATATGCAGCAAGTATAGTAAAATCAAGTGAGACAGTTTGAATTTTGTAAACTGCTTCAAAATGAAGTGAAATAAAGGGCTCCACAATAATGAACTTATCACCAGTTCCTAAAGTAGAAAACAAGTTTTGACCATTATTTTCAATTTTTATAGATCTTAAAACTATGAAACTAAACAAATCTTAAACAGTATCAGAATCTATGTTTAATTCGCTACACAAAGTTCAATATGCAAACATGAAAATGAATATAAACAGAGATACCCAAATCATCATTTTCTCAATCAAATAAACAAAGGCGTAGCTACATTTCATACTTAGTCCCAACAATAGAAATCCAAATTTCCAACTAAAAACAAAACAACATAGCTTAAAATCATAATAATAAAATGAACTTACACCCTGAATTCGCTTTCCAGTAACAGGACACTTAGGCCCACTCGCTCTCTTCTTAGTAGTCTGATAGATCAATTTCCCACCTTTAAAAAAGAAAGAATGGATGAAAACCCATTATTTTCAAACAATTTTCAAAAAAATAACAAGAGAGCAGCAAAAGCGGCAGGCGTCATTGTGGGAACTTCAAAACTTACCGGGGGTCTTAACGACACGGTGTTGATTGGATTTGGTAGCATAGCTATGGCGAGTACGGTAAGTGAGCCTTTGAACCATTTTTGATAGTTTTTAAGGCTTTGGGTTTTATTTTCTCAGCTCTAGTTTCAGAAAGAAACGCGAAAGCCAGAGCGAAGGCCAAAGGGGCCGAGTGAAGGAGAAGGGAGTCTATAAATACCCATTCTTTTGATGTAAGCCCTAGATCGGACGGTTCTAATTTGGTCTTTTTCTTATCAACGGCTAAAGTTATGCAGCACGTGTGCTTTCTGTTTAAAGATAAATAATTTTTTAATCTTATTTATATTATTATTTAAACTCTTTACTGAGTTTAGTGTACAAGTCATCCTGATATTAACTCAGTTAAAAAATTACAAAAAATTATTTCGTAATTAAAATATGTAATATTATTTGAAAGTATTTTAATCATTTCACTTAAAAAAAATAAAAAATATATACAAAAGGTGAGATTCAAACCCACACCAAATGCATTACTAAAACGTTTAATTTACCTATCAACTAAAGTTTTATTTTGATCTTTTTAACATTTTAATTTTATTATGCACACTCAATTACTTTCATCAGTTGTATATATACACTTCTATTTAAATTACTTATTAAGTTAGTGTCACGAGTCAACCAGACACCAACTCGGTTAAGAAATTATAGGAATGTCCTCTCGTAATTAAAACAAGTAATATTATTCGAGAATATTTTAGTTTTTCACTTTAAAAAAATAAAAATATATAAATGGTGAGATTTAAACCCACACCAATTACATTAATAAAACACTTAATTTACTATTTAACTAATGCTTTATTTTAATATTTTTATACATTTTAATTTTATTATGCATACTCTATTCTCTCCATCCCATATATATTTGTACTATTTATTATGTCTTTTACTGAGTTAGTATCATCCATCAACTGGGTTCTAACTCAGTTACGAAAATTATAAGAATATCCTTCTATTATATTATTTGAGAGAACTTTATTCTTATTATTTTAACAAAAACTAATAAAAATATGCAAATTATGGGATTTAAACACAAGCCAATTAAATTGGTAATATATTAAATTTATCACTTAACCAAAGTATCATTTTAATATATTTTAAACATTTTTATTTTAATATGCACAATTATTATTTTCATCATTTGTATATCTATATATTTATACTTGCTATTTATTAAGCTTTTTACTGAGTTGGTATCACCCATCAACCAGGTCCCAGCTCGGTTACAAAATTACGGAAATATCCTTCTATAATTAAAATAAGTTATATTATTTGAGGGTATTTTAAACTTTTTATTTTAACAAAAAATTAATAAAATGTGTATGATGATATTTGAACTTATACCAATTAAATCAGTAAAATTGTAAATTTATTACTCAACCAAAATTTCATTTTGATATATTTTATACATTTCTATTTTAATATGCACTATTCATTATTTTCATCAGTTGTATATTTACACTATTTAGTAAGCATTTTACTGAGTTAGTGTTACAAATCAACTCGACACTACTCACAATTGTTGACAATAATTATAGTGCATTTAGTATTGTTAACTGATGTATTTATGTGTTTAAATTTTGGTTTACTCATAATTTAATCTATTTTTTAATTTTAATATCGTACATATTTCATGTACTATTATGATCAATTAGTTTTAAACCATACATTTCGTTGTTTATTGTATTTTATTTTTAAACACATATATGTGTTCTAAATTAACAATTTCCACACTCATATGCATGTGGCAAGATTTCTATTATCAGTAATATTGTTAATTGAGTTTGTGTCACAAGTCAACTTGACACTAGTTCACGATTGATGACAACACCATGATAAACAATTGTAATGCATTTAGTATTATTAATCCGATATACTTATTGTCACATCCCAAAAACCAAGTTAGTAGAAATTGGGTTAGTGAATCGAGAATGGTCCCGCCTTAGTTTTTTAATTTAAGGTTGTAGAAGTTGTTTCAAGTAAATTGGTTTGGTTCAATGGTTAGGTGTTTTGGATGTATGCTTGAGGTTTTGTATTCAATTCTTTTCCTTTAAATTTTTGGTTATTTTTTACCCTAAATTTGGCTAGTCGCACCTAGCTTATCTATAAATTTTGTTTAGTTATTAACAAGAATGCATCTGTTGGTTTAGTAGTAAGGTTTTAGCTTACTCATATGTCCTAAGTTCAAATCCTTTTGTGTGCAAAAGAAGAATTATTTTTGCTTCTCTTTGTTGTGCCGCCAATGCTTAGAATTTAGATCCAATTCAAATTCCAACAACCTAATTTAGACAATATCATGATAGGATTTAGTGGGAGTTAATTAGTTTTATTTTCATTCTTGTTTAAAAAAAAAGGATTTTTCTCCTAAAACTTCGCTAAGTGTTATTCTCACTTTTCCCATTTTCCAATTTTGTTTTTCACTCCAGTTTCTTATTGCGGCAAAAACTTTCCTGTTGATTCTTTTTTCGATTTTTCCTTTTCTCTTTTTGGTTTCCATATTGTGTGATTGCAACTCTCATTTTTTCTTTCCTTATTTCTTTTTATCGTTGTTTCGTTTTGGTTACATCTTCAATTTTGGGTTGATCAATTTGTGTCTCTGTTTAGGTGTGGACCGAGAGGAGCATTGCCTTTGACAAATTAGTTGTTTTGGAAATCTCTACCTTTAAGGGTGAGTAGTCGAATGCCTAGGTTGATTATTTTGTGTAAGCGAATGTTAATGGATTAGTTGGATGTTGTATGTACAAACTTTGGTGTGTTGTTGTTCTGCCAACATACTAGAAGTAATCAGGTCTGTGGCACTAACTCAAAACTTCGTAAAACAATGAAAATTGAAATTGCTGACACCACACGGCCATGTGCCAGACCGTGTGAGCCACATGGGATGTGCCATGTAGGGCGTGTAGGCCCATTTTGAGTAAGTTTAGTTAGGGTCCATTTTGGACTACGTATTCGAGGTCAAAAATTTTGTAGACTCTGATGAAAGATATTTATGATTGTTCGATTAATGTAGTCTATTGTTTCTATTGTGTGTGCATATTTTTGTATAAATTGTATATATATGTGATCTGTAAATCTAATAGTATCGTTAGCATGTTTCTAGTTTGAGAAGCTTATAAATGAGCATGTTTAATCTAAATGCGTCAATATATGTGTAATGACATTGCATCTGACATTATGGTGAATCTAATTTGTTATTATTGAATTTGACTCATCAGTTCTGTAAAGCATGGAGTTCCATGTCTACTGATTTCTTTTTAATATAAGATTGCATGATCAACTTGCTCATTGTTTTGATTATGTATTTGCATGCCATGTCATATTGCATGGGGTTGAGATAATATGGTAAGGAGGAAGTTCTGTTAGTTTAATGATCTACACTATCTGGTGGTTTAACTACATATTTGTTCTGGCAGTTTGACTACGATTATGGCGGCTTGATCACTCATATTTGTTTTGGCAATTTAACTGCGACTCTGATGGCATTGTCCACAATTTTCTATTGGTGTGTTTTGGATGGACGAGTTCTGGGGAACTCTACTTGATGTGTAGCGGAGTTGGGTAGGAAATTTTTGAAAAAAATGCATTGTGTTTTTTTGAAAAATACTGCATTGACATAATTATGTATTCTTAATTTTGGTCAGTTGAACGTTATAAAATTCTCTGTGATATCTTGATCTGTTTATTACATTATCATGTACTTATGCTTGAGTTAAGTCACATACTGAACTTTATAACTCACTCTATTATTCTATCTTCTCATGTAAACCTTTGGACTTAGGACTGAGCGGCAATCGAGAGTTCAAATTGGTTATTAAGATTATAATTTAATTTATTAAAATAAATCTTCTAGTCTTTTTAACTAATTATCAGATTTTATTTTGGTTTTGAATTTTCTGTTGGATTTTTAGTTAAATGGTTTAAATAATATTTCTGATCACTACTTATTAAAAAAGATGTTTGATTTTCAAAATAAAATTAGTTATGAAACTTTTTCGCTGTGAAGCAAAATACGCGTTTGAGATTTCAAAAAGACAAAATAAGTAAAATTAAGATGTTTGGTTTTTATTGGTTGTGAATGGTGAATGTTTTTTTTTTTTAATTGAAAATACTTATTTGACAATAGTTACGTTTTCTAAGGAAAAATCTAAACGAGTTTTACTAATTATTAACTCAAATATGTATAATCTGGTTTTTGAGTGGGCAGTGTAATCTTCAATATTCGGCCATAACGTTTAGGCTGAATTTGGGATGTTATACTTATATGTTTAAATTTTGTTTTACTCATAATTTAATTTAATTTTTTTATTTTAATATTGTATATATTTTATATGTTATTCTAATTAATTAGTTTCAAACCATAGGATGTTATTTTTAAACACATATTTATGTTCTTAATCCATGACTTCCATATGCATACACATTTAATAGTAATTCTAGTATTTTCTAATATCTATATTATATATAAAATGATTAATTGAGTTGGTATCACAAGTAAATTTAACACCAACTTAATTATGAAATTATTAAAATACCCTTATTTTAAAAAATAATTAATATTATTATAAGGTTATTTTCATATAATCTTCAAACAAAATAAGTGAAAATTATTATTTGGGATTTAAACACAAGACCACCAAATTCATAAAAAAAATCCTTGCTATTTCTCTAATAATCATTTATTAATATATTTACAAATATATTATTTTAATATAAAAATATTTTTGTACATTCACATCGTGGATGTGATAAAATCTAATATTAATAATGTATTTGATTGAGAAGTTAACTCGGCACTGATTTAAAATTGGTAACAACACCGTGATAAACAAATTAATCTAAATTTTTTCATTCTAATAACTTATGTATTTCAAATGTTATTATTAATTAGTTTCAAACCATACATTTCATTATTTATTGTATGTTAATTGTAAACACACATTTGTGTTCTAAATTTATGGTTTTCATACACATATGCCTGTGTGATAAGATTTTAAGTCTTAATAATGTATTTGATTGAGTTGCTGTTACAAATTAACTTGACACCGACTCAAGATTGATGACAACATTATGATAAACAATTTAATCTATTTTTTTCATTTTAATAATGTGCATATTTATGTGTTATTATTAATTAGTTTCAAACCATAAGTTTCATTATTTATTGTATGTTATTTTCAAAGACACATTTGTGTTTTAAATTTGTGGTTTCTACATGCATACGTGTGTGTGATAGGATTTCTAGTATAAATTAAAAAAAATCAAATATCCCATTCTATTAAAAAAATTATCTATAATCTAGATATTTTTATTAAAATTAAACTATGAATTTTTATTAAAATTAAACTATGTTATTCTGAATTAATTTATAATCTATAACAAATATATATATAAGAATGAGTTTAGAGGAACTTTTCAACAAACGATAATACTATTTATTTTTCATAATATTACTAAATTAACATTTAAAAATAATTATAATATTTAATTTAAAATAATTAGTCCAAAAACTTGGCATAAAAATGTGATAATTATAATTTAATAAAAATTACAATAATTACTTGAGAGAACTCTAGCATAAAATATAACTGTAATTTAATTTACAGTTATTAATTAAAAATAATTATAATTTGAATTTAAATTTTTTATGTTGTTGTTAATAGAATAAATATAATGTTAATTGTGCATTTAAATTGTCAAATACAATCGAATGAATGTGATTTAATTTGAGATTTAGGGTTGATTTGATGAAAGTTAATTATTAATGTTATTATTTAATTATGAATTTTCATGAAATCAACTCTTAAACCCGGATTAAACACTAACAAAATTGACATTGTTACATTTAGGTACTACAATGTATAACTTTTGCCAAATACATATACCATGATTGACCAAAAAATAACACCAAAAAATATTGTCAAACTTAGGTCCCAAATTATATACTAAGCATATTTTGATATAATTAATGTTATTATTTAATTATTAATCTTTTTAATTTCAAGTTTAAAGTTGTATTAATCTTCTTATATCATGTTGATATAATTGTTTTTATACTCATAATTATATATTTTTTATACAATACCATCTCTATACTAAGTAGCATGCATGGGGGAATCAACATACAAGGAAATATAGACTATACTTTTTCATGAATATTAACATGGGAAAAGCAAAAAAGATGGTTCTACATTAATCTTCCTATGAACAAAATTAATCTTACTCAATTTGTTGTGGCACCAAAAGAGTTGGTCTTTTGTCACTTTTGACATGTTCATAACTCTTGCCACTAATTTTAAATCCACTTGGGAGAAGAAATAAAGAACTTGATTTGAATTTTCCTCTTCATTCTTCTTCAATTTTCTCAATATGCAGTTTCCACTTCTTAGAATGTCTTTAAGCTTCTTATCCTTCTGCATTTCCAACACAAAACATGTCAAAAGTAAATTTATATAAACCCCATCATTTTTTATTTATATAAAAAGAAGCGGTAACTAGAAACGTTACATGTGGTGAAATTTGAATCCTAAATTTGTTGGATGTCATCTTTTAAAAGTATTCATATGAATCAATTTAAAGAGTTTACAACTATGGGTAAAGGGTGATTTGAGGGACACATAGGGCCTTAGTCTCCATTCAGATAGAAAAATTGCTATTAAATTTCTTATAAAATTATTAAATTAAAAATTAAATTATGGTAAAATTATGTTTTGATCTCTCAAATTTTTATTATTCAATTTCGACTTTCTTAAAAACCGGAATAAGCTTGAAATTCTGATTTTTATGTGCTTGGATTAAAGCAATTGAAAGACATAATTACCTTTTGTAGACTAGTTTGAACCTTTGTTAAAAGTTCAAGATCAGCTGGTTCTAGAGGTTCTATTTGAGTTCCTTTCCTGGAATTCTTGATGACAACATTTGCGTCTTTATCAGCTCGAATGAATCGCCAAAATATTCTTATGGATTCTTCCATGATCTCAACTAGCATGTCACTTGTAATGCCATCATCATCATCATCATTATCATCATCTATTCTCTTTCTTCTACCTTTCCTTTTGTCCTTCACGCTATCCTCTACAACAGCAAATCAAAGCTTGTATTAGCTAAAATATTTCCTCAAACATTTGCTTCTTAATCAAGAAAATAAGTACTCATTGAGTTTATGGTAGCCAATGGCCCTACTCACCTCAAAGGGATCTAAACTAGGTATATTGTCACATCTCAAGGTATATAAAATGCTTAATATATCATTTTCCAGGAATAAAAAGACCTCTTCAGTCCTCTTTAATTTTGAAATTAAGTAAATTAGTCCCTCTAAAAAAATTGGAACAATTTAACTCCTGCAATTTTAAAAGTGAGCAATTAAGGACAATTAATCACAACGTTAAAGTCTTTTGTCAATTATGCATAATTTTGATTGTTATAATAACCATTTTAGCCCTCGATGTTTACATATCTTGTTAATTTGGTCTTGATTTTAGAAAATTCAACAAATTTAGCCTCAATATTTACAAAAAATATTGCAAGTTAAATTTGTTAAATCATGACCAAATTGATAGAATTTATAAATTATGAGAGCTAAATTTGTTATTATATCAGTTAAATTCATGTAAAATTGACGAAACATATTAATGCTCCGATTATATTGTCCTTATTTTCTATTTTCGAAATTATAGGATTAAATTGTTCTAATTTTTGTGAGAGTAACTAATTTACTCAATATCAAAATTGAAAGAAACCGGGAAGTCTTTTTACCTTTTCCGGGTAGGGATTTAAATTAGGGGTGTGGATTGTAATGAATATGGATAATGGAGAGAGTTCATACCTCGAATAACTGGAACTTGAAGGAGATTACGTAAAACGCATCGGTTCTTTACGTAGTTTTGCACCCTTGGACCTTCAAACAGTTCGTTTTCGATGAATCTTTGAATCAGGACTTGAAACTGTTGAAATTCACAAGCAACTTCATTAAATCTACGTAAACTATAAGGATCAGTTTCCCATATTTCCATGGCTTTCTCATATTGCCAATGAAGAATTTCCCAAGAAAGACAAAGTTGGCCTACGTAGACCATTTCTAAATCACTGTGGAGCTCCTTGATGAACTTGGTGGTGGGGTCGAAATTGGACTTTTTTCGGCGTCGGAGCCTCAGGTTTTGGTGAAGAAGAGATGTAATTGCTGGAGACGATGATTTGTGGGTTGAAATTGATTGAAGTGGATCTTTTGAGTGAAGAAAGCCTATGAATTGCCAAAGAAAACACCCATGGATGCCTTACTTTACATGAAACTTAAAATACAATTTAATGAAAAAAAAATTGAAAAGCCTATACATAATCATAACCAAATTTATTTAATATAACCTCATCATCTGTCTGTTTTACGATTTAAGACTAATTTTAATTGGATACGACTAGTATACTTTAACGTATATATATTTTCTTTATGCAACATTTCCAAGTTGTCTTCTTTCTGCCATTTACATTTTAATTATTGTGAATTTAGTTGTAATTAGAAAAGTTAGGTAAAGCATTCCCATACTAAGTCGGTTCTTAAATGGAAGCTACCCTCAATTCTAAAAGGTTTGGTTCCATAGCACCGAAGATGGATAGCACCTTCAATGGGCTAAAAGTACTATCTAAAAGCATTCCTTTAGGGAAAAAAATAATAATAATAATTTACTATTTAGTCCTTCAAATATATAAAATAAAAAATAAAAAATTCAATATGAATTTAAATAATTTAAATTCAAAAAGAGATAGCAATCGAGTAGGACGTGTAATTGTCTAGCTATTTTATCGATCACACTTATTTTTAATCGTAGAAATGAATAAAATTTTTAATAAAAAAAATTAGTTTATATTTTTATTTAATGTAGAAGAATTAAATTACTTTATTTTTTAATAAAAGAGAAAAATAATCCCTAACAAGTAATTAAATTTGGGGAAGGAAAAAGAAGCTGACCTATTGCATACATCTTCTGGTAATTCAAGATGTCAAATTTCCTCATCCTCTCTCTGTAACTTTTATACAACTTGTGAAGATCACTCATTCTGTCAACATGTTGAAACTTCTCATCAATCTTCCATGGCTTCAAATCTTCCATTACTTTTGGAGACTCTGATTCTTCCAATATTGTAGGCAACCCTGTTGCTCTTACCTTTTTCAACTCCATTTTTAGCTGTTCTATCAAGTGTTGATGTTCCCACAATGTTTCCAACTCATTTGAATCTGAACTATGATCCAAAGCATTTGCACATTCATTGCCATTAACAACTTCCTTGGATTCCTCCTCCATTATACCACCATCTTCCTTTGTTACTTCTTCAATGATAACAGCTTCTTCATCCTTGATGTTTTCTTCCAAGAAATCTTGTTTTGGAAACAACCCATTGTTGGAATCAGTATATAATTCCTTGACACAAAAGCTTATATCATTTGGATTCTCCATTGTAAATTCGAAATCATTCCTTGAATTGAACTCATACTTGTTTGTGCTAGTTGAAGGATCAGTTTCCATGCCAATATCTCTAAACTTCTTGCTGAATTCTTCAAAAGTTTGAGTTTGAAATTGAAACTTGAAAACCAACTTTGGTGATTCAATCTCTTCAAATACTTCACTTTCTTCATCCTTCAATTCAATAGCATCAAGCATAGCTTCCTCTGGTTTAAGCTTACATATTGGAGTCCTGAAAGCATAAAAAATTCCATTATAAAAAAATAATTTTCATTGTTTAAAACACAAAGTGAGGTCAAAATTGGTTTCAGTACCCGGAGAAAACTTTGCTGAAGAAATCAAAAAGAGAGAAGAACAGAGCAGAGATGGAGACCAACAAAAACCCACCAAAAGTGAACATTTTTTGAAAGAGAAATACATTAAAAGAAACCATATTCATCATATCAAAATGGGTATTCATCAAAAACTTGTTTAAGGGACCCATTAATATAAACTTCTTCAAGTTGAAGCAAAAAAAACAGAGTCCATAGGAACTCTGATTTAAACTACGAATTTTTTTTGATTCAAAGTAGACTTTTCACCTATAAGAAGAGAAACCCATAACCCAAAAACATGATGGAATTCAAGATTTTGAATGAGAATTAGGATCAAACGAAGTTGAAATCTAACCTAATTAAGTGAGATTTAACGTGATAAAAATCAAGAAAATAACATGTGAGCTACTAAGGAGTTGTTCTTATTTGGAGCTAATCTTTGGTTGCTTAAAACCATGGGATTCAGAGGACCGTTATATATGAGAGATTTCAAGAGAAAGAAGAAGAAGATAATGATTTAGTTGAAAGGTCGGTTTTTGGCTTTGTATTAGTGTGCAAAGTTTGTGAGTAAGAAAGAGAAGAAGAAAGGAAGGAAAATTGGGTTAAATTTAATGTTTACGCCTTTTAATTAAGTTTTTATTAATTTAACTTTTTAGGGCTCAATTTGGAAGTTTAGGTTAGGGGGATAATAATTAGTTGCAAGAAATTTTGACCATGTAATAGGGAAATTAAGGCTAGAATTGGGTGTTAGGCTTTGTGATTTAAGTTTCCTAATTAATTTTCTTTAAAAAGAAGAAAAATAGGAAGTAACAATGTAGAAAGAAACTTGCTAGTTATGGTAGAAATTGATATACCCTTCTAATGAAAAGGGTAAGGGCACCTTGGTTGAAATTGTTGGCACTTTTAGATCGAAATTATTTTCCTAGAATTTCTTTGACCCTTCCTTTGGTTTTTTCCTTTTTGTAATTAAGGGTTAAGAGGGAGGGTTTCAAGTAATTAACTACAAAATCAGTTAAAAACACTATTAAATTGCCTTAAGTAATCAAGTTCGAGATCTACTATGTATAATTATATGTGTACCAATTCTTAGTTCGTTTGTATTATAATTGTTTAGTTTTACTTGATAATTATTTAAACAGTTCACTTATATTAATTTAATACTTGTAGTAACTCGAATTTTGAAAATATTTTATAAAAATGCAAGTTTGAAGTGTTTATCTCCATATACATATCATCTAAACTAAAACTACTTTATATATTGTATTGTAAGGCATGGGAAAGACATGAGAAATAAGTAAGGAACTTTTAGAAAAAGCATCAAGTTTGTGCTTTCTTTTCATTTTGCCACACAAAAACATATATCATGCATGATCAGCAAATAGGCATAAAACTTTAGGATGGGGTCAATATTTGCCTTCAAAACCTACCCCTATCTGTAAAATTATATCACTAATTTCAATCCCCAAACTAGTATCTTAAAAAAAAATCTTATTAATATTTATCCGAATATGCGTACACAAACATACACGTATATTTAAGAAAAAGGGAATAGGAACGAAGCCTTGGTAAAGTTAGCAAAGATAGAAATTTTGAGTCTTGAGAGTATCTAAGTTTGAAATTTATCATGCGCAATTATTTACAAAGGTCTTTAAGTCCCATTATGTATAGTTACTAAATAGACAAATTTTGGAAACTGCTTTTAAATTTAAAAGTACTTTTAAAGTCATGAGCAATGCTAAACAAAATATTAGCAAATGAATTATAATAAATTAATTTTTATATTCTTATTGAAATATTATAATATTAACCATTTTAAATATTATTTAAATATATATTTTTTTACTTTACAACATCATATTTAAAATAAATATTTTATTTCTCAAAAAAATTAACAACTATATTAAACAATTAAATCTTAAATTAAAATTTTTAAAAATAATTTATATGCATATTATTGTTTCATATAAATTGATAATTGAGAAAAGCACAAATATTGCACGTGTAAAGTAGGTTTTAGTACAAAAATACAAGAAATGCATGAATGTAGATGAAACACTGATAAAGTTAGATAAAACATCAATTCTCTCAACAATTCAAAATTTACATAAATAGAGACATCTAGTGAAAATGTTGTTTGGTTCTAAATTTTTTTGAAATAATCAAAATTTTACTATTAATATTATGTAAATTTAAGTGGCGGAGTTAAAAAAATTTTTTGGGTTGAAATTAAATTATATATTTTTATAATAGTAAAAATATAATTTTATCATTTTAATAGTCTATATCTTTATAATTTTTAAAAGATTAAATTAATTTTTTATATTTTTTAAGAGTCAAAATATAATTTTCTCATTACTAATTTAAAATTTTATAAATTATAAAAGACCTAAATTAAAAAACGAGTATTTTAAGGACTATGACCCTGGTTCTCTTAGTGGCTTCGCCACTGATAAACCTAATTAGGTTATTTTATAATTTAGCTTTCTTTTGGTTAAATTTGGACTATTTTACAAATAAGAAATTATTACTTAACTATACCAATAGCACTTTCATGCAGATTGACTTGAAAATTGCCGCCAAAGCTTTAAAATATTAAATATATATAAATAAAGGACAAAGGAATTTTTTTTTAATTTATAAAGCTTGAATCAAAAGAATGTTAATTAATCTATTACGGTTAAAATATGCCACAAGTCTTTATAGTTTCTGTAAACTTAGAATTTAGTCCTTCTACTTTTATTTCTTGTATTTAGTCTATTTATTTTTAAAATTTTAAAATTTAGGTTTATTATAACATCAATTTTTTTAGTTACATTCTACCAGTGAGTTTTTTTTTCATTTTAAAATGTCATATCAACAAATTTAAAAAAAAAGAAGTTAAAAATTAGACTTAAATTTTGAAATCTAAAAAGTAAATAGACTAAATTCTTGGAAACAAAAATATAAGAATTAAATTTTAAATTTGTTAAGAATATTAGGATGTATGACATATTTTAACCATCTATTATATATTTAATCATATGTGTGACCAAAATGAGATTATTTTAAAATGTGAATTGCGACAAAATGTGGGTTTCAGAAGTATAAATTGAACCAAAAATATCATATTCTTGCAATATTAAATAGTAGATTTGGTTTTGCAAGAAAACATGCATGATTGCATGTTTACGTGTGAGATTTGATGTTTCAATTTCCTTAGTTTATTTGAATTAAATGTTAAAAGTCTTAATTTTATATGAAACAATCAATCCATTGCAAGTAATATGATGAATAAGATGTTTAATTAATTTAAAAATTGTAGATCACAATTGGTAGAATTACACACCTTTAGTGCATCATATTAATCTAATAAAAATAATTTATATTTGATGTATAATTTATACATTATCAGTAAACCAGATGGTGACAGATCATTTAAAATAAAGTTAAAGAGGATATAATTTTTAAAAAAATCCTGATTATGTGTGATCATTTGAATTATCGACACTGCTTAGAATTATACACCATTAGAGCATTAAATATTAACCCAATCACAAATACATGTGTTTGATGCACTTGCAATGTATAGTTTCATGTACTATTAGTGAATTAGATTATGACACATTATTTAAATGAAATTAAGATGATTTTTTCTTAAAAAAATTGTCATTTGGATCATTGATATTGTATAGAATTATACATTGATCAATGCCTTAAATATTAATCCAATCAAAAGGATTTATATTCGATGCATTACCAGGTTATATTTTATACATTGTTAGTGAACAAGACGATAATACATCATATAAAATGATGTTAAGAGAATTTATGTTTTAAAAAATTGGATGATGTGTCACCATCTGGTTCATTGACATTGTGTAGAACTATACCTTGTTATTGTAATAAATATTAACCCAATTAAAAGGATTTATATTTCATGCATCGATAACATATAATTTTATACATTGTTAGTGAATCATCTAAAATGAAGTTGAAATAATTTATTTATTTTTAAATTAAATGATGTGCCATTCGAATTACTAAGAAAAGCAAACAATTATATGAGAAATTATTTTATGGACATTTCTTACTACATTTTCTATGGTTCATTTCCAATTATTTAATGATATTTTAGCAATTTTGTCCATGTCATTAACACATAATTTTGGTATTTTTTAAATCATGAACCCTAAATCTCAAATCCTAAACTTTAAACACCAAACCTTAAAACATAACCTTAAACCCTAAACTACAAACCTTGAACATTGAACCCTAAACTCAAACCCGAACCATGAACCCTAAATCTTGAATAATATGACTGTCATTGCATGAGATAAATTATATATATAATAGCTATTTTCATCTTCATCGATTTTAGTGAATAAATAATAAATCAACGATTAAAGAATTAAGTATACAATAACATTCTAATAATTAATATGGCTTTAGAGACGACACCAATTATAGTGATGACATTAATAAGTCTTTTAAAGGTTACATATATTAATTTAAATTAGAACATCGTTAAAATTGTATGACTCGAATCCCATTACTTATTAAAGAAAAAAATATAGTGGCAAAATAAAGAGACCATATCACACAAGCAAAATTCATATAGAATTACACCTCTTTTATTTAACATTGATTAGAATAAATTTTTTTAAAACTTTTAAATAGATGTAGTCGAAACTCTTATTGTATCATTCGTTTTTCAATATTAGTAATTTTTTCCCTTGCCCATGATCTTTTTTCCAAAAAGGTTTCTACATAAAATATATATATATTTTTTACGATTATTCTATTATTATTATCTACGTCTATTATAACAAACGCTAGAAACAATTTTTAAAATAAAAACTTTAAGTTGAGTACTTTTAATAACCTTATTTATGTGATAGCTTAAATTGTTGGAAATTTAAAATTTCAATATTTAATATATACATTTACTTTTAAATTTTATAAATTATTGTTATCTCAATAAATGAAGTTATACCAAAGATATTAATGAGCGGCAAAACACTTGTAGAGTCTAATCCTTGGGGCTTATAAAAAAGTGAAAATTGCAGTAGCTAAAAGATATTAGTACAAAAATAAAGAGTAGCCACATCTGTATGTCGGCTAATTGGGAAAAGTTCCACACGTTTTGTTAAAAAGGAAAAAAAAAAGAGAGTAAGAAATATGACTTGTAGTTGAGCAAAAAGTCAATAATAAGTGCAAAGTGTCGCATAAGCAAGGAAATTTAATTTGGAAGTTTCTTGTTGCTGCTTCATTTATGTTCAAATTTGAAAGGAGGAAAGAATTCTAAGGATCTTCCATGTCCCACAAATTTTGACCTTTGTTATTGTAGGAAATACATAATACTTGGGGTCAAATCATTAAGAGATAATGAAATTTTTTATTTTTATTATTTATATTTTCTAAATTTGGTTTATATTTTTTTAGGTTAAATTTAGCATTCAATCTTCTAAAAAAAAGTCGAATTTGATCATTAACTTTTTAAAAAGAATCAAATTATTATTTTTAATAGAAATATTGATTAAAACATTAATTTATCAAATATGGCATCTCTCGTGGTAATTCATTGCACTTACTTTTTTTTGGATTTTTTATAATTGTTTTTTGTGAATATTTTTATAATTTTAAATTATTTTTTGATGATATATAAGATAAATAATATCATGTCAACATAAAAGACATATGAACAGCCACACGGTTGTCACGCCAATATCGTTACAAAATTAATGTTTTAGTCAGTATTTTGTATTAGAAAAAGTGATTTGGCTCTTTTAAAAAAATTAATGGTTAAGTGTAACAAAAAAAAAGAATCAGAGTTATATCAAGAAAAAATATAAACACGAAAAACTAAATTTATTATTATATTGATGATTTATTCTACTAGATTTTAAATCAAAGACATCTTTTCATGTAAAAAGTCCTGAAATAAAAAAAAGTTTTTGTTTTCTTTTGGTATAGTTGGAAAAAACCCATTTTCTTAAATAGTTCATTTGATCATTTTCCAAGGCAATATATACTTATTTCAATTAAGCACTAAAAAATGTTTTTCTTTATTATTTTATATTCAAAATAAAATCTTTGTTAATTTTAAATTGAGTAATTCTACAGGGTAACATCTAAGGTTAGACATTCTTTGGTGGGATCTGATGGTGTAACATCTCGAGATAGGGCTTGGGAGTTTGGGCCAAGCAAACAGGTATTTGCTAGTGGTTTGGCGAGTCGGTATCCGCCAAAAGATTTATTTAGCATAGTTCGCCAACAGATTTGCCAAACAGTGTATATCAAAAGACATGTAAAGAAGGGTACACCAATAGTCTTGACGAGTTGAGTACATTAAGTAAGTTTGGCGAACTAGGGTACGCCAGTATAAGTCGAGTTATACCTGAATTAGGAAGTTGACTTGTTTTCTTCTTAGGATACTATTCATGCACATAACTTTTTCCTAAGTCAATGAGGGTTTCCTAATAGTACTGAAACACTTAGTGCCTATAAATTAAGCCCTTTCCACTAAAAAATTCTCTCATCAATTATTTTGTGTCAAGACTCTACCCAGAACCTAGCTCTTAGAATCCAAGGTAAGACTCTGCTTTATTAGGGTTAATTGTCTAGAACACTAGGTTCGCTCGTTTGTTTGAATTTAATGTGTTTTATTTATTAAAGTGATATGTGTATGTTTATGTGTGTCACGAACCAACTGGACTATCTACCAACAAGGTTAAGGGAAAAACAAAAGTTGTTTAAAGTTCACAATAATCAGTGAGTGTTCAGGGATCGCCACTTGTATGTGCGAACCTTGGTATTATTTAGGAGCTTAGGGTTTTTAACTAAATTCCAAGTGCAAATTCTTCTTTAAAGCTCTGTTTATAACTATGTTTTAACTCATGTTTTCATGCAAGCTTTCTTTGTGAGCTCTATGTTGGATATAATGGCATACCATAGGATTATGAATACTCACCTTTATGTTTTATGTTTTGGGTATTGAAACCTTGGGACAGATTGGAGAGGTAAGGGAATGTCGAGCTATGCTCCATTCAATGGGACATGTTAGTGTGTTGGAGAGTGTTTAGCCTTGTGCTACACTTTTGGAACATGTTAAGGACTCATTGAGTGATCCCGAGACGTTATAAGGTGATCTGCTTACCCAACAAGAACAAACAAGTGAATAAGATTGTGTTTCTAAAATCCAAAGTTTTATTTAAGCTATCTAACTGTGAGTGTTTGTGAAACAGGCTTCACACTGGTATGGCGAACTCTATTTCCAATTTAGAGACCACGCCTTTATTCTATTTAGCTTATGTTTTGTATTGTAATGTGGTTATTCTTTCCTATTTATTCACTAAGTTCACAAGAACTCACCCAATTCTTTTCTTTACATCGTAGACAATTAGATCGCAAAGTAAGCTGGTATGAAGCGAGTGATCCAAGTGAAGTATAAACTCTGGAAAGGAACCAGCGAACCATAGACAAAAAGGCAATATGGGGATCTATTTGGGCTTAGTGATATTATATGACTTCGCCATTATTATAGGATTTAATTTCCTTATGTTTATAACTTAAATCTTGCAAACCAATAAAGCCACGTAGATTAATACTTGATTAATTGATTATTGTTGTGCGGAAGCGTGTATAAGAGTAAAATTATTGTACTGAAAAATCACACTAAGTTCAATTCCCAGGAAAGAGAGGTGGATCACGATGATCACTTAAGTACTACGTCTTTCCTAGCCAGAATATCCCTCTATCGTAATCTAATAGCACAATAAATTACTACAATCACACTTACAAAAATATGCAAAAATAAACAATAAAAAACACCAGAATTCTAATGAGGTTCAGCAAATTTTTCCTACGTCCTCGGGCATTACCAAATATATTTCACTCCAAAATACAAGTGAAAATTTACAAAGAGGGAGAAAGAACAGTGCTTTAAGTAGAGAATAACAAATATGGGATGAAGAAAATGAGAAATGGTTAGGCCTGTTTATAGTTAAGGTTCATGGATCAACTTGCAAAGTCCCTATACAATTAAGGACCAAAATTGCAATTATCCCATGCCAAATTTCAAACCAAATTTCGATGCCTTAAATGTTCTGATTTCTGGTGCCAATTTTCTGACACCAATATCTTTGACTTTTCAAAGATATGGTAGCTACTAATAATCTCCACCTTGAAGATTTGATTAGGATAGTCTTATCTTTACACAATTCTTTCTGCCTTTGCCAATAATACTTGATAGTGCCTTCTTCAACTGTTAAACTTGCAGGATATTGATCAAGTTCAAACAATGTTCGAACTTGGTTGCTGTTACCACCTTGGTCATCATATCTGCGGGATTATCTGCAGTCTTGATCTTCTAAAGACAAATTTTCCCCTCATCAATAATTTCCCACACAAAATGGAATCGTAAGTCGATATGCTTTGTACGTGCATGATAGACTTGATTCTTTGCTAAATGAATAGCACTTTGACTATCACAATACACGTTAATATGCTCCTGAACCAATCCTAAGGTTTTAACCATACCTTGTAACCAAATAGCTTCCTTTACAGCCTCTGTTACAGCCATGTATTCGACTTCTATGGTTGAAAACGCAACTGTAGACTATAGTGTAGACTTCCAACTTATTGGTCCTCCAGCAAGTGTAAACACATAACCAGTGGTTGATCTTCGTTTGTCCAAATCACCGGTATAGTCAGAACCAACGTACCCGATAACACCTTTACCAAGTGTATTATTCTACTTAAATAGTAATCCAACATCCACGGTCTTCTGTATATACCGTAGAATCCATTTCACAGCTTTCCAATGTCTTTTTCCAAGATTATGCATATACCTGCTCACTATACTAACTACCTGTGAAATGTCGGGTCTTGTAAACACCATTGCATACATCAAGCTACCTACTGCATTAGAATACAGAACTTGCAACATGTATTCTCGTTCCGTATTCATCGAAGGAGATAGTTGTGCAGAAAGCTTGAAATGAGTAGCCAACGGGGTGCTTACAGGTTTTGTCTGCTCGTTCATGCCAAACTGCTGTAAAGTACTATTGATTTTGTCATCCTTTTGTGAATCCTTGTACTTTAACATGGTTGATTCATCAAAAGTCACATCTCTGTTGAAGACAATCTTCCTTGTATCAGGACACCAGAGACGGTATCCTTTTACTCCACCAGTTATACCCAAGAATAATGCTTTCTTTGCTCTTGGGTCTAACTTAGATTCTTTTACATGATAATATGCAATGGAACCAAAAACATGTAAAGAATCATAATCAGTAGCAGATTTACCAGTCCACATCTCCATAGGAGTTTTTTCATTTATTGCAGCTGATGGCAAAAGGTTAATTAGATGGCACGCGTATGTAACTGCCTCAGCCCAAAATTCTTTGCCCAATCCAGCATTGGACAACATACATCGAACTTTCTCCAGTATAGTCTGATTCATACGTTTTGCCACCCCATTCTGTTGTGGTGTATCCCAAACAGTGAAGTATCGTACAATGCCCTCATCTTGACATACTTGTAGAAATGGGTCATTTTTGTACTCAGTACCATTATCTGATTGAAGTCGTTTGACCTTTCGACCAGTCTAAGTTTCCACCATCTTCTTCCATTTCAAAAATGCATCCAATACTTCACTTTTTCTTTTCATTAGATACACCCATACTTTTCTTGAATAATCATCAACAAAAGTAACAAAATAGTGCATACCTTCCAAAGAAGCCACTTTGGTAGGTCCCCACACATCACTGTGAACGTAGTCCAGAATTCCTTTCGTATTGTGAATTGCTGAACCAAATTTTACCCACATCTGCTTGCCCAGAACACAATATTCACAGAATTCCAATTTGCAAGAAGTTGTACCTTTCAACAAGCCTTTCTTCACCAAAGTTTGCAAAGCTTTTTCACTAGCATGTCCCAATCGCATATACCATAACCTGGTAGCCTCTAAATCCGCATCTTTCGCAGAAACTGTTAATGTTGATCCAATAACTGTACTTCCATTTAAAAAGTACAAGTTATTTATTCTTATGCCTTTCATCACCGTCAATTCCCCGGCTACTACCTTTAGTAATCCATCTCTCAAAGTGATTGTGAGCCCTTTAGATTCTAGGGCCCCTAATGAGATGAGATTTTTCTTCAAGCTAGGTACGTAGCGAACATCTGTCAAGACTTGGATTGAGCCATCGTAATTCTTCAATTGGATTGTACCCATTCCCATTGTCTTACAAGCACTATCATTGCCCATAAGAACAACTCTACCTTTTAGTTCTTTAAGACTAGAAAACCAGTCCTTATTAGGAAACATATGGTAAGTACATCTCAAATCTAAAATCCACTCATCCGTATGACATGCCATTACCATGCCGACCAAGATAAAGTCTGACTCCTCATCATGCTTCGCTACATATACATTAGAAATAGCCTTGCCCTTTTGTAACTTAGGACAATTCTTTTTTCAATGCCCTTTTTCACGACAAAAGGCACATTCATCTTTGGCGGGTCTCCCTTTGGACTTTCTCCTTCTATCAGGTTTGCTACTGCGTGAACTATCTCTTACTGTTAAGGCTTCTGCTATTGTATCTCTGTGATCTCTTTTATCTTTCTTTTGAGTCTCAGATCTATACAACGCACTACAGACTGCATCAAATGTGATTGTGTCCTTCCTATGAAGCAATGTGGTGGTAAGATGATCATATTCATCAGGAAGAGAATTCAACAACAATAATGCCTTGTCTTCATCTTCAAATTTCTCATCCAAATTTAGCAAGTTTGCTAAAATTTTATTGAATGAGTTCACATGGCCATTCATCGACATACCGGGAGCATACATGAATCGAAAAAGTTTCTTTTTCATATAAACCTATTTTCTAGACTTTTCGTTAGAAACCTTTCTTTCAGTGTATCTCATAACTTCTTCACTGAAGTCTCCCTCATGACAGAGTACTTCTGCTCTTTGGCCAAACATAGGCGGATTGTACCACACGCCTATCTATTAATCTTGGCCCACTCCTTATCATCCATCTTGTTAGGTTTTTCTTCAAGGGCTATATCCAGCTATTGTTGACATAAGACATTTAGGATCTCACATTGCCACATACCAAAATTATTGGTACCATCAAATTTCTCTACTTCAAATTTTGCATTGGTCATAGTAGTCCTTGCTGATGATGATGCCTCTGCCATTTTTCTCCTCAATCCCAATTACTGTATACATGAACAGTGCCGTATACGTGAATAGTGCCATAAATGGTCGTATTCCCCAAGTACAAATCTAGCTCTGATACCAATTGTTGCACGGAAGCGTGTAAAAGAGTAAAATTATTGCACTAAAAAATCACACCAAGTTCAATTCCCAGGAAAGAGAGGTAGATCACGATGATCACTTAAGTACTAGGTCTTTCCTAACCAGAATATCTCTCTATCGTAATTTAATAGCATAATAAATTACTACAATCACACTTACAAAAATATGCAAAAGTAAACAATAAAGAACAAAAGAACTTTAACGAGGTTCAGCAAATTTTGCCTACGTCCTCGGGCACTACCAAATATATTTCACTCCAAAATACAAGTGAAAATTTACAAATAGGGAGAGAGAACAATGCTTTAAATAGAGAATAACTAATATGGGATGAAGAAAATGAGAAATGGTTAGGCCTATTTATAGTTAAGGTTTAGGGATCAACTTGCAAAGTCCCTATACAATTAGGGACCAAAATTGTAATTATCCCATGCCAAATTTCAAACCAAATTTTGGTGCCTTAAATGTTCTGATTTCCGGTGCCAATTTTCTGACACCAATATCTTTGACTTTTTAAAGATATGGTAGCTGCTAATAATTATGTTAATTTCCATTCAATATAAATACGATACTATGCTATTTCATTCTCCCTTATATGCGAGCTCATGTCTATATACTTCAAATCTTACCTGATTTAAACTCTAAACCCAAAAAGTTGTATTGCACTATTCTGTTTAATCTAAACCGCCTAGTTAAGCCAAAAAATTGTTGCAAAGTACTTGTACAAATGACCCCCTATATGTGTTTCTGAACCCTGATATATAAGCATATAAAACCTTGTATGAGGAACCCCGAAAAGAATGTCGAATCATGTAAGCCTTGCAATAAAATAACTAGAATGGTACCTTAACAGACTAACTATCATTAGAATAACGTCCACCCTCGCCTACTTCATCATCCAATGTATTATACTCTTAATCACTTATTTCACCAACAATTGAGGTTTTACTAGTATCAACACTGAACATTTGCCAAGTTCAAAAATTATGTCCAACTTTTCCACATCTCGAAGATGTATAGCTTCTTTTCTTTTACTCTCGCTTCCTTAGAATCTAACCATTTCTCTTACAAGGGTTTTCAACCCTTGCATCTTTATTGGACCATTTGTTATTTGATTTTGAGGAAGCATGCAAAGTTGTAGTCATCTTAGCCAAAACTCTTGCAACTCATTCAAACTCTTCTTGAATTTTTGAGGTAGTGTACAAAACATGATTAAAAAGGAAAATTAATAATCCTTGTCACAATTTCTCTATTGCATCACTATCGGTACCAGAATAGATCGATGACAAATTGACATATCTGTTATTTTTTGTCCAACGATTCATTATGCACGACGCTGATATTTACTTCATATGCCCAACTTTCATCACAAACATATAATGCTTGCTAGGAAACTGTTCAGTTTCAAACATTCTCCATGAACATCTCATTGTGCCATTTGATAAATAGTAACATAACTTTGTCTCCTTATCAAGATGCAAATACCGAATCAATGTATACATTCTCCTATTCCAATCTATTTCTATAGCATTCCCTTTTTAAATTATTATATCTTTCCTCCTTGATTGTTATAGAATCGCTTGAATGAATTTTTGATAACTTCAACTACATGTTTCTAGATTGGTTGAATGAAGATTGTGGTCACAGGCTCACTTTGCGTCCTATCAAAATCTATTTTGACTTCCAACGTTTGCATGCTTGCTACAACATTATCGATCGAATATAAAAATCGAAGAAATGATCCATTTCTCTTGATATATTTTTTTAGGAATGAGTTGCACCCTACACATATAGATGTTATTTCATACATCTAAAGAATTTACCTATTAGAAAATCTAGCCTCTGCATACATTTCTTGTTATATGCCTCCATAATCTATGGATGATTTTATATGTTATGTGTCTCAACCATGTTCTTCCACTCTTTGTCAAATTGTTCTTCCATCCACCATGAATATATGCATCTTTTAAATGCCTTTAGAACTTCAACTTTGTGGCTATAAGAGACAACATTCCTTTGTACGTGCAAGACACAAAGCCTATGGTTAACTTTTTCCATAATTGGTTTCAATACTAAATGCATTGCCCAGTCCCCATTCGTAACCATTGACACTAGCTTCTTCATTCTTATGCATCGTGCTAACTAATTCAGAACCCAACGAAAACTATCATGTTTCTCATATGACAATATTGCAAATGCAAAAGTTATTGTTTGGTGATGATTGTTCACTCCAACAAATACCAATAATGGGAGATCATATCTTTTATTCTTGTATGTCATGTCAAATGCAATAACATCTCTAAAGAATGTGTAACCTGTCTTGTTGCAAGAGTCGGCCCAAAATATATTTTGAAGTCAGTTGTCCTCATCCTTGGTATAATTCATGTACAAACCAAGATCATTTGTTCTTTTCAACTTAAAAATATTCTAAAGAAGCATTTGCATCCCCATGTTTGATTGCTTTCATCGACTCCGCTTGCAACAAGTAAATAAGAACTTTTTTCCTGAAGCTTATTTTCTCATATCCCCCAACTTGGCCAGTGAAGAAAGACATCTTTGAGGAAGGTTGGATTTCAGCTCATTCAGCCTTTGTATCGACTAGATCTTTATGAAATGACTTTATCAGGTTCTTCTGTGCATGATGTACAACCAATTCATGTTTGTGCTTTTTAACTAACTTTGTAACAACCCATCTACTTTTACACTTTTTGAACGCCACTCGCATATTTGCTTCACACCCAATCCGAGTTATATTTTTAGACTTTTGACTCATTTTATCATTGTTGTTGTATTTCTCCGACCACTCCCCTTCTTATTATAGTACAAATACTTAGCAACAACATCCCTAGTTTTTGGCACATTATATCATCATTTCAAAAGAATATTTAGGTAAATTTGTAATCTAGTCCCTATACTTTTTCTTTTTTAGCAATTTAATTATTTTTCTTTTATTTTCTTTGGCTTAAATACATGTTTGGTCCATGAATTTGGCATCTTCTCCCAAATTAATACTTATGGTTTATAAATTTTTATAAATATAATATTTTAAAAAACTATAAAAATCATAAATGTTTCAAAAAATTACAGTATATAGTCACCTTTCTTAGCTTTTGGACTACAATCTTGTTGATGGCAGGTAATTGCTTGACAACATAAATGAGTTTCAAATAAAATTAAACTGTGCTTAGTGTTCATCTATCAAGTCTTACTAACACCACACTTCTAAGAGTATTTGGTTCCCTTTTTTTTCCTAAAGAAACCATTTGAGAAGAAATCAACTTCAACGTTTTAGTGAGCTTTCCAATGGTGGGTGGAAACTTATCCTCAATGCTGTAATTTACCAAATAAAGCTATACGATTTCTTTAGCTTTAAAATATGATCATAGAACTGAGTTTGATCAGAAGGAGATTGATAACGTTTCTGTTGAAGCTTTTTTTACCTTTAGCCTTTTAAAATTAGATATGTGATGTACCTTATATTTGACACTTTTTGCTTGTTAATTCCTTTGTCTTGTGAATTTTTCACTACTTAATTGGTTGTATTTGATTTATTTCTTGTGTAGTGAACCCAATACTGGAAATGGCAACAAAAAGACGTAATCTGCAGTTTTTTTTTCTTTTTATTCTGTCACAGTTGGAGTCGTGGGCACGACGCTTATTCTGTCACGGCTGGAGTCGTGGGCACGATGCTGGGCACGATGCGGATCTGACGTGGCAAATCAGAAGTCAACACGGGGAATATTCTGGAAACAACTTATCTTGATCTATTGACGTGATTTGGGGGATTTTGGATTTTATTTTCATAATTTTATAGATATTATCTTATCTTTTTTTGATTAGTTTTCCTTGTTGATTTGGGAATTTGAAGCCTATAAATACCCACCTTGGGGTAAGGCTAAGTATCTCTTGTCTTTTGTTCTTATTGCTACTTTGTTTTCATTTTAATAAAATTTTCTTCTTTATTTTATTTCTACTTTACTTTATTTTATTTTATGTTTTTACATTATCAAAACATGTTAAGCATGATAATCAATATCATGTTTGGCTAATTTTTCTCAAGCCAAGAGCTAGTACGAATCAATTCCTCGCGTGAGAATTGAATATTGCTTAAATCCCTTCGGGATACATTTTCCTCTTTCTGCTTAGATAGTTTGGCAATCGGCCTTACTAAAATTTTTAAACGTTTTTCAAATCAAAAAGGATCCGTTGGTCTGGAATCGTTTAATTTTACAGTTGGGAGGAAGGATCGGCCTGTGGCATTTCGACTTCCTATGAACACTCTTAGCAGCGGTCCGCTAAGGAAAGACGAGATCGGAAATGATTCTTGATAAGACAACTTCCGAGTTGGGCTTTTCCTGTTTTAAAACAAAGTATTTTAATGGCGATAGACGTGGTAGATTTACTTAAGAATCGACTTTCGAAGATAGACTTGGGAAGATCGGTTACATGAGAGAAAAACAAGTTACGATGGGTTGGGCCTCGTAGACTGTAACCGACATGAATCTCGGAGCAAAAATCTATTTTCGATGATCGTGGGAATTGACGAAACTAGCTCGAGGCGACTCTTATACTCAACTTAATCTTTCATCTTCTTTATTTTATTGCTTTTATTTTAATACATCTTTCTTTGCACTTTTACTTGTTTATTTTATTTTCTTGTTACTTCTCAAATCACCTTTTTTTTATTTTCCATTTTAGCTCCTAGGTCGAGAACAAGAAAGTTAATCAAAAATTCCATTAAACTCCCTGTGGATCGACCATCTTCCACTATTCTACCTTTTTATTTATTTATTTTATTTTTGAAGAGGTTTATTTTATTTTGATAGGCAAAACGACGCTTGTCAAAATTGGCGCCGTTGCCGGGGAGTTTTATTTTCGGCAATTATTGATTATTTTGTTTGATTTTTATGACCAGGAGAAACCCGGGGACTCTAGTTCAATATAACCCAAAAATTGAAGCAAGCGCTCGTAGAAACCACGGTCAAACACTTCGACGAAAGAAGCAGCAAGAGCAAAGAGAACGACAATCCAATCTGGAATCTACTTCTACGACACCACCACGTGAACCGGAACAAACTCCCAACGAAAGACCATCTCCCAACACCACTAATCCAATAACAAATCCCACGTTTAAACCGGAGCAAATGGCGAACCAAACCATTAGAGAGCTTGCCGCCGCCCCCGCCGTACAACCGCTCTGCATTACCTTTCCTCAAGGGACTACCCCTTTTCAACTCAAAACAGGGTTAATTCATCTCTTCCCTACATTCAACGGTCTTCCTAGTGAAAGCCCACATAAACATCTCGCCGAATTCCACATGGTGTGTAATAGCATGAAGCCGCAAGGAGTCTCAGAAGACCAAATCAAACTAAGGGCATTTCCTTTTTCTTTAGCCGGAATGGCTAAGGAATGGTTATTTTACCTTCCGCCTAACTCAATAACCATATGGGCTGAACTATCTCGTGTTTTCCTTGATAGGTATTTTCCAGCGGCAAAGGCGAGCGAGCTTAGGCGAAGCATTTTGAGAATCCAGCAAAGGAGCGATGAATCTCTCTACGACTACTGGGAGAGGTTCAAAAAGTTATGCGCAAGTTGCCCGCAGCATGGCCTATCCGAGCAGACCCTTCTTCAGTATCTCTATGAAGGGATGCTTCTAATGGAAAAAAAGATGGTGGATGCTGCAAGTGGTGGCGTACTCGTCAATATGACGCCAGAAAATGCTAGAACTCTAATCTCTACTATGGCCGCAAACTCGCAACAGTTCGGCTCTTCAAGTGAACCTAGCCGACGGGTTCACGAAGTAAGTACCGTTTCTTTGTAAAATAAAATAGACAAATTGACTGATATTGTCAATTCTCTTGTCACAGGTAAGATAGGAGCCGCGAAGGTTTGTGGAATCTGCACGATGCCGAACCACCCAACCGATTCATGTCCAATGCTACAAGATGAGACGGGCGCCCAAGTCAATGCCATAAATAATTTCCCAAGACCTCCTCAAAGGCCATACAATCCCTACGGTAACACTTTCAATCCCGGTTGGAGAGATCATCCAAATATGAGCTATGGAAACAAAAACTAAAATTACCAACCGAGACCACCTCCCTTTCCAAATCAATCACCAAAAAAAACCTCTCTTGAGACGATTGTTGAAAAGTTGGCCATTTCACAAGAGAAATTCCAAACTCAAACACAATCTCATCTCCAAGAAATTGACAAACAAATAAGCCAACTAGCCCAAACCGTTGGTCGCCTAGAGTCTCAAGGACGATTGCCCTCTCAAACTGAAACAAATCCGAGAGAAAATGTGAGCGCGATTACTTTACGAAGTGGTACCGTAATTTCACCAGAGCCGACAAAGGAGCCCGAAAAAATCGAGAAAGACAAAAAAGACACTTCTTTGAAGAGTCAAGAAGAAAAATCCTCGCCTACCTCAGGTAACGTGATTCCTAGTCATTCTTTTTCTACTTACGAGACTCCTCCTCCCTTTCCAGAAAAGCTTGCAAGGCGTGACAAAAAGGAAGAAGAGAAGGAAATTTTGGATATATTCAAAAAAGTGGAAATCAATATTCCACTTCTTGATGTCATTCTGAAGGTGCCAAAATATACGAAGTTTTTGAAAGACTTATGCACAAATCAGAGGCAGTTATCCGGCAATGAAAGAGTTAACCTCAACGAGAATATTTCGGCCATTTTTCAAAGACGCCTACCACAGAAATATAAGGACCAAGGGATGTTTGCAATTCCGTGCAAAATAGGAAAAGTCGGAATAAAAAGGGCAATATGTGATCTAGGTGCATCTATTAATGTCATACCGCTAAGCGTCTACAACAAAATTTCAACAGAACCATTAAAAGAGATGCGAGTGACGGTTCAATTAGCTGATCGGTCAGTTATCTACCCCGAAGGGGTACTAGAAAACGTGTTGGTAAAGGTAAATGATCTCATTTTCCCTGCTGATTTTTACATTATTGACATGGAAAATGACCGCAGCAACAACGGATCAGAAATCTTGCTTGGACGCCCTTTCTTGTCAACAGCGCATACAAAGATCGATGTCTGTAACGGCATCTTAACCATGGAATTTGACGGGAAAGTGGTTAAATTCGATGTGTACAAAGCTATGAAGTATCCTGATTCCATCGTAAGTTTAAATTTTATTGAGATTATAGATCCGTTAGCCGATGATTTTATCGAAACTGATTTGTTTTATGATTTTTGTAGGGATGTGGAGGATCTCAATGATGAAAACGAAATCATTTCAACTCTTTCCTCCATTTCTAATTCTCGATTAATTCCATCTAAACCCCTTCCCTCAATTTTGCAAGCACCACAACTAGAATTGAAGCAATTTCCATCGCATCTCAAATATGAATTTTTGGGCGATAACCGAACCTTGCCAATTATCATTTCAAGTGAATTATCACGACAGGAAGAGGAAGAATTGATTGCTGTTTTGCGCACCTATAAAAAGGCAATTGGATGGACATTAGCTGATATCCAAGGCTTAAGTCCACCCACTTGCATGCATAAAATTAAAACAGAGGAGAACGCAAAACCAACGAGAGAAGGCCAGTGACATTTAAACCCGCCAATGATGGAGGTTGTGAAGGAGAAGATTCAAAAGTTGCTAGATGCTGACATTATCTACCCCATTTCTGATAGCAAGTGGCTAAGTTCGGTCCATGTTGTGCCAAAGAAGACTGGAATTACAGTGGTCGAAAATGCCGAAGGAGAAATAATTGCGAAGAGAGTACAAAATGGTTGGAGAATGTGTATCGATTATAGGAAACTCAACTCACAAACCCGACAGGACCATTTTCCTATACCATTTATTGATCAAATGGTTGAAAGACTTGCTGGAAAAACACATTACTGTTGTCTTGATGGATTTTCTGGATTTTTTCAGGTTCCGGTGGCGCTTGAAGACCAAGAAAAAACAATATTCACTTGCCCTTTCGGAACTTTCGCCTATAGAAGAATGCCTTTCGGTCTTTGCAACGCTCCGACCACATTCCAACGATGCATGTTAAGCATTTTCTCCGATCACATCGAGCGAGGAATAGAGGTATTTATGGATGATTTTACTGTTTACGATAATTCATTCTCTCAATGCCTTTCCAATCTTTCTTATGTTCTTAATCGATGCATTGAATTTAAATTGGTTTTAAACTACGAGAAATGCCATTTCATGGTAAGTAAAGGATTGGTACTCGGTCATGTGGTTTTGGCCCAAGAAATTGCCGTTGATAAGGGAAAGATTGATGTAATCCGCTCACTTCCATACCCCACTTCGGTGAGGGAAATTCGTAGTTTTCTTGGCCATGCAGGTTTCTACCAACGGTTCATAAAGGACTTCTCTAAGTTGGCACAACCTCTTTGCCGATTACTACAAAAGGACGTGAATTTTACTTTTGATCAATCTTGCAAAGATTCATTCGATGAGCTTAAGGGAAGGCTTATATCCGCACCAATTGTACAACCACCAAATTGGACTTTACCATTTGAGATTATGTGTTACGCATCTGACCTTAGCGTGGGAGCCGTTCTCGGTCAAAGGAGTAAAGAAGGACCACACGTGATAGCCTATGCCTCTAGGACTCTCGACTCGGCTCAACGCAACTACTCGACAACGGAAAAAGAGCTTTTTGCTGTCATTTTTGCATTAGAAAAATTTCGTTCTTATTTATTAGGAACTAAAATTTTTGTTTTTTCAGATCATGCAGCGCTGAAATACTTGATGAACAAAAAAGAAGCAAAGCCGAGGTTGATACGATGGATTCTCTTACTGCAGGAGTTCGATCTTGAAATCAAGGATAAAAAGGGAAGTGAAAACTTAGTAGCTGACCACCTAAGCCGTTTACCTACTTCACCAGTCGAACCTCCCCTACGAGAACAATTTCCAGACGAAACATTGATGGAAGCACACACATCATTCCCATGGTTCGCCGATTTGGCGAATTTTCTAGCTACGGGTAAATTTTCTGAACAATCTATCTCAATCTGAGATCAAATGCATAAAAAGAGAGTCTCGATACTACATTTGGGATGATCCATATTTATGGAAAAATTGCTTGGATCAAATAGTACGACGATGCGTAAGTAATAGCGAGGTAAAATCCATACTTGAGTTTTGTCATTCCTATGCTTGCGGTGGACATTTTGGCCCTAAACGAACCGTACACAAAATTCTTGAGTGCTGATTTTATTGGCCAACCTTGTTTAGGGACACTTACAACTTTTGCAAAGCATGTGACAGGCGCCAAAGAGTCGGAAATCTAAGTCGAAGGAGTGAGATGCCATTAAATCCTATACACATCTGTGAAATTTTCGATGTGTGGGGGCTCGATTATATGGGGCCATTTACCTCATCATTTGGAAATTTATACATTATTTTGGCCGTTGATTACGTTTCGAAATGGGTAGAGGTGAAAGCCACCCGAGAAAATGATACGAAAACCGCAACTAATTTTTTACGTGATTTTATTTTCTCAAGATTTGGAACTCCGAGAGAGATCATTTGCGACAGATGAACACATTTCGTTAACCGAGTCGTCGAAGCTTTGATGAAGAAATATGGCGTGACTCAGCGGATAGCAACAGCTTATCATCCGCAAACCAACGGACAAGCAGAGGTTTCAAATCGAGAAATCAAGTCAATCCTAGAGAAGACCGTTAAACCAAACCGAAAAGATTGGAGCTTGAAGTTAGTTGATGCGTTATGGGCATATCGCACGGCCTACAAAGGACCTATCGGGATGTCACCTTACCGACTTGTTTTCGGTAAACCTTGCCACTTGCCTGTCGAACTCGAGCATAGGGCATTTTGGGCGGTGAAGGAATGTAATATGGAGATGAACGCTGTTGGCGAAGCACGGAAACTTCATATCCAAGAGCTTGAGGAGATTCGCCGCAACGCTTACGATAGCGCACAAAATAATAAAAGAGCGAACAAAAGCATTTCATGACAAGCGCATTTCATTTAAATCATTTTCCGTTGGGCAGAAAGTTCTCCTATTTAACTCAAAATTAAAAATTTTTGCAGGAAAACTTAAGTCCAAGTAGAGCGGACTATTTACCGTGATCAATGTTTTTCCTCATGGAGCTGTGGAAATTGAGGATAGCTCAGGTGCACGATTTAAAGTTAATGGACAACGGCTAAAACCTTTCTTCGAGAGCACACCAATCGGACTAATTGAAGAAATTGGGTTGGAAGAGCCAAAAATCTGACAGGAAAATGTCGAGCTTAACGACGTTAAACGAAGCGCTAAATGGGAGGCAACCCATTTGTTTACTTTTCATCAATTTTAAATTTTTTTTGTCGTTTGTTCAAACCCCTCCAGGCCCTAGAAGAGAACATCACGGAAATACTCTATTTCTTTTACCTCAGCCGTGGCTACCGTCGTCATTGATCACGGGGAGTATCCTTTACTTTTCTTTGTTCTTAAATGTACTTTACATTTATTTTTCCGTATTGGGACAATACGATTAAGTGAGGGGGAGGGTAAAGGATGACATTAATTTCGCCTTGCTTGTCATATTTGTTTGATGATATGTTTGTTTGAATTGATTAGAAGAACAAATCCTTTGCCATTGCTTGCCGCTAAGCATGTTATGATTATTTTAGTTCATAAAGATACTTGAATTCTAGCATGCTTGATAATCGAATAATATGAGTAAGTCCAATTTGACAACCCTTACAATTTGTCTTGATGTTGTTAGTTGAATTTCTCACCTGGCTTAATTAATTAGCCCATTTTGTGAGAACTTGAGCCTTTAGCATGTATGATTATATTTTCATGCTCTTTTTTCTTGCATGAGAGTGTCAATTTGGACTTTGGAATCTAGAACTTGTGGCTTGTATGCATTTTGAGATTACATTGGAATTTGATGCATTAATATGATTTAGGCATTAAGATTTACCCTTTCTTTTCCCTTAATGAACCAAGTTGAAGCCTAATCCTGTTTTCTTTGTTTTCACCAAGATTTTAAACCCGAGCCTTTTCATTTATTCCTCTCTTCCACCCTTGACAAGACAAAGAGCATAAGTTTAAGGTTGTGAGATCATGTTCAACAAAAAAAAAGAGAGAAAAAAAGCACACAAAAAAAAGAAAAAATAATTCAAAAAAAAGAAAAAAAAAGAAAGAAAAGACAAAAGAAAAGAAAAAAAGTTCAAAAAAAAAAAGAAAAAAAGTTTGATGATTTGTTCATTATAGCTACCTTTGTTTAGTTTGCTTATTCTTGTTACCTATGTTTTCTAAGGTTGTGGACATGATATAGTTACTTGTTGGGAAACTCTTGTCTTGACTTTCTTTAGCCTCATTTTAGCCTTATTCCCTACCTTTACCTAAGCCCCATTACACCATTTATTAAAAGTCCTAATGATTTTTGCATCTCATTTCTTTAAAGTAGTGGAGAATTGATCTTGCCACAAGCCTATGGAAACCCTTATTCAAATTTTGACTTTGAGTGAATTTGATTTCTACACCCGAAACACTTTGAGTGATTTGAGTGCATCTTGGTAAGAATTAAGCTTAGGTTAGAATTTGATTGATAATTGATAGACAATGGTAAGGTTGAATAATTGTTCTTGCTTGCACCTATTCGTTTTTATTCATGTTTTATTCACGTCATTTTTTGTGCACTTGAACTCTCATAACTTTGTTTAAGACTTGCAACGGTTTAGGAGAAAGATGATGAAGCTTTTGATTAATTTATTTCAAACATACTTGAGGGCAAGTATGAGACAAGTGAGGGGGAATTTGATGTACCCTTATATTTGACACTTTTTGCTTGTTAATTCCTTTGTCTTGTGAATTTTTCACTACTTAATTGGTTGTATTTGATTTATTTCTTGTGTAGTGAACCCAATACTGGAAATGGCAACAAAAAGACGTAATCTGCAGTTTTTTTTCTTTTTATTCTGTCACGGCTGGAGTCGTGGGCACGACGCTGGGCACAACGCGGATCTGACGTGGCAAATCAGAAGTCAACACGGGGAATATTCTGGAAACAACTTATCTTGATCTATTGACGTGATTTGGGGGATTTTGGA
Source organism: Gossypium hirsutum (assembly GCF_007990345.1). Taxonomy (NCBI): domain Eukaryota; kingdom Viridiplantae; phylum Streptophyta; class Magnoliopsida; order Malvales; family Malvaceae; genus Gossypium; species Gossypium hirsutum. The sequence continues at coordinate 4,417,484 of NC_053432.1, read as the reverse complement.
TTTCATTTTCATAATTTTATAGATATTATCTTATCTTTTTTTGATTAGTTTTCCTTGTTGATTTGGGAATTTGAAGCCTATAAAACTCACATTTGGGTAAGGCTAAGTATCTCTTGTCTTTTGTTCTTATTGCTACTTTGTTTTCATTTTAATAAAATTTTCTCCTTTGTTTTATTTCTACTTTACTTTATTTTATTTTATGTTTTTACATTATCAAAACATGTTAAGCATGATAATCAATATCATGTTTGGCTAATTTTTCTCAAGCCAAGAGCTAGTACAAATCAATTCCTCGTGTGAGAATTGAATATTGCTTAAATCCCTTCGGGATACATTTTCGTCTTTCTGCTTAGATAGTTTGGCAATCGGCCTTACTAAAATTTTTAAACGTTTTTCAAATAAAAAAGGATCTGTTGGTCTAGAATCGTTTAATTTTACAGTTGGGAGGAAGGATCGGCCTGTGGCATTTCGACTTCCTATGAACACTATTAGCGGCGGTCCGCTAAGGAAAGACGAGATCGGAAATGATTCTTGATAAGACAACTTCCGAGTTGGGCTTTTCCTGTTTTAAACCTAAGTATTTTGATGGCGATAAACGTGGTAGATTTACTTAAGAATCGACTTTCGAAGATAGACTTGGGAAGATCGGTTACATGAGAGAAAAACAAGTTACAATGGGTTGGGCCTCGTAGACTGCAACCGACATGAATCCCAGAGCAAAAATCTATTTTCGATGATCGTGGTAATTGACGAAACTAGCTCGAGGCGACTCTTATACTCAACTTAATCTTTCATCTTCTTTATTTTATTGCTTTTATTTTAATACATCTTTCTTTGCACTTTTACTTGTTTATTTTATTTTCTTGTTACTTCTCAAATCACCTTTTTTTTTATTTTCCATTTCAGCTCCTAGGTCGAGAACAAGAAATTTAATCAAAAATTCCATTAAACTCCCTGTGGATCGACCCTCTTCCACTATTCTACCTTTTTATTTATTTATTTTATTTTTGAAGAGGTTTATTTTATTTTGATAGGCAAAACGACGCTTGTCAATATGTAAGGAGAAATTGTTGGAGAGATGAAAATAGGCCATTAGCTTCTTATCCAGTTAGATGTTCTTCATCTTGATTTTCTTTTGAGTTATATATATTATTTTGAGTTAATTGCACCAAGCATTTTAAAATATGACCCTTATTTTAAATTAGTCCTTAAATTTCAAAACATTTTAATTACATTTCAAATTATCGATGTTATATCAATTAAGTCCTTCCATTATTAAAATTGTTAATTTAACCATTAAATAAAACATTAAATTTTATACAATATAATTTAAAATGAAAATTAAAAAAATAAAACATTGTCACATAACTTTTAAAAACTAAAAATAAAGTGAAACCGAAAAAAAGAGTGAACGATAAAGCTTTTGTAAAAAATTTGAAAACCTCAAAACAAATATTTTTACAACATCCATTTTCACAATATTCATTTTGTTTTTTAAAATTAACGTTTTAGATGATGCTACATGACATATAATGTCTATAGTTTAGGAATGTAATTGAAATATTTAAAGTCTAATTTAGAATAAGGGTCGTAGTGTGGGGATGATTGGTGGAATTAACTATATCCATTTTCTGATTTTTTTAAATAATAATATAATAAACAAACATATAAATATAATAGATAATATATAGCATATAATTTAAGGCGATAAATGCCCCATTCATCCACCCTAAGTCAAATTCCAAACATTGTGGACTCCTCCAAATTGGGCCTTGCAATTGGTCTTTGGGCTTCTCTAACTTTGGACTATTGACTTTGACTGATTTGGGTTTTACTTGAAATTGGACTCTGAACTCTACAATTGGCTATTGGACCTAAAACAAATTAATTAACTATCAAATTGAAAATAAAATTTTTATTTTATTTATTTAAAAATCAATAATTAATCAAAAAAAATTTATTTAATTTTGAAAAAGGCTCGAAGACCAAATATCCAACTATCCTCATGCTGGAATCTCGAAAAGCATATCGATTTAAATAAGAATGACCCCAATTCGATTTAAATAGAAATTCAAACCTAATTAAAATTTTAAACATCTATTCAAACAGAATTAAAATAAAACATAACTTAATTCAACATCCTCATAAATTTCAAAAAGTGAAATTTCAATTTAATTTTTAAATTTAAAATTCGACTTAACTCATTTTGTTCTTATAAGGCCCATGCACAAGATTCAATCATAAAAATCTTATTAAAATACAAAATTAAGTGTCTACAAAGAAAACCTAGAATTTCTCACTACAATAAACGCCAAGCCAAGACAGCTTAAGTCCCTTGGGGAGCCCTGACACTGCACTCTAAGGTTAGTATTCTACATCACCAAGGTTTTCTCCTCAGAGAGGAGTCCATTCTCAACACTCACACTCCATGCTCTCCTAATGTTTCTTCTCGTATAGATCATTGAGTGATACAATGGGACAACTCAAAGCATGTTCCTCTGTAAGGGCTCTAAGAAGTCTAAGCAATTTGAGGAGTTCTTTTAATGATAAAGACCACCATTGTTAAAGTTTCTTAAGGTTTAACCTCGACAAGCAAGCTCTTTCCCTTAGTCATATGCTTTGATCCAAACGGACTTGAGGTCAAGTAAGGATAAAATAAAGGTACATGTGATGATGGTGAAATAAGAAAAGAAACCTCATAATGGAACAAAAGAACCCTCATATGGAACAACAAAACCGTAGTTAGACTAGCTTTGTTAATGTTCTCATCCTCAATGAATTCTCTTACATTTTTTTTCCCATTCTTCTTTTTTCGACAATCTTAAAATAGGTTGCACGTGTGACTTGAGCATCGAGGTGTGCCCATGAGATAAAACCTCTAGTGTAAACTAACCATGTTTCTACTATTGCAAGTCCAAGAAGGAGCTTGAGAAGTCCGTAAATCCCATTAGCCATGTTTAAACCTCAGGATCAAGTCCTTTAGGACCCGCATTACATAACAATAGAACCATAGATGCATAGCCTTAACACCTTAAGAAGAGTCTGAAATGCCCTCAAGTTATATCGTAACCTCAAGATTAGGTCAATCCAAATCCAAGGCACTCCAACACCTAAATTTAGGCTTAGGTCTCGTAAGCCTATATTATCCTTTAGGGTTTCTTTTTACCACGAAACCATGGGAAAAGGTGCCTTATTTCCTTCATCTTAGAGGAGTTTGATAAGTCTTCTGGGGGTCCTAATTGACCATCCAAACTCTCATCCTCAGCATTCCTAAGGTTTCTTACCATGTGAAGTCCTTCAAGTGATAGTCTAGGTGCCAATTGTTCCTCCCTCCTCGAGGAATCCAAAGAGTCTATTACAGATTATGACTCATTAAATGTGTTTGTTTCCGCTGCATACTATCATGTTAAGGAATCAAAGTTGGATCTAAAAGCAAAGAAAGTAGTGTTCTTAGGGATCACTTCTAGCATAAACGGTTTTCGCCTATAGTGTCCAAAAACAAAGAAAATTATCTTCCACGAGGATGTCACCTTTGATGAATCTATCAAGTTTTCAAAGATATAAAAGGAGAAGTCAGATGATACTCATAAGTAGGTGGAGTTTGAAAGAGTGGTGATTCCAACAAATGAAGAAGTTAATGAACCTTTGAGTTGAATTTGGAAGAAGCAAAATGTAGCAAAATGAGGCCTTAAAAGAACATTGCTTTCAAGGTTCAAAAGACTATTTTAACAAAGAAACGAATAGTGGAGGCTATTGATGAGATAACCAAGCAAATAAAATTGCTCACAAATACCATGAAGAATTTCTATAAGAAGTGAATTAAATCAGATGCTAGAGGAGCTAGTAGCCATGGCAAAAAGACTCACATGAAGAAGGAGAAATCATAATTAAAGAAAAAGGTTGTTTAATGCTATGAATGCAAGGGAGTTTGTCACATTAATCAAAATGTGCTAATATTAAGAAGAATGAGAAGTCACTCACAATCACTTTGAAACAAACAAAAAGGAAAATACAAGGCATGGTCAATCTAATATTGCAACATTGAATAAAACATCATATAAACAACAACATATATGTAACAAGAAGAAAGGTAAACATGAATGCTTTTATTGTGGGAAAGAAAGGCACATCATACTTCACTATTTTAAGATAATGCAAGATTGGAAAAAGTTCAAGTCTATTGCAAAATCTGTTACAACAGTTTATTGATGTTCTTGTGAAACGTGTGGAAAAATTATGTGGAAAATTTATTGTTTTTCCAAGAGCTACGACCTCTTTTGTTGAAAAGGTAGCATTTCGTCCCCTAGAATAAACTTGCGATAAACGAGTAAGGGGACATAAAGGAGAGTAAGCTTGTTGATTTTTGTGTTTCTCATGGTATTGTTTATATTTATGGTTTTTTTGTGCTTCTAAAATGATAAGATTTGACATGGTTATTGATTTTGTTTAGCAAGCATTTGAATTTGGTGACCGGAAGTACATGCTAAAGAGATGAATTTCTTTTCGTTTGAAGGCTGATTTGAGAAAATTAATGTTGATTTAAAAAAAAAAAGCTTGATGAAATCAAACTGAGGAAAATAAGGATGGTTAAAACCCTGTTATAACGAAAGCTGGGGCACTCTCGTCTTTAAAGTACCTGCTACAACTGCACAAAAGTGATTAGTCGTTTGGTGAGTTGATTCGTGACTTGGAGACGATAACTTTGTAAGGGGAAGGAAAAGTAGCATCAATTGTTCAAATTTAAGTTGAGTTGGTGACTAATAACTGTTGCATATAGTACAAAATCAAATCTAGCCATAAACAGCCAAATAAAAATAAAATATATTTTTATAATATAATTATACGTAGAGTGAATATTTGGTACACTCACAGTGTATTTTTTATTCTACAAGCAACCTTAAAAAATTGACATGTGTCTTTTAGACAATTATTTGGTACGTTGACGACGGAAAGTTTTAACTCCACAAGTATGGTTGCGATCTTGTCATATATTCTTAAGTTATATTTAAAAAATTAAAAAATATATAAATAAACATGTGGCAAAATCTCAAATCTATTGGTAGAATAAAAAAAAAACTTTCTGCCACATATCAAATAATCACTCGTATCTCTTTTTTTTAAATATACTTTTTAATAAAGGAAAAATATAAAATTGGTATCTGAACTTGCTCACTATTCCTAGATTGATACTTTACTTTTTTTTGTCACAAGCTGGTACTCGAACTTTTTTCCTGTTAACTAAATTGGTATTTTTTTAACACCATTAAGTTCAAGACATGTGGTAGATTAATATTGTGACACGTGATATTAATGACATCATGATGGTGTCATAATCTAAATATATATATATTTTAAAAAAAAATATTTCCTTTGTCTTTTCATTGTTTCTCTTCTTTTTCCTAATTTTCCTTTCTTCTTCCCAATTTCCTTTTTTTTTTGCTAAACACGTTTGCTTTCAATGGTTCATTTCAATTCCTCTCCTTCACTTTCTGTTGTTGTTACTGCTTGTTCTTTGTTCGAGAAGCTGATTGCGCTAACGACAACTTCATGTTCATCATCGGCGTCTTCTATTGAAGGAGTACTTGACGACGGTGTCAAAGACGGTTATTGTATCTGTCTCGAGCCTTTCACTGTACAAGACCCTACCATTGTATGAATCATCACTTTTTGGCTCCTCTTTTGATTCAGATGTTCTTTTAATGTCTCCCATCAATACACTAGCTTTTATTTCATTTTCTTCGCGCAATTAAACAAAACATCAAATAAAATAAAAATCCCTTATTGGTAAATTAAGCTCAAATTAACATTGCCCACACTAAACCAATTTCAAAATCAGCTAAAATTAAAATCCCAAGAAAGAAAGAAAAATGCAAAAAGTAAAGCAAGGAGCAAAGAATTAGTGAAAAAGTGGATGGGTTGATGAGAAATAGACCTTTGGGAAAGGAATTGTAACACTCTCAATCTAACCTGATTCACCGAGTCTGGATATCGAATATTACTACGTAAAAAAATTTAGCATAATTTTAACAATTGGCGTATACTAATTGTTGAAGTCATTTTTTTTTGAAAACGGTAAACTTTTATTTAAAAAGAAAACGAAAAATGGGAGTCGTCGCTAATCTTTTTTATGATGTGTGATCGGGTCACCTTGTGATTGATCGTTTTAATAAAACGTTTTGATTTACTAAGGCAACAATTTTGGTCCACGAAATTCGAGAAAACGGATTCGGGAGTCGGTTACGTATGAGGAAGGATTAGCACCCTCGTGACGCCCAAAATTGGTACCTAATTGATTAATTAATGTCATAACGTCGAAAGTCAAAAATTTGAAAAGAATTTAAAATACGATTCTTTTTTATTAATGTTGGTTCTAAAAAAAATGATTGAATAAATTGAAACGAGCATTAAAAGCCCTCTAGTCTTGAAGTAACAAAATGTCATATCCCGTAAGTTAGGACACGACATTTGAACCCTCGAAAATAAGCTTGCTTTTTAATTATTCTATTTAATCAAATTTCATGTATTTCGAATTTTAAAAGGACATTTAGTTATTTAAGAATCAACGAGAAAATCGAAACCCCGTAAATTAGGGTATGACTTCTCGAATTTCAAAATACGAAACATTACTTATTTAAAAAGTTTGAACGAATACAAGAGTAACACTTAAAATGATGTATAATTATTTTATTTGAGATATAATATAAAAACCAATTGTATCTAAACTTAATGATGTAGTGACAATACAAAATGACTATACGAGACTTATAACAATGGAATTCTCAATTCACGATTTTAATAATAAAGCAAATAAGGTAATACAAAAATAAAAGAAATGAAAATAGTATCCAATATTTTGAAAATAAAAGAATTGAGAATAAATAAATTAAATAAATAATGAACATTAAATTTAAACATAAAAGATATGTATGTAAAACAAATAAATGACTTAAGTTTTTAAATAATAATAGATAAGTAACATGCATATTAAATTTGAATGTCTTAAATATAAAAGAATGATGAATCAATAGGTAAATTGATAAAATACACAATGAATAATATCGAATTTAAATATTTACGAAGTCAAACAAATAAAGAAATAGGTAGTAAAAAATATAAATAATGTTTATTTTAAATATTTAAAAGATAATGGAATGATAAATAATTAGATAAACGAATAAAACTAATGTAAGAGAATAATAAATAAAAATATAAAAAATATTGATAACATGAATTTTAAATGAGTAACAATAAATAGGCAGATAATAATAATTTAAAAACCTATGAAAAGGTTGAAATTTAATAAATGACTTAATTGAAAATAACAAAATAATTAAAACAAAGCCAGGGACTAAAATGAGACGCGCGCAAAGGTGTAGGGATTGGATGGAAAAAAAAACAAATCCTAGACACATGTCCATTTTTTAAAGTGTCAGTGGGTCAGGGACTCGATCAAAACGCACCATAAATTCTGGGGTCAAATTTGTAAAATAAAAAAAGTAAGTAAAAGGACCTGATTGAAAAAGCTAAGGAAAGCGGAATGGCTAAAGTAATAAATAGCCCATTTAAACAAAACACGTGAATCCCCTGGCTTGCGGGTTGGGTCGCGCACAGGTAGCGTCAAACGACACAGTTTTTGTGTCTGCGTATTGGCCCAAAACGGCACTGTTTTGTAAGGCCTATAAATATAAAAAAATTTCAAAAAAAAAATCATTTTCAAGTAGCTTTAAAAAAATGCCTCTTTGTTTTTTCTGAAAGGGAGGGAAATCCAGCCATGGGAGCCATCGTCGGCCACTGTGGCTGCCGCCGGTCACCTGCGACGGCACTGTCGTCCACGGTGGCTGGAAATTTCAAAAAGAGCCATTTTTTTGGATTTTCAAATCCGAGCCCCCCAAGACGCCATTTTTCATCGGAAATGGCCAACCTCGGCCGCCGTTAGGTGATTTCACCCCCCCTTTTCTTGTATTTTCTTGAAAATAAAAGCAAAATCAAACAGGAATAAAAAATAAAATAGAATAAAAATGCCACATTTTTCTACTGATTGTTGTTGTTTTTTTTCAAATGCATGTCTCTGTGTATTCGTGTGTTCGTAGCCAACTTACATGGTGATTATTGTGGCTTTTATAACTGTGAAGAAAAAATACAATTTTTTTGCTAATTTTTCGTTGCTATTGCCTATTTGCTGCTGTTGTGTACTTGTCCTTTCTGCAGGTACAGAGGCAAACTGTGTGGTGGTGACGTGAAGGTGGAGGAGGCAGCGGGGCCTAGGGTTTTTTCGTTCATTTGCTGAAAGTTGGCTTAGTTTTGGGCCTGGGCTTAGGGTTTTAGTATTTTGGGCTAGAGACTTTGAGTTGTTTGGACTTTGTAAAATTGGACTGTTTAATTTTAATTGTTTATTGGGCCTGAGCAAATTGGGCTAATTACACTAACTTTTTGACATATCTCATTTCATTTAAGAAAAGAATGTTCTGAATAAAAAAAATAAAGAAAACACTTAATGAATATACCAAACTCTTAGAATTAAATAAAACATTACAACCTAAAGATATATTAAAAACAGCCTCTTTAAGGTGTGGTGTACTACCCACTCTACACCCTAAATATTCCCCGTATGCATAATAATCCAACTCACCACTTCCATGGCGTGTTCCTGGCTTGTCCTTCCTGGCACACTCAATCATACCTCAATACTTGAAACAAGTACAAACACTTGTAAGTTCAAGAGAACTTAGTGAGTTTTAATACATAATACCTTGGTGGGTACTTTCATAACATCGAATATACACCTATACGCCAGTTTCCATACTTAACATATCATTTCTATTTTGGGTGGGCACTTTCACAAAATCAGACTTACACATATACGCCAACTGTCATAATTATGTGTCAGCTTTCACTTTACTACTTGGCTAACTTAAGATCTTACTAAACAATATTCTATTATCTTCTTCTTCTTAGATCAACAAGGCTACTTCCCAAAGGATTATCTTTACAGAACCTACTTCATGTGGATTTCCCCTTCACACGAACAAACATTTAACATTTTTCTCAAAATAGTCATTCACAAATAATATTCACTGGTGGATACTCACTATCCAAACTCACATTTGGTGGATTCCTAAGCTAAGATTGATACTATCAATATGCCAATCAAATCATATCCTAATTCCAAGCCCCAAATACATACTTATATTGATAATAAACTATCCAGATCATTAAGAAGAATTCTACACATCTATGTTACAAAACATAAGAATACCCAAGATATCAAGCAAATCAGATACCATAATTCCATAACGAGACATGATACAGTTCAGATAAGGCGGATACTAGGTTACTCAGATTTCAACCCTACATAGTAGATCGATGAACTCTTATATCTTTCATAACTACGAATACACCTATATTCTAATATGGTAGATTACTATAGTGAATTCCCTCTTTAACAATATAGATACATATTTACTTTCAGGAACTTTCCTTAAAACTTATTTGGTTACATCATAGAACTAATCTAACCAAATTAATTTCGGATGTATCATAACATTATCATAGAAGTATCTATCAATGAACTCTTTGAAATTATACAAAACTTACCACAAAAGAGAATCACCATGTTCTACCACACAAACATCATTGATTACGCCAATGAGACGATACAGAACTTGCCACAAAGGCTATACAGAATACGCCATAAAGGCTTAGCAGATCACGCCACATAGGCAACATACCAAATCACGTGTTTACTATCCCAATAGACTTTCATAGAAGGTGTCATGGTTTTCTCCCTTATGGACTTATACATATTTTCATGTCATGATCTGCTAGTTTGGTTTTTATATTACTGAAGGCATCACCATGAATATTCATACTGTCATATCATGCCATGAGTCTCAGCCACATGGATTTACACATCCTCATGTCGTGATCTGCCAGTTCAGTCTTTATCTACTAGAGGCATTACCATGAGTGTTTCAATAGCACATAATGCCATGGGTCTCAACCACATGGACATGCACTTATTTCATATCATGATTCACCAATCTGGTTAGCAATCTATTTGCCCTACCAGAGGCTCACAAAGGGACGTTTTACTCAAAATTCACTTACCTAGATTTGTTCACACATATGATTGATTCGTACTCTCCCATATTAGACTTTTCTTGTATACTTACCAGTTAACTTTCTATTCAGTCAATACTTCATACATTTCATCATCACGCATGTAACATCTTTACTATGCTTCATACACTTACTAGTTATCTGAGATATCATAACCATTTTTATATATACCTTTTCTTAAACAGTTCACATGTAAGATCCAGAAGAGAAAGTCACCTAAACTGTAACTCGAAGCTCCAAACTCGGACATCCTTCTCGAGCTAGTAGCAGCAACTGCTTAAGGAACACAGAATCATCATTAAAATCCATTTACATACAAATTTCTAGCTTCTTATGTAATGACCCAAAATTCACGGGCATCGAAAAAGTGCATTATCAAGCCTCTGTCTTAATAAATTGAATTTGTAAATAATTAATAGAAATATTTATAAGTCTAGTAGTGTGTTTAATTAGGCTTTAATTAGGTGAATTTAATTTAATTAGGAGAAATTAGGAAAAATGATTAAATTGAATAAAGGGTAAAAGTTTAATTATAGATTTAAGAAAACTTAAGGGGCTAAATATGTGAATGAATGAAGAAAATATGTCAGTATTTGAAATGTATATTGATTGAAAAGAAATTAGTGATTTGAATTTGATTGGAAAATGAAATAAAAATATGAATTAAATAAAAATGAATTAGTTTAAGAATATGTGTGAATATGTGAATTGTGTATTGATTGAAAAGTGGTTTGAATTGAATCGAAATATGATTATATGTGATTATCTGAAATATTATTGGTATTGAATTGTTTATTGATTAGAAAATGGAAATGTGAATTTGAACTGAATGAGAATTGAATTGAATTGTGAATTTGAATTGAAAGTGAAATTGACATTGAAAGTGATTTGAAATGTGAATTTGGAGACCCTATTAAATAGTCGGGCTGAATCGAATATAGTTGGCATGCCATAGGATTGAAAGAGTTCAGGGATACTTCGACCTCGAGTCGATGAGACACTGGGTGTCACTATTTTACTTCGGATAGATTCGACGAGGTACTTGCTTCGGCTCTGCCGATGAGACACTAGGTGTCAACTTTGCTTCGAACTATCCGATGAGGCATTGGGTGCCAATCTGGTGTGTTTGGTTGGATCCACGTATCCGCCAAAGTCTGAGTCTGTTAATAGGGGTAATTAAGTGGAAAGTTAAATCAACTGAATTGAATCGATTGAGCCATTGGAAAGAAATGAGAAAGTAGATTATAAATTGAAAATGTGACTTGCATTTGTGAATGGAATTAAAATGTGAGATTTGAAGTATGAAATTAAGGTTTATGAATTTGCTAAAATATCGAATTATTGATTTTGAAATCAGTTGAATAAATGAAATGAGAAAATTAAATGAATTGATCGATTGAACTATTGAAAGTATGAGAAAGTGAAATTATGAATTCAAATGTGAATTGAAATTGAGATATCGAAATAAGAAGTGAAAATAGAATGAATTGAAAATAATGAAATAATGTATGAGTTAATTGAATATAATCTTCTGAATTAATTATAATTATTTTTATTGAAAAATGTTTGTTTAAATAATTATTGAAAGTCTAATATTGTAAAGTTTTAGATATGAAATAGAATAAGTTATTGAATTGGGATATAGAAATGAAATATATGAAATAATGATTTTATGAAATGGTTATTGATGAAATGCATGAAAATGGGTATTGATATAATAATTAAAATAAAGAAAAGCTATTTAAGATTTATATTATTAGAATAAATTTAAAGTTTAAATGCATAAATGATTAATTGAAGGTAAAATAGTGGTAAGATTTAATGTGTATATATATTGTCTTTTCCTTAAGTATTTGAATTATAGTAATACCACTGGGTGTATACTCAATATACGGTTTGTTTCCATGTGCAGATTAGGTGCAGAAATTTTGAAGAGTTAAGATTACAAGTGTTCATCTCATCACATCTTCAAGCAACAAGAGGGTACATTTTAAAATTTTGAATAGAATGGCATGTAGTTAGGAAAAATTAAGTATATCCCAAGTGGTAGTAATGGATTTAAATATAAATTATTTCAATTTATTATTTGTCCGTTTTTATGTTCAAATATAATAATAATTAGCCAAGAATTACTTTGGCACCAAATGTAATATTCCTATATTAGGTTCCTTGAAGCGAATATGGTATAGGGGTGTTACATCTTAATCATAGATAACCCCTATGCAAGGCCTTATATTCATAACCTACTGTTCATAAGCTTCTTAACAGTCTTATTCTTTCAAAAACTTAACATGTAAAGCTATTATATTTACCAGAAGGTGGAACAACCACTAATTAAATCAAGAACCTTAACTTCTAGCTTAATAAGGAAGAGATAATGTTTAAATTAAGAAAAATAACCAGAGAGTAATTTTGAAGGAAGAATAAACTTCCTTACAAACCTTTTTTGCATACGCATATAACCAATATCTTCTGAGTGGAACTTAAAAAGTTCACTTGAATACAGGCTTTGCCTTTCTTAATATCTGAGAGAAACATAAATGAGAATCTTGTATAATTGATATTTGACCAATAAATCTAATTGGCTTTTAACTAGATCATTTTATAGAACCCATTCAACATACTGCTCAGATCACTGTGTGTGCTATACCTTTAGCGGTTAACCTCACTAGGCTTACTTTTTACTTATTATGTCCTTGTCTTAAATAGTAGAATAACCTGAGACAGAATCCTTAATCATTTCTACGGTGGATACATTTCGCCAAACTCTAGTCCGTCAAAAGAATATTAATTAGCGAATTACACTACGCCAAATAGATAACTTTGCCACAACACGCCTTCTTTTCAGATCTTCCAAACTTGGGGTGTAACAAGAACGATGTGGTCATACTCGAAACAGAGGCAACCTTGGCAGTTACAAAAATGCTTGTTGATGATGTTACCGGTAGCGTCTTTGCACCATCGCTTGGGATGATGACCGGGAACAGTTTCAACATTGGCCTAGCAACTTACTTTTTTTGCCTTTGAATCAAAGAATCTTATGCTCTCTTCCTCACTATTGCTACTACAAGAATGGCGAGGCGAAGGCGAGGAACTCATCTTTCTACTGGAGTTTCACTAGAGAATGATTAATGTCGGTGTCAATGGTGCACAGATAAACAACAATTCGAAGAGAGATGGTGGAGAGAATGGTTTTGATGGTGTCCGATTGAAGCTCCAATAGCTATAGACGATGGCGGCGGTTAGGGTTCATTCAGGGGAAGAAGAAAAAAAAAGGAAACTGGGAAAAAGAAAGGACAATTGGGAAAAATAAAAAAATAAAAAAAGTTTTTAAAAGTACTTTTATTAATTTTTAATATATTTTTTAGATTATGACATCATCATGATGCCATTAATGCAACATGCCACAATCTTATTCTACCACCTGTCTTGAACTTAACAATGTTACAAAAAAAAAGTATCAGTTTAGTTGGTGGAAAAAAAGTTCAGGTACCAACCTAGGATAAAAAAACATAAAGTACCAATTTGGGAGAAGTGGACAAGGTCATGTACCAATTTTATATTTTTCCCTTTTAATAATTTATTATACCCTATAGAACACTTGCCACCCCTTGGTCCTACTTGTGGAGTTTAAAAATTTCACAGGCAATATACTAAATATTTTTCCTTATACTTTATAAAACAAAATATCTGTATAGATATTTGAAATTTTTTTTTACAACATCATAATATTATATCATCATTGATTAAAATGATACTTCATCTCTCTTTAATGTCATTTGAATATCTTTCAATATTTGTTTTTCAACTAAGCTTTCATATATATATATAAACCAATGATTAATTGGCTTAAATATTACACTATACAGATTGATGACATAAATAATACCTCTTTGTAAAGATAAATTAATATAAAACAAGATCACAACACCAAATACTTGCTCGGGAAATGCTTGGACAAGATTGAGCCACGTATTTAAAAGTGTCCAAGTGTCACGGGCTACGGTTCAAAGCCCGTGATCAAAGGACAAAAGAACATCCCATGGATGTCTACATATTAAATGGGGCTCATTTGACCCATTTGAACTGACTCGATTTAAAGAACAAATGACGAAGCCCATCTACTTGAAGCTATTGTGGCCTAGTGAAACACTTATGGTAAATTAAATGTACCTTGGTAAATAAGGAAAGTAATATTTGAAGATTTGTAATCTGATAAGATTTGATTTTGTAATCTTGGAGATTGTGTAAATCTCTTAATTGTAGATAGGCTTCGATCTCTTCTGTCGATGTAACTAAATCTATATCGTCGATTTTGGGGGAGCTCAACTATAAATAGAGAGTCTTCCCCTCATTTGTAGTCATCCATTGTATTCTATTCTTTGAGTTAAAAGACTGTATTGAGAGCATTTACTCAAACACTTGACGTGTTTTGCTTTTCTATGGCTATTATGCTCTTTCGAGCTTATTTTGTCTTTGAGATTGCTTTCACTATATTTTGGTGCCTTAGAGGAATTTTGCGAGAATCCTCACTTTGCGAGAGTTAGACTAACTTAAGCACATTTAAAGCAAAGGAATTGCCTTAAGTTGCACGAATTGCGAGACCAAAGGTCTAGCCCCGTGACGCAAGTCTATCCTGTGAGATCAGCCCAAGCTTTATGATAAGGGTTTGCTACTTTGTCAAGACCTGGTCCAAGATCTATTTAATCTACAATAATATAAATAATTATTAATTTATAGACATAATATTTAAAAACAAAATGTTGTGCAAGTAAGCATTATCAAATATCAAATAATAATAATTGAATATCTTTTGGGATGGAAATAAAACTTATCAAATAATACTAAAAACTATTTTTCTTTTCAGTGATTTTTTATAAGCTAATTGAATGGAAATGTTTTATTAATGAATGAATTTATAGTGCTATAATTTAATTTTAATCAGTATTTAATAATAATAAGTCTAATTAAGTGATAATAACCATAACGTTAATAAAATAAAATAATTAAATTTATTTTACATTTTAAATTAATAATTTATTATTGAAAAAAATGCCAAACCTATCTATTGGTTTTATATTCAAGGTTGATAATAGAAATGATATTAATAAAATAATTATAGTTATTGTTAGACCCAAAAATATCAAGTGAGGAGTGAATTGTGATTTTCAAAAACTTCTACAAACTTTTTTAAATTGAAAGGAGAATGAAGAAAAACTTGAACACTTTGATTTATAGTGGTTTGGCCCAAATTATTTATCTCTAACCTTAATATATCTCAACTAAAGAATTTTCCAATTCACTATAAAAATAAAAAGTATAACCTTTACAATCATTATTTTTTCAAAGGCTTGAATAGAACATTCCCTAACTTTTATGGCTTAACAAGAATTCTCTAGTTTTGCCAGAGGCTCAATTAGTAATCTCTTAATCCACTAAAGATTTTCTATCCTAAAATCTTAAATACAATCTTTAATATAAAGAGAAAATTGAACAAACAAATAATCAACATCTGATTCGTGTGTGCTTACAAGTAAAAGCTCTAAATTCAATAAAATGAAAATGATAAAAGATTTAACAATAAACTCTTAAAGAATATATACAAGAGAAAATAGTTGAATAAAATTTGATGGTTTGAAGCTAGTGGAATGAAAAACAGTCGTTAAGCTACGTATCGATAATTTAGAATAATGTATATGTACCTTAAGAAAAATCTTTGTACCTACCCCTTCTAGAAATCTGTCCACCATGAATTATACTCAAATGATATAAGAGGGTAATAAGACTTAAAACATACAACTTTTGGGAATTAGTAGATTTAGCCATCCATTTTGATTGAGAATTTGAAGAAAATGGATGGGTAGGTCCAAGACGATTTAGAAATCTTTAATGCCCAATTATGGTAGGTAGCCACATTAACTATAAACACATGTAGGAGGAAAATGGGCACATGGAATTCTTGGTATGCACTGTCATATGTTGTATATATAACAATTTTTTATTGAATTTGGTGTGTTGTTTTGGGTCCTTATGTTTCTCAACCTCTCTAATTTTGGAAAATTGAAATTATAATTTGATAACTTTGGATACAATATAACAATGTAACATGGATTATTAATGATTCAATAGATATGTAAATATTAATATTGGAATATCTTAATTCCACATTTAGATTAAAAATATCATCACATATTCCTTTTTTTCAATTCTTAATTTTTATTTTATTACATTTTTAATATATTTAGTATTATTTTTACATGTGTTTAGTAATAAACTAAGGAGAATTTTCGTTTATTTCGAAAATATCTTATTTTTATAAAAAATTTTATTCATTTTTTAATTTCAAATTTAAATTTATATCAAGCAATTTCCCCTAAAATCATGTCTAATTACCTATAAAAAGTCACTTCCGATTTAAAAAACTCACATGCATAAGTCTGCATAAAAAATATATATTCTACGAATATATGCAATGAAACATATTAATGATATTGAAAAATGGGATAATTGCAAGTTTTTATCCCAATATTTTAATAAAATTGTTAATACGAAACTTATACTTTTTGTCTTGTCTTTTGATACTCCATCCTATTAAAATGTGTTATAATTTAATAGGTCTCGTTGGATGAGCGATACGTGATATTGTTGTTCAAAAGAAAGAGGCAGGGGACAGGGATTTGAGAAAAAAAGATTTCTTTTCATTCTTATAAAAGTTTTGTTTTTTGCTCACATGGCATTATTTACAGGGAAAATTTTAATTGATGAAATCAAGGGATTTGAAAATAATTATACCAAATATATTTTAAATGCAGAATAAAAACACTAATAAGCCTTTAAAGTGTTTGTTCGGAAACCATTTAATATTAATCAATATCATAATTAAAACTAAAAACACCTATCTATTTAGTCATCCGAGTTTATTTGCGTTCATATTTTGGTCACTCATTTCAAAAATTTGTTATTTTAGCCACTCTACCATTAAATGCCTTTGGTCACCAAACGAAATGTTGATGTGATAGTCTTTTGATTGATATAATAACAAATTTAGCCCTTAACACTTTGCATATTTTGTCAACTTAGTCCTAATTCTAAGAAAATTCAACAAATTTAATCATCAATGTTTACACATTTTATCAATTTTGTCTAAATTCTAAAAATCTAAAAAAAAATTATAATTTTAAAAACTTGAAAATATATATTATTTATTATATAAAGACATAAAATATAAAATATTAAAAAAAATTACATTATAACTTTTAAATCATCTTTGGCCATTAAAAATTAGGCCTATAAGATTGTAACACTCGTTAAAATAATGTAAATATATTTTAATTTTTTTTGATAATGTAAACAAATAATTACATTATAACTTTTTATATTTTATGTCTTTTTATAAAATAAATAATACATATTTTCAAGTTTTTAAAATTATAATTTTTTTTTATTTTTTAGAATTTTGACGAAATTGACAGAATTGTAAACATTGAGAGTTAAATTTGTTGAATCTTTAATAATTAGGATCAATTTGATAGATCGTGCAAAGTATTAAAGGGTTAAATTTATTAGTATACCAATTAAAAAACTATCACGTCAACATTCTATACGGTGACCAAAGACATTAAACAGTAGAATAATTAAAATTTTATCTTATAAAAGAATAAATATTATTTTAGAATATTTATATTTTTTATATTTTGATAAATTTTTAAAAAAATAAATACTCATAATAAGAATGATAAAATTTAAATCAAAGCTATTATAATTTTTACCATCACAACTTTTTCATTTAAATTAAAACCATATTTTTATATTAATATTCTATAAATTTATTAAATAATTTTTTAATCTAGATTGTGTCAAAATTTTCTCTCACGGTGACGTCAAGTCTTTACTATTTTAGGATCAAATTTGTTGAGATCTCAAAAAAAAGAAAAAAGAAAAAAAAGGACACAACCTCGTCGAATACTTATTTTTCTATTTACAAAATTTAAAAACTAAAATTTTATTTAAAAATTACCAAATTTTTTATCACTCAAAATCCTAGCGAAATTAACTAAAGGCGGATTCTCGTTAGGACTTAAGAACTTCAAAATTTTATTATGTTTTAGTCATTTACGTTATAGTTTTGTTACGAAGTGATTACTCTACTGTTAAGTTTCGTTACCTCCCTAATGGTGATCCTGCATGGCAATCCAAATGAGTTTTAAATGCCAACTTAGATGTCTTACGTGGTAGTATAAATTAAAACCCAAGTTGGCATTTAAAATCCATTTGTATTGCCACGTAGGACTGCTGTTAGGGATGTAACGGAGTTTAACGTAAAATGACCATTTCGTAACAAAAGGATAAAGTAAATTACTAAAATATAATTTGAGGTAAATAAAAGTGACTATTTTTATAATTTACCCAAGTTTTAATTAAATCTTTAAAAAATTTTAAAAAAATTAATTAAAGTCTTGAAATCTATTTATAAATTTTCATAAAATCTCAATTTTTGAAAATTGTCACTAAAATCATAAAAAAAAAATCTTAACCCTGGTGCCCGGCAGTGAATTTAACATTCCTTTTTTGTTGTTGCTTTTTCTTTTACAACGCCAGGACTCATATTTGCCGTAAATACTAAAAACTCCATTATTCGAGACTAGACCATAATTGTTTTTTCTTCTTTAGAGGAACAAAAATTGTCGAGCAAAACCCGCATTGAATGCCACGCGATGTGGTGTTGTGAGCCATTGTCTCTGCCACAACTGAGCTGACTTTAGCATTGCCTGCTCCCTGCTCACTCTTCCTTGAGTTAATGCTCTTGCTGTCACCTTTTGACTCTTTGGCATGGAAGTAATTGGAACTTTTATGTTTTTGAAGGCTACCCTTTTACACCTTTCAGGTCAGCATCCTCTCTCTCACTCCCTCTTTTCTATATATGCAAACCAGGACCAACTAATCCTTTACCTTAGACCCTAGTCTTAAAAGTTTCCAAGGAGAAAATAATAATAATAATAATAATAATAATAACAATAAAGAAATGGGGAGACCACCTTGTTGTGACAAAGCTGGTTTGAAGAAAGGTCCATGAACTCCTGAAGAAGACATCATCTTGGTATCTTATATTCAACAACATGGTCCTGGGAATTGGAGGGCTGTTCCTACAAATACAGGTTATTGGCTTAAACTTATTTTCCATTTTTCAGCTACATTCAAAATTTTGTAGTATTGAAATTCTTAATCTTTTTTTGTTTCTGGTTTCCTGATTTCCAGGGTTGCATAGATGTAGCAAGAGTTGCAGGCTTAGATGGACTAATTACTTAAGGCCTGGGATTAAGAGGGGAAACTTTACAGATCATGAAGAGAAATTGATAATCCACCTTCAAGCTCTTTTAGGCAACAGGTATAATCTAAGAACTCATATTATGTAAACTTTTATCTGTGGAGTTTTATGAATAAGTGGGGTATTCAAATTGTGCAGATGGGCTGCAATAGCTTCTTACCTTCCTCAGAGAACTGACAATGACATTAAAAACTATTGGAACACTCACTTGAAGAAGAAGCTGAAGACGATCAATGGCAGTGAAAGTTATTCTAGAGAAGGGTTTTCATCAGAAAAACACCAAATTTCAAGAGGCCAATGGGAGAGAAAGTTGCAGACTGATATCCAAATGGCTAAACAGGCTTTATCTGATGCATTGTCACCAGAGAAATCAAGTGGTTTAGCTTCAAAACCAAGAGGATATGCATCAAGCACTGAGAATATAGCTAAGTTATTGAAGAAATGGATGAGAAATCCACCAAAACCTGTTTCAAGTGATAATATGGGAGGGATTGGGACTCCATGGAAGGAAAACAAAAGCAGCAACAGCATTGAAATGTCTGAGGTTTTTGAGTCATTGGAAGTGTTTGAATCATTTGATTCTTCAAATTCTGATTTCTCACAATCTTTGTCACCTGATCAAGCAAGCCTTTTCCAAGATGAAAGTAAACCAGATGTGAATGAACTAGGGCAACTCACATTGCTTGAGAAATGGCTTTTTGATGATGGTGCAAGTCAAGGGAAAGATGACCAGCTTAGTGATATCAAACTAGATGGAAATGCTATTTTTTTCTAAAAATGAAATGGGGGAATTGTTTTACAGACTTTTTTTGGTGGATTCTTTTGGTCTTAGCTTATTTTTTTTTGCTATAGATCTTGTTCAATGAAGATATCTTGCATTTTAATTATGAGATGAATTAGGTTCTTGTGATTCAACTTTTCATAATTTAATTTTCATATTTTACATAATTTAAGATTTAATCTATGTAATTTTAAAAGTTAAAAATTCAACTTTTTTATCTTTTTAATTTAAAAATTTTAGTTGAATCATTATCCACATTGGTAATTTCTGTTCCTACAAAGAGGGTAACCTAATTAATATGAAAAGTTGGTAAATTTGACCAAAAAAAAACTAACAACATTAATGATTGGATTGTAATTTTTAAATTATATATAAATATAAAATAAGTTAATATTTAATTTTTAGAGTGTATGGACTAAATCTCAAATTTTATCAAAATTTATAAACTTACAACATATTTTAACCTTTAAAATGTATATTTCCATTTAATGCATTATTACTATTAAATTCAAAGGAAAAAAAAAGTTAGTAACACTTCTTTTTAAGTGTCATAATTGATAAATGTTTTTCCATCCCCTTCTATTTTATAATGGGATAAATCTTAAAATTATATATAATTTTCGTTTAACGTATCATTGTATATATAAAATTTTAATTTAATTTAATTCTCACAAATTATTAATATAATTTTTGATATAGCATTATTTCATTTTTATATATTGCATAAAGAAATAATTATATTTATCCAATAAAAAATAGATTGATATATTTATTTTTTTAAATGTGTATGATTGAATCAAAATTAAAGTTTCATGTGCGTAATCACACCGAATTAAAACTACACATAAAATCAAAATTCTTGTATAATTTTAAGATTTATCCCAAATATAATTAGAATAAAGGTGGCAAATATTGAAGTGGGCTAGAACTTTGTTTTAACAACTTATTGTGAAGTAAATAATATTGAGGAAACTTTTGATGCATTTATGTTTGCAATAATGATAACTAGCATGATTCTCACTCGTGCTTTGTGTTGGGTTGATTTTTTTTAATTAAATTATAGAGTAAAAATTTAAATGTTACTTTATGCTTAAAGTTCTTGTACTCTTCATATATTTGGAATTTAATCCTTATACTTTTTGACATTTAAAATTTAAGTCCATTTGTTAACACCGTTAAAATCCTTATGTTAAATTTATTGATGTGACATTTTAAAATTAAAATAAAAAACTTTCCTTGATATCTATGTAACAAAAAATAATATTCTAATTTACTTGAATTTAATAGAGAATGTTAACGGTGCTAACAACTTTTAAAATTCACCAAAACAATTTAATCAGAATAAAATATTTAGACTAACTAATGACAATATGTACCAAATTATGTTAGAATTAAAGTATAGAGATTAAATCTCAAATATAAGTAAAATATAGGGATCAAAACTAAAATTGAACCATTCTTATATAATCTGAAAAAAGTATATGGATTAGAATTGAAAATTTAAGAAATGGACATGTGTCCAAATAAAAGTAATTGAGTTTATCAATAGAAAATGGGTCAGAAAAAGATGGGAAGCTTTTGCAAAGGAGCAACTGAGTGGACCAAAGAAAGAGCAAACATGATGGGTCATAAGTATTGGGCCGATATAGACCAGGCAGGGAGAGGATCCAGCATCATCAGCTGATGCAAACTAACCACTCTTTAATGATTCCTAGAATGATGCCAATTGCTTACAAATAAAATATTGCATTCTAAATCACCAGAGTTAAATGAGATGGTGATGGTCTTTTTTACTTTAATCAGTAGTTGAGGGTTTAATCTTCTAGAGCAGCTTTAAAACTTGTGGCCAGCATTTACCCCTTAATAGACTTACAGAATATGGATAATTAATTACTGGGCTCACTCCGATAATGCATTCTAGTACGGATTTTTACAACAATTTTATATAAGGATTGCTGTAACCTTGTTCAAATTATTATGAATGAATTTCAGAGTTTTCTCTCCTCAAATCTTCAAATTCTTCTCATTTCCTTAAAGTTTACTTTGGTTAAAATCCTTAACATATTTTTAATTTTTTGAATTTTTAATAATTTATTAATCAAATTTGTCGAATTAGTTGAACCGATGGCATGACTAGTTCAACTATTAATCCGATTCTAAAAACATTGTTTAAAAAGAAATAAGAAGCATTTTCCATCAAAATAGTCTTCATTCTCCATATATGAAGCTTTTTCGATCTACATGGAGGTAGTAGACATTTACATAACGTTCAAGAACTGGAACATGAGATACAGTGGCGCAACTTTTGCCTTTGTGAGGTTCATAAGAGGATGGCATGAAGAAAGCTACGAAGTTTGGTAATAACGGGTTGATGAATGGTTCATATTTTCCGATTGGATTATTTTAAATTTTTTTAATTTTTAAAATTTGAAATTTTAATATTAATATAAAAATAATTATTAATTTTTTAATTAAAATTTTAGTGAGTAATATATGAAAATAATATATTGATATGACATTACGTATATGATAATATGCCACATTATAGTAGAACTTAATAAATTTAAAAATTATCATTTGATGAGGAATGATATTTTAAAATTTCAAAAGTATAAAGAATAAAAATGATCAAATTAAAGTACAAGGACTAAATTTATAACTTTCATAAAGTATAGATACTAATGGCAGAATTCAACCAATTCAATAAATATATAATAAATTTCAAACTTTTCACAATTATACCAACGAAAGTTTTAATTAGAAATGTAGTGAAGTTGCATCAATCAACAGCAAGTTTCTATCTTCACATCAAGATTTCCATATTTAATCTCAATTATTGGGTTGTGTTGGTAAAATTGGAGAGTCCTAATGTCACTTTGCTATGTCACAATGTTTTCTGAAAAGGGATATAATTAATTATGTGATTAGATGGATTAGATACTTTTTCTTTTATGACCCAAAACGACACCAAATCAGTAAACATTTTACATCGGGGCATCACTAGTTGGGTTGGCTTAGCCACTAGCAAATTGTGTCCATCATTAATTCAACATCTTCTTAATCACAATCATATTCTTATGTCTTTATATATAAATCACAAACCCATCCAATAGAATCTTGGTATTTATTGTAAAAACCAATAAATCATATTTCTTTTAAATAAATAAGAAAGTTGATTCTCTATCATTCTTTTTAATCTCTTACAGTTGGCTCAAATAAAAAGCAATTCTACTGTGTGTTCTCAAATATTCTTACATATATAGGAATTAGGAACAAAACAACGCTTTTCTTCCTCTAAATATCATCTTAGCCTTAACGGGACAGTCAGGAACTTAAATTATTTACATATATAATTGGTGCAGAATTAATTAATTTTATACACTTTTTATAGTTTAAAGGGAACAGCATTTGCCAAGCTTAAACAATATGTATAAAAATCATCATGAGTGAGGCTTCATCTCCACGTTCTCCTCCGTCAACCATGGGGGAAGACAAAGCTACTAAAAGAGTTCGCTTTTGGTATGACTATCCCAAGAGTGGAGATCATATGATGGCTGTTGATCATTAGGAGAGCTCTAAGTTGGATGACAAGCACTCGTTTGCGAGTGCGTCATTCAAAGATATGCTGGTTGGCTCAATGAGGACGGCAGGTCTAGTTTCGAAAGATAAGGACGGTGATGATATACGGTTACTTGACGGTGATGTGATTGTTGGGACAGAGGATGGTATCTCATCTATTAGATTCTCAGACCGTGTACATCAACTCTTGTATAAGAGTATGTCCTAGACGTTGTTGTCAAATTATTGGGACGAAAGATTGACTATCATCCCCTATCCAATAGAATTTTCTTTTGGACCTTAAACTTGAACTGCGTACTAAATATGAGAAGGTCCTTGACAAAGAAGAGTTATTATGGATGCAAAAATCCAAGGTGGAATGGATTCAACAAAGGGATCATAATACAAAATTCTTTCACAGCAAGACTCTCATGAGGCGAAAATTTAATAAAATTTCAGCTTTGAAGATTGGTGGTAATTGGTGCTATGATGATCAGGAGCTTTAGAAGGAAACTATTCTTTTCTTCTTCTCCCTCTACTCATTGAACGACCAAAGCCATGGTATGTTTGTTCTGCATGGTAAAGGAGGAGATTCAAAGTACTATGTTTAGCATGGGACCCTTGAAGGCTCGGGACCGGATGGGCTTCATGCCTTATTTTATCAAAACCAATGAGAGATTGTTGGCCCAGATGTGTGTGATTAGGTACATGGAATTTTTTTCTAGTCAACCCCTTGATTGTAACATCAATAAAACTCTCTCGGTCTTTATTCTTAAAAATTAGAGTCTTGAAACTATCTCTTAGTTTCGACCAATAAGTCTTTGTAACGTCTTATACAAGATTAATATAGAGATTATTTCGGGTCGGTTCAAACTAGTTTTTCCTTCTCTTATTGCATAGAATCAACTGAGTTTTGTGGCAGGAAGACGTATAACTGACAATATAATTATCGTTCAAGAAATCATTCACTTGATGAATATTAAGAAAGGTAAAAAGAGTTGGTTGACTATCAAAGTGTATCTTGAGAAGGCATACAATTGACTTCGTTGGGATTTCATCAAAGATACTCTATTTGATGCAGGTATTCCTTTGACGTTATCTCGAGTCATTATGGAATGTATTTCTATTGCCTCAATGCAGATTATTTGGAATGACAATCTCTTAGGTGAATTCCTACCTTTGAGAGGTATCTAACAATGACACCCACTCTCTCTTTATCTCTTTATGCTTTGTATGCAAAGATTTGGACAACTTATCCATAAAAGTATTGGTAATAAGATTTGGAAACCTATCTCTTTAGTGAAGAATGGCTTGACTATATCGCATATCTTCTTCATTGATGATCTCTTCTTGTTTGTGGAAGCGGATGTGGCTTAGGCAAGAATGTAGGGATGTATTGAATATCTTTGGGACTATTTCAGGGCACAAAGTCAATTCCCATAAAACCAATGTTTCTTTCTCTAAAAATGTTGAGCCTAGAATAGCCGTTGAGATTTGTAGCGTGCCTGGGTTTAATGAAACCGATGATTTGGGATCTTACTTGGGTATGCCTTTGTTTCATCGACGGATAACAACGAGCACTTTTAATTGTCATTGACAAGGTTCGGAAAAAGCTAGATAGTTGGGATGCTAAACTTCTTTATATGGCAGGGCGTGTAACTCTTGTTTGTTCAGTGCTTTTATCTATTCCCAATTATTTTATGCAAATTGTGAGAATTCCTATTGGCATATGTGTTTGAATTTAAAAACTTGCCTAAGGGTTTATATGAGGGAATTCTATAGCTAGTCATAAGCCAGCCTTTGTTAATTGGATTGATTGTTGTCAACCTCTCTCCAACAGGGGATTAGGTCTTCGACGCCTCAAGGAACAAAATGCGTCCTTTTTTGCTTTAATTGGGATACCATCTTCTCACTAATAAGAATGGTTTATGGGTTAAGATTCTTTGAGCTAAATATAATGTTACGGAAGATTTCCTAGTGGATATTTCGAGAGGTAAGTGTTTTTTTTGTTTGGAGATCCCTTGCTAAGGTTTGACCACTCTTACGTCAAAACCTTTCTTGGTCAGCGGGTGATGGTATTCTTATCAAATTCTGGACCAATACTTGGATCACGGAGCTTGTTCCTTTAACAATTTCTTTCATAACACTACTCTCAGGGAGGTGATGACTGCTGATGGTAACTTGAATTAGAATTACCTGCGATGTTATTTGGATAATGATATCATTTCTTATTTCGCAGGCATCCTAGCACTGAAACCTTTATCAAGGCATGATGCTCTGATTTTGAAATGCTCTACTAATCGTAATTTTACTGTTAAATCAACTTATAACACTCTTATGAAAGATTCCTTACACCTAATAAAGAACAAATGGAAACTTGCATAGTCCTTTGCTGGTACACATTGTGTTAAACAGTTTCTTTGGTTAGTACTTAAGAAGTGTCTTCTCACCAATGCAGAATGATGCAGAAGGGGTATGGTTGATAATCCTTCTTGCAGGTTATGTGACTATTGGAATGACGAAAATGTGCAAGTGTACACATCGCAACAAGTAATAAAGTGACAAGTAAATGTCGAGTTATCGTACCCACAGGGACAGTGAAAAGAATTATTTATGAAATTAATTTAAAAACACTTTGGTAAAGAATTATTAAAAACTAGGGTTTTAATTAAGTAAAATAAATAAAAATAAAATAAAAGTTCCAATGCACGATTTCAAAAGATGATTTTAATCAAGATGACATAATTGTGCTAGATTAATTACATTTCTTAACTTAGAGTTATTAAATTTGTGTTTATGTTATTACGAATATATTCACAGCAACTCAGTAATTTGCTAACTTATGAACATACTCACCGACCAAAATCCATTAATCTCTGGACTATATATCTATGTCAATTCAACCGCTTAAACAAATTTTAATAGGCAAATGTGTTAATGCACATACATATGAAATTAAAATAATCTCTTATACATATCTTTATGCCAATTCAAACAATTAATTCAATCTCATAAGCACATAAAAGATTACGTGAGGTAACAATGTATTTCTACCTTGAAACAATTTAATCACAATAATCTTGCAAGTTATGCAAGGCAAATGTATCGTTAGATACCGTTGCTAATTTAACCCTTAGCTACCTTAGATGATCAAACATTCACTGATTAAGTATCGTGTCAATTAATTACAATTTCAATCCGTTTAAATAATTAATTCAATAGTTACCTTACAATTGTAATGCAAGAATAACTTAGTCATGGTTTTACTTAATCAAACATCTTACCAAGGCCTATAACAACACACACAATTTTAATAAATTAAGTAGATGAAATGAAATCAACCTAACACTAATTAAATTTAAGCCATATTAATTAAAGTAAACATATCAACATCATAAATATTCATAGACATGTTCATTATAACAACAATAAAAATTAAAAGGATAAGGAATAAGAATAAAATCTAGTGTTTCTCCGTGGCTTGGCTAGTTTGCTACACTCTTCCTTCTCTGCTTGTTCTTGTTGAATCGAGGCTGCTACGAACACTTGAATGCTACTCCAAGTGGTGGATGAATGACTCTTTTTCAAGAGGTGAAATCGGCAAGAGAATAAAGAAAAATGGATGGGAAATGAAGAGAGAAAGTTGAGAAAAAAGAGAAGAGCTGAGAAAGTTTAGGTGTGTTTGAAGTGAGCAGCCAAAGGGGTATTTATAGGTTGAGAAGGCTGCTAAAAATAGCCAAAATCATCAGCCAAAGACTCCCCCCATGGCTGGCCACACATGTGGCATGTTTGAAGATTTCAAACATGCTATTTTTAGGTAGGGGCAAATCTTGAAAGGCATGAATAGTGGAGGGGTTTGAATGCAAATTGAAGGAGTCTTCAACGGCCATTTGCAAGCCAAATAATCAGCCAAACAAGCTGATTGGGTCAGCATGTTGGATGGTTTTGGACTGCCTAGTGCTCAGTTGGATCGATTTTCTCGATTCAGCTCAACTGGGCCCCTTTTCATAATTAATTAATAATAATTTATTTAACCCAAAATGAAATTGGTTTAAAATTAAAATTAATTATATTATGAATTAATACACATAATTTGGACTCTCTTAGGCTGAAAAATTATTTCGCTTTGATGCTTCAAAATTACTTCTAGGTTTTATGCTTTTAGCAGTGTCTGCCGAGTTATTTTTTGCCCTTTGTGCAAATCTGTTGAAAATGATCAAAATTAATCAAAATTTATTATAAAATTAATTAAAATTCAACATGTTAATAATTTAAGTACAATGTAATTATTTTATAATTATTATATAATTTTCGACAGGAATTTTATCGAAATTGCATGAATTTGAGTTAAAAAGGGAATGAAAAAGTGTGTATATTTTCATGTTTCCAACTGTGCTGAAGAATCCACCACTCGCGTGCTTCGGGATTGTTGTAAGGCACAAGAAGTTTGGGAGCAGTTTAAGAATCCACCACTCGCGTGCTTCGGGATTGTTGTAAGGCACAAGAAGTTTGGGAGCAGTTTATTCTTTCGAGGGAAATGAATCATTTTTTCTCCTGTCTATTATTGCCTTGGCTGTTTGAAAATTTGATGAATAAACTTGGTACAATCCTTAAGGAAGCTGATTGGCAATCCTTATTTGGTATTATTTGTTGGAAGCTTTGGAAACAATGGAATCTTTGTGTGTTCCAAGGAGAGCTTTTCAACATTGTCCACATCTTTCAATCTTCGTGGTGTTGGGCAAAATCCATCAAGGATATGACTGGTAGTTTAGATGGCATTCCTAAAAGATAGAATCGATGTTGAATTTGGACTCCACCACTTATAAGGTCCATTAAGTTGAACATTGATGTACACATAGTCCAAGTTCGGGGTTAGCTTCCTCGGCGGTAGTGGCTAGAGATGAACACTTTAGATGGATTTGTGGGATTAAAAGGAATATTGATAGATATAGTGTTGAACAAGTAGAGTTATGGGTGATTTATGATGGTCTCTAATTGACTTGGTTTACAAAATGGACTATTATTACTATCGAAATAGATTGTGCTCTAGTTATTGAAGCCTTTAATGATAGACTCCATGGACAATTAGATAGGGATTTGATTCTAAGAATTCCATAGCTTTGTAGAAGAGATTGGAGGGTAAAAACTTAGCAGGTTTTGAGGGAGGCGAATATTGCTGCTCACACCTTGGCTGGATTGATGAAGGGATTTCCTTATGGCTCTCACATTTTCCAGGATATACCTACAGTGGTTGTTGCTCAAATAAGGAATGATGGTTAAATTTTGCTTTATGGTTCTGATGTTATTTTGTAATTGGTCTATCTTTCTCTTTTTCTACCAAAAAAGAAAAAAGGAAAAAAAAGAGAACAACATTTATGGCCCTAATTAAATTTAAATATAGAAGTAGAAGATTTAGTAGTTTATTTGGCAGCTTTCAGGTGTTAATTCAAAATATAACATTAATTTTAACTCCAATTAAAAGATTTTCACTAATTAACATGTAATACAATACAATGATTTTCACTAATTAAAAGTACCATGGAGACCTTTATATTATGAGGCAGATTACATTTTATCTTATGTACTAAAAAAATTGACAATTAGTCCTTGTATGTTAGGTCAGAGAGCTAACTAGTCCTTTTGTTAAAGAATTTCATCCATTTCTAATGTTAAAAATTGGTCCATGTACATCAACATGAGGTACAGGTGTCATTGTCTGGTAATTCCATTAGCCACACCAAATTTTAGGAGTACAGTTGGATGAAATTTTTAACATAAATGGAAAATTTTCTTTTTGATCTAGCTATAAAGATTAATTTACCTATTTTTCTGAGTAAAGGAGGTAAAATGAAATCTGACTTTTAGTAAAGGGGTCTCCATAACACTTTTACTGAAAATCAACTTGTAAATAGTGATTAAACATGCATTGGATATAAATGGAAGAACAATTAATAGAAAACTCATATATATATATTTATCAACTTCTTAATCTTATTTGCAAACTCTAAAAACTCCACTTATAATATACCAAATAATTTTCCCACAAATATTAATGATGGAGAGTGTTTTTAATGAAAAATCAAGTTTACAAACAGATTTATTTTGATGAATTTGAGTAGGAAAAGGAAAGGGTCGTGCAATGTTTTGTGGGTTGATTTATGTATATTGAAATTTAAATAAAGAAGTTGTTTTTCCGTAGAGATTTGGCAAGAATTATAAATAATATCAGATCTATCATGATTATATGTAAAGGTAGCACCAAAACAAATGCCTATAAACATCCATTTAGGGGCCACATATTCTACATTAGGTTTAAGAACATTTTAAGAAGGCAGCTAAAGCTTAGCTGTTCATACCATTTAAAACCAGTCACTATTTTGAAACAAATTCAAAGTGTTTATCATCATTTTAGGGTTTTGCCTTAGATTAATAGTAATCTTCTTTTTTTTTAATTAGTGAGAGAGAAAAAACAAACAACCCAAAAAAAAAAAAAAGAAAAAAAGAAAAAGTAGCTAGTCATAAGGGAAACAAAATAGTTATCTTCAACTATTATGTTTGTTCTATTTTTATCACTCAATTATTATTATTATTATTTATTTAATTTCGAAATATTGAGTGACTAAAATGGAACAAACTTAATAGTTTGGTGACTAATCTTGTACTTTACCCCAAACAAAAATAGAATAATAATACATGTAATGGGAAGGGAATAAGCAAGTTTTTTTCATAGACTTTAGGGTTTAGGGGTTGGCAATAATAACCTTATCAAACCAAAAGGCACTGCCCCTCTCATTCTATATGATTAAGGGTTTGGCAATCATGAGAAGGCGACAAGTAGTAGTGAGAAAAGAGGAGCCACCGAGGAAGACTACAACCAATTCTTCTTTGACAATAACGAGTGTGAGATATGGGGAGTGTCAAAGGAATCACGCCGCCAGCATCGGCGGTTATGTGGTCGACGGGTGCAGGGAATTCATGGCAAGTGGAGAGGAAGGAACGAGTGGTGCCCTTGCTTGTGCTGCTTGTGGTTGCCATAGGAATTTCCATAGAAGGGAAGTTGAAACTGAGGTAGTCTCTGAGTGTTCTTCACCTAATAATTCTTCCAATAGAGCATAAATAAATAATATATAGTTTTTCATTTGTTAATTATATGATGTTTTTATTGAAGTGATCATTTTGGTAATTGGTTTTTAGTTTTTGTGCCAAAAACCTCTTCCTTATCAATAATTTGCGTTGTGTTTCTTTGATGGTTTTTTTTTTCTTTAACTTGTTTCTGTATGTAATTGAGTGGTTAAAATAATTTGTATTATGTATATATTCTTGATGATGGAATTAATGGTTGTTAATGTTAGATTTATGTTTTTTTATTCAACAGCAACACCTATAAATAAATAAATCCGTGACATATCATAACCATGTCATTGGACCGACTCGTAAGAATTATTTACTAGTGGCATATACAATAATTGTGTATATATAATTATATATGCCTTTTGATATTATAATTAACTATAGGTAAAAACTTGATAAAAGTTGTCAAAGAGTTTTTGTTTCAATAGTAAGGTTGAGGTCTTAAAAACATTAAGACCTGATTCGAGTTTCATATTATGTAAATGTTTACATTCTTTAATCAATCATATAGTTAATAAATTTGAAATGAGTCCATTATTAGAATTAGTTATTCAATTCAGTTAAAGAAAATAAATTATGATGACATTCCGAGTAAATTCTTTTTTTCACCTAAAAATCAGCAACATTATCATCTTGATCAAGGCGAAAATCCATGGAATGTTTCATAAATTTGCAATCGTAATCTGAATGGTAATTAGACAGCTTTGTATTTAAATTCAAAGGCCCACATATATCTAACCAAATCACTAATGGAATATTTTCTCTTCTGGTCTAATCTGGCTGGTTCTTATGAATGGAAATTTTGTCAGTGATGTACTTAGTACTTAATTAAAGCTTAAGCTCACCACTTCTTTTGGTCGGCATTATTTAAAAAACTAACCTAATTTTTTTTTAAAAATACAGATACTAGGATTTGAACATAAATTATATTCTAGATTATATGTGTTGATGAAATTGCATACACATGAAGATTATCATAATAAAAGCAATATTCCATAAATTGTTAAATATTTCCAAAACTATTTATCTTATCATCGTGAAATGCTTAGATGTTTGCCATAGCAAATGGTGAGGTATTGAGTATAGTGCATACAATTTTTCATGTATACGTAGGATTGAATTAGGTAAACGTCGATTCTAAGGGGAAAAAAAGCCAAGTGAATGAATAAGTTGAACACATGAAAACGATAAAAGGGTTAATACATAATTTAATATCTGAGTTTGACTTTTTTTTAATATGTTATATGTGTTATTTTTTTGTTCAATATGGTATTTATATTTGACAAAAGTTTTAAATATTGGTATCTGAAGGTAATCATGTTAATTTTTTAGTGTTTAATTTGGGTTTTAAGTTTGATTTGATAACAAATCATAATTAACTAATAATATTAGCATTTAACTTTCATCAAATCAAATCTAAAACTCAAACTAAATATTCACATCCCATCGGATTGTATTTGACAAAGTAGACGTAAAATTTAACAATTAACTTTCATTAAATTAATTCTAAAACTTGAACTAAACACTAAAAAATTAACTCGTTACCTTTGAGTATCAAAATATATAGATTTAAATAAATATAAATATCAAATTAAATAAAAAATAACACATACTAAAATTAAAAAAAAATATCAAATTTGGATATAAAATAATATATTAAACCACAAAAGAATATTTAGGCGTTGGAGAAGTTATATTGGTTGTCGTCGGAAAAAAGTTTGTGAGGCCTGGAATGAGATAAGGGAGTCGACGAATTGGGTTATGATTAAAGTTAATTATTTCTTTTCTAGTGATGGAAAGCTTTTCTTTAAGACTTATCTTGTATTTTTGTTCATTTTTGTGAGTGGTTGCTACTTAATTTCCTCAATTATTTGGGTTCAAACAATTTTCTTTTTTCTCAATCAATTTTACTAAAGGCTGAAGCAAAAATAATATTTTAAAAAATAGTGTACAACAGAGTCACGTGCTATTAGCGCACATTATATATCCATCCTAAAACCATGCTCTAAATAAGACCAATGGAAAATACAAATTATCAATACTCGTAAAAATCTCCCCATACCTCCATGGTCTAAGATGGGTGTTAGAACACCAAAAAATGACAACAGCTTAATGGGATTCAATAAAAGGATTCCTGATGGACCACCTTTGCACATCACCTTCGCCATCGACAGTTCCGTTAGAAGCAAGATCAGTTGGCACCCAACCTGAGACCCTTCAATAGTAATGAGATAACAATTACTTATCAAACCACCTACGTTTTTACTTTGTCAACCTCTCATATAAAAACCATCTTACTCTGTAGAAGGGGACGACTTAACATTCCTCCCTCTCTCCCCCTTGAAACACATCTCATTTAGTAATGTCGAAAATAGTGATTTTTGGACTATAAAATCTAACGAGTGATTCTGTAAATATTATATAATAATATTTATGAGTCAACTATAGTATTATATTAAATTTTAATTTGATATTTTTTGTTATTTTAGTGAATAATCAAGTTCAAGTGATTTTTCTATAAAGTCAAGTGATTTTAGAAAATACGGTATCAGAACCTTGTTTCTATACAGAGTGATTATATAAGGATATTGAAATTTGGTTCAAAATTTTTGACATTTGGATAATTAATTAAGGAAAAATAATTAAATCGTAAAAATTACAAAACTTAATTTCTATTGATTTCTATTAAGTAAAAAGCATAATTAAAAATTGTTAAAGGTTTTAAATGATAAATATACCATTTTTAAAAGTGTTCGACAGTTAGTGGGGATTATTTAGTTAAAAAGTAATGTTTATTATCATATAAAACATTATTTTTATATGTTATAATAGTTAAAAAAATAAGAAAAGAAATGAAAAAAAGATAATTCATTCATCTTCTTCACCTTATAATCGAATCAAAAAAGGGATAAGGAGACCTAGCTTACGTCCAACTTCAAGCTTCAATAGGTAAGCCGTTTCTAATTAATTTCTTATAATTTTTATGTTTTTGAGATCATGACAATTAGGTCCAGTTAACCCATACCTTTGTTCTTATAATTGTAAAATAGGACTATTTTGTAAAGTGATTTTTAGTAATTTTATTGTTAAAGGATTAAATTGTTAAAATAGTAAAACTTCTTGGGATTATTGTGAAATTGTGATAAATGTCGGTTGAGTAGGGATTATATAAAATTTGACTAGCATGGGTTTTGATTAAATGTGATTAATTTGTAAATTTTGGGTTTAGGGATTAGATTATAAAAAGTGTAAAATTTAGGGATAATTTTATAAATTTTCATAAAAGGGTTTATAAGCTTAAGTTTAATTATTTGACATGTTTGAATGGATTAATTGAACGAAAGCCATTATATAGATCAAGAAACGAAGCCATTGGATTCAAATCGTGAAAAAGCTAAATTAACGAACTAGACGTCGACCTTGTTTTCGCAACCATTTTTGTCTAGGTAAGTTCATAACTTGATTAAATTAATTAGTAGTTGTTTCAGTTTTTTAATATATAATTGTTTATATATGAACTGAGTTCGTTGGCTTGAAGGAAATGATTAAAACCATAGTTGAAAAACACTATGACACTATACCAGAAATAAATAAGACCATAGTTGAAGACACTATAACACCATACCAGAAATGAGTAAGACCATAGTTGAAAGACGTTATGGCATCACGATTCCATCGAGTAAGACCATAACTGAAAGATGTTATGACATACGATTCAATCGAGTAAGACCATAGTTGACAGACATTATGGCATAACGAATCAAACGAGTAAGACCATAGTTGAAAGACACTATGGTAACACGACGGAAAATGAATAAGACCATGGTTGAAAGACATTATGACATTCAAGTCGAGAATAAATAAGACCATATTTGAAAGACACCATGGCACCCTCTGATCATTTTCTATTTAGGTAACACGTTTCAGGTGAGTATGTATCGTAAGTATGAATATGAGTTGAACGTTTGACTAGTATAGTTTAATAATGAATGTTAATGCCTTTCTGTGATTATATGCTTTATATATATAAATATGTTAACACGTGATGTTGGTATGTTTAGGGAAATAAATGGTTCTATGAGTGTTTTCCAAGTGTTCGATGTTATTTCATATGATTCACAGACGATTTAAGGTTTAATAAATGGATGAGTATATGAAAAGAGCTATGTTATTGATAATATGGAATGAAAATGTAACATGTGTAATTGAATAGAAATTATGCTATTTAATGGAAAGATGTATGTATGCATTGGTTCATGTTAATGAACATATGAAAAGGAAAAATATGGAGTAAAAAGGGAACTAGTTGAACATGTGATGAATTGTTGTATATTGAAATTCATTTCATGATATATACCATGTTTCATAGGTTGATATATTTTTAAGTATATCTACTAACCATGTGGAATGTTGTGAATAGGAAAGAAAAGTATCCATAAGATTTGTGATCAATGATTGAATGGTTTAGTCATTTTATGTTTGGTAAGTTTATGTTTAAGATTTATACGAGCTTACTAAGCATTATTGCTTACGTTAGTTGTTTTCTTTTCCTATAGATCATCAGAAAGCTCGACAGGTTGAAATCGCATTGGAGCACGATTACACTATCCATTAGTCATATTGGTAGTTTTGGTTAACGGTTATAAATGGCATGTAATAGGAGGTTTTATGTTATTTATGAATTTGATGTGGTTTAAGCTTTTTTACCTATATGCCTTTAATGTTGGCTTATAAATATAAATATAAATATAAATATGTAAGCATATGTTTTGGTCACTTGTGAATGCTTTGAGATTTAGATGGCTTTTGATTTATTGAAGTGTGAATGGAGTGGTTAAATGGTAGGCGTGTGATGTAAGTTAAGGTATGAAATTTTGGCATTGGATTTGAGTTGATTTGGATGTTAACTTGTGATACCAATAAGGGTACATTGGATAAACATTTAGATTAAATGATATATGTAAGATTTGACATGTAATAGGGTTAAAAAATCATTTTAGCATTTTGGCTTGTTTTGAATTGTGTTAAGCTTATGGTGATTAATGTTGGTTGTGGTATGTATTGAAGGATGTAAATAGGTGAATTTGGACCTTATGCATGCTCTATTGATAGTGTATATCTTATGTTAGAATGACATGTTCTTGAGTGGTTATTTGGCATGATTAGTATGGGTATAAGTTAGAAAGTTGTAATGCTGAATGGGATTAAATTTGATTTGTACTTGTGGTGCCCTTTATTAGCATATTGGTTATGTATAATAAAATGGTTGATTTGGTATGTTTTGAAGTGTGTCTGATGGTGTTTTGGTCAAATAAATGCGGGAATGATGTGTCTTGGTGTGCAAGAATTGGGTTTGTAATGGCTTGTTTTTGGGGTTAAAAATAGAGCATACGACTTGAGACACGAGTTGTCACACGGCTGTGTTTCATTTATATTTTAGGTGCGGGTTTCACACAGTCTGGCACACAACCTATGACACGATCGTGTGACCATTTTTCGAATGCACACATGGGTTGGGACACAGCCATGTGTCCCTATTTCGAATGTCCATACAGTCTGGGCTATGTCACACGGCCGCGTGACCCCTATTTCCTAATTTTTTTTACTTTTTTCAAATTTTTTTGATTTTTTTTGAAATGGTCCCTGAACATTCCCAAACTATTTTTAAGACTCTGTAGGCTCGTGTAACACCCCTAACCCCTCTGCATCATCGGATTATGGTCACAGGCATTACTAACAAATTAAATAATTAATTGATCATAATCAATATGTAAGCTAACCATTAACATTATAATATATAGGGGCAAGTCACGACAATCTAATACTTCCATATTAGAATATTAAACAATCAAGTAACAAATCGTGTTGTGCAATGCTAAACTTGGTCTTCCAGTATCTACACTCTTATCACTATTTATCCCTTCTTGAATGCTAGAAGTTGGTTACATACAAGACTATTCCAATTATTAGCATTAGATTATTGGTCCATAATTTGACTATTTATTTTCTTTATCTTCGATGATGTTTGTAGAATGCACTAAATATAGGTTTACTAATCCATTCTAATTCAAAGTAAAGATCTCTTGTTCTTATTATAAGATCGTGTGATTGGATCTGCAAATAAAAGTTACTTTTATAGCCCCTTTTTTTGAGTCTGCGGAACCCTAAAAATAGTTTAAAAATAGACAGAGACTAATTTGGAACAATTTTAAAAGTTTAGGGTCATTTTTAAAAATTCCTAAAAACAGGGGACATATAGCCATGAGGAATGCCCCAGGCTGTGTGACTCTCGAAGTTTGGACACACGGCCTTGTCCTTGTGTCACAGGGCTAGATCTTTCATCTCACGATCCATGCGGTCTTAGGCCATTCGTTCGTCCAAACTCACCTAAGTCAGCCTAAATGCAAGTAAGAATTCATTTAGAACTCCTCCAAGGCACCAATTTGTATAGCAGAAGCAATCTATGCCAAAAAAAGCCATAAAAGAACTATAGAAAGAACGCAAGAGAGATGCTTGAGTAAATGCTCTCTATATTCTTTTTTTCACAAAGAATAATGAAACAATGAATGGAGTGAGTACAAATGAGGGGGAGGATCTCTATTTATGATTGAGCTCCCCAAAATCAATGGTCAAGATTACATTACATCGACGGACGAGATTAGCCTATCCCTTGATTTTAGGGATTTACAAGATTATATTAAATCAAATCAAATCTAATCTTTACAAGATATGAACCCCTATCAATCTTTAAAGATTAGTTCCCATACTTATCAAGATTGCCTAAGTTGTCATATCTTCATTATCAGGCCAACCGGGCTTCAATCTGATAGGCTTTTCCAACAGCTTACCGAATCGGCTTACATCGCTTCTTAACTCGAACTGTCTCACTTATTTGTACATCTCGATGGCAGGAAGTCACGTCTCTCTCTTGCCCACATTCTAACTTGCCCTGAACAAAATCCTCTTGATTCACAATACTTGGTTTCGTTTTGCCCACAGTCTCTCGGCCTCCTTGCTTAGAAACTTTGAAAGGGCCTCTACATTTTTGCTAAGTTAACAAGTTAGAATGCAAAACACTATCAGAGTGTTGAGAATGTACCTTCCTCGTTGCATTTACTCGGTCAATTTTCCAACTTGTATCACAACTTTTCAAAAGCTTAATGCACACCTCACCTTTCTTAAGGGTGGTAATCCCTCTGATGTGTCAACAGAAATGAACCCTATTGATCCCAAATTCAAGGTTTGCATCGTAACTTCTTATCTGAATCTGATGCCAAACTCACCTCTTCTATGGGTGAAAGCCTCGCCGATGTCTCGACCAACTCCGTCACTTTACTTGAATTGAGCCTTATTGGTCCCAACTTCATTGTTTTGATTGCAAATTTTTCCTCTAAGTTCGATGAAAAACTCACATATTCCTCATGTGGAAGCCCTTATGATGATTCAACAAGCTCTAATGTTACCTTTTCTTTAACCACAACTGAATTGGATTGCTTTGGATAGTTTCACAACTCATGCGGATCATGGCACAAAAAGCACTTTACTAACTTTTTTTTTGCTTATCTTTTCCCTCTTGGCTTTGACTTTTCCCTTGCTTGAACCAAGCTTCTTGGGCTCTTTGCCTGCTCCATCGTCTCCTTCAATGATAGACTTCCTCAGACACTTCCACAACCTATGCAGACCATGACACAATAAGCACTCCATTGGCTTCTTTTCACTTTTGGGCCCCTTGACTTCGACACCCCTTGCGCTCGAACCAAGTTCCAAGGCCTTACCTACTGGCTTTTCCTTCTTAGAAAGCGCGGATTTCTTCAAACATTTCTTTAACATGTGTGGACCGTCACAAAGAAAGCATTTCAACTTGTCCCTTTTCCTGTTTGGTTTCTTTTTCCCAACTCGTGGTTTCCAATTACCACAATAATAGCCGATGCCATTGTCATCAATATCTTTCTTGTGATCTTTTTAACGTAGGCCCCTTTTCTCGGACTTGGAAGATCTAAGCTTATATTTTCTTAGACCAAGCTTGACCACGGATCCGCTACTGTCATGGCTTTCGACAACTTTTGGACACATCTTTGTTTCACCTCCTATCTGACCCATGACTTCAATCCATTCTGAAAAGTAAGCAATACTTCTTTCTCAGTCACATCAGAAACTTGGAGCATAAGTTTCTTGAACTCTCGAACATACTCCCCCATTGTGGCTCATTGCGTTAACCATTGCAACTTTGCCCAAGCTTCTTCCTGGGTAAATTATGGGTAAAACTGTCCCTTCAATTCATATTGGAACTCTTGCCATGTCCCAATCTCAGTTTGCCTTTTATCTGTGGACTTGCCTCACCACTACAAAAGCGCAATAACAGTAAGAAACATTGAAGCACTGTTTACTTTAATCGCATCATCCGTGATACCTTTGGCACGGAAGTAGTTTTTCATCCTCCACAAGAAATTGTCCACATCGCATGTAGACCTTGTCCTTAGAAACTCTTTTGGCTTCGAGACATCCTCCCAACTGAGTGCTGCATTTAACACTCCTTCCCCCACGGCTATTTGACACAAGGCTAGCTCTCCCTCGAGCTCCTCTATTCTTGTGCTCAAAGCGATTGTCGTGACCATTGTTTCCTCATTCAAAACCATCACCATGGCTTTGAGAGCATCGTTCCTTTCTGTCAGCTTCTTCATTTAGGAATCTAGCAACTCTTGCATATTATTCCTATTAGAAGGGAGATACATGGTCACAAAGACCCTAGACTGCTCCCTCAAGTCAACTATGCTTTCACTAAGCACATTATGTAACTCTTTTGGCCCACCTTTGTTCAAACTCTACTTTCGACATCCCAACGGTGCCTTCGCAACCAATAGCTCTAATACCACTTGTCATAGGGCTAAATCTTTTATCTCATGATCTGTACGACCTTAGGTGATCTGTTCATCCAAAATCGCCTAAGTCAGCCTAAACGTAAGTGAGGATTTGTTTAGAACTCCTCCAAGGCACCAATTTGTATAGCGAAAGCAATTTATGCCAAAAGAAGCCACAAAAGAACAACAGAAAGAATGCACAGGAGGTGTTTGAGTAAATGTTCTCTATATTCTCTTATTCACAAAGAATAATGAAACAATGAATGGAGTTAGTACAAATGAGGGGGAAGCTCTCTATTTATAGTTGAGTTCCCCCAAAACCAACGGTCAAGATTCTATTACATCAATGGACAAGATTTAGGGATTTACAAGATTACATTAAATCAAATCTAATTTTTACAAGATATGATTACCTATCAATCTTTAAAGGTTAGTTCCCATACTTATCAAGATTGCCTAAGTTTCCATATCTTCATTATCGGGCCAACCAGGCTTCAATCTAACAGGCTTTTCCAATAGCTTACCGAATTGGGCCAATTTTTTCGGGCCAAATGATCTACATCTAAATAATAGACCTCCATTGGATGCATTTGGTGCGATGGTCATGGGCTTCGAACTTTGACCCGTGACACTTGCCCTTATAACTCACTGACTTGAGACACATAGCCATGTCTTAGCCCATGTAATTCACTGACTTGAGGCACACGGCCGTTTCTCAGCCCGTGTAACTTACTAACTTGGGTCACACGCTCGTGTGTGACACGCAGCCGTGTGCCAGGTTGTGTGCACCAAAAGGTACCTTAAAACTCAAGTTTACCATTTCCTACTTACTTAGGAACTAAGCAAGTCAATTACCAATCGTTTAACCTACTCAAAGCACGATTAAACATGCCCAAAATATACCAAATTCATCACCTAATTTTTCTAACCAATGTACCCTCATTGATACCATATTTTATATGTTCAAAAAAATCAACAACACATCAAACATTCAATACTTTCATTCATATCATATTTACCATAATTGAACTAACTTTCAACTCCTAAAGTTACCAAATTTGAAGCTAAGCACATACCAAGCCCTATGCTAAACTACTATACCAACATTGCCTCAAATATAACCACATATATATATACAATTTATCCATCATTTAATTAAGAAACCAAAATACTATCATCATAAACATATCAATAAGGACTCCCTAGGTACATGCTATTACAAAATAAAATATCACCACACTTGAGCTCGGGATCCCTTGTTAGATGCTGAGTCTATTCAACGTCGAAAAGTACCTAGCCTAGGCATGGAAAACAAAATCACACGCTAAGTATAACTCAATGGTATTTCTATAATCCGAACAATTTAACTTAATATAAGTAATCAAAATGTGAGAATGCAACAAGAAATATTATGCACTTATGTTTCAAATCAATGATACAATTTTTTTCCATTATAACTCAGCGTTATTTCTATAATCCGAACAATCTAACTTAATATAAGTAATCAAAATGTGAGAATGCAACAAGAAATATTATGCACTTATGTTTCAAATCAATGATACAATTTTTTTTCATTCTTTATTACATCCTCTAAATTCCACATGTTCAAGTACATATATATATATTAAAGGCATTTCATATAGCATTTGAATATTTCAACTCATGCAATGATATGATTCATCTTTTTGATCAATACTT
The DNA here is from genome assembly GCF_007990345.1 of Gossypium hirsutum. NCBI lineage: Eukaryota > Viridiplantae > Streptophyta > Magnoliopsida > Malvales > Malvaceae > Gossypium > Gossypium hirsutum. The sequence continues at coordinate 4,376,014 of NC_053432.1, read as the reverse complement.
GAATCCATTTCAAGTTTCACATCTTATTTTATCACTTCATATCACATTTGTCATCTCATATTCATTTCTCATATTTGCCAATTCAATAATTCTCATCTCATATTCATTTCTCATCTTGGTTATTTCAATATCAACTATAAAAATTATTATTTTATTTTTCCTTATTAACACGACTTAGACTCGGATGGATACACAGATCCAACCAACCACCAGTTTGGCACCCAGTGCCTTATCGAATAAAACCAAAGTAATAACTGTGCCTAGTGCTATATAAATTGACACCCAATTTCTTATCAGTTAAACCGAAGCAAATTGGCACCCAGTGCCTCATCGACTCGAGGTCGAAGAAATCCCTGAACTCTTCCTATCCTATGGCATGTCATTTATATCCGACTCAACCCAATACAATTAATAGGGTTTCATTTCACTTTTCAATACAACCAATGTCACATATATACATATTATCACATATAAATATATATTCAATTCAATCTTCATATTTTTAATAAATTCATAATATACCAAATCAATCCATTTCAATGGACTATAAATTCAATTCAATTCAATTTCAAAGTACAAAAGTACTCACCTCAAGTGCTTACCATATGCAACAATTCAAAATTCAATAATTTATAACTTATTTTGTATTATAGAAACACAAACTTTGAATTATGAGATATTTGACGTCGATTTTATCCTTTCTCTTTTTACTAGAGGACTACGGTACAACGTTAGCTACGGAATAAAATAATTAAAATACATTAATATTACACAATTCAATTTCACATTTAAATTTTAAATTTTCTCACTATAATTTTCTTATAATTCAATTTAGTCCCTAAAACGAATTTTAACATCCACATTTAAACTCAAAAATTTTACACTAATTTCACTCTAAGCTAAATTTAGCTTCCTTTTTTCCAATTTGACCTTTTAATTTTGATTTTTTCATAATTTCATCCCTATTACTCAAAATAAAAAAATTATTCCACAATTTAGTCATTTTCCATTTCTAACTTAAAAATTTATCTATTTTCTCCCTAATATTTAAACTATTCAACAGTATCAACATCTAAAATCTTGAACAATACTAAAAATTACAACATGGATCGGGTAGCCCTAGGTACCGGGATTCCAAAAACATAATAATTAAAAGTACAGGGACTAAATTGCAAGATTTGAACTTCAAAACCCTTTAGGCCGTGCGTTACTCCTTGCTTTTTCTTTCTTTCTTTTTCTTTTTCTGTCTTTTCTAATTTTCATGCATTCATCTCTTTCTTTCCACTTTCTTTCTATTTCATTTAATTTGTTTTCATTTTATTTATTATTATTACTTAATATGTATAACATATATATAATATACATATGTATGTTATTTAGCCCATGGCCGACCATCTATACACAAACATTAATAAAGTGGCATAATTGTTGCTTTAACCCCTTTAGTTTATTTCAATTTATAATTCAACTTTTAACTCTAACACGATTCAATCCCTGTTCCTAAATAATTCCTAATTCGTGCAAAATAACTTATCCAAAATTTAATTAACTGCACAACTAACTTCGTAAATATTTAATAAAAATATTTACGATTCTAATTTATAGGTCCTGGGAATACATTTTCTGACACCCCTGACTATCAGGTCGTTACAGCTCGGTTTAAGGCTCGTAAGTATGTTTAGGCCATAATTAAATTGAACTGTTATTGATTGATATTAACTTGTATAATTGTTCTATATTGAAGATAATTGTTTTATTTTGTACGGTAATGCTCTGTAACCCTAATTCGACGACAAAGACAGGTTAGGGGTGTTACCCAAAGCATACCAATTTAACATACAACCCTACACATGCCATGTATAACCATAGGTTAAAACATTCAAAAACCACCAAAACGGATCAATGTATAGTGTGATCGTGCTCCGACGATGTTCCCAACCGATCAAGCTTTCTAATGACCTACAAATAAATGAAATAACTAACATAAGTTTTAAGCTTAGTAAGCCCGTATAACTTGAACTTAGTCTTACCGGACGTGCAAAATTTAGACCATTCAAACATGAATTCATTTATATGCCAATTGTACATCTTTCATGACTATACACACAGGTTTCAAAGGTTAGCAAATGAATTAATAAGACATATAAATACAACCAATCTTGAACGTGCGTAATAAGCTTTGCCTTCCAAATTCCATTCAACACTTAATTCACCTATCAAATCCTATATCAATCACAATATTAATTTTCAATTTACAAATTATAACCATGTAACCTTCCATACATATATTGATATTCATTGCATTAATCCTTGATTACCCGATGTACCTAATGAAATAGCATCGAATACTTAGAAAATACTCATATATCCATTTTACTCTTTAAACCCACCACAAATATAACTAATGAACATATTTAAATACTCATGAAACATATAATTACAACAATGTATTTATATTCATCACCAAACTATTCTAGTCAAACATTCATCTCATATTCCTACTTGTAACATATCTTACCCGAAACATGTTACTTGAATAGTGAACGATTGAAGGATGAGATACTGATCTTTTTGTTGATATCCTTTTCGAATACATCATTTTCAACATCATTCAATGGATTGTTTATACATCATTACCATGGATCAACATGTTATTGGCACCCGGTTCCCGACAGATAAACCGTAACAATGTTTTGCGCCTAATGCTAGTTGGATAAACCGATGATATAAAGTATGTGCCCAGCACCAGTCGGATAAATTGACAATGAGTTGCGCCCAACGCTAGTTGGATAAACCGACAAATACATAAGTATATGTATTACCTAATCCAAATTTTTACATTTCATAATTCAACCATTTGCATATTCATAAATATAATTAAGACATCAAAGTAATAATTAAATTATTTAAAGTAAATAAATATAGTTCGAGTTCAAAGACTATGAACTTACTAGGACTAAACTGCAGTAATGAAAAAAGTCTAGGGGCTGTTCTGAAATCTGCATTTTTTCGGTTGTCAACTTGTTCTTGATCTATAATATTATTTTATTTCAATTATTAGCCCCAGTTTCACATACACTGTTCAATTTATTACCTATGATTTTTTATGTACAAATTTATACATTTGCCCCCAACTTTTTCATTCAATTCAATTTAATCCTTAAACCTAAAACATACAAATTAATCATATTTTTTTCACACCCTTGCTAGTCGATTATCTATACACTAAAAAAACTTGAGATTTTACCATTCTGACAATTTAGTCCTTAAACATTAAAATCAACAAAAATTACTTTACAAAATAATCTTAATCAACAACCAAAATTAATATTCTACCATTAATTAAACTTCAAAAACACACTAAATTCAACAATAAAATATTCCAAAATATTTAACACTTTTACAAATTGGCCCTCGAGTTAACTAGATTAAGCTAATACGAGCTCAAAAACATAAAAATTACTAAAAATGGGACAAAAATCACTAACCATGCACATCACCCATTCTTGACCGAAACCTTCCTTCTTCTTTAATGGTTTTCGATTGTGAAAAACACAATTGGAGAAGATGATAACAATGGTTTTGTTTTTAATTATGTTATAATTTTGTTAATTACCATTTTGTCCTTTAATAATTAATTAAATTTCATGGAATTTGTCGTCAAAATCGTGCACTATAATGTTAAATGGTACAATTACCTATTAAGTCCTCTAATGTAAGGTTTCATAGCCATTTAAACCCTTTAACATATAGAATTCAACTTTTACATCTTTTACGATTTAGTCCTTTTCAATTAATTAACTATTTAAACGTTAAAATTTCTTAACCCAATTTGAATATAACCCTAACAACATTTTGTAAATAGTTAATAAAATATTTACGGGCTCGATTTATAGAAAAGAGCTCGATTTACCACTTGAACCTAATTATTCGTTCAAATAACATAAATTATCAAATAAAAATTTATTATAATGCTATATTTGACACATATATATATTAAATAATAATATTTACAAATTCACTGGTCTGTTTTGTGGCCCCGAAACCACTGTTTTCAACACCACTGAGAAATGGTCTGCTACATGACTCCTTCAACTCCACCCGCCCCTTGTTGATTCTTAATGTCAAAAATTGATGTAATGAGCGAGGATGTTCATGGCTCACCTAGCTACAAATGTCCCTATTATTAGAGAGGGGAATCCCTACTCTAAACAGTGGTAACCCATAAGAAACCCCACCCAATAATAGCCTCAAACTAGAACTAGGAAAATAACCCAGGATCCCTAGTATACACAATACAATACTTACCTATAGTATTATTAGTTCCCACCACCCTGAACCAATACCCCCAAAGTTATGCTAGTGCCACACAAGGTGATAAAAATAATCTCAGAATCCTCATTCGAGCTCCCAACAGTTTACTGAAATGAAGGAAAAAAAATGAAAGCACTTGAGGTATAGTTCTCATTGCAACAAAGAATTTACCAAGAGTAGCAAAGGCTTTTCCAAAAGCAACAAGAGCACCGATGGCAGATGGATTGATAAATGCATAGGTTCCTATTTGTTTGTGATAAGTTTTCCTTTGAATTGTGCTATATAAGTTTTTAATTAATATATTTTGTCTCATATTTTATTTTTCATGGTTTAGTTGAATAATTGGAGAAAGAGGAGTTTAAAGATTAAATCTAATAATTTTTTTTTTGCAAATTAGACTTTTAACGCAATACTAATTTAGTATTTTGACCATCAGTTAAGCTATAAAACTCTTTTATGGGCCCCTAAAATGTCAAGAAAGTGTCCAAAAATGGTCTGGAAGATTAATACAAAATTTGCCAAAAAATTGCTTTATTTACTTAAGGGCATTATTTTTTTCCATTATATGATTTTTTCCCTATAAATATATAGTTTCAGGGAGCCACATTAGACATAGCCACCTTCGATTTTTTTTTTAAATTTTTTCATTTTATTTTCTCCATGAATTTCTAAACTCTTCATTTCTAGTCAAAGGAACTTCAAAGTTTGATTTTACAGAGTTTGTGAGATGTAATTGCTCTTATTTTTTTTAGAATTTGCATGTCTTCTGATTTAATTACAAATATTAGGTTTGTTGAATATTGGTATCGTTTTCAATTGCTTAGAGTATTTGTCTTGCCCTAAATCTGTAATTGCTTAATTGAATCTAATACTAGTGACGAATAACATGGTTGTGTATGTCGAAGTATGCAATCTATGTTGTGTGGGCATACGGTCTAATTCATGCTATCTAATCTAAATAAGAACCACTAGTGTGTGTTTGTTAGTTAGAATTAGGTCTCTCTCGTTATTAATTTATCGGTAAGCTAGATCCTAAGCATTAAGTTATGTGGTTGTTTATTTATAAATGAAATAATTTCTCTTGGTTATGGATAAGGTAAGGAGAGATTGGTTATTAGGTGTTATGTCGGCATCTATACGTGATTTATTGAAACACATTAAAATTATCTTTGCATTGATGATCAAACTTGTGAATCAAACGAGGATTTAACCTTCGGCTAAACTCTATTACATTGATTTCCTTTTATTTTAATTTTCTATCTTTTTTTTATAATTTAAAAACCCCCATTTTGTTTTTATTTTATTTTATTTGTTTTTAACTAAAGAAATAGAATTATCACCGGTCTTTGTGGATACGACACTACTCATTACTAACTACAAGTTTATTTCTTAGTGGGAATTTATTTTTGTAGGTCTTGACAACCGTACATGGATTAAAGAAATAAATGGATTGAAAAGATTATTGAAGAGTTAAGAGTTGTTAGAAACATTCAACGACAAAATCCTCAAGAGCACGAGGATGAAACAAAGTTGTCATCTCATGGTTGACAAGGTAGTTCGCAGTATGAAGATTGTTTTTTCTTTCTTATTCATCATTGACAATAGTCTGGTCAATTATTAATTTGACAAAGCCTAAAGGAATTTGAAAATGACTTTTCCTTTTAGGTCTAGAATGAATAACTGTAACACCCCATACCAGGTCTGGTTGTCGAACCTGAACTATGGAACGCCACATTAATCTCCTAAGTGGCTCTCCATTAAATCACCCAACCTAACCTCCATCATACCGCAATGTTCAAACATAAAGTATGCTTAAATTATTAATTGTGCAGTGAAATATTGTATAAGTTCATACACAAAAATTTTCAAATTAATTTCCATTCAATACAGCTCGCATGCAAAATAGGTAGGGGTTCGCATACTAATTCTAGTAAGGCTTCACATATAGGGTTAGTCTACCAATTACAAAAGGGTTTGCACATTATTTACTAAGGCTTCAAAAAACTATTTTTTAAGGTTTTCTTAACGAATCTCATGAGGTTCGCATAATTATTTCATTAATAGTTCACATTCATAAGGGTTCTAAGTCTTCCTAATAGGGTTAGCCTTGCGAACAGGGTTTGAAAGCATACCAATTCCTTTAAACAAAGTAAGGTGTGTGAACTACCTTACGAATTTAGATTCTGCAAACTCGGTTTATAAGGATTTCTCCTATTTTGCATTATCAAAATTCTTTAAAGGTTCACTTGAAAGAAGTTCGCTAGTTGTTGGGGTTCGCACCCTGTCATTTCAAAACAACTTTGATGAACTCTTTATAAGTTAGAGAATTTGATTCATTACATGCTGTTGCTTATAGTGAACACTACGTTTTGCAATTAAATTACTTAAATATGAACTTGTAATTTAAATAAACATTAATTCAAACTTGGATTATATTCATGTAATTAAAACTCAGATGTTTATAAGTGATATATGTAGAAGCATTAAGAGAAACATAATGAGTCATAAAGAAAACAACTAGGTCCTAAGACAAACAACAGAGTCATCAAAAACGTATCTCTAAGCCCAAGCATAATTCCCACATTGACTTTAATCCAAAGTCCGTTTGTATCACCTCTTTAGCATTAATGCTTCTTGGATCACTCACCTCGTCGTTACTCACCATATGATCTAACTATTTATAGTATTTAGAAAGGAGTGTATGAGCTCTTGCGAACTTAGTGAATATACAGGAAAGAAGAACCACAAGGCACACACAAAGCATAACTTAAACAAAACTTCAACAAAGTCTTAGAACTTGCAAACAAGGTTCACCATACTTTCACAGAGTCTGGTTAGCAAATACTTACTATCAGATAGCTTAAAAACACTAAAACATGTTGTTTCAGAAAACATAAACTTGTTTTTCTGTTGAATAAGCGAATCTCCTTATAACACCTTAGAATGACTCAATGAGTCTGATAAACATATTAATTTACATAATTCTTGTGTTTAATTTGGTTTATTTCTGAATTAATCCCTGCTTAATTGGTGTTTTTATGATTTAGTCTTGTCAGGGATGCAACTGGTGAAAAACGAGCAAAAAAGAGGCCAAATTGAAAGACAAATCGTTGAAGTGGGGCCAAACCAAAAGGACGAAGAAAGCCAATGACTTATTATATATTTTGACTTTGTAAAAAGCTAAAAATAGAATATATTATTTTGTTTTATTTAGTTCTATTATTTATTATTTATTTTTATTTTATTAATTTAGGTTAGGCTATTTTTAGTAAATCCTATGTATATAAATAGGGGCTTTTAGTTCTTAGGAAATCATCCTTGAATTTGTATTCCTGCTTCTACTTGGAATAGAATTACACTCTCTCTTGTATTTCTTTTTTCAATTTGGAGTTGGAATATCATTTTTTTTCTTCAATTTGACGTTACAAATTGTAGCCTTGTCTCCAATTTTTGGTTTTCTTTCCATAATTGGGTCAATTGCTCTCCAAGTTGCCTCCATCCATTTCTTCACCATAATCATCAAACTTCTTTCCAAGCTCATAAAACATGAATAATTTCATGCTTAGCTAAATTTTATCTTAGCTTTAGGCCGGTGTTCTTTCCGGTCAAGGATCGTGAGATTCGTACTCGTGCTTAAAATCCTTCCAATCGGTATTCACCTTTCTCCTAAATATCGAGATTGACAACTCATCCAGGATAATTCGATTTCAAGACAAAAAGAGCTCGTTAGGTTGGAGTCGTGTTTTCTGACAGTTGGAGAAACGAATCGGCTGTGCTGCATTTGAATCTCCGAGAACAAATCGGGGAGGAGGTGATTGGGTTTAAACAACCCACGCGGTTAAGGCCGTTAATTCGAGTTGGGTTCTTCAGAACGCAAGGCTGCTGAAATCTTGAATCGGGAACACGTGTATCTCGGTTAGACTATCGGTAAGGGTTGGTTTGCAGGACATACCGGGACCGACTACGAGCGGAAGAATTGGTGGTTAGGACGTTCTTAATCACTATAACCAGCTTATCGTTTGAAGGAGAAGATCAATTTTCGAGGATCGATTCTCAACATGGGATTTACCGAGTCTAAGGCTAAGGCTTATTACATTTGATTGCAAATCCCAATTTAATTTCTGATTTATTTCATTATTTATCTTAACAGTTTCAATTGTTTAATTTCTAATCAATTTCAAAATCCACCGCTTTACTATTTATTTGCTTATTTTTTAACTGGTACATTTTGAGTCGTGGGCACGACTCTAGTCACGACCCTTGACACGACATTCTGCTCATAAATAAAACGCGAAAGTCGATTAGAGTACCAATCCCTGTGGATTCGACCCTACTACCACTCTTACTACTATTCAGAGTATTTAGTAGGAATTATATTTGGTGGATTCGATGCCCATCAAATGTTGAGTCTAACATGTCCCATAAGTGTAGCATAAAGCTAAACACTCTCCAATACACCGCCATGTCCCAGTGAATGGAGCTTAGCTCGACATTCCCTTATCTTTCTATCCTGTACCAAGGCCTCTTACCCAATTCACAAAATATAAAGGTGAGTACTCACAATCTTATGGCATGTCATTATATCCAATGGTTTCAAAAAAACATATTTGTCAAAACATGTGCTTAAAACTTAGACCTCGCACATTGTGAGGAGCTCGCAAAGTACTATTCATGATGAGCTCGCAATAAGGAGCTCTTATGTCACTGTTCATAAAAAGACATATTCATAACACAAACACAAAATCAGGGTTTTAGAGAAGGCTTACTCTCAAAACTTAGGCTAAAATCCTAAGCTCTTGGTTAACATTACGGTTCACACATACAAGTGGCGATCCCTAAAAACTCACCAATTTGCTGAAAACTTTAAACAAGTTTGTCTTTCCCTTGTCTTTGATTGTAGATGGTTTTGGCAGTTTCGCAATTCCACAAACATACAAAAGTCACTAACAGACAAAGCACATGAAAACTCCTACATAATTACAAATGATCCTAGGTTCGCAAATGTCAATCTTTTGGCGAACCCAATTTCCTTTGTTTGTGAACCTTTTCTTAATTACTTCTAAACATAGCAGAGAAACAAAGTCTTACCTTAGATCCTAAGAGCTAAGTGCTAGTTTCTAAAAACTTGATAACATAATAGTCGATGATGAATTTGAGAGAGTTTTGTTGCTTAACAACACATGAAAGTTCTAATGGAAAGGGCTTAATTTATAGGCACCGAGTGTTCTAATGTTCTTAGAATACCCAAGTTGCAGTAGAAGTAGGAAATAAGTTACATGTATGAATGGTGTTGTAAAATAAGTTGACTTCCTAATTTTGATATAATTACCCTTCAACTACTCCTACTTTTGACTCTTGGCCAAAAATAACAATCACAGTTCGCCAGGCCCACTAGCGACCCCAGTTTGGCAAGTCCACTAGCAACCCATTGCTTTGCCAAGCTTACTGACGAAAACTAACGCGCTAGACAAACTATTGAACACTAGTTTTCCAGTTCTACTGGTTTACACCATCGCACCAGTCTTGCTGGCGTATACCATCTCGCCAGACCTACTAGCACATACTAGCTCACCAAGCTTTCTGGCGAACTCCGACTTGCCAGGCCTACTGGTGATCATAGTTCACCAAATCCACTGGCAAATCCTGCTTCTCCAAAGCCACTGGCAACCTTTGTTCACCAGGCTCAAACTTCTAGGTCCTATTTTAGGATGTTGCAATAACTCTTGATCTAATTTAGATGGCTCAATTCTTGATCTGTAATAAAGATAGTAATATATCTAATCACCTTGGATAGCCATAATTGAGATTTATTCTTAATCAATTTGGTCTAAATTATTAGCACGAGAATAAAGATTAATAATTAGATTAAATTAGTTCTTTAATTGCTTGAAAGAGAATTAAGAGTAGTACTCGGGTTCATAATAAACTTTATTAAGATAATTTGGGCAGAAATAGAATAATTGGCTAATACATTGAATGCAATTGTAATATTAGGATTTTATTAATTGGTTGATTATTTAATTTTTATTTGCTTTAACTTTTATTTATAAGATTTAGTTTGAAAATTCTGGTTTCGATTTATTTGACGATTTATTTGATTTAGAATAATAATTGGTAATTAGTGCTACAATTACCAATAACTCTCCGTCGAAACGGTATATTTATACTAATCATGATATGTGTACTTACACGTGCAATGTTTTGGCAACATTGCGGCGTTAATTTAGTCATGAGTTTTGGTTTTTTTTCTACCTTTAGATTAATTTTTATTATTAGTAGTCTACCAATTTTTGGTTAAGGCAAGTACATTCCATCCAAGTACTTAACGAACAAGTGACCAAAAATACAATCTCAATAATATCAGTAGTCACTTGTTACTATTAATGGTTGGATAGCCATGATATAATTTAACATTAAATATAAGCATAAAAAAAATTCCTCCCAAGCCACTTATTAATAGGCCTCCTTTTCAAGTGGACATCAAAAAATTTAGGGGAATTTTGATTTTATTTGTTTCCTATGAGGTCTAAGATCTATCCTTTTAAATTTGTTTCCTATGGGTTTAAGATCAACGTGACTTAAAATTGGCCTCCAAATCGATATGAAAGGAAATGAAAAGTGGCCATTTCGTCTCTTATTTTGGGTAACCCAAATTGGCTTTTCCATTTTCATCTCGATTCCACATATTACAGTTTAAAAGTCCAAGCACTTTGATGGGATTTAACCTAAAAGAATATTCCAAATTGCTTTCAAAGGTTCCAATCTTTGAAAATTCAAAGATGTTATTCCGTTTAGATTTTGTGAACCATCAAGAAAACGAGCTTCGGATTGAGACACTCATTCCGCTTTAAATCATCATTTATGTATACGTTTGAGATTTTGATTTTTATTAAGTCTGCTTTAATCTTATAAATGCAAACATATCATTAAATATATTGAAATACTACATATATAACAGATGTATTAAACATATTGAGTTTTTCTTGATAATAAAGTGTTATAGATTGGCCGATTGAGTCTTAGCTTAATTGGTATCGGTATTGTTGCTAGCATAAGAGGATGAGGATTCGAGAGCGTCGAAGCACATTATCCTCTTATTTAAGGGTCGAAGATGAGATTATGAGTAATTTTAAATATTGTATAAAAAAGTATGATAAATTTATTTCAAAATTATAAAATAACTCAGATCAAATAATTAGTTAATGCTTATCTAATTCAATTAAACATTAACAGGTCAACTTTAAAAAAAAAAAAAGAACATTAACATGTCATTGTTTAGAAGCATTTCATAAAGCAAATATCTGCCACTATCAAACACACAGATTATGAGGTATGCATGACTCGAGAATAGTTGGACCACAAAATAAAGTGCATATAAAATTTATGCTTCAAAATAATTTTAGTGGTCCATTAATTGACTTTAAATTTAAGTGTTTTTAGAGGAAATAAAATAATATTTCATACAACCTTAGTGAAATTTTTAGATTTACCCAATTTATATTATTTGAGAAGAGAAAGACCAACAAATATAAGGAGAGTAAATAATTTTTTCTGATTTTCTTATACTTATTCTTTCATAGCCTTTTTTTTCCTAAGTATATATTTACATCATTCATATCATAATCAAATATATTACATTAATATGGATACAGATAGAAAACAAATCTGCCTAACTTAATTGATAGAGGATGAACCTCGTAAGCCAAGAGTGATTTCAAGTTGTTTCGGACTCCAAGGATGGTTAAACTGAATTAGGAGTTGTAACCCAATTTGAAGGAGGAGACTTGAGCAGCTAGCTTTTGCAGTTTTTAGACCTGAAATTTCAGCAACAAAATTAAGCAATTCAATCAATGAATTCAAACATGAAGCAAGGAAAAAGCTAAAAGTTTATATTTTGGGTCAAAATTAAATTATAAAATTTTAAAGGGGTTAAATATAATTTTACCGTATATACATGTTATTTTAGAATTTTAAGGGGTTAAACTGAAATCTTTTATTTTTGGGAGGCCAAAATATATTTTTAAAATTTAAAAACCTAAATGATAATTTTTCATTTTAAGGGGACTAAGGCCCCTACCTAACTCCCTTTAGCGTTGTCCCTGTATTGAAGGTTAAGAGTAAGTTGGCTTAAGAAGAGATGTGATGTTCGAATGTGCCAAGGATTCCCAAAGCTAGTCGATTGATGACGAGGGTTTCTTATCATTAATAGATTAGAACAATTCAAGAAAGCAAACTAGATAAATAATCAAGAATTGAAATAGATAAAAAGATGGAATGAATAATTTGATTGTGTAGTTGATGGATAAATGAATATGTCCAACTGAACCCTTTGAAATAAAGATTTCAATAGTTCACTAATGACTCTAATCAACCCCTCGAGAAAGATTTCTTAGCAAATTGAAGTGTGAAGAATTTCCCTTATAATCTTGAACAATTAGGTAAAATGAGCTTCTGAAAATAAAATGAGAATTGAATCTTGCTAGTAAAAACTCCAAAGAATTCCTTATATAGGCTACATAAAAGAACACTCATAATTGCACTAAAGCTCTGAAATTGTTTGAACAAGAACTAGTCCTAGTTGAACTAAACTTTCTTGTTAAGTAGGAAGCATAAAAACTTTTAAACAGCTTAAAAGACTTAAAAATCTCTTAAAATTTTAAAAAAGTAAATATCAAAATATAAAATCTATTAAATACAATATTGGGTCTATATATAATCAAACTTAGACATTAAAAGTAAGCACAATATGGTTTAAACATGAATCCAAAGTTCAAAACTCGCAATTCCTATAATAATCTCATACAAAAAGTTTTACTCTCGTAGCGTTCACTAAAACAACCATAACTTGAGTTCCCGTACTCGAAATGTAACATCTCTAACCCATATCCGTCGTCGGAATAGGGTTATGAGGCATTACTGAATAATACACATCATTCACATACATAATACATACATTTATGCATTCATAATAAAAAATCCATTCAACATATTCACACTGTCCCTTTTAAGGCCCTACGAGACCTTAAAACATGCTTAAAATAGGTTCAAGACTAAACTGATAACATTTAAAAACTTAGGGAAACTGATAAATTTTCATGCATAGAAGGTTCACACGCCCGTGTGAACAGGCCATGTGCCTCACACGCCTATCAGATAGGCTCGTGTCACAAGCCGTGTGAAAACAGGGCATACATACTAACTTGTATCACATGGCTGGAGACACGTCCGTGTGCCATGATCGTGTGCAAACTGGAGGGCATACTGACTTGGTCACACGACCGAACACACGTCCATGTACCAGCCTATATGCCACACACAGCCAATAGACACGCCTATGTGTCTAAGCCATGTAACTCTCTGACTTATTTAATTAAGTTATTGCAGGCACACGCCTGTGTGCTCAACTGTGTGGAGAGTAAACAAGCTTGGTTTAAGCCATATTTCTCACCCACCTCAAACATACCTAAACCACAACTTTACATACCATTTCAATTCACTTATAAGCAACCAAAACATGCCAATTCATATACAAATCATGCCATCTCATCTTCAACCATTTCACAACTCAAATCATAACCATAAATATACCACAACAATATGTCATAACCAACATTTTTCACCTAGCTTCCTTATACATATTCTCACCATATTGTCAACTAATTCATTCCATAAAATATACCAATTCATCATCTTAAAACTAAGCCACAAAATGCCATTTCTCAACCATGGTACATCATTGATGATTAGCCAAATCAATTAACCATCCAGCCAATACATGAACCGTATCGTTAATTGTTTTCTTTCTGCCTATCATTTTTGTGATATTCTTTCTACTTTGTTGTGTCGTTAATTGTTGAATCGTACCGTACCGTGGTTGTTGTAGTAAAAAAAGGTGAGATTTAGTTGTTTTAATACGTTTGTGTTTGACTGGTTTGTTGTGAATTTCAGGTTTTTCTTCAAATTCTAAAATTGTGGTTTTAATCTATTTTGTTGTCGTTGTTACTTCGGTACGTTGTAGGGGAAGACCGAGACACGTCTATCATTCTTCAAACTATCTACGTTTGAGTAATTGCGGTGGTTCATCAGTAAGCGTTAGTTTCATTATGGGGCTTTGCATCGAAGTTTTCGACATAGTTGGTTGATTGCTAATTGTGCGAATTGATTCGTTTAAGTTATTTTATTAAACATTTGGCTGTTGTTTTTAAGCTTTGGGATCACTTCTGTTGCTTCTACATCGAATACATATCAGGTGTGTAACGAAAACCCAAAATTCTGTGAACGACAAAAGTTGGAAACCATGGTTGTCGACACCATATGGTTGTGTCTTAGGCAGTGTTGCAACCCTTTAACTCACTATTTTGGAATTAGGTTCACACAGGCTAGAGACACAAGCGTGCGTCTAAGTCGTGTGAGAGAATTTTTAAGTATTGAATCACACGGGCGTGTGCTTGGCCTTGCGCTAGATCGAGTATCTCACTATTTTGGGTCACATGACCTTGTGCTCGGATGTGTGATAGAACATGTGGGTAATGACATGAGCCATACGGGTGTGTGCTAGGCCGTGTGGGCCACACGATCCAGGCATTTAGGCCGTGTGAATCCACACGGCGTGTGGATCAAAAATAAAAAAATTTCCCTAGGGTTGTAATCGTCGCTTGAATCGAACATAGGCCTTCTATAGGATTCGTATGATCTGAATTAGACTATATAACTTCATATTTAAGTGTAGCGACGTAAAAATTTTCTCTCGGTCGCTAATTGAGACGATTTATTAAAAATTTGAAAACCGACTTTCGATTTTATTAAAAAAAGGAGTCACCACCGATCCTTTTTCCTAGGTGTGATCGGACACCTAATAAATCCTCTTTTTTAAAAGAAAATTTATTTTTTAAACAAAAAGAAGACCGAGCTTAGGTCTACGTCAAAAGCCAGAGAAAAAATAGGGTTCGGGAGTCGGTTACGCACGGGGAAGGTATTAGCACTCCCGCGACGCCCAAAATTGCTATCTCATTAAACATGCGTTGTCTTGAATTTCAAAATTGCGAGTTTAATATAACATTTAATCGTGATCCAATTAAAACACGAGAAATTTCAAGTTTTTTGGTTTCTTTTGAGAAGGACGTTCCGTTTTTAACACGAGCTGATTGATATTCACCCAACATAGCGATGAAATCGACAACTTAATGTTAAATCGGTGCGTTGCCTTACTTGTTGAAATTAATTTAAAAACATTAATGAAAATATTTCTAGATAAATAAAATAAAAAAATAAAAAAATAAAAGTAAAAGAAAACTAATATTGATGTTGAAATATGATATGAACTAATATGCTAAATTCGGAACAGACAAATAATAATAAAAAGTTAAGAATATACGAAGCAAATAATATATAAAATATTAACAATGTATATGCGATAATAATAGTATAAAACAATAATAATGCATATGGTATTAAACATGATAATAATAGTAATAATGCAAATATGAAATAGTAGGGAACATATATATATAAAACATATAATACTATATTAAAAATATATACAATATATATTGAAAACAGTAATAATATAAAATAATCACTAATAATAACAATATATAAATATATATATGTATTAAAATATATATGTGATAATAGGAATAAAATGTGTATGCATAGTATTAAAAATATGTACATAATATGGCGTTAAAAATACATATATAATATAGTTATTAAAATATATACATAAGATAATATGTAAAAAAATATAATATAGTATTTGAAATATATACACGATATATATAAAATACAATATTAAAAAGATATATATACGTAATATATATAAAAAATGTATACATAATATAGTATTAAATATTACATAATATATACATATTAGAAATAATAATGTTAAAAACACCTATTAATAATATTACATAAATATATATTAAAGATATATACATATATAATAAAACATATACCAATAATAATAACAAGGATAATATAAAAATATATATATGAAATAGTATAAAAAATATATAACTAATAATATTAAAAAAATATACATGATATATATATAAACATATACAATATATATATTAGAAATGATAATAATATAAAAAATATTAATACAATACAAAAATACATACATGTATATACATATATAAATATTAAGCGAAAATCAATACTAGTACTAATAATATTAATAATAAATATAATAATAATAATATGTTAATAACAGTAATAATATATAAAATAACAATATGGTAAAATAATAATAATGTATTAATAAGAATGATAATAATAAAATGAGATTATAATAATAGTATTATAAAAAATAGACATGAAAGAAATAGTAATAATTATAATAATATAAATAATAATATATGTATGCAAAATAACGATGGTAAAAAATATATATGTGTAAATAATAATAATAATAATAAATAGTAATAATGTTAATGATAAAAGTAAAGATAGAAATAAAGATAGTAATAACAGTAATGGTAACGTAAAAAAATAATAATCATGTAAATAATAATAACAATAATAATGAATAAATAAATAATAATAACTGTGACAATAATAATGTATTTAGATGGTATAGTAGAATAATTATAGCAATAATAATATATTAGATTAGTTAATTTAATATATATAATATTGAAAATAACAAAAAGGGAGTAAATTAGATTAAAATGAAAGTTCGGGGCCAATTTGCAAATAAACAAAGAAGAAAGGGACTGATTTAAAATCTCAAAAAACATAGAGGGCCTAGAATGGGAAATAACCCCCACCCTTTAAAACGAGCGTTTAAAAAGGGGGACTAAATTGAAATCCGAAGTAGTCTGTTGGGCCAAAATTAGGAATTAAAAGGAATTTAATTGTAAATTAAAGTAAAAATCGAAGGACCGCGCGCATAAATATCCCAGAAACCAAAAAACACGCGGATCCTTGGAACGGGTCGGGTCAAGACACGGATCCCAGGCGAAACGAAACCGTTTTGGTGTCTGAACTTCAGGCCCAAAACGACGCCGTTTTATGTTCCTATAAAAGCTGAGTTTTTTTTTTAAAAATTTCATTTCTCCTCTGCTTAAAAAAAAACACTTCTAGCCTCTCTTCCTCTCTGCAGAGGCCTCTACGCCGGCAAGGGCTCCGGCCAAAGATCCGGTCACCATCCGCCGTGGACTCCGCCGCGCACGGTGGCCAAAAATCAAAAAAAGATAAAAAGTTTATTTTTGTTTCTCCTTTTATATATATATTTAAAGGTTTTTCTCTTTATATTTATATTTTATATATATATAGAACGTATAAAGGAATAAACTTGAAAAAAAATATAAAAATAAACGGTTAAGATCACCTTAGGCCTTCGATTGGTTGCTTGATTCTTATGCTAAGATTTTGCTAGAATCGCTCTCTGGTATCACTGAAATTACTATTTTGTGTTTTAATCTATTGGTATTCATCAAAGAAAAAAAAATCTCCCCCCATCGTTTTAGATTTGGCTTTTTATAGCCATTTACAAGTGCTTTTTTTTCTTTTTCTACTTTCTGTCCTTTCATTTTAATGGTTGCAGGTGCAGAGGCGGTGGAGGTGACCCGAGTTGGTGGCAGGTGCTGCAATAGGCAGGTGGTGGCAGAGGCAAGTAGGGACTAGGGTTTCTGAAAAATTTAAAGTTTTGGGCTTTTAGGTTTGGGCTTGGGTTTTTTTTTAATTTTGTGCTGTTCGGTTTAGTTTGGGTTATTGTTTTGGTCAAAATTGGTCCTTAACATTAAGGATCTAATACTACATAATTTGTTATTTAAACGTTTATCTAATGCAATATTTGCTAAATGGTTATGATCTGCATTATTTAAATATGATTCGCATATGAATGACTGTATATGCATCCTTGATATCTGATAAGTTTTTATCTGTACTGGGTTGGGATTTGTGATAAAGGAGAAAGTGTGGACAGATTAATTATCTACCAATTTTGGTGGCTAAGCAACATATAAATTTGATTCTAGTGATTTATTGCTTTCTGATCTATTAGCTAGTCTGCAATTATCTTGAAATGTGACATACAGCCACTATGCGGTGTGTAGGGATGGATGGGTATTTGATACCCGATATGGTGTGCAGGGATGGACAAAAATGGTGTTTAGCAGATGGGGGTAGGTTGTGCATCTGTATATGATAAGCTCTGTATTCGTATTTGATATACTTTGTTTCTGCTACTATATCTGAATCTGAAAACTGTCTGAGAATGTTAATATGAAGACATGTCGGATATGTTTTCGCTTAACTGAATATATAAGTTATACACTGAGTTTGTAAACTCATTTAGTCTGTTTGATTGAATTTCAAGTAACCTACAAACTTAGGCAAATGGGTGTGGCGGGAGCTCAGTCATCTCCGTTTATTTACTATATTATTTTATTTGAATTTATCCTAGTGCATATTTCTTTTCAGATTGTTGTTTTTTTAAAAAGACTTGATTTACGGTGTGCTTATGGTCTTTAAAATGACTTTGAATTGTATGAGTTTTTATTATTTAATGTTGGACGTTTCAGAAGTGGTTTAGTGCTAGATTCGGCCATAACGTCTAGGCTGGGTTGAGATGTTACATTTAGTGGTATCAAAACCAGGTTACGAAACTTGGGTTGTGTTTTCTAGGCTCCCATTTTCATGAAAATTGTTTTTGAATAAAATATTTACTTGATTGATTCTAAAAATTAATTTTTTTGAAAGATCAAGTCTCCGGTGCCGAACCTGTAAGTACTTCTACTTTAGCTATACTATTTAGCTAGACAACTTTGTAGTGATTAAACTTGTTGTTTGTTTTAGTTAAAGACAATGATATAAATTGTGAAATAAGACAATTGATAAAAGACTATTTGTAGATAAGTTGAGATTATGAGTTTGCGCGGTAGTCGTGGACGTGGTTCTTGTGGGTGTTGAGGGGGAGCTCGATCTGAGTCTTTCTCGATGGGCAGTTTGCACAATCTAGACACCAGCGAGATTGTTGGTACTCCAATTGTTGAGATAGGGTCTCAGACTCTGACAGTTGGGGATGACGCACTGTCTTGAGCCATGCTTGGAGCTTTAGAGAGGGTCGTTAGGACGCATTTTGAATTTGGGGGCCAAGGGTAAGTTACTGAGTGACTCCGGTCGAATGGTGCTGAGGTGTTTAAGGGCGTTACTAAAGTTTCCTCGACAGTGGCCAAGTATTGGTTAGAGGCCACCGAGTGCATTATGAATGATATCAACTAGAATCCGACACAGAAAGTGAGAGGTACAGTGCTTCTGCTCTGAGATGAGGCTTATCAGTTGTGGTTAACCGTTCAGGAGGGCACTCAGCCTGAACGCATCACTTGGGATTTTTTCAAGAATACCTTCTAAAGTAAAGGCTTGTAGACACGAGTTTATGATCCTATTCAGGGTGAAAGAAGCATGGTTGAGTTTTTGAAATTGAACAGGTATGCTCACAGCTTGGTTTCGAATGACTTTGAGAAGAGTATCCAGTTCGAGGGGGGACTGAGATATGATTTGAGAGTCATAATAGCTCATCAAAAGGAATGATTATTTAAGGTATTGGTTGAAAAGGCGAAGATAACCAATAAGGTGAAGCGCACTAAGCGCGAGAACAGGGATCGAGAGAGAGGTCAAGTTAAGCCTAAGAGGGATTCAGGTCCCTCTAGTTCCGTTCAGCGCCCTAAGAAACGGGATAGATTTGAGGGGCCTCTGAGGGCGAAGACACATGTTACACCTACTAAGAGTCAGACTTGTAGCAACTGTGGTAGACGTCATTCGGATGAGTTTAGAGGAAACTGGGGGCCTATCTGCGTTGTTGGTTGATGGAGCACCATATTAGGTTCTATCCCCTCCGTTCTGATTAGGTGTAAGCTTTTGTACAAGCTGTAGCTCCAGGTTCAGCTCAACCATAGAGAACAATAAAGCAACCACCTAGGGGCCATGGTCCGGCCTGGGGTGGTAATGGTTCTGGTAGGGGTCAAACAGCATCGGGAAGAGGCACACATCAGACTAAGGCATGACTACCTGCTTTAGTGTATGTAGCTAGGTGTTTAGACGATAAAGACAACGCTGACGTTATTGTGGGTAAGTTCTTTATCCATTTTGTTCTGTATTTTGCTTTGGTATACATTGGTTTTACACAATCATATGTATCTAGTACTGTTTCTATGAATTTGGGAATATCTGCTGGGTCAGTCAGTTTGGGTTAGAAAATTTTATTAGAGGGTTGCGTTAGAGATTCAGGGTGTTGTGTTTCTAGATGATTTGATGGAATTGTCGTTTGGAGAGTTTGCTTTGATTCTGGGAATGGATTGGCTCGTGAAGTATCTTGTCAGTCTAGATTGTACCTCTAAGAGGGTAACTTTGAGAACTGATATTGGCATGGAGACTGTTCTGATCGACGAGCATTGAGATCACCTTTTTAATGTGATCTATCCTTTAGTAGTCGAAAAGTTAGTTTGGAAAAGTTGTGAGGTTTATTTGGCCTTTGTATCTAACTCTAGTTCTGTAAAATCTTCTGTTACTAATATTCGGACTGTAAGCGATTTCCCAAATGTTTTTCTTAATGGGTTCTCGGGGATACCTCCGGACAGAGAGGTTGAGTTTGGTATTGAACTTCTGCCAGGTACCGCTCCTGTGTCTATTGCTCCTTATTGAATGGCACCAAAGGACCTTATGAAATTAAAGGCTCAACTTCAGGAACTACTCGATCGACAGTTCATTAGACCGAGTGTGTCTCTATGAGGAGCACCAATTCTGTTAAGAAAAAAGACGGCTCGATGAGAATGTGTGTGGATTATCACCAGCTGAATAAGTTAATGATAAAGAATAGGTATTCACTTCCGAGGATTGATAACTTGTTTGATCAATTCCATGGAGCATCTATATTCTCGGTACGGGCATTACGAGTTCGTAGTCATGCCATTTGGTTTGACGAATGCTTCGGCTACGTTTATAGATTTGATGAATCAGGTATTTTATTCGTATCTGGATCAGTTCATTTTGGTTTTCATCGACAATATTCTGATTTACTCTAAGACTGAGGGTGAAAAAATGAGCATCTTAGAGTAGTTCTGTAAATACTTAGCGAGAAACAGCTTTACGCTAAGTTGAGTAAATGTGAATTCTGGTTGCGAGAGGTTACCTTTCTTGGATATGTTATTTCTACTGAGGGGATTCGAGTTGAACCTAAAAAGGTTGAGGTTGTGATCGAGTGGAAACAACTTAGGAATGTGTTTGAGATCCAGAGTTTCCTTAGTTTGGCAGGTTACTAACGGAGGTTTGTTGAGGGGTTTTCACTTATCACAGCTCATTTGACTAAGTTGTTGTGTAAAAATGCACCTTTTGTGTGGTCTGATGATCAACAAATAAGTTTTGAGAATCTTAAATCTGTTTTGACTTAGGCACCTATTATGGTACATCCTGCATCTGAGAGAGATTTCGTAGTTTACAATGATGTGTCACACGTCAGCTTAGGTTACGTTTTGATGCAAGGTGGTAAGGTTGTGTCTTATGCATCCTGACAGGTTAAGTCAAATTAAGGTAGCTGCCACACTCACGATCTTGTGTTGGCTACCTTTGTGTTCGCTTTGAAAATCTGAATGCATTATCTGTATGGTGACAGGTGTATTATTTATACCAATCACAAGAGCCTTAAGTCTATGTTGACTCAGAAAGAGTTGAATCTTAGGCAACACAGATGGATAGAGTTGCTTAAGAACTTTGACTGCACTATAGAGTACTATCCCGGTAAGGCCAATGTTGTGGCCGATGCTCTTAGTCGCATAGCGATGACCAATTTGAGAGTGATGTTTGCTTGTCTGAGTTTGTTTGACGATGGTAGTTTGATGGCTGAGTTGTAGGTTAAACCAATTTGGATTGATCAGATTCAAGTTAAATAGATGAGTGATGAATCTCTGGTTTCACGGTTTCAACAGGTTGAGGATGGTGAGACATCTAGTTTTGGGTTAAATGGCGATGGGTTCTATATTTCCGAGGTTGAATCTGTGTGCCTAACAATTCAGAGTTGAGACAATTGATTCTGCGATAGGCGCATAGTAGCCCTTTTTCTATCTATCCCAGTTGGAATAAGATGTATAGAGATGTCTAGGAGTTGTACTGTTGACCCAGTTTGAAACGGGAAGTCATAAAGTTTGTTTCCCATTGTCTGACGTGCCAACAGGTTAAGGTTGACCACCAACTGCCTTTAGGTCTACTACAACCTGTTAAGATTCCCCTTTGTCAGTAGGAGTGTTAGACTATGATTTTTTTTAGTGGGTTGCCTTTAACACCCACTAAGAAAGATTCTGTTAGGGTCATCATAGATCGATTGACCAAATATGCTAATTTCCTACCAGTCAAGATAGATTATTCGCTTCAGAAGTTGGCTAAGTTGTATGTCTCTGAGATTGCAAAACTACACGACGTGTTGGTTTTGATCTTCTCTGATTGAGACCTAATATTTTATTTCTCGATTCTGGAAAAAAGCTTTACGAGGAATTACGTACCTAATTGGATTTCAGTATAGCATAACATCCTCAGGCAGATGGATAGTTTGAGTGAGTTATTCAGATTTTGGAGGACATGTTATGAAGCTATGTGATTGATTTCCAAGGTAGTTGGAAGGAACTCCTACTGTTGGCTGAATTCATGCATAACAATAGCTTCTAGTCCAATATTTAGATGGCACTTTACTAGGCTTTGTATGGTCGTAAGTGTCGTGCCACTCTATGTTGGACCGAGTTAGGTGAACGTCGAGTGTTGGGTCCTAAACTAGTTTCTAAAATTAAAGATATGATTAGATTGATTTGAGATCGTCTTAAGGCAGCGTCTGACCAACAGAAACCATATACGGATTTAAAGAGGAGAGAAATTGAGTATTCAGTGGGTGATCAAATTTTTTTGAAAGTATCTCCTTGGAAAAAAGGTTCTCCGATTTGGATGTAAGGGCAAGTTGAGCCCGAGGTTCATTGGACCTTATTTCATTCTGAAATGTATTGTGCCTGTTGTCTATCAACTAGAGCTACCTCTTGAACTAGATCAAATTCACGATGTGTTCCATGTCTCTATGTTGAGACGATACTAATCTGACCCATCTCAGATTATTTCCATTGAGGAGATAGAGGTACGGTCGGATGTGGCTTTTGAGGGAGAGCCTGTTAAGATTCTGGATTGAGACATTAATGTATTAAGAAGGAAAATCCTTCCTCTAGTTAAGGTTCTGTAGTGGAATCTTGGCACTGAAGCAGCCACTTGGGAACCTGAGGATTCAATTCGACAACAATACCCTAATTTGTTTGGATTAGGTAAATTTCAAGGCCCAAATTTCTTTTAAGGGGAGAGGGTTGTAACGCCCAAAATTTTAAACTTTTGCTTGTTAAATTTTGTCAAGAATTAGGTATCTAATTTAGTGGGTTTGAGCCTTAATTGTGTGTTTGAGATCCACGGTTCAAATCCCATTTCTAGAAAATTTCGTTGTTTTGAATCAACCCTTACTTTGAATTCGTGACTTAAGTTAAATTCTGTACAATTTTGTGTCAAAAATGAGTTTGTTGGTTCAATGGCTAAGCTTCTGTATATCCTTTGGTCTTGCGTTTGAGTCTCTACGTAAGCGGTGGGGACATATTTTTGCATTGTGTGATAATTAGTTGCTTTTTATTAACTAAACATTTGTTTTTTTTTAAAAAAGCCTTCCTTCTCTTTTATTACTGTTTTTTTTTCTTTTTCTTCTTTTTTACTTTCTTTTCTTTTTGCCTATCATTCTTGTAATCTTCTTTCTTCTCTTCTGTGTCATTAATTGTTGGATCGTAACCATACCATAGTTTTTGTAGTCATCAAAGGTCAGATCCGGTTGTTTTAATTCGTTCATTGTTGACTGATTCGTTGTGAATTTGGGGTTTTTCTTCAAACTTTGTATTTGTGGTTTTAATCTATTTTGTTGTCGTTGTTACTCCGATACGTTGTAGGGGAAGACCGAGGGACGTCTATCATTCCTCTAACTATCAAAGTTCGAGTAATTGCGGTGATTTATCAGTAAGCATTAGTTTCATTATGGGGTTTTGTGTCGAAGTTTTCGACATAGTTGGTGATTTCTAACTGTGCAAATTATTTCATTTAATTCATTTGATTGAACATTTGGTCGTTGTTTTTAGGCTTTGGGATCACTTCTGTTGCTACTACATGGTGTGTCGTTGAAAGCATAAAAAGTAACCTATCCCTAAGAAATAACGAAAGGAATAGTATAAGGGAAGTAGTTCCAAATCCTTAGGGACTGGATCACTACAACTTCTTGTTTATCGAAATCTCGTGCCTAAGAAAAATGTCTGACCTGGGAAAAAAAGGGAATTAGAAATATAGATGAGTTGAAATTAAATAAATTGAAATTGCAATTGTAAAAAGAAATAGCGTTGAGAGAAAGGGTTTTTCGATTTGAGGGATTCTAGCCTCCAGTTATTTCGATCCTCCTCAGATTCAATCATAGGCTTTTAGGTGATCCTTCTCATGACCAGATAAGCCAGTTATAGTGGAAGAAGACGCCTACAACCACTAGCTCAACTTAGGTTATAGCCTTACGACCTAGAGGAACCTGACTCTAGCTGTCACTTGTGTGGCACCGTCTTACACTATATCATCATTTGTCAATGGCAAATGTCGTGCAATTTTGTCTCTTGGGCTCGACAACCACTAACGCAGTAAGTTAGCGAATCGACTGTGCAACCTTCCAAAACATATAAAGCGACCGCCTTTGTACAAGATGAAAAGATTTCTTTTGGAAGGATATAAACAGAAGCATCAGTCCCGTAATACAGAGAAATGATGAATACTCGTTGAAAAGGGTTAAGTGCAGGTTCTAAGCCTCATAAACTTTTTTGGAGGAGTTTTGATAATGTTTGGCTAGATGAGTTTAGTGGCTCATGCTTTTCAGGAAAAAAGCACAAGTTTAATGGAATGAAATTTTATTGGAAAATGAAAGGAATAAAAAGACTAAAAGCCTTTAGGGGAAGGAGTTTTTTTTACAAAACTGATGAGTAAATATTCATATCACTCCATCCCCTATTTGTAGTACATAAAAAACCTAGTTTATTCCTATTTAAACTCTAGAAGATAAATAAAGATATAATTTGAAATTAAATCTAAACAATATCATAATAATCATTAACAATAATCCTAAAAATAAATTTTAATTTTAAATAAAGTCTTATGTTCATAAAGCTCTTCTTTGAAATTTTGCCCCAAGTCTTTCACACTTTGCATTCTTTCCTATTTCGCATGCTAAGTCGTTTTGTCTTTAAATTCACAATTTTTGCCTCTAAATTTCTTTTTACCGTCAATTTAGTCTCTATAAGATAAAAAAACTATAAACTACTCAAATTAGTAAGATCGTACTCAAAATATATACGTAATTAACACATAAAAGTATGTCATTTTAGAGTATTATCATATTTTTTTCCTACTTAGCCCATGCTTGCCCTCAAGTATGGTTCCTATCCCACAGTGTAATTTAGATTTTACCCTGAAGAAATATCACTCAAAATTTTATAAAAATTAGGCATAATGCATATGAAAAATAAAGAAAACATTTAGCTTGCTTTAAGTAAAATCGAAAAAGTACTACAATTGAAACACACAAAAATTAAATCGACTTGGATTATTTCATGAAAATTAGGTAATTTAATAAACTTGCCAAGACACCCTATTTCTTCCACCCTTAGTCCCCAAATGAAATTTTTTCTTAGTTTTTTTGTTTTTTTTTTCTTAAGAATGTATTGGCCCTTTTGACGCGAAGAGGGATGACAACCCAAGCACCCCACCCCAATTACTCAGCCCAACACACTTATATTTTATTATTATGTTTTTGGTTAAGAATGTTTTCCCTTTTGACATGAAGTGGGATGACAACCCAAGCACCCCACCCCGATTACTTAGCCCAACACACTCTTATTTATTATTATTATTTAATTCCGACTAGTAGAGTTTTATATAATATGTCAAACAACCTTTTTACGCGAAGTAGGATGACAACCCAAGCACCCTACCCCAGTTACTCAATCAGTCACATTTTAAGCTATGCTCATAACCACTGAATCATTAGATTTTGTTTTATTTTATTTTTTAATGAAACAGAACTTCAATTTTGAAGGACTAGGAAATACAATCAAGTGTCAAAAATAAGTTTTGGCAATTACCCATCAGTCATGAAAATAAATTTAGCATACATTCGTATTAAGTGTCCTCTTGCATTTAGACATAATCGATTTTACAATAAGTAAGAAAGGATTAACTTCATTATATCATAATTATTTTAGCCTAAATATAAATAAAGCAGTGGAGATGAAATCAATATAGTAAAATCATAACTAACACAGTAGACAAGAATCATGCTCGTAGGTTAAACAGTGGGTAATTCTTAATCAAAATCTTGGGCATGAAAAGGGGCAGGATATACTAAAAAAATAAATGTGGGCAAAAACAAGCACAAGGCAGCAACAATAGTAACACAATAGAAGAAACAACAGATAAAACAACAGAAATAATGAGGAATGTCTCCCTCTACTTAAATCACATTGTGCTCAATGTGAAAAATAATATTAACAAATATGATGAAAAAAAAGGTTTAGAACACTCCCCATGTCATTTTCGTTACTGTTTTTGCCACCCGTTTCCAAATTTAATTTTTTGTTTTCACGATTCTCCTAAAATTAAGAAGAGAGATAAAATATATTAACATGCAAGAAAATAAAGAATAAAATAGAAAATAAAGATAAAATTGGGTTGCCTCCCAACAAGCGTTTATTTAATGTCGTTAGCTTGATGCCCTAACTAGTATTGGGGTTGTTCTAGTTGAATTCTTTCGATTGTATGGGCTTGGAAATTCTCTTTTTTTCTTTTACGACATTAACATATTCGGGTTCAATCTTCTTTTTCTCCTCTTGCTTTGGTTTCGTATTTTCCTCCAAGAAAATCTTATGTGTGCATGTTAAGGGGCTAATCCCTTTTAAGTCAACAATGGTCTCATCATTCTCCAAAAATGTGCACTTGAGATACTTGGGAAGTGGTTTTAATTCCAGATCTAGTGCCTACAAAAAGAAGGTAGAAGTTTAGTGTTCATAGGAGCCAATAATTAATTAACAGATTCGCAAATAGATCTTGAATAGGAATTATTATCAAATAATGTTTCAAGTTTATCTTCATAAGGTGACTCAAAAGTTTCTTCTACTAATAATTCAATTATGTCTACACGGTTTACGTTTAAGATTTCATTAAGGTGACTAATAGTGTCGTAAACGTTAAAATTCACGACCACCCCATCAAACTCCATCGTGAGGGTTCCGCTATACACGTCAATCTTAGTACTTGCGGTACTAAGGAAAGGTCCTAAGAGTGTTATCCTCTTTCATTTTCACCACATAAAATTTCGCAGGAAAGATAAGTCCACTAAATTTCACCAATACGTCCTTACGGGCTCCTTCGGAATGCACAATAGACTTGTCCGGCAATTGAATGATAACACTTATTTTCTTCAAAAAAACCCCACATTAAGTGATTCATAAATGGAAAAAGGCATTATATTTATGGAGGCCCCTAAACCGCACATATCTTTTTTAATTTCTAAGTGACCTATTTTGCATGGTATTGCAAACATGCCCATGTCTTTAAATTATACTGGCATCTTCCGTTGCAACACCACAAATATATTTTCACAACACTTACTCTTTTATTTCCAGTCAATTTTCGCTTGTTGCATATCGCGGAATTTGTTTAATGGCATCCAACAATGGTATGTTGATCTCGACGTTTCTGAATGTTTTAAGGATATCTTTTTCCTCCTTACCTCTCCGATGTTAGTTTAATCGCCTTGGAAAAGGAGGTTGAATTATGGGAAATGTAGGTTTTTTTCGGACCTGTTCACCATTTTCCTGCTTTTTCCAGGCTTTTTCCAGGTAGAATCTTGATTAAAATTCCTGC
Organism: Gossypium hirsutum; assembly: GCF_007990345.1. Lineage (NCBI taxonomy): Eukaryota > Viridiplantae > Streptophyta > Magnoliopsida > Malvales > Malvaceae > Gossypium > Gossypium hirsutum. Next base: position 4,347,745 of record NC_053432.1, on the reverse strand, counting down.
CAAGATTCGATTCTAGTTCTTTTCCACTTCGCAACATCTCTACATTTGCGTTTTGTCTTGATTTAGGTTACATTTGTGACTACAACTTTCCCTGTGAGTTTATTTTCTCAATTTATATGGTCAATTCTTTTATAGATTCCTCTGTTTTATGTTGAAACTTTTCTGTTCTATTTTGGAAATCAACAATTTGCTATTAGAAATCAAGCGCATTAGCTGCTAATTTATTTACCATGGTTTCTAGAGAGATACCTGAATCTTGTGTTTGTTGTGGAAACCGGTTTTGGTATGGCTGGTTATACTGCAGGTTTGCCACATAACTCAAGTTAGGATGGTCTTTCCATCCTAGTTTATATGTACTTTTATAAGGGTCATATTGCCTTTAGGTCAATCAAAGAAAGTTCCCCACAGCATCCAAATGGGCCATAGTACATCACACAAACTAGGGCATGCATTAGTTGTATGTTCGGGTGTTACACAAATTCCGCACAATCGGGCTGGTCCTATTTTTACTGCAAAAAAAGAATTCATGATATTAGTGAGTTTTTTGACTTTATCTTCTAAAGCTGAAATACTTAGCTAGTGAACCTTTTTAGTGGGCTCAGGATTGGCTCGGAATTGTTAAGTATTTGCAGCCATAATGGATATCAAGCCCCTTGCCTGTTGGGGGTCGTGTTGATCGATGCCCCTCCACTGACGGCATCTATCATGTTCATTTTCATGGGCGTCAAGCCTTCATAGAAGTATTGGAGAAGAGACTGTTCTGTTATTCCATGTTGTGGGCAACTTGCACATAACTTCTTAAATCACTCCCAATAGTTGTAAAGAGACTCCACTTCCTTTTGCCTTATCCCAACAATCTCCCTCATCAATTCAGTTGCACGTAATGCTGGAAAAAAATCTGTTGAGAAAAAAACGGGAAAGATCAGCCCACGTTGTGATAGATCTAAGAGGTAAATAAATAACCATTCTTTAGCAAAGTCTGCTAGGGAAAAAGGGAAATAACGTAATTTGATTTGATCCTCAGTTAAGCCCTAAGGTTTCATACTAAAACAAACCATATGAAACTTTTTTAGATGTTTGTGTAGATTTTTATTTTGTAATCCACGAAAAGTCGGCAGCAACTGGATTAATAGTTCAAAACTAGTATCCATAGTAGGATACGCAATGCATAATGACTGTTGTTTTACAAGAGCTTTGGCCATTTGCCGAATCATTTGAGCCATATGTTATTGTGCTGGATTCGAGTTTACGTTACACAAAATTTCTTGAAGTAGTTCTGGTCATAAAAAAAAGAAACAAGATTAGCACATTACAAGTCCCTGGAAACGGTGCCAAAATTTGGTGTGTTGTTGAAAGCACCAAAAATAACCTACATTTAAGAAATAACGAAAAGAATAGTATAAGGGACGTAGGGTCAAATCCTTAAGGACTGGATTGCTACAGCTTCTTGTTTCTCGAAATCTTGGGCACAGTCATGCCTATGAAAAATGTATGACCTAGGAAAAAAAGAAAGAATTAGAAATATGGACGAGTTGAAATTAAATAAATTGAAATTGCAATTGTAAAAAGAAACAGATTTGAGAGAAAGGGTTTTTTTATTTGAGGGATTCCAACCTCCGATTATTTCGATCCTCCTTAGATTTAATCATAGGCTTTTAATAATCATTCTCATGATCGAATAAGCCAATTATAATGGAAGAGGATGCCTACGATCACCAGTTCCACTTAGGTTATAGCTTTACAATCTAGAGGAACCTGACTCAAGCCGTCACTTTTGTGGGACCGCCTTACACTAGATCATCATTTCTCAATGGCAAATGCCACACCATTTCGTCTCTTGGGCTAAACAACCAGTGAAGCAATAAGTTAGTGAACCGACTGTGCAACCTTCCCAAAACATACAAAGCGGTCGCCTTTGTACAATTCGAAAAGATTACTTTTGGAAGGACATGGACGGAAGTGTCAATCCCATAATGTGGTGAAATTATGAATACTCGTTGAGAAGAGTTAAGTGCGGGTTCTAAGTCTCATGAACTTTTTTAGAGGAGTCTTGATAACCTTTGGCTAGATGAGTTTAGTGGCTCATGCTTTTCGAAAAAAAACACAAGTTTAATGGAATCGAATTTTATTGGAAAATAAAAGGAACAAAAAGGCTAAGAGCCTTATGGAGAAGCAGGTTTTTTTACAGAAATGATGAGTGAATATTCATGTCACTCCATCCCCTATTTATAGTACATAAAAAATCTAGTTTGTTCCTATTTAAACTCTAGAAGATAAATAAAGATAGAATTTAAAATTAAATCTAAACAATATCGTAATAATCCTTAACAATAATCCTAAAAATGATATTCAAATTTAAATAAAGACTTATGTTCATAAATCTTTTCTTTGAAATTTTGCCCCAGGTCTTTCACACTATGCATTTTCGATACCACTTCTTCCCTCTTTCGCATGCTAACCCGTTTTGTCTTTAAATTCACGCTTTTTCCCCTAAATTTCCTTTTGTCATCAATTTAGTCCCTATAAGATAAAAAAACCATAAACAACCCAGATTAGTAGGATCGTACTCAAAATATATATGTAATTAACACATAAAAGTATGTCATTTTAGAGTATTATCGTTACGTCAAATCCATATCAAGTGTGTACCATTTTAGAGTATTATCATTACGTCGAATCCATATCAAGTGTGTAACAAAAACCCAAAATTCTGTGAACAGTAAAAATAAAAAACCATGGCTATCAATGCCACATGGCACTATGGTAAGCCATGTGGCAGGTCGTGTAACTCACCATTTTCGAATTAGAGTCATATGGGCCAGAGACATGGATGTGTGTCTAAGCCACGTGAGATAATTTTTGTGTTTTGAATCATACGACTGTGTGCTTGGCCATGTGTTAGACCGTGTAACTCACTATTTTGGGCCACACGACCATGTGCTAGGCCGTGCGGGCACTAACATGCGCCACACAGGCGTGTGCAAAGCCGTGTGAGCCACACGAGCCAGGCATCTAGGTCGTGTTGCCCGTGTGAATCCACACGGGCGTGTAGGTAAAAAATCAATTTTTTTTCCGCCGTAATTGTTGCTCAAATCAAACATAGGCCTTCTATAGGATTCGTATGATCTGAATTAGGATATATAACTTAATATTTAAGGATCTGATACTAAATAATTTGTTACTTGAATGTTTATCTTATGTTATATTTGCTAAATGGTTATGGCTTACATTATCTGAATGACTATATATGCATTTTTGATATCTGATAAGTTTGTATATGTATTAGGTTGGGATTGTGATAAAACAGGAAGTGTGAATAGATTAATTATCTGCCAATTCTGGTGGATAAGCCACATATAAATCTGATTCTGGTAATTTATTGCTTCCTGATCTGGCAACTGGTCTTCAATTATCATGAAATGTGACATACAGTCATTATGCGGTGTGTAGGGATTGATGGGTATTTGATACCCGATATGGTGTGTAGTGATAGATGGAGATGGTGTGTAGCGTATGAGATTGTGATAAAGGAGGAAGTGTGAGTAGATTAATTGCCAATTCTGATGGATAAGCCACATATAAATCTAATTCTGGAGATTTATTACTTCTTGATCTGGCAACTAGTCTTCAATTATCATGAAATGTGACATACAGTCATTATGCGGTGTGTAGGGATTAATGGGTATTTGATACCCGATATGGTGTGTAGGATGTGCATCTATATATGATAAGCTTTGTATTCATTTTTTATATGCTCTGTTTCTGCTACTGTTATTGAATTTGAGAACTGTCTGAAATGTTAATCTAAAGACACATCTGATATGTTTTCACTTAGCTGAATACATAAGTTATACACTGAGTTTGTAAACTCATTTAGTTTGTTTGATTGGATTTCAAGTAACCCGCAAACTTAGGTGGGTAGGTGTGGCGGGAGCTCGGTCATCTTCGTTTATTTTCTATATTATTTTATTTAAATTTATCATATTGCATATTTCTTTTCGGATTGTTGGTTTTTAAAAGACTGGATTTACAACATGCTTATGGTCTTTACAATGACTTTGAATCGTATGAATTTTATTATTTAATGTTGGACATTTCAGAAGTGGTTTAGTGCAGCTCTCCAGATTTGGCCATAACATCCTGGCTAAGTTGGGGTGTTACAAATTGAGTGACTATTAAGAAAATGAAAATAAAAATAAAAATTTAATAATGAAGAGTTTAGTTTACAATATATATTTTTTTATTGTTTGTTCACGTACTTTAACAATAGAAATTTTTTATTAGTGTTATATCTGAATTATCAAAATAATTAATATATTTTGATAATGTTTATTAGCTATTGTTTTAAATAATCATTACATGAAATAAAATTATATTGTATGTTGAAAATAGTATAAATATTTTAATTATGATTTGAAAAGTTTTTTTAATATTTAAATTGTTAAATAAATTAATATATTTTAATTATATTTAAAAATTTAAATAAAAAATTAAAAAATAATTATAATAATTAAAAATACATTATTTAAAAACAAATTAATAATTAATCGCATATAGAATCACATGGGGGGGGGGTTGTGAAGTTGACAGTTGGAGGTTGCCAAGAAATTAACCAGCTTTTGAAATAAGAGTGATTGAGAAGTGCTTTAATTTCTTTTTTGTAAATAACCCAAAGTGCTAATTCTATCCAAAATTAGTATACGGCAGTATACGGCTAGGAGACAATCAGAAGCTTGTGAATCTCACATATCTTGACCTCTCACACAACAACCTATTTGTCAATGCCCAGTCTTTCAGTCCTTGACCTGCATTTTAACAGGCTCAGGGGTCATATCCCAACTCTGCCTCCGTCTGCAAGCTATCTGGATTTTTCAAGCAATAATTTTACTTCTTCTTTACAAAATAACATTGGTGACTACCTCTCCCTCACTGTTTTCTTTTCTGTCTCAAGCAATGGCCTTACGGGTGCCATTCTTAAATCAATATGTGATGCTGGTTACCTAAAAGTTCTTGACTTGTCCAAGAATGCAATACCAAAAATTTTTAATTGGAAAGATGGATTCTCTTGGGGTACTGAACCTTAGGGGCAACCATCTCAGTGGCGAAATCCCTGATGCATTTCCAAGTGTTCCATGGAAACAATAGATGTCAATAGGAATGAGCTCGAAGGGAAGATCCCAAAATCCCTTGCAAACTGCAACAGACTTGAGGTATTAAACCTTGGTAACAATCACATAAAAGACACCTTCCCTTGCCACTTGAAGAACAAAACCTGTTTGAGGATTCTTGTTTTACGATCAAATGAATTCCATGGGGAAATTGATTGTCAAGACGAGATGCGCCCCTGGCCAAAGCTTCAAATTATGGACATTGCCCACAATAGTTTTAATGGAACAATACAAAAGAAATACATAACAAGATGGTAGGCAATGATAGATGATGATGATGAAGATCAACTAAACGTTAAACACCTTTAGTTTGAGGTTCTACAACTCAGTGGATTTTACTATCAGAACGGTATTACAGTTACCAACAAAGGTCTAACGATGGAGCTGGTAAAGATCCCAACTATCTTCACCTCCATTGACTTTTCCTTCAAATGTCTGCCCTAATTTGGTTAGCTTTTATCATAACCATGTGTTTGCACACATTACTCAAATGAAGTTGTCTAACATAATTAAAACGTGTGCGTATTTGCTAATTTGGTCAGTTGGACCAAGTCTAGGAGAAGATCATTTGTAATTCTTATCGATCCAATTTGAATTTCTATTTAATAAATAAAAATTTCATTTGAATTATAAAAAATATATACAAATATTAATATAAAAATATTTTTATATTTTAACATTTAATTAGCAGTAATTAGAGAAAAAAACGTTTAAGGGAGTTTGAAAGAATTTTGAAATATTTTAAAACCATTTAGAATAATTTCATAGGAGATTGGAAGTTTTAAGGTCAAAAACAAACTTCGATGGGCTAAAACCTAACAAAACGGGGCGAGAATGCTGCCTAAGGACTTAGAAATCGATACATAACCCCCAAGTTTTGATACCTAGGGATTGTATCCATTCGTAGCCCAAATATTGTAGCTTTTTAGCTATTGACTTGTTGTAGTTCAATGCCTATAATAACGGTAGCAGAACCTGGCCCTTACAATTGAAAATTAATCCAAAAACACTTAAAAACATGTCCAAAGACATCCATATCATTTCCATAAGTTCCAAGACATTATACAACAATTTAAGTCCCATTTCAAGTTTAAAGCATATATGTAACACCCCTAACTCGTATCCATCGCCGAATTAGGGTCACAGAGCATTACCACACAATCGGGAACATTTAAACTTAATATCATCCAATATCATAATCAAATCATAAACCAATCATATACATACATACCGTCCCTAAATCGAGCCCTCGATGCCCTAAAAAATATCTTAGAAGTGATTCGAGACCAATTTGAAACCATTTCGAAAGTCTAGGAAAAAGTTACAAAAATTTGGAAATAGGGGTCACATGGCCGTGTGCCTCACACGGCTGAGATGCACGCCCATGTCTCAGGTCGTGTAACCATTGAACTAGGGACACACGGTCGTGTCCCAACCCGTGTCCTCACCCGTGTAACTCTCTGAGTAAGGTCACACGACCATGTCACACGACCATGTCACACGCCCTTGTGCTAGGCTGTGTAACTCTCTGAGTTGCCCCAAATGCTCGTGTGTCAGGCCATGAAGCTCATTGACTTGCAACATAAAAAATCATTAGATGACACACACAGCCGTGTTGTTAGGCCGTGTGTCTCACACGGCTGAGTCACACGCTCATGTCTCAAGCTGTGTGAACCCAAATTTACCTAAAATCAAACCATTTCCAAGTCCATATCATACATGACCTTTCAACCAATTTAAGCATACTTCCAAGGGAACCTAAACATTACTAATATATACACCAACATGCCCTTTCAAAGTCCTAATACAACTAACCAATATGCCATTCAAAGGTACCTCAAACACATGCAAACATCACCGACCTAAACATGTCAAAAAAACCACAAATATGACCATTAACATACCATTCCGATCTTACCATAAAGAGCCATGCAAACATGCATATTAAGATAACCAAAATGACACAATTTGACAAGGCATCAAATGGTACCAACCAAGTTAACTTCCAAAACTTATTCATGCCAAAACACCAACTAAACATTCATCAAAACACCATTATAATTCATCCTATACATGCCAAAACGTTCAAAAACTACCGAAATGTTTGCTGGATAGTGTGATAGATTTGTAACGAACTTCCAACCAAATTGAGCTTCCGATAATCTATAAAACATAGGAAAGAAACTATGTAAGCAATTAATGCTTAGTAAGCTCGTATAAATCAAAACATAACTTACCATTTCATTTGCATAATATAAAACATAAGTGTAATATAATCCAAACCATAAGCTTGGCATAAGCCTATACATCCATCAATACACAAGTTAGCATACTTCTACATAATTCAAATGAATTAAACCTAAGATAAGTCATTTTCCATATGAAATACATCATTTAATTCATACATTCTTTCCATAAGATTATGTTTAATTTCATTTAAGAACTTACCATTTCAATTCCTTTTCTTGGCCGTTGAACCATCTAGAATTTCATCGGATACTCGAAAAAGCTCACACGAAGTGTGCCTTTACATGTAACTGTAACCTTTCTTTTATATCATTGATTACACAGACTATGAAATGGGCTTGCTTACACGAGTTGTGGGTCGAAACGTAAGCTACATGATACTGTTCAAACGAGCTGTGGAGTATTCGCAACAAATGTAGGATCTCAACCATCGATAGGACATTCAAGACCAGTACCCGAAACATGAAGTCCTTAATAACATGTCATTTGTATCCTAAGAATTCCTAAGGGTCAACTGGGACTCGATATTCGACATAGAATTGATATGTTTATTCATCGATCCATTCACATTATAAGTGACATAATAACATTCAATTTAAATAACATTGATACGATAATCGTTCATACAAACTTACCTTGATGACTAGGGGCGTGGAGACTAAATCGAGCTAACCCGAAGCTTTTACTTTTCCTCGATCTTGGTCCTTACGTGCTTTATCTTAATCTAAATAGATAATTATATTCAATTAAGTACTTTAATTAACCTTAAACATTCAATTCAATCCACATTTTATATTTATGCAAATTACTAATCTGCCCCTAACATTTTAACTTTTTCACAATTTAGTCATTAAGCTTATAACTTAAAATCTAACCATTTTAATATAAATCCATGTTAACTACTCATGCAAGGGACCTTGAAATAACTCATATTTACCATCATTCCACAATGAAACCCTAGAATTTATACCTTTAACAAATTAGTCCCTAATTCCAAAATTCAACAAAAATTACTTAACAAAACTTGTTTATTTTTCAACAAAGGTTCATAATCTATCATTTAAAATCAAAAAACATTTAAGAACATTCATGATATAACCTTCAACCTTTAACATTTTTACAAATTGACCCCCGGACTAGCTAGATTAAGCTAAACGAACTCAAAAACTTAAAAAATAATTAAAAACGGAGTTCGAAATCACTTATATGCACTAAAAGAAGCTTGTCTGATCCTAGCCCTAACCTTTAATGGTAAATTTTGATGGTGATAGGAAGAAATGAAGAAGATGAACATGTTTTCTTAGTTTCTTTTAGTTTTATTTACTCATTTACCTTTTTGCCCTTTAAAAACTATCAAAATTTCAATAAAACCTAATCCATATAAACCCACTAACTAATCAAATGGTATAATTACCATTTAAGTCCTTTAGTTTAAGATTCCATGACTATTAGACTCCTTTAACTAATAGAACTCATATTTTTCACCTTTTACGATTTAGTCCTTTTTACTTAATTAACTAAGCAAACATCACAATTTCTAAATGAAATTTTAATACGACCTTACTAAAATCCCATAGACATTAAAATAATAATACGATAATAATTTATTTTTTAGAATTGTGGTCCCAAAACCACCATTTCGATATCACTGAAAACGGGTTGTTACAATACATCACAAACATATTTAAACTAAATAACAAGTCAAGGTTTGATTGATAATGCAAGTGTTGGCCCAAATAGTTGCTGAGACACAAGTTATATGCTTGTAAGGATTCAGAAAGAGTGGTTAAGGGTGTGAGGACTCCTTTAAGCACTACGAAACAAAGAATAAAATAAGGGATATAAAAGTTTTTTTGTAGTTCAGTTTTCCTACATCTACGGAGCCTAGCTCAATAGAAAGTATCTACTATCTTCAAATACTTACAACAAGTTACCCTATATCTATCACACCCCAGTGACAATTTCCTTACTTTTGTACCCTTGAAAACTAGAACCCTCACCACTAAATTCGCCCCTGTGAACTTAGCATGTAAAACAACAACACAAAGTTTTTACAATCAAATGTACTTTTACAAATAATGTTCCTCACTTGAACAAATTAAGTACTCTCAATGCTAGGTACACCAACCTATACAAGTCTCTCAATTATATATATAATATTTTGAGACTTGATAACATAAAGAAGATCTATCACAATACCTATTAAACATTAACTAAATAAGTTGAATACAATATAATAATAATAAAACAAGGTAAAAAATGATTGTTGGCGGCAAAGTCCTTATTGATTCAACCCAGTCTAACTTCTTTGATCCAAGGGATAAGATAAGCATGTTTTGGTCTGATCCAATCCAATCCTCCATATATGTTTCCTTAAGTGATATGATCTTCATTGATGGGACAGGTACATTCGATAATATTAGTATGACTGAAATTTTGGTTCAATAAATTGCCAGCAACTCAAATACGAAAACAATCCAGTTTATTACAGTTGGTCAGGAAGTGGGCACTCACTCAAGTAGTTCTTCAGTCCTTCCATATTTTTTAACAATCTCCCTTTTTGGAAATTTATTGAACAAAATACAAAAAAAGTGGGAATCTTAAATAGCAATTAACAACTTGCTCCCCCTTAGCATATTTCCTTCCAATCCAACAGTAATGAGTCATGGAAATTTTATGCAACCAAAGTAAACATCATCTATTCACCAAATAAAATCCAACCATCAAAAGTAGTAGAATCAAGATAGAGTTCTCAAGAAACCATAAGTTCTAGAAATCAAAAGTAATGCTTGAAGTAGAATTTTAGTCTCTCCTATTATATGCAACTCCCCATTATTTTCATTCTCCCCTTTTTTTATTAACAAGATTGCCAACTTACTCTTTGTCTGGAAGGGATATTAGATCAACATAAAGTCTAGCATTATGCTTATCATTGGCTTCAATAAAAGTTGTAAGATCCTTAATCATCTTTTTACTAATATACTAGAGGGAATGGCCTTGGGGCCTAATAAGTTGGCACTTCCTAGGTCTGAGGTGCTTTTTCTTGCTCAGCGTCATCATATCAATATTACTCCCCCTCGACAACATTATCACCTTTCCCCCTCAGTTGGACCTATCATATTTAGAAAATAATAGTTCATGACTTTTCTTATGATTGTAGAGTTAACTTCATACCATTCTCCATATACACATATCTTTTAATGCAACTTACTATATTTGTCATATAAAACTTTGCAGCAAATTAGCATAATATTCCATAACAACAATACAGACGCAAGACTTGACATAACTCAGTGACCCTAAGAAACCACTATTCCCAAGAAGTATATCTATGCCATGATTAGCAAAACTGTTATCCTCTATGTTTTGTTCTTCTATAAAACACTTTTTAAGCATAGTAACATACCTTTTCGAACAAGTAGCATCGAGGAAGACTTCATTCTTCTTTAAGATTTTGTCTCTTTTTTATTGGTTAGTAATCTCTGTTGTCGCAATAAATGTGTCCTCATCCATCAAGCTAGGGCTGGGCCTAAGGAAGTGGACACTTCCCTAGTGATCTCAACATCAATATTTGAGGTAGTTGTCTTGACCTCTTTTGTACTGATAGGAATTGGATCTTTCTCACCTGATTCTTTAGTCTTATCCTATTATTTCTCTAATTCTTTATAGGGCTTTCTGGAGAAGATGGTTTAACAATGGTACCAGTTACATTATATAAGATACTATCAATGGTAGACATCGATTCATCTTGACTCGTAATCTCCTAGATTAGGACATATATTCTCTCTTAGAGTGATGTGTTTGGGGGAGTGGACACTTCATCGGTTGTCTCATCAGTTTTCTCAATAGGGAGATTGGATGTACCCTCTCTAACAACTTGTTGTGATTGTTGTTTCTTCTCATACTCTTTAGGAGATAAGGTCTTTACATGGGCCATAGTCAAAGAACAAAGGTTTGTTTGGACATTTATAGTTAGAAAAGTTGTCACTTCTCAAAAAAATCAAATTCTCTCTAAGATATGAAGAGAGAAATATCTCTAAAAATTAATACCTACCAAAAATAAATTAGTTCTAGAAATTATTTCATAAACATCCACAAACTTGAGCAAATCAATTAGCAGTATAATTACCTTAAATACATCAAACATTATCATGTAAATGTCTTCCATAATCAATCAACACACCTTATGCTTAACAAACTCCAACTAAGCTTCTTAAACTCTCAAACCTATTGGATCCAAGGCTTTTGTAAACAAATCAGCTAGCTAGCTTTGAGTAGGAACACACTTCTTTAAATCTGTGCTTTAACGATCATCTATATTCCCAACCTAGTCAGCATCGTTGTATCCCACTAAGCATGTTGCACAATATTTAGTAAACCAAATGCCAAGATCAAATGTACCATCAACATACCTAATGATTTTTTTTATTGTACTGACATGAGATTCTTTAGGATTAGCTTGGTATTTGGCACAAACACCAACACTAAAGCCCAAATTAGGCTAGTTAGTTATGAGATAAAGAAGACTGCCAATCATGCTTCTGAATATGGTTAAAGAAGTGGGAACTCCCTTAACATCTGTGCAAAAACTTTCATTAATAGACATAAGAGTCCCGACTGGCTTAGTGTTCTCAATCCCAAAATTCTTATGTCATAGCTCCAATTCTGTTACGGTATCATTCTTTGCAATTGACTACTTGTGTCACCTTTTAGCAATTATCAAAAGTGTGAGAGTTTTGGTAGTAAAAATGCACTTGTTTTTTGTAAAATTAACAAGCACACATTGATCACACAGATGACTGATACTCACTATATTAGCTTTGAGATCATTCACTAACAACACATTCTTCAAACAAAGAATGATAGGAATATTAAAAATGCCTTTACTAAGTATCTACCCTTTCTTTCCATCACTAAATGTCACCTTTCTAAAAGAAGAATCTTTGAAAAAATTTAGATAAGACTGATTACTTGTCTTGTGCCAAGAGCAACAGCTATCAAAATACTATACTCCATCAATAGTGGACTTCTCGATGCGCAACTAGCATACACCTAGTCTCCTTCACCCAAACTCATTTATGCTTTTTCATAGTTGATATGCCATAGGCGGTAGGCACTTCATTAGGCACTGTGCATTTCCACCTTAAATTGTGCAGCATCTTGAAACATCAAAGCGTTATAAGTTCAAGGGCTCCACAATAATGGAAAATCACCTTGTAATGAGTGGTATTTTTCTTGATATGATTGATCAACACTAGTTTCAAACATTTACCCATCTCACCATATCCCAAACCTTCCTTACTCGAATATCTCCTTCTTACTGCAGGGATTTCATTAAGCTTGCTATTGCTGAAGTTAAACTTTTCACGTATAAGTTTACTTTCAATAAGCTCTTTCTTAACCTTTGCAAGCTTGTTATGTTCTTCTTGAGTCTCTTTAGCCTCAACCTGTTTAAGTAATATAGCTTTCTTATCTATCAACTATTTATTTTTCTGCAATAGTTGAGAATGGGTTTTACACACTTGCCCCCATTTGCTTAACATATCATTGTAAGTCTCAAAAGACTCTTTATCAGACCTAATATGTAAGTCTCAGTCCAAGTCTTCATTATCCACTTTGATAGTACTAACAACAAAAGCAGCATAATTCCTATGATGGTCATCTTCTGAATCTAAGCTGCTAGATGAATTTTCATCACTCCAGGTCAAGTAAAGAGACTTTTTTTTAGAGTGTTAGCACACTCGGAATAGATATGACCATAGATTTAACACTCATAGCACTAGACCCTTTTCTTCTTATCTTTGTCGGATTCCTCTCTAATTACCACTTTTTTGGGTTTGTTTCTTGGAACATTCGTGCTAACTTTGAACTTCTTTATTCTTATTGACTACTTCGTGAATGCTCTGTTAATTTCTTTATGTGAGTAAGGCAATCTGTTCCTGGAGTTTCTCAATTGTAGCATTTTGGGAAGTTGTTACTCTCTTACCCATTTGGAAAGCAATAGTTCTCTCACACTTGTCTTTCTGCATTTGGCATCTTCAAGGTTCATCTTGAAAATTTGCAAAGAGCCAATAAGTTAATCAATTTCCAAACTTTCAAGATCTTTAACCTCCTCAATAGTAGTAACCTTAAGAGAAAATGTTTCAAGAAGAGATCTCAACACCTTCTTAACCAATTTAGTATTTGAATATTATTCACCTAGAGCAAAGGCCTGTTTAACATATCACACATCACTGTATAAATCTCTCCAATGTTTTAAGATTCTTACATTCTTAGCCTCTTGAACTTGGAGGTCAGCATGATGTGCAGCTTCCAAGATATCCTAAGAAAATTTAGCAACGATGCATTTAGCAATCCTCTTGAATTCCTGCGAGTCTACTCCACAGAAGATGACATATAAAGCTTTGGAGTTAGCATTAGCAAACTTTTCTCCTTTAATGTTCCATTGCACTTCTAGCTTAGCTAATTTTCCATTTTCAGTATCCATCATAGGTGGTTCCCATCTAGTAAGAACAACAAGCCAAGCCTTCTCACCAATGGATTTAATATAAGCTTTCATGAGAGCTTTCTAGAAGGCATAATAGCCAATTTCCAACAACGGGCGATGTGAGGTAGATGATCATTCCTTAGCTTGAATCTAGCAACACAAGAAATCTCTACTAGCTACATTATGTCGCAAGCTCTGGAAATAATTGTTGGCACGAATAGTTGTTGTGACATAATTAATGTGCTTGGGAGGAGTGGGCACTCCTTCAAGCATTGCGAAACAAATAATAAAATAGGAGACAACAAAGTTTGTTTATGCAGTTCAGTTTACCTACGTCTATGAATCCTAGCTCAATCAAAAGTCTCCACTATCGCTAAACACTTACAACAAGTGATCCTAAATCTATCACACCCCAGTGGCAATTTCCTCACTTCTGTACCTTTGAAGACTAGAACCCATACCACCAAATTCACCCTTGTGAACTTATCATGTAAAACAACAACATAAAGGTTTTACAATCAATAATGTTCCTCACTTGAACAAATTAAGTGCTCTCAAATCACTCTAAAATCACAGATCAAATCTTCTAGATCTCTATATCGAAAACTTAGCTAGTTTTGCCGACAATACGATTTCACCACTCAAATATTCTTTCTAAACCTTAATTTTGATCCTAATATTCCTAAATATCATCTAATTAAATATTTAAACCTTAAATTTATTCAAATTTCATGGATCTTATTTTTTTGGAAAAATTAAGCCAAAAGAGCTTTAAAGTGAAAAGATCATTCAAATTTTTCAAAATTACTTAAAGATTTGTTAAATTAGGATTAAGAACCTTTTAATAGGATCAAAATAAGTTGAAAAGAGCTTTGGAACAGTACTTTAACTCAATAAAATGGTATCGACCATTTTCAAGCTTGAAATCAGCTTAAAATCAAAGGATCTATTGAAATCGTGAATTAATTGCTTAAAACTCAATTTAAAAAGCTAACACACTTAGTTTACTCATGAAAAGTCAGAATGTTACGTCAATTTTGCAAAATTGACGAGCTACGAAGATAATTCGAGTTTGAACATGTGAAAGACTTTAGAGAAATTGAGGATGAAATCATAAGTATTCTTTGAAATTGAAAGGATATTTTGTGTTTGGAGACCTTAAAAAAAAGGGATAAACTAATTTCAGAAGGAAAACAAGAATTTGTGTTTGGAAATTTTTTAGAAGAGATGAAGAATGAGAGGGAAAAAACTGGGTGGTTTTAAATAGCCAACCAAATTTTAAAAATTGGGCATTTGCCCCTTTGACCACCTACAGTTTTTTTTCCTTTTCCAAATTGGTCATTATTTTTCAATTAAAGCCAATTTCAAAATTATTTTCGAATTAAGTCTCATTTTTAAAATCCATTTTAACCAAATTAATTCTTGAACACTTAGTTTTAATTTCTTAACCTATTTTTTAATTTAATTTTTTATTTTTATTTAATTATTCATAATTAATTATCTAACCTAATTACAATTTTTGGTTCACTAACTCCCGATTTACTAACCCGATTCTACTAACCAATTTTTGAGATGTGATAATAGTGGCCACTAACCAAGGGCAAGGTATCGGTACCTTGATATGGAATTGTAGCAATGCAATTATTGCCATGTTTTGATACCTATTAGTTGTGTATCAGAACCTATGTCCCCTGGAGCAAAAATAGCCTAAAAACACTTAAAAACATCCTCAAACAACATCACATCCTCAAACAACATCATAATGTGCTAATAAGGTGCAAATTATTTAAAAAAAAACTTTCAATTAAAATTTAAACCCACATTCATCACAAGAACATGCTCAACATTTTTAAAGATTCAAAGTGTAACATATAAATCATCAAATTTAAATACATTTATCACCTATTAAACACGGAACAAATAATTACAAACTCTTCAAGGGTCTAAGCCTTTATATACATGCCATTACACTAACATATCTAGACAAGATTACATGTTTTACCCTCTTCAATCTTCTAGTGGTGATGCGATGCTCCAAAATCACAAGTTTAAACATCTCAGAAAGCATCTCACCTACGCGTTTAAACAACTAGTGAGATAAGCTTAGAGAGCTTAGCGTGCAGAAGGATTTTCTTAGCCTAGCATTAATTCATTAGTACTTTGAACCTTTTGGTAAATGTTACACATAAATTCATTCAAGCCACATTTTATTGAAGCTTTACTCTATAGCTTTTGTCAACACATCATTAAGACTAAATTTCTTGGAATTAGTTCATTCATTTATTTTCAATTCATAATTAGGGTGGTTACCTCTTATGATAATCTTACTCTTAAAATGAACATTTATTCATAGTATTATGGTTTCACTTCCTTTATCCGAGACATGCATTTTAATAATTTAGCCACTTAGCTCTTTTGTTAATGCACCATCTTGTAACTCCTATTACAAGGTCTCTTAATTCATTTTATACACAAAGTAACAAATGTTAAGTTCATCAATTCTACTTTCCCATTAACCAAGTGTTTAATCACTTTGTATGAAACACATTATTTTACTTATTAGTTCCACCCTTAAAGCTTATCAATTCATTTCACATATAGTGTTTCATGTTCATAACCAAATCAAATTTTTATAAATTTTAATTCATTTCATCCTTAGTAAACCATGGTAAGAAAAAAATTTGTATACATGAGACCTCGACCAAAAATACCACAAAAAAATAGCACTCTAGAACGCTGCCAACAAAACACACCAAAGATGGATCTATAATCCATGTAAATGCTATGCCCGAAGGCATCTTCTAAAAACACACGCATTAGTTAGTTCCTATGCATGCCAATTGTATCCTCAATCACTAATTTTACTAAGGCATTTCACTTGTTCATCACTTGCAGAATTTTCAAATTTCACATAATAATCACTTATACACATGCATACATCAATATTTCAAATATATAGTAGAACACTTGTACAAAGTGTTGGACAAACAAGTTTAGAAAACAATGTTCCTAGGCATAATGAAAGTTTAAATTTTTTCTTTAAAGTTGAGCTGTTGTGATATTTATAGCAATAAGCATTAGTTGAAAGTATACATGTACTTTATACGAAGCAATTAAGTCAATATTGGCTTTCTATCAAACAGTATTCTTCGCTATTCTTGAACCACAAATTACTTTAAGTGTAGGCTTAAAGTGTCATGATCCAATTGAACAAAATGAAAATTTTATTAACTTTCAGTAGAAAAGTTAATTCTCTTTATAATTGGACTTATGTATTTTTCCCAAAAAAATAGAGTTAATTCTACAAAATAAATCACCACTATTTTCTGACGGGATAACAACGTAGAATAATGTGTGTAAATAGCTCAACACATAGTTCCCATTTATTGAAAATTAATACAATAGTTTTGTTCGAATAAGGTTTAATTAAATAATAATATTTAAATAGAAATATTTCTACTCTAAGTAGGAGACATATGGCGCATTAGCATGCCTTAATAAATACTAGGGTTTGCCACCCCTTGAATTCTGTAAGGCTTAGTTGGACTTTTTATGTATTGGGTCCAATTATATATGTTATCTAGATTTTTATTCAACACTTATTTATCCAACTCAACATTTATCTTCTATTTTCCAAAATATTAATTAACTAAATTAACTAAATTGGTTTCTCAATTAAAATATTTTTTTCAACCCAATTCTAATTTCATTAAAGTCATGGTAACTTTACCGTAATAGAACCTATGAGGAAAATATATTTAATTGCTTTATTCAACAAATCAATGATGACTAATTAATTTAATTCTCACTTTAAACTTCAATTATTTAATTACAATTAATGAAATAATAATTCGAAGAACTTAGATAAATTTCTAAGTCATATTTTGTACTTAGCGAGAAAACGCATTCACTACAAATAGTTATACATGCGACCTATTTCTCTTACTCCATCATTTTCATTCATTTCATATTATTGGTTCTATATGCAATTCATTTCTAGTTATCTTAAGCTAGCAGAGGAACTGACTAGACATATATAATTAGGGCTCAAATAATTTGTAATTAAATTCCAACTTTTCGCCTATTAATTAAAACATTATTTTTTCATGAAGTCATTCCACTAAAGTATCGTGACTAAGCTCTCCCTTATTATATATCATTACAAAAGCTACTAAATAAATGCTTGTCCAATGATATTGCCAGAAGTCCATTACCCTCATAGGATATCCTTAATCTCTTTAGGATAAATTTGTTCTTCCAATATGATCCTATTTTATCTCACAGTAACTATTACATCTTTTTTCATAAAAAGTTAATTACTATCAAATAGTAATTAAATCATTTATCATAAAGACAAATGACCTGTGGCCACCTTAATTTCCACCTATCATATAATATCAATGAATGGAAATCATTTACCCTTTATTTCTAGGATATGGATTCCTCTATTGTGGAATGATGTTACATCCTATAGAAGTCATATATCCAGTGTATCAACTTTGGTTCCATATCTATTTGAACTCAGGCTTTCATTTACATCAAAGTATACAAGTCATGCAAACATAGTTCATCATTCACTTAGGATTAAGGAATGTCACACTATAAATGTCACAAGTGAATGAATCCATAAACGGATCTAGGATCTATTGTACTTGGGTCTAGTCCAATATACTATCAGCCCAATCAGTCACATCTATGTCTCTATCTTTTGGGAGCCATTCGCTCTTATACCCAAGACAAGGTATCTCCCCAATTGGATTTGATAGATGAAAAATTAATCTTTCAATTGATTTGCTCAATTTCGATTAGACTAAGGACATGTTTAGATTATCTACTAATATAAGTTGTTTTTCTATATTACGATCCGACCACATAATACCGTTTAGTATTAATTAAATGTTAGATAACCAATTAGTCAATATTTGCTTTCATTTTTACTTCGTGCAAGACTCATTGAGTACAATATATAAAGATATTAATGATACTGATGAATATTTTATTAAACTAATTTGTTCAAAAAGTTACAAGTACGTATAGACGAAATCACTATACTAAAGACATTAAATCCCAACACAAAGCTCGTTAAGTAATTTCAATTAGCTCATTAATTTGTTTCACATGCTCACTTATTAAGGTATTCATGCACTTAGTTCTCTTAAAATGATCTTCAAATTCACCTTTAAACATATGGCACTTTTATGCTTTTTCAAAATTTCCACTTATTATTAAGGTAACTATTTCTACTTATTATTAAGTTAACTATATCACCCTTTATCCTTCTCATCCATGTAACTTAGTTCATTACTAAATTCTTCGGTTTACGATATCTCATCTCGTTGTATCGATTTATAACTTTTAATTCCATTTAAAAATTAATCACATTTTTATCACATCATACCGTGTCATAAATCTCCATGAAATTTCTCTAACTCAATTTTATGTAACTAAGCCAAATTTCATAAATTCCATTATGTTTCCTCCAATTGTCATAACTTACTAGGATACTTGAGTCCCTTTACTCCATTCAAGACACTTAATACCTCAAAGTTTTCATAACTTATCATCCATAATCATTTATAATCCGGGCATAAATTCTCATTTAGGACATTTCCGATAAAAATGAAAATTTTACAATTTAATCCCTAAAGTTTTATTTTCATTTAATTCATTCCTCAAATCCACTTTCTTCGCACTAACTTCTCTGGTTCTATGACAAATTATTAATGCAATATAGATCGCTTCTTTTTTGGAAATTTTGCACTTTGGGTCCTCATACTTTTTAAATTGATAATTTAGTCCATTTTACAAAAGTCTCATATTCATAATCGTTTTTTTGAAATTTCCTTTTTCCTCAAACCGAATTAATTCCTCAATACTTCATTTATTGATCTGGTTAAAATTTCGTTGTATAAAGATGCGAAATAATGTCATTTACTGTATTGAAAATTTAGAGCATTAAAACAAATATCACATTTGGACATTTTATAAAAATAAATATACTAAATATGACTGTTTTACCCCATTTTATTTTTCTAAATTATTTAAATATTTTATTAAATTTCATTTTTACCCCTTTCTGCCATGTCCAAAGTTGTCAAATCAAACTCTTTGCCCTCCCATTAAATAATGCAGCATACATGTGTGTATGTAAAACACATATATGAAGCTTAAATTGTCGGCAATTCCCCTATGATGAATAGGCTAAGTAGTAACGAAAGTTGTAGGGTGAATTTTTTCATGGACCTAATAATAAAGGTTTTGGGACAATCGTTTACTTTCGAAAAGAATTCTCCCACTAAAGGTCTAATTTACCCTATTTTGAGACTAATCTCAGCTTTTGCACTGTTACACCAAATTAAGATGTTCATCACGCTATCTATGATATCAACATTATAAAACATTTGCTTAAAATCGATTTGGATCACCAAATTTTACTTGGACGAAATTATACCTTGTTTTGAAGGATAAAATCTCATAACGTCTTTGTAATCTTAATTTTATGCTTATTATAATATTTTCATTGAGTGAAAATAGAAACCAAATAAATCATTCAAGTGAAATAATTATTATAAATGTAAGTACATATTCCTTTTTTATATTATTATTCATGAAAATAGTAACAAGAAAGAGTTCAATAACTTTTCCTACATATATATATTTAGTTTTTACTGTATTTTTTTTAATAATCTCATTATAAGTTTTGAATATATTTTCTCTTTTTTACACCATGCATAAAATTACTCATAGCTCCTCATCAACTCGTAAATAGGAGGATAATGCGCTTCATCACACTATCATACCAATAGAGTTAAGATTCAATTGGCAGTTTTTAGGGTAAAAATTAAATTAAATTATTTGTATGACAATCATATAATATAAGCTCACATAATTTTAATTAGAGATAAATACCAAAATTATACATGAACTATGGTTTAATTTGCAATTGTATACATAAACTTTTAATTTTGATCCAATTCTTATAAATTATTAACACAATTGTTGATATAATATCATTTTATGTTTATATATTGCATGCATAAATAATTGTATTTATCCAATATAAAATTAAATTAAATATTTATTTTTTTAAATATGTATGATTAAATCAAAATCAGTATTTCAAGTATATATTTAAACTACAATTAGAGTTTCATGTGTATAATTCCACCAAATTAAAGTTCATATATATAACTACACATTAAATCAAAATTCATATATAATTTTAAAATTTATCCTTTTAATTACAATCATAAATATAAATACAATACATGTTTTAAATACATTAGTTTGTATTTAATATATTCAAAGATGGCGGCACTAGAGAAAAGTTGAGGTTTTTGACCCCAAAATTTATTAAATTACAGATTAATCTCTTAAAAATTATAAAATTATAAATTAATATAATAAAATTTATTTTAATCTAAAATATTATTTATACAATGATAAAAACAAAACGGCCTTATTTGCTTTGAAAAGAAAAGCCTTCTTTAGCTAAAAATTTTACTAAAAATAATAAAATAAGAAAAATCCAAGAAAAAGTAATCATCATTTTAACCAATGCTATTTTAAAGTTATATTATATTATCTCTTTTACTTCAAAAATAAATTAATCAGTCTCTATTAAAAATTAACATAGTTAACGAAATAATTAATATAATAACATGTCATATATATATATCATATTGATATATAAAAATTACTGTTTAATAATAAAAATAAATAAATCTTTTAATAAAATAACTAAATTACTTTTTCATCCGACAAATAATAATTAATTAATTATTTTTTAATAAAACAAATATAAAATCAACTTATAATAAATAAATATGGGTATACAGTTAATAGTGAAAATATTTTGAAGAGCCAGTCAATAAACAGTTCAATCTGAATTATTGTACAGCATGTGCCATCATTATATGCATAAACATCACGCAATGTATATTTTTTTTTTTGGAATAAAGTACAAATATTTACTATTAAATTAAATACAATTTCTACAGTCATGGACAAAAGTGCTGTGAATCATAAATCACCCAACAACTTCAAATTTGAAAATTCTAATAAATTATTTTTGGCAATCTCAAATAAGATCAAAGAGTTTACTACATATGTAGTTGCAATTATTATATACAAATAGGAATCCAATTGCCCCATGAAAATTTAAATTTAAAATAGAAGAAAGACAAAAAATTATTTATTTTATTTTATTTTTAATAAATTATAAGAGGAGAGTAACACCATAACGCGACTTAAACTTAAACTACACGATGAATATTGTAACTATTGAACCAATAAAATGCAAACAAATTCTTATTATTACAAGTTGTGATGAATCAGAAGCAACCGTTTATTTTATGTTGTTGATGTAACGTCAATTTTATTAAACCTACCAATAGCTTTCATCAGCAAAAATGTCAGTTTTATAAGATGAATGTTTGAGCTCAGGGGAGAGACTTCCTCAAAATCCCTAATCTTCTAAACCATAATCATCACTTTTACAATATTAAACTGATTAAGTTTATAAATATATATATATAATTGGTGAATTTTTTTAATTAAATAAAGAATATGCATTAACTTTTTTTAATGATAAATAGAAAACTGGTTTAGCTGTCAAAAAGAGGTTTCCAACCCATAAGTAATATTAAATGCCTGGCTTTTTAAGGTTGAAAGTCTGATGGAAATTTTTTTCGAGGTTTAGGTGCTTTTTGTTTTTGATTCTACGTTTTCAAGCTTAATTTATCAAACTATATTAATTATTTAAAATTTTAGATCATTTTATATTTTATCTATTATTATATTAAATTGTTTAAATATTTCATGTAGCATTAAATTTACAAAAAAAAAATATTAATTGCTTCAAAATATATATTTTGTTTATAAGTTTATTAAATTTAAATACTTTCTAAATTTTTTATAATAATATTAACACTTGAAATTAATAAACAAAATCACTTTTCTTAAGCTAACCCTAATAATAATATCAAACTGGCTGTTAGTAGCATTAAATTAAAAGCTAACGTTATATACTGACGAAAGCTCAATGGCGTTTGGTTTGGTGATTTTCATGTAAATAATTAAATATATTAAAGTTTTGAATAAATATAATATGGGTATTATAGAAGATCATTTAATTAAAGAGTAAATCGATCATTTTTATTAAAAATTTTATCTATTTTTACTGTTCAAAATTGACCCCTATACGCCAATATAGGTATACATGGCGCACCATATATCACTATATGGTTGTTACCATATATCACTATATGATTGTTCTATATCCAATTTTTAATAGAAATATAATGTACAATGAGTAATTTACCTTTTTCTAAATGGAAGAAGTAAATCGCCATCTATCTTCTAGTACAGGAGTTTTCATGATACTTTAACATTTGATCAGACAAAAAATTTAAGCAATTTATTAACTCGATTGAAACCGTTACTTACAATAATTAAGAGGATGTAAATTTAAATATGTTTATATATATAAATTAAGAGATTATGGGTAAAGAAACATTAACAAATTAAATTATTAGTTATTACAGTTGACAAATATTTTTAGTTTATTAAATAAACCATATCCATCCTATTAAAACTTATGAGTAAGAATGAAAAACTAGATTAATTTAGTGATAAAATTTAGAAAATAAAAACAAATCAGATTGACAAATGACAAGACATCCATTAATTTAGTCATAATCTCCCACTTTAATACTAATTAAACTTGAAAATACATACTAGGATTCATAATAGCAGCAATAATGATTACTTCTATTTCATCTTCTTTCCCCAAAAAGGGAATATTACATAAAATATATATATTAAATCTTCCTTAAATTACATAATTCCAAGATATTAGCAGCTAATCATTAAAAATTATACTAAAAAGAAGTCTTCTTTTTTGTACTTTAAGAAGGTTTATATAAATTAGTCTTTATCAAACCACTAAAAATAATGCAATTATGCACAACCAAACATTAATAGCTGCAAAATCATCTTAAAAAATTAAGACTTGAGCTGATGATTGGGAAGATGATATAATAAAATATAAAAAAGATCTTATCTTATTAGATTTTTGTACCATAAAATTAAGCTTAAATTATTAGTATAAAGTTATGGGATATGTTAAAATAATCTGATACCTGTTTGTTTTTTATTATCACTTTCTGCTTCTTCTTCACAGACACAACATGGAAACTAAAAAGGAAACATTACAGATTCAAAGGTTTTTAAGGTTTTGGAAAACAGAAACCATGGATGTTTATGATCCCAAAAACCCAGAATTCTAAAGAAAATGGTGAAGGAAAAACAGAAAATAAAATAAAAATAATTTCTTTTTTGGATCAAAGCAGCTCTTCCCATGTTATATTCTCAACAGTCATGATCAGAAATTAAAGAGAGAAAGAAAAAAGAACAGCTAATAAACAAGTACTTAATCTAATCTAACAGCTTATTATCTCCTCATTAAAAAAGAAAAAAAAGAAGAAGATAAAAGTTGATTATCATAATAAACATGATTTAAGAGGAAGAAGAGCCATTAATTCCAACATGAACAACACTATCAGTTTCAAAGTGATGGTTGAGATTCTGACCATTGTTGTTGTTGTGGTGATGGTGGTCTTCATGGCTGAGTCCATTCTCAGTATTGTTGTTATTCCCAGTTTCTCCTTCATTAATGGCTTGATCTTTCTTCCCAAAAGTGTTCTTATTGTTATGCATCCAAACTTTTAAAACCCCTCTATCAACCCCAACTTCACTGCAAAACTCTTGGATAGCTTGTTCATCTCTTTTCTGAATCTTCCACCCAACTTTCTCAGCGAATTCCAACATCTTATCTTTCTGAAACTGAGTGAACTTTGTTCTGAATCTTTTCTTTGAGTGGGAACCCAGATTTGTGGTGTTTGGGGTAAGGGTTCCTAAGCCTTGTAAATGAGAGTTATTTTGATGGTGGTTGTTGTCTAATGCACCAGCTAAACCACCTGAAAGGGCTACAAGCATGTGAGGAGCTGAAGGGTAGTAAGATGATGAGATCGGTGGTGGGGAAGCTGAGTTTGGACTACGATGTGGTGCTTGACTTGCTGGAGGCGGTGGATGGTGACGGTGGTGAGGCTGATATTCTATAGTAGCGGTGGCTGTTGTTGTGGGTGGTGGGTCATCTGATTCTCGGCGGTGGAAGTTGCGGTGGCAACCACAAGCTGCACACTTGAGGGAAGTTGGGTCGGATGGGGTGGCTGATGGGGAAGGCATGAATTCACCACAGCCGTCTAAAGCATGTCCACCCAAAGTGGCTGCATGGTTCTTGAGGCATTCCTTGTAGCTCACTACTATGGGCGGCGCATGGTGGAGGTAGTGGTGGTGAGGTTGGTGGCGCTTGAGAACACCGTTAGTAAAAGATTTGGGCTTGGCAGGATGGATCCGAACTGGTGTTTCGGTCTCTGGGTCGGGTGATTTGGGTGTTGTGGTGCTTAGTGGAGGGGTGCTTGTAGGGGCTATTTCCATGGCTCTAACATCTAGGGTCAACAAAAACACCTAAACTTAATGGGGGGGGGAGAATTATAAAAAAGATGGGATGAAATTGAATTTAAAATAGGGTTTCCAATATGGGTTTTGTGAGAATTTTGATACCATGGAAGAAAATTAAGAAGATTGGAGTTGAAAACAAAAACAGAAAAGGCTGGTTGTTTCTTCTTTGTTTGTTTGGAGGTTATTGCTTGGAAAATGAAGGGAAAAAGAGGAAAGGGCGGAGGCGGAGGCGATGGTGGTGGTGGTGGTGGTGGAGGAGGAAGGAGGACTGTTGATAATAAAAAATCTGTGGTTGTGGTTGCCCTTCTTAACCCCTTGAGTTTTTAACCAGAGTTCTAATCCATGGTTAAGTTGTCGACCCCTTTAGGGTTAGATATGTTTGTGTAATTAATACATACATACAAAAATTTTATTTAGGAAATTTTTAAACTTAACGTAATATTAGAACCATGGCGCATACTGTTAGACCATAATGAAAATTAGTTTTGGGTTTAAATTTTTTTTTTTAAAGTTAGTCCTTTTAACTTCTAAATGTTCTAATATTGGGACTTTAAATTTTTTTTTATCTCAGTTAGTCTTTGAAAATATAAAATTCAATCTTTAACGTGAGAATAATTTTTAAGTTCAAGACCTAATTTAAATAGAAAAAAAAACTATTTAAACCCCATAAGAAAAATTATCAAATCTAGACTAAAATATGAAAACAATCACCAAATTTAAACCCTAACTTAAAAAAATACTCGATATAAAAAAACTTATCTAAAGCCCAAATAATCATTTAACACTTTAAAAATAAAAAAAAATGTATAGCAAGTTTTAATTTGAATTATCTAAAAATTACTGTGTATTAAAGATAAATCTTAAGTTAAATATAATAAATTTTAGGTTATATGTGCCATTTTACCAGTGATTTTTTTTTTACAAGTGATAATTATATTTACCTGTGAGATTAATAAACTTAGGTTATTTATATAATTGAAAATAGGCTAGTTTACCCGTAAAAAAAGAATTTAATTTTATAAATAATTATTTAATATATGAGTAGTAGAACTTTTGAGTTCACAATCCAATAAAGAACAACGTTTATCTTTAATTGATATTTTAAAAATAAATAATATAAATGACTATTTCTTTTGTTTGTGGAATTAAAAAAATTTCACCTTAAATATATTAAATAATAATATTTAAATCTATTATAAATTAAATAAAAATATGTGCCACCTTTTAAATTTTGCTTGTGAAGTTTAAATTATATCTTAATTGTTTCTTTAAAAATATTTAAAAATACTAGAATAAATTTAAAACATGATAGATGGATTTTCTTAAAATATATATCTATGAATTAAAAAAAAGTAAAATTCTAAATATAAATAGAGTACACTATTCAATCAGTCACCTATTTTCATAATTTTTTATTTTGATCACCGAAAAATAAAAATTTGCAAATAGAGCATTGTCATTACAAAAACGTTTTCATTTTAGTTACCCGCCATTAATTCAATGTTATTGTAGGCTTATTTTAATTTAAAGGCAAATTCTAAGTTTATATATTTTCTAAAGTATGCTCTAACGATATCTAGTGCCCTTAGTGTAGTTTTTTGTCATATACACTTGTAATTTTTCAAACAAATTGGTTTGATAAAATTCCATCATTCACGATACTACCATTTGTATATTCTCCTTAATGGTTTTTGCACACAAAACAAAATGTATAGTCAAATATTGGTTCATTGATTACCTAACATTTAACTAATATTAAGTTACATTATGCCAACATATCATAATGCGAGAAGACAACATATAGTAGTAAGCAATCTAAAAGGTCCATACCCTGATGAATCGAAATTGAGAAAATCGATTCAAATACTATTATACTATTTATCAAATCTAATGAGGGAGATACATTGTCTTAGGTATTGGAGCAGATGACTCCTAGATGATAGAGACATAGGTGTGATTGTCTGGATTGACGATACATCGGACATGACCTAAGTAGAATAATTCCTAGATCTATTTATGAATTTATTTACTTGTGGCATTCATAGTGTATCTTACCTCAATCTTGAATAAGTGACGGACTATGTTGGCGTGACTCGTATGCTTTGATGTATTGAAAGCCTAAGTTCAATTGCTAATAGAGTCGAAAGTTGGTATATTGGGTATAGACTTCTGTATGACATAGCTTCACTTACAATAATAAATTCATAGCCCAATAAAAGGTAAATAATATCCTCTCGTAGGCATTATATGATAGATGGAAAGTAACGTGGCTACGGGTTATTCATCTAGGATGAATGATTTAATAAACAATTTGAATATGGAGAGAAAGAGGATTCGAAGTGGATAGTGAAGGGAATTTTCCATTTCAAGGTAGATTCTGTTTTATCAATAACGATGAGTTGAAGCAAAGCATGCTTCGATAAGCTCATTATAGTTCATTTTCCATGCATCTTGGAAGCAATAAAATGTATCATGATTTGAAGTCTTACTATTTGGCAAGTAAAAGCAGAACATCAAGTTCCTTCAAGATTGTTACAACTTATAACAATATCTGAATGGAAATGGGAGAAAATTACAATGGATTTTGTGGTTGGTTTACCACTTACACCAAAGAACAAAGAGGCAATTTGGGTGATCATTGATAGATTGACAAAGTCTGCCAGTTTTCTTTCTGTTCGAATTGACTACACATTAGAAAAGTACATAAAATTGTATATAGATGAGATAGTTATACCTCATAGCAGGCCAACTTCTATCATTTTTGGCTGTAACACACCAAACCCGGCTTAGATGTTATGGTCGAATTATGAAGGTTACATTAATAAATTAAAACTTTGACCATTTGGTTCCAAAACAAATCTTATTTTGGAAATCGAAAATTTGATATTATTAAACTAGCTCTATATTTTTGGTAAGAATGTTTATCACAAAAAGCATGTAAGAGCATCTTAAAATATTTTCTTATAAACTCAACTTTATAAAACCATCACGTTTTAGTTGCTTGCTTTGTAAAACGCATTATTCCGATTAAACCTTTGCAACGAAAAAAAAATTCTCAAGGTTACTTAACTTTGAAAACCATTCATTCGATTTATGTTATCAGAAAACATTCTAATTAAAAATCTACCAACTAATTAAGAATATTTAGCAAATGTCAAACCAGAGTTAAAGTCTGAAAAATAAAATGGTTCGATAATCCATAAATTTAGAATAAAAGGTTCTGAAAGAACTAAAAATAGTAAACTGAACCGAGCTCCTAAGTGCCGCCAAATCATAAGTCTGAGGATTACCTGAAAAATGTTAAACAAACAGAGTGAGCTAAAAAGTCTAATGTGTGCCTTGGCCCACAAGCAAAAATCACATCGAAACATGCTTAAATGCATATATCATAATAAATAGATTAGAAATTTCACATGCATAAATGCATATATTATAACAGAATAATCCTACCCCCATCTGCTACACACAATTCCATCCAACCAATAACATCAACTAGGACTCCAAGAACCCATCCATCCATCACACCAGAATGTGGTTATATGCCACTCAGAAAATTTGCAGTTGTGCTACTACCATATATATATTGAGGGTATACCACTAGAATTGCAATAGAACTGCCAAAAACACACTTCCTCCATCGCATATCCATAACCTACCACCAACGTAACAACCCGTTTTTAGGTCAAATCGAAGCAGTGATTTTGAGACCACAAATTTGAAGTAGAAATATTTATTTTATTTCCATTTTAAGGTCTATAGCATGATAGAATAATTGTGTGAAAATTTCGTTAAGAAATTTTATCGTTTGAGTGCTTAATTTGACTAGAATGACTAAATTGCAATAGGTGCAAAATTTGAGTTCTATAAGTTAAAGGTGTCTAATTGCAATGAAATTTTAAATTGGAGGTCCTTAAATGGTAATTAGACCATTATAATCTAGTCTGGACAAAAATGGGCATGGTTAGGTAAAAATTTAAAGTGTTGCATTAAGGGTATTTTAGTAATTTGGCTAATAAGCACAAAATTAACAAACAAAAGATGTCCAACTTCTCAATTTCATCCCCCCATAGCCGAAATTCATAAGGAAAACATAGCTAGGGTTTTTTTCAAGATTTCAAGCTCGATTGTAAGTCCGTTCTTGTCCCGTTTTCAATTATTCTTATATTTTTGAGATCGTTGTAACTTGATTTCGCTATTTCAAGGACTAATTTGAAAGAATTAAAAGTATAAAATTTTAACTATATTGAATATGTTTGTATTTGATGTTTGATGGTAGAAAATGCATGTTCATTTTCGATAAAAAATGTTAAATAAGGACTTATTTGTAAAAGTCTATAAAATGTGTAGAAAAGTGTGAATAAATGAAAAATTTGGGCTGTTATGAGTATAAATAAGATTTAGCTAGGCTTGGGTTGTGATGAAATTGAAAGAAATTCATTTTACGAGCCTAGGGACTAAATTGTAGAATGTTGAAAAGTTAGGGCAAAAATGTAAATTTTGCCATAATGTATTTTCGGGTTGAATTGATTAATGTGATGATTAAATAAGTTAAATGTGGTACAATATATTAAGAAAAACGAAGTTCGGGTCTAGATCGGGGGAAAAACAAAGTAATTGACGAATAGATTCCTTTGGCCGTTTTTGTAACCGAGGTAAGTTCATATGTTAAATAAACTTTATTATAATTGTATTTTAAATGCTTGAATACTTCATGAATTGTATAAATAACACTACGGACATGTTCAACGATGTTTCGGCAAGCCAAAAATCCCAATCGAACCTTAAGAATAGATTAGGATACAAATGACATGTCACTAGGGTTTTATGTTATGTGATCCGGGTGCTGGTCCTATGCGTCCTACCGATTACTGAGTATATCGACATATGTTGCGATTACTTGACAGCTTGTGTGAGCAGCACCGAGTAGCTACGTCTTGATTGACTGCTTGTGTGAGCAGGCCTGTTAGTGGCTTGAGAGCGAGCATATATGTCTTATGGGATAGAGTTAGCAATGGCTACATATGTGGCACATTGTGTGCAAGATTTCTCAAGTATCTGACATTATTATTCTAAGTGGTTCTTTGGGTATGAAAACGATGAGAATAAGTATGAAATTATTACGAGATGGTACATGTATGTACATAAAGCTTATGATTATAAATTCATGAAATGACGATTTTAAGGTAAGTTTGTGATGGAATTGATTTTTGATCATAAGATTATGGAAAATTACATTTCCTTATGTTATATTACTTACATGTTAATGTATGGTAAGATTTGCTTATTTCCTTCATACGAGCTTACTAAGCTATATAGCTTACTCCGTTTTATTTTCCATGTTTTATAGTGTCACCAAGCTAACTCAGATTGGATATTGTTGAAGATTGCATCACACTATCAAACTGTCATTTTGGGTAATGATGATCTTAAACATTTTGAGTATATGGCATGTATAGGGACTTGTTCATTTTTTCATATGTGTCATCATGATTTTAGCCAAATGTATTGGCTTGTAATTCTCAAAGGCTTGATGTGGTATTTGCCCATTTAACTTGGCTCATTTTGGTTGAATTGGTTGTAAGCTAATATATATTTATATATGCATGCATGTGCAATTATCTCTTGTGTGATGTGGTTTATGAATGCTTGGTAAATGGCTGAATGTGACTTAATGGTTTTGTTGTTGAATGGTTGAGATTGGCTCATTGGTATGCTAGGAAATCTAAGAAGAATTATGCATGATAGAAGTATTTGTCTTAGTACTTGTGGATGTGAATTTGGTATGATTTGGGCTTGGTAGAATATGATGTTGCAAGTATGTTTTGTTTGATAATGAAATGATATGTTCTAACCTTGATTATAGATGTTTTGGTGCCTAAGTAGCATGATTTATGCCATTAAACTGGTGTTGTAGTTGTAATCGAGGGTGACAAATGGCTTGGTAAATAACCTTTATTTTATCCACACGGGTAGATGCACGGACTTATATCTAGACCGTGTGTGACACATGGTCTGCCCCATGGGCATATGTTTCGGTCGTGTGTCCCCTGCATCTTAATTTTGAGAAACAAAATGCTTAGAATTGAGCACATGGGCAGAGACACGGGCATGTGTCTCCGCCATGTGAGGGACACAGCCTCAAGCAACGGCGTGTGTCCCGACCGTGTGAAGTCTTTACCTATTTTATGAAAATTTAATTATCCACACGGCCTAGCACACGGCCGTGTGACTTGGCCATGTGACTTCAATTTGTTCATGCTTTACAAAACAGAGAGTTACACGGGTTAAGGACACGGGCATGTGTGACCACACGGCCTACCAACGCGGGCGTGTCCCAAACCACACGGGCGTGTGACCCTTGTTCATAGCAAAAAAATTTTAAGTTTTGTAAAAACTTCCTGAGTTATCGGTTTAGTCCCGAACCACTTCCAAAGTATGTTTTGAGCCTCATAGGCTCGGATTAGGGACTTTATGATTGAATACAAATTGTTTTTATTTGGATGCGAAATTTATGACTCGATTTGTATGTTTGCTTACGATGTAAGTCTGGTAATGCCTCGTATCATGTTCCACCGTTGAATTTAGGTAAAGGTCATTACATTTAGTGGTATCAAAGCTACAGTTTAGTCAATTTCAAACTATCGTAGCGTGTGTTAGAGTCTAGCTATACATGTCATATATAAGTTGTGATAGTGTGACGACTCTTGACAATTTAAAATTGTGCTTTCATATAGTAAATGGATCTCGATCGAGACGTAGCTAATGATGTTGAAAGTAATGCGCCGGCTCTCACCCAAGGGACAGCGCTATCCGAAAGTAGACCAGTAACGGTTAGTCAGAGAGAAAAGGCTAGGGAAGCCTTCTTCCAAAGGATGAATGAGTGGATTGCTGAGTTTGTTCAAACAAATCCAGCTGCCCAAGGTGTTGAATTGTTAAGACTGAACAAGCCACCAGTTGATAAGATTCGGAAACAATGGGCTAAAGAATTTAGAGCCAATATTGACGATGATCCTGAGAGAGAAGAGTTTTGGCTTGAGAACTCTATCTGGGTATTTGATGAGCTTTCTTACACACCAGAGGAGTGTTTAAAATTATCATTTCTGAGTGACTCGGTATATCAGTGATGGTATACTCTTGTATCTGTAATATCGAGGGAAAGAGTTACCTAGGAATTCTTTCAAGATGAGTTCAGAAAGAAATATATCAGTCAACGGCTCATTGATAAAAAACGCAAAGATTTTTTAGAGCTGAAACAGGGTCGTATGTCTGTGACTGAATATGAGCAAGAGTTTTTTAGGCTTAGTAAGTATGCTCGAGAATGTGTTTCCACCGAGGCCATCATGGTAAGAGATTCAAAGATCGGTCGAATGAGGATATCAAACTATTAGTTGAGATTTTAGAGTTGAAAGAATTTGTTGTACTAGTCGGCCGAGCTTGCAACGCCGAATAGTTAAGCAAAGAAAAGAGAAAAGCTGAGTTTGAGGCTAGAGATTCCAGAAAAAGGCCGATGAATAATTCATTTCAATCTTCGTCAAATAAATCGAGGGATTTGTATATCGATCGAATGTTTCAGCTGGGTATCCCAACAGAGATCGTGGGAAACAATATTTGGTTTTAAGGCCCAAACTATGTCAATAGTGAACATTGGAAATGCTAGGTCTAATGGACCTGAATATCAACACTGTGGTAGACGACATCCCGGTGAATGTAGGATGAATAACTGGGCTTGCTTTAAATATGGCTCCCCAGATCATTTCTTTCGAGATTGCCCTAAAATGGATAGGAAAGATAATTTGCAGAATGCAAGACCGAGCAACACTGCCACTAAAGGGAGGCCACCAAGAAATATTGGAAATAGGAACAGTAGCAGAGGTGCAACAAAAGATTTAACTACGAGATCAGAGGTCAGAGCCCTGCTAGAACCTATGCTATTCGCTCTCACGAAGATGGGTCATCCCTTGATGTTATCACTAGTACATTTTCTCTCTATGATACTAATGTAGTTACATTGATTGATCCTGGATCGACTCATTCTTATATTTGCATGAATTTGGTATCTAGTTAGAATTTTCCTATTGAGTCTACTGAATATGTGATTAAAGTGTCGAACCCCATTGGCAAATATGTTCTAGTTGATAAAGTTTGCAAGAGTTGTCCTTTAATGATTTGGGGTCACTATTTTTCGGCTGACTTAAGACTATTTTTTGTTTGATGAGTTCGATGTAATTCTTGGAATGGATTGGTTGACTCTACATGATGTTGTAGTGAATTGTAGACGAAAGATTATTAAATTAAAATGTCAAAATAACGAAATTCTTAGGATTGAACCGGATGAGTAGGGTGAGTTGCCTATTGTGATTTCATTGATGTCCGCTCAGAGGTATGTGAGAAAGGGTTATGAAGCTTATCTTGCGTATGTACTAAATACAAAAGATTCTGAATTAAATATTGAATCTATGTCGGTAGTTTGTGAATACTCGAATGTGTTTCCAAAAAAGTTGCCTAGATTACCACCGATCAGAGAGGTTGAATTTACTATTGATTTAGTACCAGGAACTTCACCGATATCAATAGCTCCGTATAGAATGGCTCCGACCGAATTGAAAGAATTGAAGTCTCAGTTGCAAGAGTTGATAGATAAGGGTTTTACGAGATCAAGTTTTTCGTCCTGGGGTGCACCAGTGTTATTCGTCAAGAAAAAAGATGGATCCATGAGACTTTGTATTGATTATAGTCAACAATATTCTCGAAGATAGACTTGAGATCAAGCTATTATCAGTTGAGAGTTAAGGATTCGGATGTGCCAAAAATTGCGTTCAGAATGAGGTATGGGCATTATGAATTTCTTGTTATGCCTTTCGGATTAACAAATGCTCCTGTAGTTTTTATGGACTTGATGAATCGAATCTTCGGATCGTATTTTGATAAGTTTGTGGTTGTATTTATTGATGACATCCTGATTTATTCCTGAGATGAGTTTGAGCATACCGAGCATTTAAGAATTGTATTACAGACTTTGAGAGATAACAAATTGTTTGCTAAATTCAGCAAAAGTGAGTTTTGGCTCCGAGAAGTTGGATTTTTGGGACACATTATTTCAGCGGAAGGTATACGGGTTGATCCGAATAAGATTTCAGCAGTCGTTGATTGAAAACCACCAAGAAATGTATCTAAAGTTAGAAGCTTTTTGGGTTTGGCTGGTTATTATCGACGTTTTGTTAGGGGAGTTTTGATGATTACTACACCTATGACCAGATTATTACAAAAATATATGAAATTAGAGTGGTCTAAGAAATTTCAATAGAGTTTTGAGCAGTAGAAAGCATTGTTGACTATGGCACTAATGTTAGTACAACCTGAGTTGGGAAAAAAGTTTGTGATTTTTAGCGACGCGTCATTGAACAGTCTTGGTTGTGTGTTGATGCAAGAGGGTAAAGTGATAGCTTTTACCTCGAGACAGTTGAAACTCCATGAAAAGAATTATCCAATGCACAACTTGGAATTGGCTGCTATTGTGTTCGTTTTAAAATTTTGGAGACACCATTTATTCGGTGAGAAGTGTCATATCTTTTCTGATCACAAGACTTTAAAGTATTTGATGACTCAAAAATATTTGAATTTTCGACAACGAAGATGACTCGAGTAATTGAAATATTATGAATTACTGATAGACTATCACCCGGGGAAAGCAAACATAGTCACAGACGCTTTACGTAGAAAAACTTTATTTCCTTTGAGGGCGATGAATACGCGGTTATCCTTATCTGATGATGGTCTGATTTTGGTTGAGTTGAAAGCTAGACAGGTATTTCTTCAAGAAGGTTGCAAAGCTCAGAAAGATGATAATGAGTTACAAGCTAAAAGAGTTCAGTGCCAATCGAATAGTGATTCAGAATATCAGATTGGATCCGATGATTGTTTGAGGTTCCAAGGTAGGATTTGTGTACCAAGAAATATTGAACTAATTCAAAAAATTATTCACGAGGCACATAATGATTATTTATCTGTTCATCCTGGAAGTACAAAGATGTATACTGATTTGAAGGAATTGTATTGATGGTTAGGCATGAAGCGAGACATTTTAGAGTTTGCAACGAGTTGCTTGATTTGTCAACAAGTGAAAGCCGAACATCAATTACCTTCAGGTTTACGTCAACCTATGACTATACCCGAGTGGAAATGGGATAGAGTTACGATCGATTTCGTATCGGGGATACCTCTGACTCCAAAGAAGAAAGATGTTATTTGGGTCGTTGTTGATAGATTGACAAAATCAGCTCATTTCATTCTGGTATGTACCGATTATTCACTTGATAAACTAGCTGAATTGTACATTGTTGAGATTGTTAGATTGCACGGGGTACCTTCTTCTATTATTTCAGATAGAGATCCGCAGTTTACATCATGATTTTGGAAGAAATTACAAGAAGCGGTGGGTACGAAGTTGAATTTTAGTACTGCATTTCATTCGCAAACTGATGGTCAATGTGAGAGAATGATTCAAATTCTTGAAGATATGTTTCGTTGTTATGTTTTAGAGTTCAAAGGTAGTTGGGAGAAATATCTATCGTTGGTTGAATTTGCCTATAACAACAGTTATCAATCGAGTATAAAGAGGGCATCGTATGAAGCATTGAATGGCTGCAAGAGTCGGACTCCGTTGTATTGGACCAAGTTTAGTGAGAAACATAATCATGGGGTTGATTTGGTCAAAGAAATCGAAGAGAAGGTGAAAGTAATTCGTGATTGTTTAAAAGTAGCTTCGGATCAACAAAAATCGTGTGCGGATTTGAAACAGAAGGATATCAAATTTCAGGTTGGTGATAAAGTGTTTCTGAAAGTGTCTCCGTAGAAGAAAATTCTTAGATTTGGTCACAAAGGCAAGTTGAGTCTGCGTTTTATTGGGCCGTGTGAAATCATTGAAAGAATAGGGCAGTGGCATATCGACTAGCTTTGTCGTTGGAGTTAGAAAGGATCCACAATGTATTTCATGTGTCGATATTGTGACAATATCGATCAGATCTATCGCATGTAATCTCACCGTAAGAGATTGAGATTTGACCCGATATGACATACGGTGAAGAACCGATCAAAGTGTTAGATTAAGTAGTTAAACAGTTGAGAAATAAAAGTATAACTCTAGTGAAAGTTTTGTGGCAAGGACACAGGGTCAAAGAGGCTACATGGGAACCTGAGGAAGCTATGAGAAAACAATATGCAAACCTCTTTTTTGGTAACATTTTTGGGGACGAAAATCCCTAAAGGGAGGAGAGTTGTAACAGCCCATTTTTTGGTCAAATCGAAACAGTGGTTTTGAGACCACAAATCCAAAGTAGAAATATTTATTTTTTATTTTCATTTTAAGGTTTATAGCATGATAGAATAATTGTGTGAAAATTTCGTTAAGAAATTTTATCGTTTGAATGCTCAATTTGACTAGAAAGACTAAATTGCAATAGTTGCAAAATTTGAGTTCTATAAGTTAAAGGTGTCTAATTGCTATGAAATTTTAAATTGGCGGTCCTTAAATAGTAATTATACCATTATACTCTAGGATGGATAAAAATGAACATGGTTAGGTAAAAATTTAAAGTTATGCATTAAGCGTATTTTAGTAATTTGGCTAATAAGCACAAAATTAACATATAAAAGATGCCCTCCTCTCAATTTCATCCCCCTATAGCTGAATTCACAAGGAAGACAGAGCTAGGGTTTTTTCCAAGCTTTCAAGCTCGATTGTAGGTCCGTTCTTGTCCCGTTTTCAATGATTTTTATATTTTTGAGATCGTTGTAACTTGATTTAGCTATTTCAAGGACTAATTTGAAAGAAAATCAAAGTCTAAAATTTTACCCATATTAAATATGTTTGTATTTTGATGTTTGATGGTAGAAAATGCATGTTCGTTGTTAGTTAAACAACGTTTGTAAAGTGATTTTCGATAAAAATGTTAAATAGGGACTTATTTGTAAAAGTCTAAAAAATGTGTAGAAAAGTTGAATAAATGAAAAATGTGGGCTGTTATGAGTACAAATAAGATTCGGCTAGGCTTGGGTTGTGATGAAATTGAATGAAATTCATTTTACGAGCCTAAGGACTAAATTATAAATTGTTGAAAAGTTAGGGGAAAAAATATAAATTTTTCCATAATGTTTTTTTGGACTGAATTGATTAATGTGATAATTAAATAAGTTAAAGATGGTATTATAGATAAAAAATGAAATTCGGGTCTATATTGGGGGAAAAAAGTAATTGACGAATAGATTCCTTTGGCCATTTTTGTAACCGAGGAAAGTTCGTATCTTAAATAAACTTTATTATAATTGTATTTTAAATGCTTGAATACTTCATGAATTGTGTAAATGACTCTACGGACACGTTCGACAATGTTTCGACAAGCGATAAATCTTAAAAGATGAGAATGAGTATGAAATTATTACGAGATGGTACAGGTATGTACTTAAAGCTTATGGTTATTAATTCGTGAAATGACGATTTTAAGGTAAGTTTGTGATGAATTGATTTTTGATCATAAGATTATGGAAAATTACATTTACTTATGTTATATTACTTGCATGTTAATGTATGGTAAGGTTTGCTTATTTCCTTCATACGAGCTTACTAAGCTATATAGCTTACTCCGTTTTATTTTCCATGTTTTATAGTGTCACCAAGCTAGCTCAGATTGGAGATTGTCAGAGATTGCATCACACTATCAAACTGTCATTTTGGGTAACGATGATCTTAAACATTTTGAGTATATGGCATGTATAGGGACTTGTTCATTTTTTCATATGTGTCATCATGATTTTAGCCAAATGTATTGGCTTGTAATTCTCAAAGGCTTGATGTGGTATTTGCCCATTTAACTTGGCTCATTTTGGTTGAATTGGTTGTAAGCTAATATATATTTATATATGCATGCATGTGCAATTATCTCTTGTGTGATGTGGTTTATGAATGCTTGGTAAATGGTTGAATGTGACTTAATGGTTTTGTTGTTGAATGGTTGAGTTTGGCTCATTGGTATGCTAGGAGATCTAAGAAGAATTATGCATGATAGAAGTATTTGTCTTAGTACTTGTGGATGTGAATTTGGTATGATTTGGGCTTGGTAGAATATGATGTTGCAAGTATGTTATGTTTGATAATGAAATGATATGTTCTATCCTTGATTATAGATGTTTTGGTGCCTAAATAGCATGATTTATGCCATTAAACTTGTGTGTGTAGGTGTAATTGAGGGTGACGCCTTTATTTTGTCCACACAGGTAGACACACGGAAGTCTAGACCGTGTGTCTGCCCAATGGGCATGTGTTTTGGCCGTGCATCCCCTCCACCTTAATTTTGAGAAATAAAATGCTCAAAATTGAGCACACAGGCAGAGACACAAGCGTGTATTTCAGCCGTGTGAGGGACAGGGCCTCAAGCACGGGCGTGTATCCCGACTGTGTGAAGTCTGCACCTATTTTATGAAAATTTAATTAACCACACGGCCTAGCAGACGATCGTGTGACCTAGCCGTATGAGTTCAATTTGTTTATGCTTTACAAAATAGAAAGTTACACGGGTTAGGGACACAGGTGTGTGTGACCATATAGTCTGTGTAACACCCTGATTTTCGGGATTTTCGTAATTTTTGAGAATTTGGTAAAATTTTTAAAATTTGATATTTGGTTGTGAAATTTATAATTAGAGTGTGTAGATGGGCCTATGGAAGGCCCATGTGTTGGCCAAAACCCGGTAGAATTTTTGAATTTTGGACTTAATGAGTTAGAGGCATTGGATAGGTGGCCTTATTAAAAGATGTGGGTAAAATGTAACACAAGAGAGCCCCTGGCAAAGTGGTTAAGTGATGCCACTAAGGGATAAAAAAGTGGCATGTAAGGGGTTGGGGGAAAGCCGAGGTTCGATTCACTAAGCTTGCAATTGTGTTGTTATTTTTAGGTCTTGAGCATGTAGGAGTTTGAAGTCGAATGGAACTCTGTTGGAGAGAGTTTGAATCAGTCAAATGCATGATTTTAGGAGTGATAAGGGGAGAGATTTTGGGGATTTGAATGGAGGGTTAGTGTTGGCCGAATAGTGGGAATTTAGGGGGGAGAAATCAATTTAGCGGTTTTAGGTTAGTATTTCGGCATTAGGGTCTTTAGTGGTGTCGTTTTCTTTGGTTTGAACATCATAGGGTATTTCTTTTCTTCCTTTTTTTTCTCTAGCCGAAATCACCACTCCTTTCATCTATTTTTTTTCTTTCTCTTCTTTTGCCAAAGCCAAACTACTACTCCCTTTCTTTTCATCACCCTTTCCGAATAGCCACAATAGCCGAAACTTTTGAAGTTGGTTGTGCCGATTTCATTTAGACCAGCATCCTTCTTTTCTCTTCGTTTGTTGTGACCGGTCCCTTCATCCGCTAAACTCTAAAGGTCCCCGACGGCAAGACTAATACAACGCCACCACACCATTTCTTTTTCTTGGTCCTAAAAGCCGAAATACCTTAGTTCTAGGGGCATAGCCAAACCTGTAGACCTCTAGGATTCGAAGGCTGCTAGGTGGTTCAGGGCTAAGTCTACTTTGGGTCTAAACAGTGCAGAAGGGAAGACTGTGGTAAGTTCTCGTTTCCAAATCGATTCAGTAGTGTAAATGTTAAGAAAAGTCGAAACCCCCTATAGTTTAGGGAAGTTTTCAATTTGAGGTATAGGCCTCACTGGGCCTTTTCATTCGATTTTTTTATGGTTTGTGTAGTGATATAGGTAACTTTGGAGGAGCAGTAAGGCTTGGAGTATCGGTTCGGATAAACTTGGATCGAATCATCGGACCCTGTGTAGGTAAGTGATCTATGGCTATTAGGGGTTCTTTGGCCGACTATGGTAAGGTGGATTTTGGGTTTGATAAGCATGAATTGTAAACTAAGAATGGTGGTGATTAATTGTAGGTTGTCGTGGGAGACCTTGTTAGCAAACGTCACAAAACAGGTGTGTAATAACCCTCGTAGTAGCTTAGATTAATATTCGCTGAAAAGCCGAAATGCTAAAATTCTGGCATTTCGGGAACTTGTGATTTTGCATTTGGTTATAGATGCGATAAATACGATATGAACAGTGTTTGGATCGATGGAACAGGTAAAAGCACAAATTTGTGCACGACGGTAAGTTGGGCCTCAATGGGCTGGAATTGGGCCCAATGGGCTTTTGGGTCCATTTGTGTGAAATTGATAGAAAATGGAATTTGGAAAAGTTGCATGTTAACATGGTTAGTTCTGTTGTAAAATTTGGGTTAAGTGGGCTTAGTGGACTAAATCGGCATTCGTAGGGCCCATTAGGGGTTTTGGGCCCAAAAGCCTGAATTTGATAAGTGGGTTAAAGATCATTGTTTAAACACTCAGAAATATTGATAATTGTTAATGAACCTAGAAAAACCCATAATATTTGGTAAAATTACGAAATTACCCTTATAATATGAAAAATGACTATTTTACCCCTAGGAAAAAAATGACCATTATACCCCTTAGGGTTTAATTATGAATATGATGCATGAGATATTGTTATACATGATATGACATGGTATGCACATGATATGCTATGAGATGCACATGATATGTTATGATATACTCATTACATGCATGGGTTGGGTTTATATAAATGGAGGAAGTGCAAAAAGGGCTTTGCCCCAATTATTAAAAGAGGCTAGGCCTCTAGTTATATCATAAAGCAGCTATGCTGCCAGTGGAGAGTTTGGTTGGGTGGGTTGAGTTATTCCCTACATGGAGAGCTTAGTTGGTACGGGTGGAGAGTAGCGGATGGTGGGTTGAGTAGTCTCCCCAAATGGGCTTGCATACATTTATTGGTATTTCATGTGAAATTGAAATGGGCCTATGGGCCATACCGTTTACAGTAAAGGCTTTGGCCCAGTTGTATGATTTATGAAAAGGCTTCAGCCCAGTGGTATGATTTATGAAATGGCTTCGGCCTAGTAACTGTTAAACGAAAGGCTTCGGCCCAGTATATGTCGAGACTGAATTAGGGCTTTAGCCCAGTATGCTGATATTAGTTTGGGCTCTGAAAGGGGCTTGTTGCGCACTGAGTTTCCAAACTCACCCCTTTCCTTAACCTTGCAGGTGAGCCTTGATGTGGAGACTTGGAGCCGGAAGGGATTCAGAGTGTCCGTGGTGATCGCTTTCGAACTTTGCAATAAGTATCGCTTTCGAACTTTGCAATAAGTAACCAAATTTTTTTTGTCTTATCTTAATTATTCTTATTATTTGGTTTTAGGTTGTAATAAGGCCATTTTAATTATTTTCCTGGGATTATTTTATTTTATACTCTATATTTTACTGATAATAATCCAAAATGGGTTAGACTTAGGGTGCGTTTTCAAAATGATACTTGTTTTCAAAATAATGCAACGATACAATTAATCGGTTTATCAAAAATATCTACTTAAATGAATTCCAACTCGATTTTTTTTCCAAAACCTAACCTCGCACCAAAGTGTGGCAATGGTTGTGGGCATGTCTAGGATTGGATCCAATCAAGAGCTTGGTACTTAAGCAGCCTTCATGGCTCACCTCCTCTGTTTCAGATACCTACCTGGTGCACAGCTTCCATTCACTTTATTAACTTAGCAAAGACTATCTTTAAAACACTAAGAAGGACCTTGAAAAAGGCATGGGTTTTCTTAAAAACTACAATGTGACACGTTGGATCCGGCCATAACGTCTGGGCCAGGTTTGAGGTGTTACAGTCTACCTACACGGGCGCGTGACCCTTGTTTATAGATTTTTTTAAATTTTTTAAAAGCTTCCTGAGTTATCGGTTTAGTCCCGAACCACTTCCAAAGCATGTTTTGGGCCTCGTAGGCTCGTATTAGGGACTTTATGATTGAATACAAATGGTTTTATTTTGGATGCCAAATTTATGACTCGATTTGTATGTTTACTTGCGATATAAGTTCGGTAATGCCTCATATCCTGTTCCGGCGTTGAATACGAGTAAGGGGTGTTACAACCAATGCATATGCAGAGTTATAAAAGGATTCAGATTTATCATAATGTCATACTTAGAGGTATTGTGCTCATTATGAACAAAATAGATCAGAACATGCCAATTTTAAATAACTAAACATGCTTTCCATATTTATACAGACATAACTAACGTATTAGAAAATCATAATCTATTACTTTGTTACCATCTACAGATACATATAGATTGTTATTTTTGAACATACAACCCAAAACATAGCTCAAACAATTCTTCTTGGAATTGGCCCTCACGCCCATGTAGCCTACATGGCTTAAACTATTAGGCCCGTGTAGCCTACACACCCATGTGGCTCACACGACTTAACCTATTGGGCTTGTGTAGCCTACACAACCAACTACACATCTGTTGGCTCACACGATTGTGTGACGTCGATTGGTAGTTTCAGTTTCGTATCACTGTATGAGTTTTTCGAGTTTGGGTTACACACTTGATCGATTCTGAGATGTCGTCCTAACAACAACAAATTTAGAATCTCGAAAAGTGGCTAAACAACAACTAGTTTGTGGCGTATTACGTACCTCGCGATTAACACCAAATTTTTAAAGCACCCAAAACTAGAAATAGAGTAAGAAATACCAACGTCACCTTAAGAAATCAAAATCTGGACACTAAAACAAATGAACAAGGAATTGCCCACGAAATTAAAGAATAAACAAAATGAAAAGAAAATTATGGAGAATAAGTAGAGATATATTGATAGAGAGAATAATTCCAATAGCCAATTGAGAGGAAAATGGAAACGATTGGGTAGTGGGGTAGTTGGATGGTAAACAGGACAAGAATTTCATGGATTTTTCCCTCTCTTTTTTTAACAAGATAAAATAAAAATCACACCAAATTTTAACAAATCTAATTTGTTTCTTTCTTATCAGATTACTAGGAGTTTGAATCTCACCCAAACTCTTTTGTTTTGGACGACACAATAAGGGAAATAAAAATTAATTTCATTTTTAGGCACCACAAGATTCGAACTTGGGACCCAAGGGTAAGCTAAGACCTTACCATTGAACTAGTAGGCTCATTCTTACCAAAAAATTAACAGAAATAAAACATAACCAATGTGTGAACGGCTAAATGAAGGGACAAAAAGAAAAAAAATTAAAGGAACGGATTTGAACACAAGACCTCAAGCACTTTAGCAAGAAACTTAACCACTGAACCTAGATCACAATTCTTAACATATTTTAACTATTCAAAATTAAGAAATTTGGGGCGTTTGGTTCCCAAGTGGCTTCCTCAGTACCATGATTTCATCACAGAAATTTAACTAACAAAATATTTTTCCTTAGCAGAACTTTTACCTTATGATCTAAGACCTGAACCTGCTCCTCCTCAAAAGATGAGTCTGGCCTAACTTAATCTCTTCAACTGGAATCACATGAGATGGATCAGACTCATAACTCCTCAACATCGATACATGAATGATGTCATGAATAATGTATAACTTTGGAGGTTGCTCTAGCTGATAAGCAATCAACCTAACACACATCAAAATTCGATAAGGCCCAATAAACATAGGGCTCAACTTCTCTTACGAT
Source organism: Gossypium hirsutum (assembly GCF_007990345.1). Taxonomy (NCBI): domain Eukaryota; kingdom Viridiplantae; phylum Streptophyta; class Magnoliopsida; order Malvales; family Malvaceae; genus Gossypium; species Gossypium hirsutum. Next base: position 4,303,747 of record NC_053432.1, on the reverse strand, counting down.
CGCACCTCATAACCTTCTTCCACGAAGAAACTTTAAGAAAAACCTAATCCCCTACATCAAGCTTGACCTCCTTTCTCTTAAGATCCGCATAAGATTTCTATATGTCGAAAGCTACTTTAAGTCGATCCCAAATCAATTTAACCTTATCCTCAGTCTTAATAACCATATCGGGACCCATAATCTACCTCTCACCCAATTTGGTCCAACACAACAGTGTGCGACATTGACCTCCTCTGGATGTACTAACATCCAGAATGTGAATACTGTAGTGAAAGATATGTCAATGAAGTGGTATCAACAAGTATACGGTCCAATTGTAATATAGTTACAATGAAGTTAGTGAGTACTCCAAGGATCGTACCCAAAAGTGGTTAGTACTAAGTCACTTTTAAGCTAAATTCCGAAAAATCTATTAGTACTTTGATTTAATTATAGTACGATAGCGAAATAAAAGATAGTTTTTAACATTTTTATAATAATAAAATAAAATAACATAAGGAAATAAAAATTCAAGAGATCAAAATATAAAATAAATCAAATATGATTATGGATGATTAGCTTGCTTTGGTAATCCTTATTAACTGTCGCTTCGAGCTCCTCATCAATCAACTACTAGCTATCCCAGCAAGATCTTTCGATATTCCATTCAATTAACGAGTCAGTAAGGACTACTTATCTTCCGACCTTACATTTCAAACCGACTTGGGGTGAAGGTGTACACAGATAGGCCAAACCAATTTTGGGTTAATTCCCACCTTGATGACTTCCTAAGGTTGTTAGGCCTAGGGTTTTAAGTTCTTTCTTTCCTAAATAATTGATCTGTTGAGTAACCCTACAAAAAAATTAATAGATCATGCATCTACTCGCTAATCCTCCATAGAAGGATTATTTCCTCATGACTTTTATAAATAATATGAAATTGATGTAAAGAGAAAACATGATAAAATTGAAGCGTAGAGTTTAAGAAAACACCTAATTTGAATTAAAGATAAAAATGAATCCACAGAGTTTGATTGTATCCACAAATCAGATCTCTCGATATAAAACAAAAACAAACTGAAAATAAATCTAAAACCTAAGAAGAAAGAAAACTAAACTAAAGTTCAGAGTGAAATTCTAAACTAGGTAATTTCCCAATATACATTTGAAAAATGAACCTATTTATAACTCTCAGGTGGTCATCATCCTTAACCCTAGGTTAATTGATGTTCTTGAGCTTTAAATTTGATTGCACAGACACAGGCCCTAGTGTGTCTTGACTTAAAATTGAACATCAAGTACCTTTAGGAATGTTATAGCCAATGATATACTTGAGTGGAAATGTGATCGAGTTACTATGAACTTTGTAACAGGTTACCCTTATCTCTGAAAAAGAAAGATGCCATTTGGGTTATCATTGACCATTTGACGAAGTCTACACATTTTATTCCAGTACGTACAGTTTTCTCCCTTGATAGATTGGCTGAGTTATATGTCTCTGAGATTGTCAGATTACAAAGAGTTCTAGTTTCTATTATTTTGGATAGAGAACCACGGTTTACGTCACGATTTTGGAGAAAGTTACAGGAAGCTATTGGTACATGGTTGCATTTTAGCATTGCATTTCACTCTCAGACCGATGGTCAGTTCGAACGTGTGATTCAGATTCTCAAAGATATGCTTGGTTGCTGTGCATTAGAGTTTGAAGGCAATTGGGAGAACTATTTACCATTTTTAGTCGAGTATAAAAATGACACAGTATAAGGCTCTGTATGGTCATAAATGCCGAACTCCATTATATTGGACTGAGCTTAGTGAGAAAAAGATACACAGGGTTGATTTAACTCGAGAGACTGAAGAAAAAGTGAAAGTAATCCGAGATAACTTGAAAGCAGCTTCAGAACATTAGAAATTGTATGAGGATCTTAAACATAAAGATATAGAATTCCAAGTCAGCAAAAGGGTATTCTTGATAGTTTCACCCTGGAAGAAAGTTCTTCGGTTCGATCGCAAAGGAATGCTAAGTTTGTAATTTATCGGGCCATATGAGATTACTGAAAGAATCAGACTTGTTGCATACCGATTAGCTTTACCATTAGAACTTCAAAGAATTAGTAATGCCTTTCACTTGTCTATGTTACAATGGTACCGATCTGACCCTTCACATGTTATTTTCCCAAAGGATCTCGAGATTCAGTCTAACATGTCATACAGTGAGAAATCGATCAAAATTCTGGCACGAGAGGTGAAAGAATTGATAAACAAGAACATAGCTTTAGTAAAAGTTCTCTGTCAATGAAACGGAATAGAAGAAGCTACCTAGGAACCCGAAGAAGCTATGAGAAAACAATATTCGAACCTCTTTTCTGGTAAGATTTTCGGGGACAAAACCCTTTAGGGGGAAAGTTGTAACTGCCCGTGTTTTAGTGAAATCGAAATAGTGCTTTTAGAACCACAAATCCAAAGTCAAAAAATTTATTTTAGTATTATTTTATTGCCTGCAGTAAGATAGAAACACCTTATAAAAGTCTCGTAAAGAAATTTTACCGTTTATATTCTTATTTTGATGAAAAGGACTAAATCGCATAAAATGCAAAAGTTGAGTTGTAGTAGCTAAAGGTATTAAATACCTATATAACTTTAAAGTAGAAGCCCTTATATGGTAATTAGACCAATTGTATGTTAGTGGATGATAATGGTTTGACAATATTGAGATTTGAATGAATTATTAAGGTTAATTTTGGAAATTAGCAATTAAAGTTATAATTAATTAAATAAAAAACAATTAACATCCATTATCATCATCTTCCACCGAATTTGAAAAGAAAACTTATCATGGAAGCTTAAAGTTTCGGCAAGCTTATTTTGTCCAATTTGTTATGTATTTTTAATCCGTTTTTAATGATTTTTATGTTTCCAAAATCGTTGTAGCTTAATCTAGCTAGCCCAAGGACTAATTTGTGAAACTATTAAACTATTAGGGTTTTACCATTGATGAATATATATGATTTTTGAAGTTTGATGATAGAAAATGAATGGTTGTTGTTAGATAAACAATTTTTGTAAATGAAATTTTGATAAAATTATCAATTAGGGGCTACATTGAAAAATGCAATAAATTCATGATAAAACTTATGAATTTGTGAAATATATGGGCTGCTATTAGTATGTATAAAAATCGGCTAGGCTTTGGTAGGGATAAAATTGTATGAATTTCATTTTCCGAGCCTAGGGACTAAATTGCAAAGAAATTAAAAGGATAAGGGATAAAAGGAAATTTTGCCAAAAATATGTGTTGGACTAAATTGAATGTGAAATATATTGAATTGGGTTAAATTTATCTGTATAGATCCAGTCTGACCTCGTACAGAATTAGATATAGCAAAAGAGAAAATCTTGGATTAATTACCTCTGTATCTACGTATACTCATCGAGGTAAGTTCGTGTAATTAAATTGAGTATTTATATGCTTTAATTGAATTATATGTATGTGATTTGTATAATTTCCATTTATAAATAACGATCGCATATCCAACGACATACGATGATTACCGAGTCCCGTTTGAAGCTTAGGAATTCGTAGCATAGAAATGACATGTCATTAGGGATTACCGATTCTCAGCTCGTATGAGCTTACCGATTTACAGCTCATGAGAACATACTGATTCATAGCTCGTATGAGCATACATGTACAGGAATTGACGGATTACAGTTTAGCACACTAGGTGTGAGCCATCCTTGTTACGAGATGATATGAGTTCAATACGAACTATTACAGGTATATATATGAAAACATGAAAATGATATTACATTATATATTGAAACATGAAATGCATGATACACGTTTATGAAACTTGCTTAGTGGTTATATTCATCGACGTTTATTGGCTATTATATGTGTTTTACATAGCTAACATGTTGGTGAATATGTGCTTAGGCATATGGCCAAATTGAGTTGGGGTATGCTATGTTTACTTACCTAAATTGTAAGTAAATAGTAAGTTAAATTCTATGTTGTACGAACTTACTAAGCTTAAATGCTTACTCGATGTATTATCCGTGTTTTTAGTGAATCGGAAGCTCGCTCGGGTTGGAAGCTTGTCGGAGTTATATCACACTATCCATCAGCTCACTTGGTATTTTTGGTTGGTTAAAGTTTGGTTATAATGGCATGTATAGGTTATTTTGGCTAATTTAGGCCTATATGCTTTGTTGATAATTTGGTCATTTGTTTGGCTAGTGTTTTGGCACTTTGATGATAGTATAAGTCTAGTATATGGTATGTAAATATTTCCTCTTGAATGGTTGATGAATAACTTGATATGGTTGAATTATGGAAGATGAAAATTTTCGTATGAATATGCATATTGAATATGTGCTTTGTGATAGGATGTAATTGTGGTTGGTGTTTTGGTGCAAATGATTTATATGATCATTTGATGCTAGTTTTAGAATGGAGTTTTGGTACTAAATGGTATGTTTTGTTAAATGATTTACATGGTAAGTTTTTGTGTAAATATGCATATATGTTAGTTGAACAATTGGTTATATTGAACACATGATTAGTCATGTTTATACTTTGTCATTTGAGGTGCCTAAGGGCATATTGGTTGTATGTGATCATACCATTTGTATAAGGCTTGATTATGTTTGTTTTGGATGCCTTATTATAGCTTGTGTATATGAGCATTTTTGGGTGTAGGTTTATACCAATTTGGGTGAGAAATATGGCTTGTAAAATGACTTATTTTCGCCCACATGAGCAAAGACACGAATGTGTGTTTCAGTCGTGTGTGACACACGGCTAGGTGACACGGCCATGTGTCCCCTGTAGCTTTCAAAGGGTTGCAAGTCAGGTTGTTACACGGCCTAGCACACAACCTTGCACACGGGCATGTGAGGTTACTTCAAAGGGTACACGACCTAGCACACGGACATGTGGCTTGGCCGTATGGCCCAAGTCAGTGAGTTACACGGGCAAAGAAACTGGCTGGGACACAGCTGTGTATCCTTATTTCAAATGCCTACATAGCCTAAGCCACAGGCATGTCTCTTGGCCGTGTGACCCTTACATCTTTGAAAATTTTTAATGTTTTTGGAAAAATTCTCTGAGTTTTCGATTTAGTCCCAACTTATTTCTAACTCGTATTTAGGGCCTCAAGGGCTAGTATAAGGGACAGTATGAATGATTTTGATTGGTTTTATTGTGAATATCAATATGTTATGAAATGTTTAAAATTTTTGTCTGTTTGATTTGTAATCTCTTGTAATACTCCGTAACCCTATTCCGACGATAGATTCAGGTTAGGGGTGTTACACTGGCCAACTCTGCCTTAGTCTCGAGAAGCTCACTCTGGCAAGCCTCTTCATATTTCAATCCCACCATGTTATCCTTAGAAAGTATGAATTGTAAGGATGAGAACAGGCTTGATGTAGGGGGTACTCGTGCGCTGCTTAACCTCACAGGCTCTAGCATAAAAGCTTGCTATCCGAGGGCCACATCAACAAGGTTATAAGAATATTCTTACATGCTCAACTCTCTGTGCCATAGAAACGAGCCCCCATCACCTTCAACTGATGTTTCTTCAACAACGGGTACAGATGGAGAAACACAACAAGCAGGTGGAGGAGTATCCTCATCAAGGGAAATCGGCGAGCTAGTAAGAAAGATAGTTGATGGACCAGCCACAAGAGGAGGTGAAGTTTCAACCACTCTAGAAATAGGACAAACAATGTCCGCCCTTCCTTTGCTATGTCTCTCCAACTATGCTCTACTCTCCTCTTCCTCACTCATAGAACTAATACGCACAACCCCCATAGTAGTCTTACGCCTCATACGAGCACCACTTATAAAAGAATCAATATCCATGGCCTCATTGGTCTTACAAGAGATACTATTAGTCTCACTCGAACTATCCCCAAAGCTGTGATTAATCCCTGCATCAGCGACAACCCTATGATCAGTGGGAGCAGTTAACAAATTAACATTCTGCCTACCACCTTCCCTTTGCGAATACTTGGCGAAAGCAAATAGGCGAAGCTTCATCTCATAGAAGCAATAGAAAAAATTTATTGGCTCCCCAGTGGACCCCCACAATATTATACCTAACTCGTCAAACAAGCCATCAAGCCATGTATAACCCTCAAGCAGTGCACCCAGAGACTGAGCGACCTCCATGTTATCACTATGCCTCCACCCATTGGGGCTGTAACCCTCCAAGCAGTACTGAAAAACATTCATCGCCGTGATAGGATCCTCCAAAACCAATAGATGCCCAGTGCGAAGCCGTCAAAACTAGGCCACAACTTTGTCAGTAGAGAGAGTCCATTGGAGCGAACACATACCCTAGCTTCGTGAAGACCACTTTATCGGGTACACAAAGTCCTCACCAAATCTATTATGAACTTGGACATACTTCTCCCGGTTCAGACTAAGGTTGAAACATTGGTTTACAATAACCATTTTCACCTTTTTTGCGAAGAGAGAAGTAATAAAACCCTGATGAGTTCTGTAGATTATGGCCCTTTAACTGATATAGATGTTGAAAAATGACGAGCAAGGGAACCTCACCACGCTGAGAATAGTCGATGAAGTACGCCATGGAAATCCATTAAGGAAAGCCCGAGAGTTGGCCAAGTGCAATCTTGTAGTCCTTGAGCAGACTGTAGAAGAAAGGATGGAGTGGCAAGTGGAACCCAGCCTCAAACACATGAATCGGAAGAAGGAAGCTATCTTCGGTGGTTTCGCACAGCCGATGCCACCCTTCTAGGATGGAGAACTCGTACATGAAATTGCAAATTTTTACTCCCCGAATGGCCAAAACTCTTTACAGTTCCTCCTACTTAGTAATGCAGAGATAAAGTTTGCCTGTCACCAAAATCAGAGATAGTCATGGATGGTCTGGGACTATCCGGTTACCAATTCCTCTCATCCTCATTATAACTCAAGTAAAAGAATAAAGCAAATATTCAAAAACCAAAAATGTTTGAAATTACCTTAGTTTCAGGTTGCTGGAAATGCTAACTGTGAGAGATTTAGGGTTCTGAAGGCTCTCCTTTTTAAAGAAGGATTTCTCTTCCCACTCTTTGATGATTCGTATAACCATAGAAAATCATCAATCCATATGAGAGCAGATAGAAACGATTCAACTTTCAACGGTCAGATACGTACACTCGAAACCCACTTACGCACGCTGTAGAACAATCATTATACATCACAGCTCGCAAGCATACCCAGTAAGCTGCATTAAAACTTAACATGATGGGCTTAAGGCGTATCACTTTGTAGCACCCCTTAGGCCCATTAAGGGGGAGTAGATTGTTATACATCAGTAATCACCGACCCAAGCCCTACTAGGGATCTGGGTCTCCAACCCGTGACCCAGATAAGTCTCACCAGAATATTGAGTGTGAAGTAAGCCATAAAGAGGACAACAATGCGAGTTCATAGACCTTACTCGCAGAGCGAGCTCGTAGATTCAGCTCGTAAGATAAAGCCAATGACCCAGCTTGTAATGTAAGGCCATAGATTCAACTCGCAAGGACATAAGGAATGCCACTGTCTCAACTCGCATACAACCAAGGAGCTCGCAAAATGGGTTGCGTGCTCCGTAGGCCGCCCAAACACGTGTCCAGTAGGTACAGAGGCCACCCAGAATTTCAATCCCAAAAATAGAAAGGACCGCATGCTTTGTAAACACGTGCCCAACAATCTTGAAGTTTGCAGAGAATGTCAGTACTCAAGACAGAAAATGCGCAATAGAGTCAAGATAAAATAATAGGACCCTATCATGAGTTCTAATAAAATCTGTAACAACATGTATAAATTCTCCTATCAATAAGACACAAGAAAATATTACTCAAGACTACACTATTTAAAATAAATTAATAATTTGAAATCCCTAATGTACAAATTTTGTAAGGAATCCCTAATATATAGTTAACTTTATATTTATGGTAATTCTTAATAGTATGTTACATCAATACTGAAGCTCCACATTATACAATCAAATAAATTGAAAAGAGAAAATTTTGTATTTTTTTTCAGTGGTCATATCATATATGTATACCCATTGAAATATAGAATCAATGTATAAGTTAAACTTGCCTTTTAAAATTAAAATTAAACACCTTATTATCCATTATCATCATCTTCCATCGAATTTGAAAAGAAAACCTACCATGGAAGCTTGAAGTTTCGGCAAGCTTATTTTGTCCAATTTGGTATGTATATTTAATCTATTTTTAATGATTTTTATGTTTCTAGGATAGTTGTAGCTTAATCTAGCAAGCCCAAAGACTAATTTGTGAAACTGTTAAACTATTAGGGTTTTACCATTGATGAATATATATGATTTTTTAAGTTTGATGATAGAAAATGAATAGTTTTTGTTAGATAAACAACTTTTGTAAAGGAATTTTTGATGAAATTATCAATTAGGGGCTAAATTGAAAATTGTGATAAATTCATGGTAAAATATGTGAATTTGTGAAACACATGGGTTGCTATTAGTATGTATAAAAATTGGCTAGGCTTGGTTAGGGTAAAATTGTATGAATTGCGTTTTTCGAGCCTAGGGACTAAATTGCAAAAAAATTAAAAGTATAGGGGCAAAATGGAAATTTTGCCAAAAATATGTGTTAGACTAACTTGAATGTGAAATATATTGAATTGGGTTACATTTATCCGTATAGATCCAGTCCGACATCATACGGAGTTAGATCGAGGTAAAGAGAAAATCTCGGATTAATTGCCTTTGTATCTACATATACTCGTCGAGGTAAGTTCATGTAATTAAATTGGGTATTTATATGTTTTAATTGAATTATATGTATGTGATTTATATAATGCCATGTATAAATAATGATCGCATATCCGACGATGTACGACGATTACCGAGTCCCGTTTGAACCTTAGGAATTCGTAGGATACAAATGACATGTCATTAGGGATTTTCGATTCTCAGCTCGTATGAGCTTACCGATTTATGGCTCGTGAGAGCATACTAATTCATAGCTTGTATGAGCATACATGCACAGGAATTGACGGATTACAATTTAGCACACTATGTGTGAGCTACCCCGAGTATCCAACGATATTCTAAATGGTTCAACGGGCAATGTTCTGTTACGAGATGATATGAGTTCAATATGAACTATTACAGGTATATATATGAATACATGAAAATGATATTACTTGAAATATTGAAACATGAAATGTATGATACATGTTTATGAAACTTGCTTCGTGGTTATGTTCATCCATCTTTATTGGCTATTATATGTGTTTTACATAGCTAACTTGTTGATGAATATGTGCTTAGGCATTTGGCCAAATTGAGTTGGGGTATGCTATGTTTACTTACCTAAATTGTGAGTAAATGGTAAGTTAAATTCTATGTTATACGAACTTACTAAGGTTAAATGCTTACTCGGTGTACTATTCGTGTTTTTAGTGAATCGGGAGCTCGTTCGGGTTGGAAGCTTGTCGGAGCTATATCACACTATCCATCGGCTCACTTGGTACTTTCGGCTGGTTTAAGTTTGGTTATAATGGCATGTATAGGTTATTTTGGTGAATGTTGGCCTATATGCTTTGTTGATAATTTGGTCATTTGTTTGGCTAGTGTTTTGGCAGTTTGATGATAGTATAAGTCTAGTAAATGGTAAGTAAATATTTGCTCTCTAATGGTTGATGAATAACTTGATATGGTTGAATTATGGAAGATGAAAATTGTGGTATGAATATGCATATTAAATATGTGTTTTGTGATAGGATGTAATTGTGGTTGGTGTTTTGGTGCAAATGATTTATATGATCATTTGATGCTAGTTTTAGAATGGAGTTTTGGTACCAAATGGTATGTTTTGTTAAATGATCTAAGTTTTGGTGTAAATATGCATATATGTTAGTTGAACAATTGGTTATATTGAACACATGATTAGTCATGTTTATAATTTGTCATTTGAGGTGCCTAAAGGCATATTGGTTGTACGTGATCATACTATTTGTACAAGGCGAGTTTACGAACCCTGCTCGCATAGCGAGCTCGTAGACTCAACTCGCAAGGTAAAGCCAAGGACTCAGCTCATAACGTAATGCCACAGATCCAACTCGCAAAGACCTAGGGAAGGCCAATGTCTCAGCTCTCATACACCCATGGAGCTCGCAAAAAGGGCTGGATGCTCCACATGCCACCCAAACACGTGTCCAGTAGGTATGGAGCCCACCCAGAATGTCAATCCCAAGAATAGAAAGGACCGCGTGCCCTGTAACCACGTGCCCAGCAATCCTGGAGTTTGCAGAGAATGTCATTACTAAAGACAGAGAATGCGCAATGGAGTCAAGATAAAATAATGGGATCCTATCATGAACTGTAATAGCATCTGTAACAACCTATATAAATACCTGAACACTCCTATCAATAAGACACAAGAAAATATTACTCAACAATACACTATTTAAAATAAATTAATAATTTGAAGTCCCCATTGTACAATTTTTTTAAGGAATCCCTAATATACAGTTAACTTTATATTTATGGTAATTCTCAATAATATGTTACATCAATATTGAAGCTCAATATTATACAGTCAAATAAATTGAAAAGAGAAAATTTTGTATTATTTTTTTTCAGTGGTCATATCATATATGTATACCCATTGTTGAAGTATTGGATCAATGTATATGTTAAACTTGCCTTTTAAATTTAAAATTAAACACCTTAAAATCAAATATCAAATTCATAAAATTTAACACATTTTATTTTTATATAATTTCTCAAATCAATTTTTATTGTATTATTATAAAAGTTAAAAGTTGTAAGATATCATAGGTTTAAAAAGAGTAATAAATATAATTCAAATTTCACTAAAAAAATTTATACATCTTAATATTTTTATTAATATTTATACATACTAATATGTATTAACACAAAATTGAAGTTCATGAAACAATTGATTGTTCATAAGACAAATATAATATATATTAATACACAGAATCAACCACAAAAATACTATATAGGTCCTTACACTATAAGTCGGGGCTTCATTTCACTCTTTCTTTTCAAAATCAACCACAAACCGTTACTTTGACTAAAATTTTCATCCATCTTTCTCAAACAAAATTATAATATTTTATATAAAATTATACATTTCCATTTCTAATAATTTAATTTAATCATTTATTTCGTTTGCATAAAAGATTTTATTTAGACTCCACTCTTATTTATTTTTCTCACATTTCTTTTCAATTTCTCGAATATTCAATTTTTGGTGTTATTATATTCTATTGTTTGACGTTATCAAAATCTTTTCTTATTTCTAATTATTATTTTCATTAGAATTAATTATAGTATTTTTAAAAATTTAAAATTTTTTGTTATAATTTTTACAAAAATATAATATAATATTTAATTAATGCTTACAATTAAATCCGGCACAAAATAACAAACTAATTCACTACTAAATATACATTAAAAAAACCCTTATATTTTAAAGTAATAAAAATGTTATATTTTTTTTTATCACACAACTTCTATTATTTTTAAAACCCAAATCCATCATTTAAAACTCAAATTCTCAAACACAACCCCCAAAACTATTCTTTTTGGATCTACCCCACACCATAAACAATAACTTCCACTATATTTTTTAAATGTTTTGAACATTCAAGTTCTCAAATATAACCCCGAAATTTTCTTTTAGGATCCATCCCACAACATAAAGAACAGATTGTTTTGAGATGTTGGACCAGTGAAAGATATATCAGATGATGAAATAAAGACAACACCATACATACCTAAAAGACCTAGGCAGAACATTCTAAGGGACAAAAGTCACATGAATTACTTAATCAGTGCTCTTCATTATGATCCACTTTTCTTTTCTTTTTTTTTCTTTGTTGGTTGTGGGTTTAGATTCTTTTGGACAAAGTCTAACCACAGTAGGCTGCCACATCTAAATCTTCATGTACAAGGGTGCTTTCCAAACTCTTTTTTATTTTTTTTCCCCTCAAATTTATGTCAATATTTTATGCCCTGCCCAATTCCATTCCTCTTTGTCTCAAAAGTTCAATTGTTAGTATCAATTTGAATTTAAAACTCAATAACGGGAACCCATCACAAGTATTTGTGCCTAAATCCTGAATAAAGGATAACAATTTTATAGTGACAAGGATTGTAATACATGAGATCATTTCTTTTAAAAAGTATTAATTAAATTCCGGATTCGAATGAAGGTTTTGACTCATAAAAATACTTCAACTATTATTCTTATATATATTGTATATTTAACCTAGCAATAAAAGACCCTCTAGAAGTTAAGGAACATGCAACTTGATAAAGAGGGGAAAAATGGAAAAAAGAAATGAAAAGAGCTTTGAGTAAGAGGAGATGTAGGGCATAATGACCCTCTCTCTAGAAAGGAGTTTATAAACCATGAAATTGAATTAAGGAATTTCGTGACTAAGATAAGGTTGGTAATTGGCTCTTAACTGTTTTGTACTACCGATGCCTTTATTTATTTGTTAGGAACATTGGGTGATTGATGACGGAAAAGAAAAATGCGTTCGTTTCAAAGAAGGTAAATTACATTTGGTAATAGCATTATCAACATGTATGACTTTTTTTTTGTTTAATGTATCAAAATGTATAATTATTTAGTATATTATCTGGTATATTATATTATATTGTTTGGTTAGTTTAATCGTAATATAATATTTAAGTGTTTGGTTGATAAAATGAAAAATTACCTATAAACACATTTTACTAAATTATTTGTGTTATATGTTGTTTTTAACAAATTTCTTTAATATGCTTAGTCTCAATTTTTATAAAATTATGATAAGTAATAATAACTTTTGTTGTTTTATTACGATTTATATATTAATAAGTAAATATAAAATATAGAAATAAATTTATAAATCATAATTGTAATATTTCATGAAAAGCTAGTTAATTTTTAAAATTGTTGGAAACTCAAAATAATCATTTTAAATAATATAATAGATAATAACAAACAGGTTGGTAAAACAATTTTTCGAAGTGAAAGACACCATTAGAAAGTGTGTTTTTATTTAGAATTATATTTTATTCACTCAAGGAAGAGGTAATGTTGATATTATTCTCTATATTTTGTAATCTTAACATTGTTAGGAATGTGGGATTACATGCTCATGTTTAAAATTCAAATATGCTAATTACATTTTTGAAATTTTATTATAGATAAAAGAAATTTTGAACTAACCGAAAAAGTCACCATGGGACAAGCTGATATTATCATGGTAAAAGCGATGACATCACATACTATGACATAATTATTTTTTTTCTAATTAATTATAATTAATTGCGAGATAAATAATAAAAATTTAGATTATCATTAATTAAATTAAAATAATTAAGTCATAATATTCAATTATTATTTTGTCTCTAATTAATTAAATTAATATGAGATAAGTAATAAATAAAAGAGTTTAAATATTTATGAACCACTCAAATGAAAAGTATAGATTTCACAGGGACCCTCTTTTATTTGAATAATTGGCATTACAAAAAGGGTCACCTCCAAGCCATTCTACACATTCACAAATTCAAAAATCCAAAAGTTCTCTTAAGGGAATATTTTCCAAACTCAAAATTCTCTCCGAGAAATTTAAGAAGAAATTGATGAACTTAAACAAATCCTAAAGAACACCATATCATTTCTAAATAAAGCACCTTTTGATCTTATTCAATCGAATAAATGAAGTTGTTTGTATATTTGAAGGTGTTCCAATGTGCCAAGGGAATTGTCCACTTCTAGCACCATTGTGACAAAACAAGAACTTGTTATGTTTGAAAGATTGGCAATTTATTGAATCAGATCTCTTAGTTGTGCTGATAATGTAGATTAATTCAAACCCACCAATGAAGATCAAATCACTTAGATTAACATATCCTGAGGATCAAATCATTTATATCAAACCCCGTGGATCAAGGATGTTGGATCGGATTGAAACTTGAAGATTTATTCCTCAACTATTCATTTTACTTGATTAGAATTTCTAAATAGCAACCTAATTAGAATTTCTCCCTCTATTCTCTATATATCTTCATCTTTTCTTCTCTCTCCCTTTTCTTTTTTATCATATTTCACAATATTTTGTTGTAGAAAATTATTTTTGCTTCCAGAATCCAAAAATCTATTCTCGATTCAAGATGTTTTTCAATCGGTTTCAAAGATGCCTTTAGAAACGTTCTTAATCCTCGCCAAAAATCTATAAATTCAATTTGGTCCCGATAATTAACTCTAAATTCTTGCATTATTTACATCTGATGCTAATCTTCCATTCGAATTAATGTATATTTTAAGAATATTGCCAAAAATATACGAAAATCTTGATTTTATTTGAAATTTGTTATTATTTCTTGCATAATTGTTTGTTGGAGAACCTGTTTTAGGTAGCTCGGATCAAATTTAAACATGAGGAGCGACGTTTAAGATCCTGGTGAAAGGTGTGTGTTCTCTTACAAGTGAATCGGGTCAATATTTGCCTCATAATAAGGTCGTATAGCCAACCACACGAGCATGTGGTCCACATGGCCCCTCACACGACCATGTTCCCTTAAAACACTAGGCTAGTTTGAATTTAACATGGCCCAGACTATTCCACATAGTCCGCCACATAGGCGTGTGGACCACACGGATGGACCACAAGGCCCACCACACAAACATATGCCCTGGAAACCCTAGTATAGTTGTGAACCACATGGCCAGGACCCATCCACACAGCTTATCACACGGTTGTGTCTCCCTTGTAGCTTAATTTTGCAATTTCCACACAACCACAATCTATTACCCGACTGTGTAACCCTTCTACATGGCTTATAGCCTCCTACACGGCCTGAGTACACGACCATGTGTCCCCTGCTTTACAAATTTTACAATTTTATTCAGAATTTTATGATTGGTTCAATTTAGTCCCCGAATGGCTTCCAAATTATTTTTATTTTTTTATTTTATTCAATTAAGCCCCTGATAATATGGTTAATGCTAGAATCCATTATCTAATTTACTGAATTAGTATTATATATATTTGCACGAATTGTGAATAATACATATGTTTTTTGTATCTGTATTCGCGATTGTACGTACAGCATGCCTTATGTTACCATTAAACCAAACACTTAACAAGCATGACTTTTGCTATTGAGTTGATCTGTTATAAACATATTATTTGCTACTTTACTGAACTATTTTAAGCATATTGATTGCTACTGTATTGTTATGTTAAAAGCAAAACTAAATGCTACCGTATTGATCTGTTTTAATATTGTCATATTGCATTGCATGGGGTGGGATGATATGAAAGGAGGAAGTTTTGGTAATTTATTTGAAAACACTGGTGGTTTATCCACAAACTTACTGGCAGTTTTAATCTACAAACCTGTTGTGTTTTCACAACTACTGGCAGCGTATTAACTTGCAACATTGATGGTTTATCCAAAAACTGGAGTGTCGGGGATATAAGAGTTTTGGGGAACTCTTGTTGTGGAGTGTAGCAGTAAGGTAGGACCTTTCTTTTCTGCTAAACTGAAATCGCATTACACTGCAACAACACGCATAAGAATGGATGAACAAATTGTTAGATTCTGTTATGTGACATGATTTTTCTCGTGCAGAAAATTGTTATTATGAATGCTTGGTTTATTGTGCTGCACTAATTTATCTTGTGATGGAACTCACATTGAGCTTTATAGCTCACTCCTATTTTAATTTCCATATTTACAGAAAACTCACAAGGTTAGGACGCTAACTTGACATAAGGAGGGCTCAGTTCAATTTTGTTTTTAAAATATTTTAGATTTATTATTAATAATTTATTACTTAGAGACTATATGATTTTATTTTTGAATTGTGACATAAGAATTAAGTTTTGGGTTTATTTGGCATGCATGTCATTTAATTTAATTTTAGGTTGTCATTATATAGATTCAAATTATCTATGCATGAAATACGGTTTTTATTAAAACTAAGTAAATAACACTTTTTGCTGCTGAATTCTAAATAAATTTTGACTAAAAAGTAAACTAGAAATTAACTAAGTTTTCAATGGTAATCACATTTTTATAAGAAAATTTTAAATTAATTGTATCTTTCAACTCTTGAGTTTTTCTAAAAAAAAATAGGTTAAGGTTTCTTCTAAAGATAAAAAAATGTTTTAAATGATTGTTTTATAAACTCTGATTGTATTAGGCCATCTCGATGGCCAATGTAATCTCTCAAATTCGAGTTTAACATCTAAGCCGGGTTGGGAAGGTTATATTGGTAGTAACGTCGAGAAATTAGGAACATAAAGAATAGGATCAATGACAAAGAGGGAACAATTGAACAAGAAATAAGAAAAAAAAAGAAGAACGACAGAACTTTCAAAGAAAACAAAAAAAACGTAAATCAAAACTCAACAAAAGAAAATAGGAAAGAGGGAAAGAAAATGGACGAGTGAAGGACGATTGTGAGGGACGAATTTTAGGAGAAAATCCCTCATCACTATTTTTAAAACTACCCCACTAACTCCCATCCTTATCCACATCAGATTTTCCTTCCGAATTTAAAAAAATTCCCACTTTGCACACTTAGGGTTTCAATCACAAGACCTCTAAAGAGGCTAACACCTTACCACTAAACCAACAGGCTCATTCTATAATAACTTGTGCAGAAATATTATTTAAATTATAAGTTCAAAAGTAAGAGTTTAAGCAAAAATAGAAACAAAATTCAAGAGAAAGGATTTGATCACAAGACCTCTCACACACAAACACAATACCTAACCACTAAAATAAATTAATTCACTTAATAAAATTTTCTCAATCTTAACTCAAAAATCAGGACATGACCACTTTTGGTTTCATGAACCTAATTTCTTCTAACCTAATTTTTGGGATGTGACATAACTAATTAATTTCACATAAAAATAATTTAATAAATTCTTCTCAAGGTTAACATATAACTAAATTAAATATTATTTAAATTATTTAATTTTTATTGAAATTAAATGTAATTTTTATGAAAAAAGTAGAATATATTTATAGTACTATAACGCCCCAAATTTTATAATTTCTGGGTTTAATTATGTCAAGTAAATTAATCTATTGCAATGGCTAAGTGTTCTGTTTATATGTCTAAGGTCTTATTTCCAAATCTCTTTCCTTTGAATTTTTATTCATTTTATCCCTTCATTCACATAGGTTATGTTTTATTTTTGTTAGTTTGTTGGAAAAAAATGAATCTACTGGTTCAGTGGTAAGGCTTTATCCATATCTAAAGATCAAACTATGTTGTGTGCAAAAGAGGAATTAATTTTTGATGTATCTCTGTTGTTGCCACCCATACTCAAATCCCTCCCCACTTTTGCTGTCTAGTTTCTTCCACCTCTCCATGTCTTTCTTCTTCTTTCTTCTTTTCTCCTTTCTTAATTTTGTTTCTGAAAACTTTGATTCCTAACGAAATTTATTCTATTGTTCTTCATTTTTCTTTCACTCATTCCATCACTTTCTATTTACGATTTTCCATCTATTCCTGTTGTCAATTCTCTGTTCTCCTTCAGGTAAGTGTTAGTTACTCGTCTTGTAAGGAAGTGGTGTTGTTTTTTTTATTGTAGAGGTAAGTGTTTGTGTAGAATGTTTTGGGTGAAATCGATTTTGATAAATTTTTTGTGGTCTTGTTAGGTGATCATCGTGGAACGGAAAATTCTTCGGCGAGTTAAGTGATGTTAAAGGTTCCCCTTTTATTAAGGGTAAGTGGTCGAATACTCAAATCAAAGGCTGGTTTTCTTTAGTTATAAGGACTGATTGTTTTAGTTGTTTTAGTATGAATGTTTGTCAATTGGTGCAATTTGATACTGTGTGTAAGTACAGAGTGTGTTGTTGTAGTACTGATATTCTAGAGGCATTAAGGTGTGTGTTCTAACCCAAAAATACTGAAAACAGTCACAAAAATCTTGAAATTTCATGAAAATTCGAAACTGGCAAACAACACCACACGACCGTGTGTCTAGTCCTGTGTTAGGCCGTGTGATATGTGATTGGCCGTGTGAACTACACGAGCATGTGGTTGGTTGTGTGCCATATCGTGTGGCCCAACGACCTAGACAAGTAAGCTGTGTAGGCCACACAGGCGTGTGGGCCCATTTCGTGCAATTTGTTGGGCCTTGTGCGAGTCGAGTGTGAGTATTCCAAAATCTAATTTGCATGCGCTCAATAAAGATGTTAGATTTTAAGTAAGTTTACCTGTATGTTCTATTGTATTAACTAGTATGTATGAAAAACATGTAACTGATTTTCTTTAGGTAGGTGTGGCATGATTTGAAAATTATGCATGATCTTTCAGTATGGCTTTACATCTGTATTTGAGGTGAGATATATTGATGTGATGGAGGAAGTGTGATTCAGTGATACTACATTATTTTGGCGATAAACCTGCAATATGATTCTGGCAGCACAGCTGCATAATATTTGAGTGGCATACGACCACATTATGATGTGATGGATAGACGGGTTCATGTAGCCCTATTTGGTGTGATTGGTTGGATAGAGTTGGTGTGTAGCAGATGGGGGTAGGATTATTCTATATGAATATGTAATGCTAAGCATGTGAAATTTCTGATCTGTCTGCTCTAATATATGCATCTAAGCATGTTTTTAATTGTGATTTTGCTTGTGGGCCTAGGCACACACTAAACTTTATAGCTCACTCTGTTTGATCAATTTTTTAGGTAATCCTCAAACTTAGGATTTTGCAGCGCTAGGAGCTTGACTCGGATTTTTCGTAATAAATTTATTCAGTGATTTTTATCTTAAATTTTAAGGACTTTTGGACTATTACACTGTTTTTCGGACTTTAGCTATGACTTTTGGAATTTGTCAAGTTTTTGTTAATTACTTTAAAATTTGGCATGATTTCTGGTAGTTTAAATTAAATGATTGCTTTTCAAGTTAAGCAATTCTAAAAGTTTTTCTACTGCAAAATTTTAATCTGGATTACACGTAACAAAACAAGTAATTATGGTCTATGGCTTGACGTTTTTGAATAAATTGAGTTTTATAAGATATCTCACGCAATTTTTGTTTACTATTATTGCCGATGGTATAAAGCAAGTTTTATAAATTTAAATTTTTTATTTTGAAATAAGATACCTTTTGAAAATAAATGATTAAAAATTTCGATTTATTAATGTAACCTTCAAAATTCGTTTATAACGTTTAGGTTGAATTTAAGGTATTATAAACACTTTAATATGTAATTAAATTTTTATTATTTTATAATTAAAACTGAAAATTGAATAAAACAAATAGAAAATACATAGATAAATAATAAGAAGGATATTATTATTTTTTTAAAGTTTTTTAAGTAAATTGATATAAGAGGTTTATAAAATTTTCTTCAAACTTGAGAGGTAAGTTGACATGCTTGAAATTAAATATTGAAAAAGTGTCTTTAACAAAATAATGACATTTTAATTACCATATGATATATATAATCATTATATGGTATATATATTATTATATAAGTTTTTAATTGAGTTGATGTCATAAATTAATTTGATATAAACTCGATTAGAGAAATTACAAAAATGTCCTTCCGTAATTAAAATAAATTATATTAACTTGATAAATAAGTGTAATTTGTTTTTTAATGTGGATTATCCTGTAGAAATCTATAATATTGTCATTAATGATGCAATAAAATGAGGTTGACTTTAGGGTCGTTTTTTATCAAAAAAAATTATATTACTCGATGGTATTTTAATTTTTTTTATTTTAAAAAATTAACAAAAATATGCACATAATAGAATTTAAAGACCAAATCATTGCATACAAATAAAAAAAATTAATATCAATATTTGATTAAGCTAAGTTCATGCAATTTATTTTATTATTTATTAAAAAAAATCCTTTTGATCAGTCATTGAATGAAGAAATTGACTGAAATGGAAATCATTCTATAGAAATAACAATTTTTCTTTAATTATAGACGCCAAAATGATACCATAAGAATTTCTATACTCATAATATTTAAATTGAATAAACAAAAATAATATCAATGTAAAGATAATAGTGATTGAAGGTAAATATGATATAAATATAAGTAATAAAAAATGGAGCAATTCCTGCTTTTTGGGAAAAAAATATTTTGAATTAGATCTCTTTCTTTTTATTATTATAATTCTTTAATATCGTAATTTTTTTTTATTACTCTAGATTGTTGTATTTGTATATTTAGGGTCCCTAACTAAGTAAGTAGATTATCTTGAGTTGTGTATACATTTAGATTGGACTAAGCTAAGCTAAAAAAGGACTAGATTATATCAAAAATACAAATTAGTCAATGATGATCCTTCCTGAATTCGCCTAGCTATATAAGCCGCAACTAAAGTTGCAAAAATAAGAGCTTGAATCCCACTTGTAAATAATCCAAGGAACATGACAAGTATTGGGACGACCGAAGGTACTAAAAAAAGCAAGAACAACGACTACTAATTCATCAATTACTACATTTCCAAAAAGTTGAAAACTAACTGACAAGGGATTTGTGAAATCCTCTAAAATGTTAATAGGTAAAATAATTGGAGTGGGTTGAATATATTTACTGAAATATCAGAATTTCCTAATTAAAACTTTTAAATTTATCACTAAATTAAAGCTTTATTTTAATATTTTTATACATTTTATTTTACTATGTCAACTTTATTACCTCTATCAGTTACATATATCAAACACACATTTATATTTAAATTCGTAATTTCCATACATGTACATATGATAAGATTTGTTGTTATTTATTGTAAATCTCGTTTTCTATGTTGACTGGTAATGTAATTATATATACACACCATTTGCTATGTGCTACAAAGATGACTTAATTGTAATTGACCATTCAAATGTATTCCATTAAAAGGTCCAATTATTGTCTAAAGCTTTTTGCGGGTTGGATAAAACGCTTCGATGGTAAAACAATTGATTGAAGTTTACTATAAATCCATCTAACATATCATAAGATTTATTTTAGTTCCTCTCTTATTATAAGGAATATTTAGTCTTTGTATATTTCAAAAATTGAAATTTTAGTCTTTGTACATCTAATTTTGTTATTAATAGAATGATATGATTTAATAAGAATTGAATTTTACAAAACTAAAATAAAAACAATTTTAAAAAAATGAGTAAAGGTAAGCAACTTATTTATAGTTTGGTTCAAGTTCATCACCATTAAATCACATCATTTTATTTGTTTTCTAAATCAGTAAATTTTTTAATGTGATTTAATATTTGATTTAAATTCCAGTTTGATTATATTAGTCTAAGATAAAAGGAAATCATTTATTATATAAACAATTAATTTTATATTTTTATATTATTTTATAATTAATTTTAAATAAAAGATTTTTTTTATTAATCAAAATAACCCAAATATAATGTCAATATATATATTGCAAACTTAACCCAAATTTTATTACTAGTATTGCTTATGAAAACTACAAAATTGGTGATGACAAAACAAAGATGAAAAAACATGAAAAGAGATAGGAAGCAATCCAAAAACAGAATGCTATGATTTTTATTAGACCTGTGATAAAGGGAAAGCTAATGTCGTGTCAAGAAAAGAAAAGAAAGGGCTTAGCTTAGCATAGGAGAAACTTGGTAGACTTGACTATGATAATTGACAAACAATTTCCCTTGTTTCAGCACCAGGATCAATTTGGTCACTTTTTTCCTTTTTGGAATGATTATGATATGTCATTTCCTTTTCAAAAGTTTTCAATTAATCTGTCTAATCATTTGATTAAAGTTGTTTGCTTTAAACCTGTTTAAGATCAAAATCCCATTGATGTTAAGTAATTAATTTCCTTGTTGGACAATGTTATTATTTAGCTCTACACCCTTAAAAATGAAATTATTTTTATATATCTACATGGAGAAATCAACTTTATATATATATATTTGATTTGATTCAGTTTTCACAAATTATTAATACAATTATTGATATAATATCAATTTATGTTTATATATTGCATACACAAATAATCATATTTATACAAATAATAATAATTTGATATATTTATTTATTTAAATGTGTATAATTGAATCAAAATTAAAGTTTAATATATGTATTTTACAATCAAAGTTTCATATATATAATTGCAATGGATCAAAATTCATATATTAAATTGCACAATAAATTAAAGTTTAAGTATAATTTTAAAATATGTCCCTTATTTATATTATTTTCCAAACAATGGAAATTTTTTTTTGAAATAATTAATTATTCATTGCCCGATTAATATTTATAGTAGAAACTTTGTATTAATTTATCAAATTAAAATATATATTATCAAATTTATCAGAAAAATTTACAAATTAAAAAAAAAGTCAAATTGAAAACTGGGGAAGCCTACATAAATTATGATATTTTTGAATAATGATTACAAGGTTCAATTAAAATTAAAAAAAAAACTTAAAATAGATTTAAATGAAAATTAAAATAATTTCGGGTCGTGGCTCCTTTTAACCCCTAATAATATCTAACTCATCTAAAAATTAAATCGCACTATTTATAACATTTTTTTTCTTATTTCCAGGTTGCAATTTATTTTGTAAAAAAATATAATACTTGTTATATATAATTCATGCCATATTGGCAGCTATAGGCTACAATAAAAGAAAATTCTTTAATTAATGGTTGAAAGATCGACTTTCACTTTAAGTATGGAATAACCTTAAAATTTATAATTAACGTACAATAAATCCACAAAATATAAATAATTAATTATTGAATTTACTCCAATAAATACCTTAAAAATCCAATTAAATATACTACCAAAACATTTCAATTTTCCAAAATTGAGCGAAATATTATATTGCATTGTTGCATTGCTTTTATATTTCTAGTAAAACAGTCAAGTGTTCTTGAAATACGTTCCTAATTATTTGAATCCAAAAGCAAAGTTTTTAAATTCCAATATCTTATCATACATGATACATTTACCACTTTGGTTAAGCAAAGGCAAAGATATAGGAACCCTATGATACCATTTTAGTTAAGTGGATGGTGAGTTTCAGTGTTTACTTTGCTCCATTATTAGGCTTAGATGTTAGTTTTCATTCTCTTTTATGTAACCTAAGCTTATAGAACTTTTGTGGTGATTGGTTTATACATGGAATTGGGATGTTGAAATTGAATTTGGAATTTGGAATTTTACTTTAGATTTAATCACTCTAAAGATAGATATGATAATATTGAAGATAATATTCTCCCTAGTTCTCATGATTTGAGTCTTTAATTATCCTTTCTTTATGAACTTTTTTTTTTTGAAACTTTAAGCTTAAACTGAGTTGAAACTCAAACCCTTCTTTGTCCTGGTTCTTGAATTACACTATGAGATGGATGTTAGACCATGAATATTGAGGGTTAGGTAGAAACATTATGGTGGTTTCAAAATTTGTACTCGAGTGAGTAGTGAAGAGATAGTTAAAAGCAATGCGAGTGGAACAAAAGCAAGGATAGTGTTAAAAGCATTGTGAGTGAAAATATTGAAAATATTTAGAGCATGCTCAAACTGAAAATCATTCTCTGAGCTTAGAAGAAAACTTTCACTTCCATAATGCACAATTACTTGCTAGCTTTCTATACTCATTGATATTGAACCATATCTTTCACATTTTTGGAGAGAAAATGAAAGTGAGAGAAGGGAAAATAAGGTGGTGAGCCTAATGATTATATTTAGGGAGAAAAGAGGGACAATGTCCTGTGCAACACTGTTTCTAGTGCTTGAAACATTTTGAGCTATTCTTTCCTTTAAATCCAAATTGTCCTAAGCCTCAGAACGTTACAAGCTTAAAAGTCCTATGTGACCTTAACATCTTTGTTTATAAAGCCTTAACTTGCAACGCTTAGTTGAGAAATGAATGAGTTAAATTCCTTATGGTGTATATACATCATATCTACATAGGTTGTTTTGATGGAATAACATGAACTATGATACTTTTGCATGATTGCCTCTATGTTTGTCCATTCTGTAACTTTGTGAACTAGGTTGATTTGCTCTCAAAGTTGTAAGTTTACATCACATCATTCTTAAGTTGTATGTTAGAAAAATTAGTTGCATTGTACATATCTATTGTCAATTGTCATGTCTCACCATTGCTCAAGGGTCGTCTAGTTGTATGTGTAGTGTCTTGAGTGTTTGCTTGAGGACGCGCAAAGACTTAGGTGGGGGAAGTTTTATTTTTCATAATTTGATGTCAAATTAGGCTCTCTCGCATGCTTAAAGTGTAACAGCCCGTTTTTCAGTGGTGTCGAAAACAGTGAATTCGGGACCACAAGTTTGATCAATGAGTCAAAAAATTTTATTTGTTTAATATTTATAAGGTTTTTGGAGTGTCGTATTAAAATTTGGTTTGGTAGTTTAAACGTTTGGAAGGCTAATTAAGTAAAAAAAACTAAATTGTAAAAGTTACAAAAGTCAATAGCTATAGATTATTATTAGTTAAATGGTTTAAAAAGTTCAAGTACAAGGGCTTAAATGGAAATTAACCCTTAATCATGTATGGTGGATGGTTATTAGATGTATTTTGATTAAAAATTATAATAAAAATAAGGTTAGTAATAATAAAATAAAAGTTAAAAACATAAAAGCTTTATTTCATCTTCATTCTTTCTTCTTCCCTCAACTGAACCACCATTGTTAGAGCTAGGGAGTTTCGACCAACATTATTCTCTTGCATGTAAGTCCTTCAATATTTCATTTTTAGCAAATTTTATGTTTTTTAGATCGTTCCATCTTAATCTAACTAACCTGGGGACTATTTTGTAAAACTTTTAAAGGTTTTTAAATTTATTATTGATGTTTTTTGGGTGTTTATGAAGTTGAATGAAAGATTTATAAGTTTGGTTGTTAATTAGAACTATTCTGTAAAGGAATTTTGGTTATTTTTAAGTTTAAGGACTAAAATGATAAATAATAAATTTAGCATGAAATTCTTATGAAATTTCAATAAATATGGACTATAAATGTATAGGAGAGAATTCGGCTAGTTTGGTTTTGGTTTAATTGTGATAAATGTGTAAGTTTCGATTTTAGGGGCTAAATTAAATAAGGGGTAAAAGTTTAAGGTAATAATGTAAAATGTCATTAAAGGGTCAAATTCATGATTTAGATATTTTAAGGTATTGAATTGGTTAATTTAGCTAAATTATTATATATAGATTAAGAAATGGATAAACCGATCGATAACTACAGGAAATGAAAAGTTGTCGAGTAGTTCTCATTGTGGTGTTGGTGGTTGCTCCATTTAGGTAAGTTCGCATTAGTTTTATTATGATTATTAATGGTTTGAATTCAAATTACATATGCATATATGCATATGTGTATAGTTAACATGTGGCAGCCCAAACCTGACCGGGACAGTCCGGCCCAAATTTTGAAGTCATATTAGCCACCAAAGTGACTTTCCGTTAACCCACCACAAAGCACATCATGCACCCAATCACACCTCACAATTACTGTATTATTTCATATTAAAAATTCTAACACATGCTTTACAAATCAAATCAACAAAAATAGTTCACAAAAATCAAACATATAGTACTTACGACCCCATCTCACAGCGAGCTCTTAAGTAAAAATTTCAATAGCTCGCAGTTGGCAAGGCTCGCAATTTTGCAGAGCTCGCACATGGTATAGCTCATAGTATCACAATTCACAGTATATAGCTTGCAATATAGCATAGCTTGCAATACACATAACTCATGTTTCAAAGAGTTCGCAATATATCATGGTTTGCATATGATATAGCTCGCATGTAATATAGCTTGCATACAATCTTAATTAGCGTACGACATAGCTCGCATATCATGGCTTGCATATAGCATAAAATTTCACAATACACAACTCGCATAAATAAGGCGCGGTTCGCAATAAATTCAAACATTGCAACAAACATGTAAGCATAAATCACGTATGAATACTTACTCCTAGAGCTTAGGTTAAATGCTTACACCATCTAAGCTCGCCATTAATACTTGATGTGTGAATGTAGTATGTAATGCACTCACCTATAATGGCTTATATGTTTTATCAAGCCTAGGTCAGCTTCTTTTTGCCTTTGTCTTTGCTTGAGGAAGCTCTTTCGTGATCTAATTCTTTGCATAACAACGTACACAAACATAACAAATTACAACACATTTTCGAAGAGTCCAAAATCAAATATAATTGGTCCCAATCAAGTTTGATAATGGGTAATCTTAATAGAATAAATTAGATTATATTGAGCATGATAAACCTCATCTTCTATGGACTAAAATATGATTTAAAACAATGAACCTTCAAGAGTTATATTTCAAGTACGACTCTTGAAATATTATCTTTCAGGTTCAAATATATTGAACAAACATTTTATCTCGCTTTATATTGAGATAATTTTGAGATTAAGCAACCTACTTGAAAGCTTGCTTAAAGAGACTTACTTTTGTTGGAAAGAAAGAGATTAGAGAGAGCACGTATGTTTATTGTAAGGAACTATCCTTTGAGTGTTTTGATGTTTAGTTAAAGACGGTAAATTGAGTGTTAAAATCCTTAAGTAGGAAAGATTATTAGGAGGAGAGTTCATAATAGATGTACAAGAGTGAGGCCTTAATTATTCATGATTTTCATGAGTGATTTGAATAGATTGAGTTTAAATTATTGCTTGGAGTTTGATGTTGAATTTTTTCTTTGAGAAAAGCCCAAAAATGTAGGTATGACACTAAAATGTATAAATAATTCATTGTATTCTTTATTGCTTTATTCATATACTCTTGCACCTGTATCCCAAAACACTAAAAAATACATAATTGCACTTCAATGTTTCAAACAATGTTCCAACATAAAAAGCACACTTAATTACCACAAAGTGCATTTCCACGTACATATATAATGTGAATATATATAAATTACAAGATATATGTTAGGATCGACCCGATTAAGCAACGAACAAGAAAAATAGCGGAATAAATTAAGAAATTGAAGACACAAATTTAACGTGTAAAAACCCCTCCAAAAAGGATAAAAAACCACGGGTAAAGATAATTTTACTATAATGGCATAAAAACTGTAACACCCCCTTAACCCTAAACCGTCGTCGGAATAGGGTTACGAGGCATTACCATACATATCAGACAACTTACAAAATAATTCACAAATAAATAATAATATTCATAGTATAATATAATAGTTAAGTCCTAATAATAGACGCTCGAAACCAAAACGTAAATTAAAAGTGAAACGAAACTTGTTCAAATTCTCCGGAATTTTTTTTTGTAATTTAATTTATATATATATTTTTAAATTTCGACAGCATTTCTACTTATTTTTACATAAAACCCCCTGCAAACTTTAAACCCAAAAACAAACCAATATCAATACTCCAACCAATGATTAAGTATACTCAATTACATCCAATTTATATTAAAATAATAATTTAATACCTTAGTTTAAACAATATAACATGTTAGTATATATGTATAATTAATAATATTTATGTCATTTCAATTATTTAATACCAAACCTACCATTTCACAACTTTATATCATATTCATAATCCAAAACATTATAATCATTTATATACAACCAAAATCATTTAACTTAATGTATACACATAATTTATATGCAACTACCTAGTACATGCCACTTAACAAAAGGAAGAAATACATCACCAATATCTTTTTATTAGAGTCGGGTTTGTTTTGGATGCTAGACCGGATCCGAAACTCTAATAACCTGCGCACGGAAACAACCGTACGCTGAGTATTTCATACTCAGTGGTATTACTATAAATCAAGACTATTTAACATTAATAAATTACAAACATCAACCATAAATTTATTATTTATTTAAACTAATTATATATATAATTATATTACTTCATCAATCTTAAATTCATAATTTTTTTTTCATACCAACTCAATTCATAATTTAGTTCATATATTCTTTCTCATACTTTTCAATAGTGCTAAAACAAATAATCTCATTTTCAAAATTTCATTTCAATTATTTACCCTATTAACAAGGCTCGGATTTTGACAGATACGCGGATTCCATCCAAACAAACCAGAATATCCAACCCAAACACACCCGGAATATTGTAAATCCTCCATAACACACCGGTATAATATATCCTCCCAAACACACCAATAAGGCATTAAATGCCTCTTCGGATAAACCGAAGTATATAATAACAGAAACATCTTCTCGGCCGAACTACAAATCTCCTCATCACATCACAAATCTAATGGCATGCCATTTGTATCAAATCTAGTCCGACATGTTACTAGGGTATTATTTTACTTTTCTAATTTCAATTTCATTTCCACAAAAATTTTCAATACTCAAACAATTCAAACATCTATTATCTTAATTCATACACAAATTAATTTTCACACATACTCATATTTAATTTCAAATATAATACTTACCTTATCTTAATTATTCCATAACTATAAATTCAATATACATTTAATAAATAGTTTGAGTTATAGTAATACAAACCCGAAACACGAGTTTACTCTTCGACGATCTTTTCTTTTCCTTTGGATGCCGATGCCTCGTTTTCCTTGTTAGCTACGAAAAAAAAATAATAACAATTTACATTATTAATTACAGCATTAATTTAATAATTAAATTTCTAAACAATTCCTACCTTCTTCCCAATTTAATCCTAACTAAACTTAATTATTTTCTTAATCCAATTCACTCTCTTTTTCTATTCAAATTTTGTCTAAACTTATATTTAACTATAAAATTTCCTGCATATTTCCCTAATTTCGAAATTTCTTCAATTTAGTCCCTACAACATAAAACTTATAGCCTAGTTTACAATTTAATCCCTTAATCAATTCTAACTTAGAATTCATTCAATTAAATCCCTAATTCCATAATTTGTCCAACATGAACCATATTTGGAAACATATGAACTCTTGAACTATCAACTTAATTTCATCAAAATCTTGTTTTAAAGCTTCTAAAACATCAAAATTAACTAAAAAGGACTTAATTGACTTACCAAATTAACTCCAAGCTTCAGTTTTTTTATTTCTTTTATGTTATATTTTATATTTAATTAATTTAATAAATACCTATTTTCATAACAAACACTAATATTACAATTGGATACATATTTATTTTTACATTTGTACCAATGATTTTATTACCATTGTCATGATTTAATTTGTTTCTCAAACAAAAATCTCATAATTTTAATAATTTAATTATTTATTTAACAAATATCTTTTTACTTAAATTATAAGTAATTAAGTATTTAAATTACAAATGTACCAATGTAATTTTTTTACACATGTATATTTTTATTACCATACAATTATCTACTATTTAATTTATTTAATAATAATGCTAATAATAATCTAATATAAAACCATAATGTTAATTAATAATTATAATAATTTAATATAAAACTATAATAATAATCATTATAATATATAAAACCTAAATAAAATCTTTGATTTTATTTCACCAATATGCCGCCTCATTTGTAGTTAATGGCTTAATTGCCATTTTAATCCTTTTTATTTTCTATTGCTTTAGAATTAAACTTTTACCCCTTTTTCAATTTAGTTCTTTTTGCTAATTTTTCTAAATTAAGCTAATTTCACCTAATTAAATCCTAATTAGACACACCACTAGGCTCATAAATATTTTTAATAATTATTTTCGAACTTATTTCACTAAGACGGAGGACCTATAACTCACTTTTTCGATGCCCGTGAATTTCGGGTCATTACATTTCTCCCCCCTTAATAAATTTCGTCCTCGAAATTTACCTGAGAAGAGATGAGGATATTGTACTCTCATAGTTTCCTCTGGTTCCCAAGTCGCTTCTTCAACATTATGATTTCTCCATAGGACTTTCACTAAAGGAACCTTTTTATTTCTTAATTCTTTCACTTCCCGTGCTAAAATTTGAACCGGCTCTTTTTCATATGATAGATCAGGTCGAACTTCAATATCTTCTGTAGAAATTATATGAGAAGGATCTGATCTATATTTCCGTAGCATCGAAACATGAAAAACATCATGAATCCTTTGTAATTCAGAAGGTAAAGCCAATCGATATGCAACTGGTCCAATTCTTTCCACTATTTCATACGGCCCAATAAAACGTGGACTTAATTTACCTTTTCGACCAAATCTCAATACTTTCTTCCATGGGGAAACTTTAAGAAATACCTTGTCTCCGACTGAATATTCAATGTCTCGACGTTTCAAATCGGCGTAAGACTTTTGTCTGTCGAAAGCCGCCTTCAATCTGTCTTTTATCTTTTTAATTGTTTCCTCTGTTTCTTGAATCAATTCCGGCCCAATCACTTTTCTTTCATTCAATTCTGTCCAACATACCGGTGATCTAAACCTTCGACCATACAGTGCTTCATACGGGGCCATTTGTATACTAGATTGAAAACTATTATTGTAGACAAATTCAGCTAATGGCAAATAACGTTCCCAGCCTAATTCAAAATCAATAATACAAGCCCGAAGCATATCTTCTAATATCTGAATTACCCGTTCAGACTGTCCGTCAGTTTGCGGATGAAAGGCTGTACCGAAACTAAGTCTAGTACCCAACAATTCATGTAACTGTCTCCAAAACGTCGATGTGAATCGAGGATCTCGATCTGAAATTATTGACACCGGAATACC
This sequence comes from Gossypium hirsutum, assembly GCF_007990345.1. NCBI lineage: Eukaryota > Viridiplantae > Streptophyta > Magnoliopsida > Malvales > Malvaceae > Gossypium > Gossypium hirsutum. Next base: position 4,273,041 of record NC_053432.1, on the reverse strand, counting down.
GTGTAATCTAACAATTTCTCAGATATACACTTTTGCAAGCGTCTGCAACGACCAATCTGTTCTAACTACTATAAAATGAGCTGACTTTGTAAGCCGATCAACAATTACCCAAATAGCATTCTTTTTGCTTGCCGATATCGGTAACCCTATAACAAAATCCATAGTGATACAATCCCATTTCCACTCGAGAATACTAATAGGCTGAAGTAGACCTGTCGGTACCTGATGTTCTGCTTTTACCTGCTAACATGTCAAACATTTACCGACAAATTCAACTATATATTTCTTCATTCCTGGCCACCAATATAATTCTCGTAAATCACGATACATCTTTGTTCCACTAGGGTGCAAAGCAAAAGCATTATCATGTGCTTCTCGAAGAATTAACTCTTTTAGTTCAGAAGTAGCTGAAACACAAATCCGATTTTGAAACCTCAAACAATCATGCTCGTTAATACTAAAACTCTCGGTTGTACCATTCTGAACCATTTCTCTTTTCTTCAATAATCTATCATCTTTCATCTGAGCTACTCTAATCTGATCAAATATCATCGCTTAACCTTTAGCTCAGCTAACAAGCTCCCATCATCATTAATACTGAGCCGAGCAAACATTGCCCGTTATTTAATCGCAGCTTTTCTACTCAATGCATCCGCTACCACATTTGCTTTTCCCGGATGATAGTCTATAACACAATCATAATATTTTAGAAGCTCGACCCACCGTCTTTGTCTTAAATTCAACTCCTTCTGCGACAGAAGATATTTAAGACTTTTATGATCCGTGTAAATGTAGCATTTTTCACCATATAGGTAATGCCTCCAAATCTTCAAAGCAAAAATTACTGCAGCTAGCTCCAAGTCGTGCATCGGGTAATTACGTTCATGTGGTTTTAACTGTCGAGATGCATAAGCTACGACCTTCCCTTCTTGCATCAATACACAGCCTAGACCGCTCAGAGAAGCATCACTATACACAACAAAATATTTCCCGGACTCTGGTAATGTTAATACCAGTGCCTCTGTCAACATTTGCTTTAAAGTCTCAAAACTCTTCTGGCACTGACCATCCCAGATAAAAAGAACATTCTTCTGCAGTAGTTTAGTCATTGGTAGCGCTATCTTCGAGAATCCATTTACAAACCTCCTGTAATACCCAGCTAAACCGAGAAAACTACGTACCTCCGATACATTCTTTGGCACCTTCCACTGAACAATTGCTTCGATCTTCTTTGGATCAACTCTAATCCCGTCAGCAGATACTACATGTCCTAAAAATACAACCTCTGATAACCAAAATTCACATTTACTGAGCTTTCCATACAACTGTTTCTCTCGCAAAATTTTTAGAACTATTCAAAGATGCTGATCATGTTCTGCCTCTGTCTTCAAATTTACCAATATATCATCAATGAAAACCACCACAAACTGATCTAAATACGGATGGAAAATGCGATTCATCATATCCATAAAAGCAGCTGGGGCATCGGTCAATCCAAATGGCATTACCAAAAATTCATAATGACCATAACGAGTACGGAAGGCAGTTTTAGACACATCACTTTCCTTCACCTTCAGCTGATAATACCCGGATCTCAAATCAATTTTTGAAAATACTGAAGCTCCCTTAAGCTGATCAAACAAATCATCTATACGAGGCAACGAATACCGGTTCTTGATCGTCACTTTATTCAACTGTCGATAATCAATGCATAACCGCATAGAACCATCTTTCTTTTTAACAAACAACACTGGAGCTCCCTAGGGTGAAATGCTTGGTCTAATAAATCCACGATCTAGTGAATCTTGTAACTGCACCTTCAATTCTTTCAACTCAGTGAGCGACATTCGGTACGGAGGTATAGAAATTGGTGTTGTACCTGGATACACCTCAATAGCAAATTCAACCTCACTGTCAGGTGGTAAGCCCGGTAATTCTTCTAGGAATACATCTGGAAACTCGCATACAGTCCTAATCTGACTGCACTGACTCCCAACTGAATCAGAATTAATAACGTATGCCAAGTATACTAGACAACCCTGCTGCAGTAATTTATTAGCCTTCATTGTTGAAATAATGCGTGTCGAACTACTGGTACGGATGCCATTCACTTCAATTCTATCCCTATTTTCTGTCTGAATACTAAACCTCTTTTTATAGCAATCCAAAACTACCCCATGTTCATATAGCCAGTCCATACCCAAAATGATATCAAAATCACCAAAAGGCATGATTAACAAGTCCACAAGAAACATTTTATCATGTATTATTAACGGGCACCTCCGACATACTCTATCTACTGACACCGTTTGTCCCAAAGGGCTAGACACTTCTATAGAAACTCTAGACATTTTAGATTCTAACTTCTCCGATTCGACTAGTTTTGAATTTATATATGAGTGTAACGAACCCGGATCAATTAAAGCATAAATAGGCTCAGAATACAATAGAAATATACCTGTAACAACATCATGTGCATCGCCCTCCTCACGGGTCCGGACTACGTACGCTCTGGCCGGCGCTCTGGCCTCTGATTGTTGTGTAACTATATCGATGTTTCTTCTGACACCTCCACCTCTAGACACAGAACCCGAACCACCCCTACTAGATCTTCTGCCACGAACAGTAGGTACTGATCTTTGAGATGTTGCAGGTGTGGCACTTTCACCTTTCGGACAATCTTGGATGAAATGATCTGTGGCCCCACATCGAAAACATCACCGAGTTATCCTCCAGCATTCATCTAAATGTTTCTTTCCACAGTGCTCACAGTCTGGGATTTCTATACTTCGGGATGGACCTTTCACACTACCAGTAGATATTGTCATCTGTTTACCTCTGCTTCTACCACCTCTGTCTGATCTAAAACTGGATCTCCAGTCACTTCTTGATTCTCTAAATCTCTTCGATAATGGATTAGAACTAGTAGTTCCCATACGTTTCCCAACTGATTTACCAATTTCTGATTTTTTATCCAGGCCCAGTACTTGTTCTATCATTTTTGCTCGCTCAACCAGATCAACAAGTTTAGTAATTCTGAGACTTACCAATTGAATCTTGATTTCATCTCGCAGTCCCCGTAGAAATCGTTTACAACTATCAGCCTCGGTTGGAACATATTCTAAAGCATACCTGCTCAATCTAGAGAACTCTCGCTCATAATCCAGTACTGACATATTCCCCTGTTTCAATACTAAAAACTCTTGTTTTTTCTCTTCGATGTACAATTCCCCAATATACTTCTTCTGAAATTCTTTTTGAAACAAGTCCCAGGTTACCTGATCATCCAGCAAATGTCTAACCACAGATTCCCACCAGAGATACGCTTCTCCTTGTAACAGTGATACAGCACATATCAGACTCTCTCTGGGGGTGCAGTCTAATTGTTGCAAAACTCTTTTTGTTGTTTCCATCCAATTTTCAGCAGCGGATGGATCAGCTCCTTTTAATCCCTAAAATTCTGTGGCACCATATTTTCGTAGCTCTTTAATCAGGGCCTGTCTGACAGTAGGTACAGATGTAGTAGCAGGTATAGTTCTCACTATATGATGTAATGCATCAGCTATATCTCTTAACAGTTGTGAGGCATTTCTTTCTCTCCCTACGTTAGAAGGTTGATTATTTAACGAATTCACACTAGGTGTAGTAGATTCAGTTTCTTCTAATTCTCGACTTCCAGTATACATTTCCTGTTCAACATTATCCATTCTTTCATCTGACATTTTATCTATAAAACAAAATCAAATAAATATATTAGCATCCAAAAATCCTAACTTAATTTCGACTCGACAGTGGCATTTACTTCTAAACTCACTTCTGAGCCTAATTTGGCCTGAGAATCGGCTAAACCTGATAGCTCTGATACCAACAACTGTAACACCCTCTTAACCCTAAACCGTCGTCGGAATAGGGTTACGAGGCATTACCATACATATCAGACAACTTACAAAATAATTCACAAATAAATAATAATATTCATAGTATAATATAATAGTTAAGTCCTAATAATAGACGCTCGAAACCAAAACGTAAATTAAAAGTGAAACGAAACTTGTTCAAATTCTCCGGAATTTTTTTTTTTGTAATTTAATTTATATATATATTTTTAAATTTCGACAGCATTTTTACTTATTTTTACATAAAAACCCCTGCAAACTTTAAACCCAAAAACAAACCAATAAAAATACTCCAACCAATGATTAAGTATACTCAATTACATCCAATTTATATTAAAATAATAATTTAATACCTTAGTTTAAACAATATAACATGTTAGTATATATGTATAATTAATAATATTTATTTCATTTCAATTATTTAATACCAAACCTACCATTTCACAACTTTATATCATATTCATAATCCAAAACATTATAATCATTTATATACAACCAAAATCATTTAACTTAATGTATACACATAATTTATATGCAACTACCTAGTACATGCCACTTAACAAAAGGAAGAAATACATCACCAATATCTTTTTATTAGAGTCGGGTTTATTTTGGATGCTAGACCGGATCTGAAACTCTAATAACCTGCGCACGGAAACAACCGTACGCTGAGTATTTCATACTCAGTGGTATTACTATAAATCAAGACTATTTAACATTAATAAATTACAAACATCAACCATAAATTTATTATTTATTTAAACTAATTATATATATAATTATATTACTTCATCAATCTTAAATTCATAAATTTTTTTTCATTCCAACTCAATTCATAATTTAGTTCATATATTCTTTCTCATACTTTTCAATAGTGCTAAAACAAATAATCTCATTTTCAAAATCTCATTTCAATTATTTACCCTATTAACAAGGCTCGGACTTTGACAGATACGCGGATTCCATCCAAACACACCAGAATATCCAACCCAAACACACCCGGAATATTGTAAATCCTCCATAACACACCGGTATAATATATCCTCCCAAACACACCAATAAGGCATTAAATGTCTCTTCGGATAAACCGAAATATATAATAACAGAAACATCTTCTCGGCTGAACTACAAATCTCCTCATCACATCACAAATCCAATGGCATGCCATTTGTATCAAATCTAGTCCGACATGTTACTAGGGTATTATTTTACTTTTCTAATTTCAATTTCATTTCCACAAAATTTTCAATACTCAAACAATTCAAACATCTATTATCTTAATTCATATACAAATTAATTTTCATACATACTCATATTTAATTTCAAATATAATACTTACCTTATCTTAATTATTCCATAACTATAAATTCAATATACATTTAATAAATAGTTTGAGTTATAGTAATACAAACTCGAAACACGAGTTTACTCTTCAACGATCTTTTCTTTTCCTTTGGATACCGATGCCTCGTTTTCCTTGTTAGCTACGAAAAAAAATAATAATAACAATTTACATTATTAATTACAGCATTAATTTAATAATTAAATTTCTAAACAATTCCTACCTTCTTCCCAATTTAATCCTAACTAAACTTAATTATTTTCTTAATCCAATTCACTCTCTTTTTCTATTCAAATTTTGTCTAAACTTATATTTAACTATAAAATTTCCTGCATATTTCCCTAATTTCGAAATTTCTTCAATTTAGTCCCTACAACATAAAACTTATAGCCTAGTTTACAATTTAATCCCTTAATCAATTCTAACTTAGAATTCATTCAATTAAATCCCTAATTCCATAATTTGTCCAACATGAACCATATTTGGAAACATATGAACTCTTGAACTATCAACTTAATTTCATCAAAATCTTGTTTTAAAGCTTCTAAAACATCAAAATTAACTAAAAAGGACTTAATTGACTTACCAAATTAACTCCAAGCTTCAGTTTTTTTATTTCTTTTATGTTATATTTTATATTTAATTAATTTAATAAATACCTATTTTCATAACAAACACTAATATTACAATTGGATACATATTTATTTTTACATTTGTACCAATGATTTTATTACCATTGTCATGATTTAATTTGTTTCTCAAACAAAAATCTCATAATTTTAATAATTTAATTATTTATTTAACAAATATCTTTTTACTTAAATTATAAGTAATTAAGTATTTAAATTACAAATGTACCAATGTAATTTTTTTACACATGTATATTTTTATTACCATACAATTATCTACTATTTAATTTATTTAATAATAATGCTAATAATAATAATCTAATATAAAACCATAATGTTAATTAATAATTATAATAATTTAATATAAAACCATAATAATAATCATTATAATATATAAAACCTAAATAAAATCTTTGATTTTATTTCACCAATATGCCGCCTCATTTGTAGTCAATGGCTTAATTACCATTTTAATCCTTTTTATTTTCTATTGCTTTAGAATTAAACTTTTACCCCTTTTTCAATTTAGTTCTTTTTGCTAATTTTTCTAAATTAAGCTAATTTCACCTAATTAAATCCTAATTAGACACACCACTAGGCTCATAAATATTTGTAATAATTGTTTTCAAACTTATTTCACTAAGACGGAGGCCCTATAACTCACTTTTTCGGTGCCCGTGAATTTCGGGTCATTACAAGAACGAAGAGTACAAAAGATGGAGATAAAGACTAAACCCCAAAAACTCAAAAATAAAGAACCCTCAAAACATAAATACAAAATTCTCTAAACGTGTTATGAGTTCTAATCTCTAATGGGTGTATTTTTCTAATGTTGTAAAATAGCCTATTTATAGGTTAAATTCATAGGTCAAATAATAATAAAATAATTTAAACTAATCAGTGTTTGATTGAAACAAGTAAACAGAGTTTAACTGAAAGATTATTTTTCAAATTTGACCGAAAATAGGAGTCATATTTAACAAATCTCCACCTTGACTCATATTTCCACAATGCCATCTTTGCCAAAGCCCGCCACGAGCCTATCTTGAACTATGTAGGGAATTAACTGAGTCGAATTTGTGCTTAGAAACTGGAAGACTTCTAGCCTTTGACTTGTACACTTTCAAATCAAAACTAACCCGCCTTCGACTTGTACAGTTTCAAATCAAAACTAACCCGAGTCTAATTTTCACGAACACAATGCCCTAACTTTTCAAAACCTGCATCCAAAAGAGAACCTCTCTTTAACGAAACGGTCATACCTTTTTCCCTCCTATGACCAAGTTGCCTCCGCTCCAAACGAGTTGACTTCAACTCCGTAATGGATTAGGGACGTCCGATTTCACTGGTCACTGTAGAACCTTCCAGAATATAAAGAATGTCAGTTCTTTTTCCTTTTAACAAAACGAGAGCTCCACGAGATACTTTAATGCCGCTCGACTCGATGTTAATTCTGCATCCTTTCAAGTCTAAAATACTCAAGGAGATGAGATTCTTTCGTAAATCAGATACATACCTAACATCTGAGACTGTCCTAATCGTCCCATCGTGCATCTTAATTTTAACAGTACCAATACCAATTACCTTACTAGATGAATCGTTTCCAATACGCAAACTCCACCTTCAACCGAACTGTATGTGGAGAACTATTCTCTATTGGGACACATGTGGAAAGAACATCCTGAATCTAAGATCCACCCGGACGTGAGCTTGGAGTTATCGCTTGTTGACACTAACAAGAAATCATCACCATTTTCATCGGTCAAATTAGCACCAGCTACATCTTCCTCGTTACTCTCAGCAGCTCTTTTATTTTGCAATATATAACAATCTGCTTTGACGTGACTTAATTTTTTACAATAGCGACACCTTTTGTCTCGTTTCTTTGATGCTACCAAAACGAAAACTTGTCTATCTGTTTTGCTATCCAAATGAAGCTCATTGTCGAGTTTGTCTCTATTCAACAAATGACCCTTCACATCTTCGAACGAGAGTTTGTCTCTGCCATGAATCAGGGTCTCCTTGAAAGACTTGTATGAAGGAGGTAAAGAGCACAATAATAGCATAGCTTGATATTCATCATCAATATGAACCTCAACGTTCTTTAAATCATTTAAAAGAGTAATGAATTGACTGATGTGATCTCTAAGAAGGTCACATTCGTTCATGCGAAACGTAAATAGACGTTGTTTCAACACCAAACAGTTAGCCAAAGACTTAGTCGCATAAAGAGTTTCTAACCTTTTCCACAAGGCAGATGAGGTCTTCTCCATCAATACCTCCTGCAATACCGTATTCGTGAGGCACAACTGGATTGCAGACAAAGCCTTTTCATCAAACTCTTCCCATTCTGTTTTATTTAGATTCTCAAGCTTTTTCCCGGTAACAACATTTTTCAAACCGAATTGAACTAGAATTGCCATCATCCGAACTTGCCACAGATTGAAATTTGTCTCACTATTGAACTTCTCAATTTCAAACCTTGTTGTTACCATCTCTGAATGAGCTGATCTATGAAAAATAAACTAGCTCTGATACTACTTGTTAAGATCAACCCGATTAAGCAACGAACAAGAAAAATAGCTGAATAAATTAAGAAATTGAACACACAAATTTAACGTGGAAAAACCCCTCCAAAGAGGATAAAAAACCACGGGCAAAGATAATTTTACTATAATGGCAAAAGAACGAAGAGTACAAAAGATGGAGATAAAGACTAAACCCCAAAAACCCGAAAATAAAGAACCCTCAAAATGTAAACACAAAATTCTCTAAATATGTTATGAGTTCTAATCTTTAATGGGTGTATTTTTCTAAGGTTGTAAAAGAGCCTATTTATAGGCTAAATTCATAGGTCAAATAATAATAAAATAATCTAAACTAATCAGTGTTTGATTGAAACAAGTAAACAGAGTTTAACTGAAGGATTATTTTTCAAATTTGACCGAAAATAGGAGTCATATTTAACAATATAATCATACATGTGTATATATAAGATGAGTTTACAAATTTACTCGTTTTACCTCCTAAGCAATTTTCTTTGAATACATCAGGTCTCAATAATCCAGTTCTTTCTTCCACCCAAAGAAATTTTTTGAAATATCTAAGATACTAAATTATTATTAAGATTACATTTTGATCACTAAATTATTCAAAAATTTTCATTTAAGTCATTAAATTATTTAAAAGTTTTATTTAAGTCACTAGCTATTAAGTTTTTTTTTTTAAGTTAGGTTAGCAAGCTTCAAGTGACAATTCGACGATCAGTATAGTGGATCGATATTCATTGACGAGTAGAAGAACACAACTTAGATCCAAGTTGATTTATAGTTAGTGTTAGGGATCGAAGAAGAAAACTGTGTGGCCTTTGGTTCATAAATTTGTGGCATTCAAAGTTGTTTTATAAAAAAAAACCGAATTGCAGAAGAAACTAAGAAGAATAGCTTTCAATTGGTGCAAGTGATGTGAATATAAAAGAACGTACATCAACGATTTTAGTAGCCTGGTGACTTAAATAAAAGCTTTCATATAATTCGATAATCATTTCATAATTCTTAAAAATTAAATGACTAAAATGTAAACTTATTAATAGTTTAATTACGTTTACAAGTAGACATGAGTATTGAGCCACTTTGCTAAAATTAAATGGACACTAAAAGATTTCAACTTTTCTCTTAATTTGATTCCTATCTCTTGGAAGGCAATTAGTCACGTTTTCCAACCATTATATTTATTATTAGATGAGTCCTTTTATCCCAAGAGTATTTAAACAAAAATGAGTTAAAGAAATAAATTATTTATAATAAAACTAATAAGTTGAGTTTCTTTTTTTGGGGGTAAACTTTGAATTTTAAAGTTTGTATAGTAAATAATACGAGATTTTTTATTTAAATTTAATTATGTGTGGATTTTGTTTAAATTTATTATAGATTAATTTTTTAGAGTTTATGATATTTCTTCTTAATAATATGATTTAAATCTAAATTATTTTTAAAAAATATATAATATATTTTATCACCCACTTAACTCAATAATTGTCAATAGCATCTTATATTTTTTAACATTATTATTCTAAGTAAATTAGCATTTTTATCGCATTGGAACTCATCGAATTAATACAAATTATTAATATAAATAATAATTTAATTCTTAAAAAATGCCTTTAATATCTCTTTAATTATATTTTTTTGGGAAAGGGAAAAAGTTTGTGATTCAATGATTATGAGTAAACAAAGGGTTAATTACTTTGGGTGAATTAAAATATTTTCTTATAAAAAGTACTTAAACTAATTACAACTCTTAAATCATCTTCTAACAGAGAGACCTCGTATAAGTACAAATTATAAAAATTATAATGTGCTAGTTTAACCGGTCTATCAGCATCCTGATTATCCTTTCTGGGTATATGTCGAATGTTTCATTGCTCAAATCGTAGTAGCAATTGGTGAATTCTTCTGATTAAGACAGAATTGGAGCCATTTATTGTCTTCACTTATAAAATTTTTGCTGCCTCAAGATTATCAGTCTCAATTAAAATACTATCAAAATCACACTCACATAAAAGAGTCAAACCATTCAAGGTACCTACAATTAGACGTCAAGTATAATTCCCTAAAATCTATTAAAGTCGAAAATATTAACATGTTCCATGAGAGCATGATTAATTGCAATTATGTTGAAAAAGATGTATGATGAAATTCCTTTTATCTTTCCCTTGACTACGGTAATAATGGATCATGAATAATTATGTTGTACAGGGAATTTAAAGTTACCTTAGCTTTACCCTTTACCTCAGACCCTACTTCAAACACATTAATTTATGATTTTTAATTACTATGTTGACCAAAAGCTTCCTTTTTCATCTGCCAAAATTATTAATATAAAAACAAAATCTTAGTTATTGAAGTTATTTAACTATCTGTCTTTGTAATTGTATCAAGAATGTAGTGTAAAATTAATCCCAACTTCCCTGGAGATAATTCTAGAAAACAACTCTTTAAAATGAGCTTTCCATGAGTTTAAGAAAATTTTGTATTATAAATAAGTTGGTTGAGATCCAATATTATCTTTATAAGTAATTTTGTAAGGATTTCAGCAATTTATTCTGTAAAAAATTCATTTATTTACTAAAAATATTACAATATTATAAAAATTGAGTTAATTTGAGTTGAGTCAATGTGTTAAGTTAATCATTCAATTCAGTATTTGTAATGATGGTTTTGGTTGATATAGTTGTAAGTTGTAGCTTAAAAAATTTGTAAAAAGACCTCTGCAGAGGTCTTTTTACTAATTTTGATATTGAGTAAATTGATCCATCTTAAAAATGAAGATAAAAACAATTAATAAATGTGTTCACTTATTTCATCTATTTATCCTACTTTTGATTGGTATAATAGTCCTCAATATTTGCACATTTTTTCAATTTGGTCATCATTCTAAATTTGTTAATATCCAATGATAACTATATTTGTTGAATTTTTTAGAATCAGGACCAAAATGATAGGATTTATAAATGTTAGAAAATTAAAATTGTTATTATACCAATCACCATCAAAAGTACGATAACCTAACAAAAAAAAAGTAAACATTGCGATAAATTACCCTTAATGGCTCGCTTTTAAAATTGACATAGATTAAATTACTCATTTTTAAAAAATCAATTTCTTGAAATTGAAGTTTTTCATCAAAAGCAAATCATTTTATCTAATATAAAACCACAAATGACAAACCCTTGATGTTGAACTAGTTTTTCTTAATAGTCCAAAAGACTTGGGGTCATAAAATTGAAGAAAAAAATAATTGAAAGGAAGTTTTTTCTTTAAAAAAATAATTGAATTTATTCATGTCTCTATCTACTTATTATTTTTTTATTTTTTTATGGAAAAAAGTCTATCTAGTAATTTTTATTGTGGGTTATTAAACGTGTTCTGAAAAATTAAATTATTGAAGATATTAATTTTTAATTAATTAATTTTTTTAAAAATAATTCTAATAGTTTGTTGAGGTAATACTTGAGAGATAAGATAATTATCATAAATTGTTGTCCCCTTAAAATAAACAAAAAAACAGAGATGGTGAAGGCAACCACCAGCACAGCTTTAGTTCAATAATTATATAATTTTTTTGTAAAAGAAATTTCTTCAAATTGGTATGACCTACAAATGGTTATGGTTTTGTTTGTGGAAGTCATTTTAGGGGGAAAAGAGTGCTTTAATATCAAACAAAAGGCTGGCTTAGTGGCCATGTGAGAGTTCCCAAAAAAGGCCACATAAGCTTCTCTAATTTATCATCATAAATTTCTTTTTTTGGCTATATTTTTATCACAAAATATTTTTTTCCTTACATTTTTTTAATTTCTTTTTTCATTAGAGTATTTAATAATGGTTAGTATTTGATATGTTGATACTATTTTTTTATTTCACAAACAATTTTAATAAACTTACATATGTTCAGAAATGAATCTTCGTTAGCCACCTAAAATTTTTGAAAATTTTAGACCCCTCCAAAACTTTTAAAAAATTTTAAAATTTTCAATTAAACTCTTCATTTTTTTAAACTTTCGTAAAACTTCTAAAAGTTTTGAATTTTTTAATTAGACCTACTAAATTTTTGAAAATTCTCACTAAAAGCCTCAACGTTTTTAGTATTTTACTATACATTTATAGGACAATTATCAATCTGTGTTCTTACTTGTGGAATTTAAAAACTTTACCGACAGTGTACCAAATATTTTTCCCATTTAATAAAGGCGCCTAAGAAAGAAGAAACTTTTTTTTCTTTTTAATTAAGTACCTCCTCCAATTTCACTTTATATTGACAAAAAAAAGTGAACCCCTTTCTCCAAAAGGAAAAAAAAAACTCAATTTCAATGTGTTTGTTAGCATACTAAATAAATTTTTGTAACTATTATTTTGTAAGAGCTTAAATCAAAATATAATATCAAGCAAAGAATTTAAATATGATTTACATTAAATGAGATTTAAACTCAAAATTTTAATTTTTTAATTGATAAAATCTGTTTTATTAAGGTTAAAATGTGTATATAGTCTTTCTACTTTTCAAAAATTAAGAATTTAGCCTTTGTATTTGTATTTTTAGGAATTTAGTCCCTCTACTTTTTAGGTTTTAAAATTCAGGTCTAATTGTTAGCACTGTTTTTTTTTAAATTTATTTATATGACATTTTGAAATTAAAAAAAAACTACTCACTTTATAGTCATGTAATTAAAAATGTTGTAATTAACTTGAACTTAACAAAAAAAAAATTTAACAATTGAACCTAAATTTTGAAATTTGAAAAATAGAAGAATTAAATTTCTAAAAATACAAGTACATGGACTAAATTCTAAATTTTTGAAAAGTAGAAATATAAGCATATTTTAACCTTTTATTAAATACAATAGTTACTAATTATTTTGATAAAATTTAATAAACTTATTTAATATGTTAAGTTCGAAAAGAAATACTCTTAAACATCCGTTAATAAAAACTAGCTAATTAAATGCTCTTTTGCTTGTAAATTAAGAAGAATAAACAGCGATGGCAGCGTTTGTATCACTAAATTGGAAACATATTTAATGACTGTTTTTTTTTAAATAATCATCTTTAAAAAAAATTGGGTTCTATAAATGAAATAATCCATTTGACAGAATGGTGACAAACGTAAGCACTATAAACTGTTCGTAAACTCTTTAATTTAACACATTAAAGACTTCGAAACGTGGTTGAGAATACATTTGTTGTTCTAAAAAAATATTTCTTATATTAACAACATCGTCTTAAGTATAGCATAAAAAAAGGTAGATCGTACTAGCATGTTGCATAATTTATAACTTTAATTATAGGTGGATTTGAGATGATCCATATACTTCGAATGTTATATGGAATAATGAGATCTTGATAATCTTAACAATGTAAATTCAAATTCAGATTCAGATGATGATGAACTTGGTTAAGGACAAACAAACGATGACAAGAAGAATATGTTAAATGTTAAAAGTGGTATAACCCGACAAGTATGCACTAGAAAAATTAGATAAATTGCATATGGTATTTATTTTTCTTATTATTTTTATTAGCAATCGTATTATCATCTACTATTTTAGACTAACATAATACATATGCTGATTAGATTTTAATTTTTGCTACTTGTTTAAAAATTATTTTATCATACTAATATTTTTTATAGTAATTAATATTTTTTAAAAATATAAATTATGTAACTGTATAATTACAAATTGTACTATCAAATATGACATAAGAAATTATTATGTAATTAACTATGTCGGCTTACTATGTGTTGTCCAAATAGACAAGTGGCAATTCTCGATTAATACCTTTTTGTCATTTGAAAATGATTCGTTTTCTTTGAAAATGATTCGTTTTATTCACTTTGACATTGTTGACAAAAGTGAAAGTTTTGGGATTTTAAGTGTGTAGGTTCGAGTTTTATTATAAGTATTTATACATGTATTCTCAATTCAGATTTTATACTAGATTCAAATTTGGTCACATATGGACCTGTCCAAATTTATGTTAGTCTAGGTTGGGTTGTAATGATTAATTTTAATTGTAATTATTAAAGATGGATGACTTGTAATTGTATTTTTAAAAAATGCTATTATTTTATTTCTTTTTTTCTTCTCACCTAAAAAAGCTCAAATAAATAAATAAGAAAAGAAAATATATGGTAGGGTTAACGATTACTTCAATAGAGGAGTTGGTCTTCAATTATAATATACTTGATAGATGAAGACAAGACTGACTACAATTTTTTTTTAAAAATTAACATTAAAATTAAAATAATTAAGTAATAAAATATTTTCTCTAAATTTAAATTACTGAGATAAATTATTTAAATAATTAAAAATCAAATTATTGTAGATCAAGAACACAATCACATAAATTTTCTTTAAATTGAATGATGATAATAAACTATGTACAACATTAAATAATTAATGCATGATTTAAACACAATATAATATAAATAATTATTAAATAACACACAAAATAAAAACAAATATAACATAAATAAAATTAATATGTCAAAAAATATAAATTAATAATGCATAAAATATATATTTACAACAATAAATTTATAATTTTTTAAAAATATTTAAAAGTAAGTTAAAAATATGTTATAATTACATCATTTTTATAGTTATATTGCCACCATCAAGTGAGTATATTTTTATATTTTAAGATGTCAGACTAATAAATTTAACAAAAAAAAGTTTAATAGTGTTAACAATTAACCTGAATTTTAAAATTTGAAAAATAGATAGACTAAATTTTTAAAATAAAAATAAAAATATTAAATTTCAAATTTCAAATTTAGAAAAAATATAGGGACCTATGATACATTTTAACCTTAAAAATAACATAAAGAACTTAATTATTTTTTCTGATTCTTATTCTCCTTTCTTTCCTCTGACCTTCCCTCACCCCATCTCCCCACATGCCATAACCAAAAAAAAAAAAAAGACAGGAGTCAAAAATAGTGTAAGTTGGAATCATTGTGGTACAAAAAAAAAAACCATATTACCATTTTTGCCTATGACAATTTTTTTCTTGTTTATGTACATTTGGTATATAAGTGTATAAAAAAGTATTAGAAAATCAAATACATAATTATCCTTAAATTTATATCACTAATGATGGAATTTCTTTTAACTTTAAATAAATTTATTAATACACTAATTTAACTATTTATTATTATTAATTTTTAATATGACATGCATTGTACGTAATTTTATGTATTTATCTTTAATTTATTAAATGATATATATTTACAATTTCTAAATTTTATTATTTTCAAAACAAATCCATAAAATATTTTTCACCTGCGTCAAACAAATAATGGATAGATAAAAAAAACAGTTTTAAGAGTGTTTGTTTTTCACGGAATAAATAACTTAAAAATAATTAAAAATAATAATATCATAATATTATATTATTTCATAATCTTCAATCTCTCACCACTTCTATTATTATTCGAATATGATTTGATATTGTCTCTTTAAAAAACTATTACTTTCATGTTCCACCCTTTTTAATATAATTCTAATTTATTAGTGCTAATAATCTCTGTTTTTTTATCGGTAATATACCTTAACTAAATAAGTGATAATTAAGATGTTTAGAGTTTCTTCAAATAATAACTCTACTTACGTCAATAAAATTAACAGATTTTTTGTTACCTCAAACTCTTTTTAACTAATAATTATAATTATAATTACCATAATTTTTTCTATATTTTATGTTTAGAGTTTTGTTCAGGTACTAAATTTGTTTTAAATTAGCACAACTTTTTTTAATTAATCATTGTAAATTAAACGTTAGCTTTTTAGCTAATAATTTTAAATTAAATTACAATTATTTTTAAATGTAAATTTAATAATATGATGATTTTTGTCAATTCAAAGTTTCTCTGAATTTGTGCTTTTATATATATGGATAGGTGTGTTAAAATATGCTATAAGTTTTTGTAATATTTAAAAATTAGATATTTAGTCTCTCTACTTTTAAGATTTTAAAATTTAGGTCCAATAGTTAACTTTTTTTTTGTTAAATTCAGATTAACACAATGCTATTTTTTTATTTACATGGCAACTAAGTGAGTATTTTTTTATTTCAAAATGTCACACAAACAAATTTAACAAAAATTTTTAATATTGCTAATAATTGTATCTAAATTTTGAAATTTTAAACATAGAGATTAAATTTCTGAAAATAAAAATATAATGACTAAATTCCAAATTTTCTACAAATACAAAGACTTATAACATATTCTGAAAACTTCCCCATACTTTTTCCTAATTGAAGAGAATTCTGCGATTTTGTAATTAGGATTTTTAATATAAATGGATATATTGCTTTAAAAAAAATAACGAAATTGATATCGTTCAACCTCAGTAAAAAAAAAAATTGGTAAAAAGACCTTTGGTGTTCTTCTCAATTTCAATATTGAGTAAATTAGTCCCTCTTGAAAAATAGAGCAATTCAGTCCTTGATAATTTTAAAATGAGCAACTAAGGACAATTAATAACAACGTTAATATTTTTTGTCAATTTAAAAAAAAGGACTAAATTATTTAAAATTGATGAAAAATATTAACGCCATTATTAATTGTCCTTAGTTACTTATTTTTGAATTTGATTTTCATTTTTTTCGAAAGAGATTAATTCACTCAATATTAAATTTAAAGGGATTAGAAAAGTGTTTTTACCAAAAACTTTATTATTCTTTATTTTGAAAGTTTCACTAGTATAAAATAGTGGGAATTAAACTCCAACCTTCAAGATTTATGAGTTCAGTGCAAAGCCCTCATCTGCTCCTAATTATGGTAGCTTGGGCCAATAGTGACCCTTTTTGTGTCATTTGGGCCCCTTTCGAGATTTTGAGAATTCAAAACTCCTAAAACACTGTTTTCAGCCTAAAATTTTGTTGGTTGGGTCACCTGCAGGGTCTTTTTTTTTTCTTGTGAACTTTCAAAGTGGCAATTTGGCAACAATTATTCACAATCAGATCTCTTATATATGTATATAATCCATCCTTTGCTAAAGGAACAGGAACATGGCATTTTGATGTTGTAAAAGTTGGGGGAAAAAAACTTTTTAGAAAATATAATTAATCATAGCAGTTGTATTCATGTTTGATTTTTCTTTGGTAGGATAAGATAAAAAATTTGTGGGTAAAAATCTCGTGAAGATTTTATATTAAAAATTAAATTATATTTTATTTTTTTACTAAAAAATAAATTAATTAATCTATGTACGTTAAATTAAAAAATAATTAATTTTTTATTAAAAAATTGATCTATTTCTCCTTTATCCATTTTCCATATTTGAGATTATGTAATATAACTGTAAATAATCAGATAAAGTCTTAATGTGATGGAGAGATGTCATGCAGGTGCAATGGTGACATGCTGGGTTTAAATAAAATCCTAAAAATTTGAAGGAAAACAAAAAAACACAAGTGGGAAACAGGAAAGAATAAGTAAACAAAAGCCTTAATAATGGCATTTCTGACAAATCTACCCAATAGTACTCTACAATTTTCTACAGTTAATAAATTTCTGGAAATTATTAGGTGTTTTGTTTTTGTGAGGGGAAATAGCTACTTAGCATCTGCCATTTGGTCCTACTTGCTCCCTATATATGCACATTGCACTAATTATTATACACTTTTTTTTTTCTAAAATTAATAACCAAAATTATCATTAACATATTATTTTTTATTGAATTTTATAAATATATTGAACTAATTCCGGAAAAAAAACTGATTTTTTTCCATTTCTTTTATTTTTTTAATTCAAGAAATTCTAAGTTTAAATAAAAGTTCATAAAAAGTGGAATGTCACTAGCAATGGCTAGCAAATGTGTATGAATGATTTGTTTAAGGGTGCATTTTTTGCTTGTAGAATTTGATTGTTTGTTGAGGCTTTAACCACCAAAATAATTGATTATTTGTAGGGCTATGTGCCCCATGTGGTAGGTACCTAATCTAGGTTTTCTTGACATGGTTAAAATGATGAAACACCATAGTCAGTTAAATCCCTATTCTAACACTGCAAGCATTATTGAAAGATTGAATTTAGTTGGTTTGAAGTTATTTTCAATATTTACATTCATTATTTTACCGTTTTTTAATCATATGGTCGCATTGATCTTTGTTTATAAGAATGAGGCATATTTCATGATTAAATTTTTTTTTTATTTGGAAAGCTCTAGTAACAAAGAAATTAGTCATTACTATCGGTAATGGATATCTTAGTTTTAAAAGAAGAGATAAGCAGCAAATTTCATCAAATTTCAATAAAAGTACTATGCAAGCCCCTGTACAAAAAGTCAAATTACATTTTACCCCTCTACTAAAAAATGAGTAAATAAATCTATGTATTTTAGATCAAAGAACAAATTGGTTATTTCTGTTAAAAAATTAATCCACTTGTATTGTTAAAAACTAACATAACTAACAGGATAACCAGACAATGATACATGGCGTGCCACATATACCTCATGCTAAAATATATGAATGAATTTTTAACAGAAGAACTAGTTTACTTTTTAACCTAACATATAATGACTAATTTACTTATTTTCTAAATAAATGGAACAAAATACAATATAACCCCTAATATAAAACTGTTGGTATTACTTTTACCTTAAATATCCACCATTATTTGCAAACTTTGCTAACAGCTGTCCTTACATTTTAATGGTGGGGAATCCATTGTTTTGGTCTAATGTTGGGTGTTTTGAAATTATGATTATAAGTTGTCCTACAATCTTACAACATAAAATTGAATACAAAGAAATGTATGAAAACACCATTTCATTGAACTTTTTTTAGCTTGCTTAAGAATGCTTTCTACTCTTTTTCCATTTCATGTGAATTAATAATGAGCTTCACACATGCTTTATTCCTTAATGTTAATATGTTTTTGCTTGGAATAAATTATAATGCAACACATTTATTGTACTTAAAGATATAAAGATTAGTATTTTATGGGAAATATTAACCAATTTTTAGTGATATTGATTAAATTAATATTTAGAAAAAAAAATGTGTTTCTATAATTCAATAAAATAACAAATTATATTTTTTGTAAATTAAAAATTAAATAATTTTAAGCATTTAAAAATATGAATTGACCGAATTTCATTGTAAAGAATAAATAAATGAAAAATGGTTCATAAAGCAATATAATCATAGATTTTGAAATTAGAATTGTTGATTTTTTTTTAAGTTAAGAAATTTGTTAATGAAAGATGAAGATTTCTGTTGATTTAGATCATTTTCTTCTTGAAAATTTAATTATAAATCGATAAATAAAACAATTTATTTATAAATATTCACCAAAGTCCAGTTCCTCATTGAATATAAGTAAATCTTCCTATGTATAAACATAATATGGCACATTAAGATACAATTAATGTGAATATCTAATTCCTCAAAATTAATCTTCGAACATGTCTTTAATAAAGAGTAGACTAGTAAAAATTCTTTATGACATCAAACTCTCTGATTGAAAGTCTTGATACAATCTTTATTTAGCTTGATTCTTATACGATATGTCTTCACTAATGAGCTACTAAAATTCTTTAAAAGACAAACATTTAAAAGCTCCAAATGGTTTGGGTCAAAATATGACAATCAAATAATGTAAATTAAAATGAGATGTGAAATGTTACTTTAGTTGCAACTAAGCTTGTATCTAACTTTTGTAATTGGCAGTAACATATATAATTATTCAATTTTCACCTATATTTATTTATTTAATAATTAAGTAATTGCATTTATTAGACATTAATATAATTAGTACAAATATTAAAGTAATAAAGTTTTATATATCTAGTCTTTTAGGCTATTCAATTAACTCCATTTCTCGAAAGGCTAAATTTGTTCTTTGAATTATTAAAAAAATATTTTTGGGTTTTGGGTTTTGGCCCAAAGTACTCTAATTTGGATCGAATAGACCAGATTTACAGCAACCACTTTCTCTAAAGCCCGGCCCGGGTTAGTTGGGCTCATCGGGTGGATGGGATAGGTTTAGAAATTGGAATGACTTTAGAAAAAAATTTAAAAAGAAAATTTATGAATTTTTTTAAAAAAAAACAATGATGGATCAAAAAGCCTGCAAGTAAAAGAAAAAAAAAGTTAAAAAGTTTAACATAACCCATTTGAAAGGTTACTTTGTCTAATGTGGGCTTCTTTATTGGGCCTAACACAAATTTGATTTGCTTTTCTATGCATTTTTTTTATAAACTGAATTCAAAATGTGAGCATTAGGTAATGAGTTTGGATGGGCGGTAGGGTGCAATACGATGCGATGCGATGCGTTTAATTTATTTTTTGTCTCACGCTATAGTGTCGCTACAATATCTAATCTCACTACCACCGTTGTTTTTACATTGACTGTAGGTAAACACATCGCCCATCCAAACTCACCCTTAATTAACATCGAAACTTGTAATTGTGGAATCTTTATAAATTTATGAAGTTGCCGAATGGTTTTTTCTTTAAAAAAATTCTCATAAAATTGATTGTAAATTAATTATGGTTAAAATATGTCATGAGTCACTTCACTTTTCATGAGTTTGGAATTTAGTTTCTTTAATTTTCTTTTAGGAATTTAGTCTCTATACTTTAAGATTTCACAATTCAAGTTTAATTGTTAATATTGTTAAATTTTTTATTAAATTTATTGATTTGACATTTTAAAATAAAAAAGTACTCACTTAGTAGCCATGTAGCTAAAAATAATAATGTCATGAAAAACATGAATTTAACAAATAATAGTATTAACAATTAGATCTAAATTTTGGAATCTGAAAACTAAGGCTAATTTCATAATAAAAAAAATTACAAGGGGTTAAATTCCAAATTTAAAAAGAGCACATAGACTTATTAGATATTTTAACCATTATGGATCCAACATTGTAGTTTGGACTGCAACAACATACGTAGATTGTTACTGTAATGAAGTTTATTGTAATTACCTTACAGTGCGGCTGTGATTTTGTATCGCAGGAGTCGAGACTCAACTTGACCATGTCGTCCAAAGAACATTTAAGGGTCTAATGACCCAATCACATTGCCATTGCAGCTGCAATTTTACTTCCTTATGGACTACTATCTGTAAGTTATCCTTGATCTGCTGTTAGCTCTCTTATTAGTAATGAAGTTGATTATAGTTGATCCACTGTGCGAAAACAACATTGTTGGATAAAAGTTGAGCCTCGACTAGACTATATCATCCAAAGAGCACTTGAGAGTTTTACAATCGTCCTAAATATCTTAAGCTAGTGTCCTAGTCACAGTGTGGTTATAATTAAAATTTTACTTCATTATAAACTACCCTTTATAAAGTCCTTCATTTGGTGTCGATCCTAGAAATGAAATCTTGAAATTAAAGCTTGGATAAAGCAACATTTAACCCTTGAATTTATCGTCTATTTCCAACTTCATCCCTAAACTTTTTTTTGTCCACATTAATCCCTAAACTTGAATTTTGTTAAACAAATTAATTCAAAACTTTTATGTTACTTTTTTTCAAACTATAAAAAGTTTTTTTTAATTAATTAATTTTCAATTTCTTTACCCCTCTCACTATCCCTCCCCCCCTCTCTCTCTCAATGCTTCAAAACTTATGGGTTATCTTATTCTTCATTAATCTTCAAAGCCAAAACCTAGTTATCACCCTCCAATTTGAACGTACCAATGTCTTCCACTCCTTCAATAACACCCCAAAATTTTTGGTAAAGTAATTGGTATTGTTTCTGGATTGGATTTAGTGAGAAAATTCAAAAGCAAGTGCATTAAATGAAGTTTTAAGAAAACAATTACATATTTGGAGAAGAAAATTTTAGTGAGTAAGAGCATGTACTTGAGATAGTGGAAAAAAGGATTAAATTGGAAGAGTTGGAAAAGTGTTAGGATTAAAATATAGTTTGACCAAAGAGAAAAAATGAGTTAAAATGATTATCGGGTACGAAGATGATGTCGAATATTTATTAGTGTTAGGGAAGTCTGAACTAAATTGAGTAAAGCGAATCGTATTTTTTTATTTTTCCAAAAGAGCATAAATGAAAATATTTACATGAGCAATAGTAATTATGAGTAATAAGTATGAATTATGAAAAAATTGATGTGTTAAGTTCCATGAATAGAAATGAAGAAAGGTAATAAGTGAAAAGGGGTAAAAGTATAATTTTTCATAAAAAGGGTATCTCGATCATTTCATGGGATTGTGCTTGAGGTATTAGAATGATGAGATATTAAATTGTTGGTTTTAATTGTGTCAATTGTATGATATAAAAACCAACGATTAAATGTGGATCACATGTTACTTGCCAATGGTAATGGCCACTACAGCTATAACTACAACAAGCCAAGTTACTTGCCATGTTTGAAGTTGGTAATTTTTTAAACAAAATCTTTGAGCTATGATCGATGTTGATATTAAGGACTTATTTAAGACCATCTATGAATATCAATCCATTTTGAGAAATTTATCTTGTGGATTGGATTGGATCGAATCAAGCATTCTAATCTCTTAGATTGTGGAGTTTGGATAAGAATAGCATTGAAAACATATCTCCAATAGTGAGGTTATTATATTGGGGTGTGATAGAACATGTATCACTTGTTGTTTTGGGATTAAAAATAATGAATTTACTTACTAAACTAGGCTTCATGGTCGTAGCGAAACCGAACTGCGTAAACAATCTTGTGTGTTCTATTTTTCTATTGTGTTCATCATAATGGCATTTGAAGTGGCCACTGCAACCATCACTTTCATTAAAGCACTTTGTTTGACTTAGCAACTAACAATTGCCCATTTCAACAATTTGTTTATCTTGATGTAATTGGATTGGGAAAAGCTTTGATCCAAGAGTTGTCTAGACATGATATTGAATAGAAGGATAATTTCACTTCGAGGGCCTTCTAGACTTGATCTTGAGTAACATATTTAACCTCTTTTCTTTCGGTGGAATAAGATCGAATACAACCTTTCTTCAGAACTAATGCAACATTTTTTAGAATTTCTTCGAGCTCTCCAAATTCTTCCTAGATTCTTCAAAATCTTCTCTTCGGGCTTTGATTTATGAACTTATATACTTTTAAACTTGTGAACTTATGAAAATGTGTTGAATGACTTGAAGATGACCTCTTTTATAATGCCAATCACTTGAGTAAAAGATAACTGGGATGTAAACTTTCATTTGGAATGATCCACAAAGATTAAACTATTTTATAGCCTATTTTTTATTAATTTAATTAATTAGAGATAAAATAATAATTTAATATTATCGCTTAATTATTTTGATTTAATTAGTGATAATATATATTTTATTATTTATCTCTTAATTAACACAAATATGATGTCATCATGTTCACTCATAGTATTTTAAGATGGACATGTAGTAATTTCGACTTGACATGTGACACTTTGTAATTAGTCTAACAATTTCATCGTCTACGATAATGTATAATTTTTGTTTTATTTTTTTTCAAATCAACGATAAAAATTTAAAAATGAATTGAAAATAAGAAACAAACAATAAAAGAACAAAAAGTGTCAATCAAAGAAAGCCTAACGTTTTAAGGATTTAGTTTGAAAACATAAATTAAAAGAGGAACTAAGAAAATTGTTCATGTTTAGACATTCATTCGTACAAATAGCAAATAAATATAGAGTAAAGTATAAAAATTGTCACTCAATTATACAATTTATTCTATTTTAGTTACTCAACTATTATATTTTCCCGATTTAGTCACTTATTTTTTTGAAATTAAATATTTTAGTCACTATCGAGTTAGCTGCAATTAGATGGGTGACAAAAAGTTGATGTGAGCAATTTTTATTAGTCTAATAATAAATTTAGCTCTGCAATGCTTATACATTCTATTAATTTTATCCTAAATCTAAAAAATTTAACAAAGTTAGCCCTTAATGTTTACAAAATTAATACTGCCCTCCAATGCTAAGATTCAAAAAAAATTAAGGAAAAACAAAACTTTGAAATTACATGAAGAAATCAATTTTGTGTTTTTCCTTAAAATTCATTGTATAAAATACAAAACACAAATTTGTTTATAGGTTTGGATGAGTTTAGACCAACTCACAAGCTTGTTCTATTGTTTAAATAATATTAGAATATTAAAACAGTTAAATTAATAAAGGATCAACGGTAACTTATGTAACGTGTCTCTGAATCGACGCTTGTTGATTTTTAAGAGCTGTCTCAGTATTTTGGAAACGAGTTTCAGATATCGCTATGAATTTCGTTAGCATCCCCTCAAGGTTCGGCTTCTTTTCCTGCTGGTAAGGTGGTTGTTGAAAGCCTGGGGGATGTTGTGGCCGTTGATTTCCTCGGCCACCCCACGAGAAGTTGGGATGATTCATCCAACCTGTATTATAAGTGTTACTCTATGAGTTATTTTGAGATCTAGAATTACTATTACCCATATATTGAACTTGTTCCTCCTCGGTGCCGAGGTTGAAGGGTGAATAATCTGGGTTGTGCATTCCTCCATTTGAATCACACCTCATCACTGGATGTACCTCAGTAGAACCATATAAACCATTAATCTTTTTATTCAGAAGTTCTACCTGGTTTGATAGCATAGTGACTGCGTCGAGGTTCAAAACACCAACTGCTTTTGTCGGCTTTGTTCTCATGACTTGCCACTGATAGTTATTCAGTGAAATCTTTTTAATAAATTCATAAGCCTCTTCAGGTGTTTTGTTGTTTAATGTTCCACCAGCGGCTGCGTCGATTACTTGCCTTGTTGAGGGGTTTACACCGTTGTAAAACGTCTAAACCTGCAACCATAAGGGTAACCTATGGTGAAGGCACCTTCTCAAAAGATCCTTGTATCTCTTCCATGCATCATAAAGAGTTTCTAAATCCATCTGCACAAAAGAAGAGATATCATTTTTTAGTTTAGCCGGTGAAAAATATTAAAGTAAAAAAATTTCGATCATTTATTCCCAAGTAGTGATTGACCCTCGTGGTAACTAGTTCAACAATTGTTTAGCCTTATTCCTTAATGAAAAGGGGAATAACCAAAGTCGAATGGCATCATCAGAAACGCCATTGATTTTAAATGTGTCCCAGAGTTCCAGAAAATTCGCTAAATGAGTGTTTGGATCCTCGTCCTACAAACCATCAAACTGAACAAACTATTGTATCATTTGAATCGTGTTAGGTTTCAGTTCAAAATTATTTGCAGCAACAGCAGGTCTAACTATACTCGATTCAGTTCCTGTTAAGTTAGGTTTAGCATAATCATACATAGTACGAGGAGCAGGATTCTGATTTACTGGATCAGCAGCAATTGCAAGAGGTAGCGGATTTTTCTTATTTTCAGCCATCTCCTCAGTTGTGGTGTGAATATCGTCCTCTCGCTCTTTCTCTATGTATTTTAGGCTTCGTCTTATTTCTCTTCGGTTTCTGTGAGTTGTGCTTTCGATCTCACTATAAAAAAGGAATGGTCCTGACGAGTTTCTTCTTGTAATAAACTATAAAAACCTGCCAGAAGTAAATAAAATAAAATTTAGTAATATAAAAAAAATTTAAATAAAATTTAAATTGTAATAAAATAAATGGCTAAAGTAATAAAAATTAAGTGTTAGTCCCCATCAACGACGCCAAAAACTTGATGGTCATGAAACTAACTAATAATTCGACTTAAGGCAAGCGCACTTATCGAACAGTAGTATAGTTATGGTGATATCGGAATATCGTATCCAAGAGAACTAAAAGTACAAGTAGTTACTCTCATTTTATTATCTAGCCTAAGAATTTAAGGGTGTTTTTAAACTAAACTAATTTTCTAATTTATCTAAGATCACGACAGAGGCGAAAGTTGGAAAATACTTTAGGAAAACCAATTGAGAAGATAATACCCAAGAAAGAATCCACCTAGACTTCACTTATTACCTTTGACTTGGACGATTTATTCACTTGACTCATTCTGTAGAAATCCCTAATTTATGTTAATATCTCTCTCAAGACTAAGAACAACTGACTCTAGGTTGATTAATTGAAATCTCTTTCTAATTAAAATCCCTGTTGTCGCATTAACTCGTTCTATGGATTCCCTTATTAGATTTGACTCTAATCCGGTAGATTTATGTCATCCTATCTCTAAGATTACATTCAACTCCGCTTAATTATGAATGATCTACTCTTAGATAGGGACTTTTGCTCCACTGAATAAGCACATCAAAAACCTGAATTAATACCTTGGAATATTAAAATAAGGATTAAACACACAATTAAGAATAAGAACAAGTATTATCATATAAATCAAAGAATAATAAGATTCGTCACAGGGTTCATCTCCCTTAGATATTTAGGGAGTTTAGTTCATAATAATAATGGGAAACATCTCAAAGTTTGGAAAACAACAAAACATAAAGAAAACCCAAAAACTTCTAGGAAATTGGATGGAAATCTTCAGTCTTGATGTAGATCCTTGCTCCGAGGTGATTCCGATGCCTAATCGCGAGTATTTTCTGCCTCTCACTCTCTGTGTCCATTTTAATCCTCTTCTAGGGTGTTTATATAGGCTTTAGAATGCTTCAAAACCCTCAAAAGTGCCCTTTTTTTCCGAATAGAACTAGTTTTGGGCTCGGTAGGGGCACGGTCGTGTGCCATGCCTGTGTGAAGGTGCTCAGGCCGTGTGCAATACTGAGTTGGTTCTTAGTCGACACGGCCATGTCACACAGGCGTGTGATATACCCGTGTGTCACACACGGGCG
This sequence comes from Gossypium hirsutum, assembly GCF_007990345.1. Classification (NCBI taxonomy): domain Eukaryota; kingdom Viridiplantae; phylum Streptophyta; class Magnoliopsida; order Malvales; family Malvaceae; genus Gossypium; species Gossypium hirsutum. The sequence continues at coordinate 4,245,895 of NC_053432.1, read as the reverse complement.
TGTGGATCACCAGTATGAAAGTGCCTAGGCTGTGTGAAACACTGATTTAAGCCCAATTTATCCGTTTTTGGCCCGTTTCTTGCTCTTTTCACCTTCCTATGCTTACCTAAGTATAAAATAAGAATTTAAAGGATTAGGAGCATCAAATTCAATGAAATCAAGGAAAAATCATCCATAAATATGCCAAGCATGGGGTAAAAATATGTATAAATTACGGTTTATCATAAACACATTAATTATATATATTTTCAACCAAAACACAAAATGTCCATTAACATACAAAACAAGCTTATAAGTTAAAAGGCTTCTTAGGTACATGCCAAGAACCAAAATGAAACATCACTAAGAAGTTGAGTCTGAGATTATCTTTAGATGTTGAGTCAACGTACGAGCCAAAATTTCCTAAACTACACATGAAATTTAAAAGAACATACTGAGTATAACTCAGTTGCATTTCTATAATACAAGCATTACTAGCAAAATATTATGTATATTAATATTAAATTTAAGACTATAAGTTTCTATACAAATATCAACTCAAATGTGCAAATTTATAAAAATACTATCTATTATAAGCACTTTACTAATGTTAATACATGGCAATTTCCATTCATACATATCCATTTCATATATATATCATTCTCCATTTCAAATTTCATTTCATATTCTTGCCATTTCAAATCAATACTCAATTTCATCATTTATTTTCCCTATTAACACTACTCGGACTCAAACTAATACACAAATCTAACCAACACACCAGTTTGGCACCCAGTGCCTCATCGGATAAATTCGAAGCAAATAATTGCGCCTAGCGTTAAAATAAGTTGACACCCAGTGTCTCATCAATTAAACCGAAGCAAATTGGCACCCAGTGCCTCTTCGACTCATAGTCAAAGTAACCCTGAATACTTCCTATCCTATGGCATGCCATCTATATTCGACTCAACCCGAACAATTAATAGGGTTTCCATTTCATATTTCAATACAATCAATGTCTCAATTTCATATACATTATCATCATGTGTGCATTTATTCCATTTGATCACAACCAAAATTTTCTCATAATACATATAATCAATTCACACATTCACAAAGATACATATATTTCTCAAATATACATAATTGAATCATCCTTATTATCAAACAATTCAAATCCACCAATCTAAAAAAGAATTCTCAACTCAATTACTTACCATGCGAAAACAAATCAAAATGCAGTAATTTATAAATTAGCTCAAATTACAAAAACACAAAAAGTAAACTCCGAGCTATTCATTGATGACCTTGTCTTTTACCTTCTTTTTTGAGGAATCTGGGTCGAAATTAGCTAGGGAAACAAATAAACCATATATATAGTCAGTACACAAACAATTTCTCATTTAATTGCTAATTTAAACAACTTTTACACTGTATTCAATTTAGTCCCTAAAATCGGGACTAGCTTAACTTCCACAGTTAACTCTAAATTTTAATATCAATTCCACTCTAAGAAAAATTTAATCCCTTAATTCTCATTTCTACCTCTAATTTATAAAATTTTCATAATTTGGTCCTTATTACTCAAAATCAACAATTTACTTTACAGTTTAGTCCTTTTTCACTTCTAGCCTAAAAATCTATCAAATTAGTCCTTAAAGCTTTAACTACTCAACAATGGTAACATCTAAAATCTTAAGCAGTATAAAAAAGTAGAACATGGGTCAGCTAGCTTATAGTATCGAGATTCCAAAAACATAAAATTACAAGACAATGGACCAAATTTACTAAGCTTAAAACCTCAAAACTCCTATGGTCGTTCGTGGGTTCTTCTCCCCCCCTAAGCATTCGAAGTTGCATAAAAAGAGAACGAAAATTTCTCTTTCATTCCACTTCCTATCATCTTTTCTTTCATTTTGTTTTTATTATTTTATTATAAATTTTTTTAATTTTATTATAATACCTGTTAATGTTAATATAACCTATATAATATATATATTCATCATGATCGTCCACTACAAATTTAAAGCAAAGGTATATTTGCCTTTCAAGTACCTTAGCTACATTTTAGCTTATAAATTAATAATAATCACATTTTACCACTGAAGTGATTTAGTCTCTGTACTTTAATTAAAAGCTAATTGAACGAGAATTTCTAACCGAAATTTAATTCACTTCTAAGATAACTCCATAATATTTAATAAAAATATTTACAAGTCTGATTTACGGAAATGGGGTCCCGAAATCGCATTTTCCGACAACACTCACTTTCGAGTTATCACAACTTATATCACTAATATTTGAATTAAGCATTAATCAAAATTTATGTGCTCTAAATTGTAAATAAAACTTCATATCTCTACAATAGAATTTTTTTTGTGTCTTCATTCCTCCCGTTCTAGAAATGGGAAAGATTTTAAATCCTAATATAATTTTCAGGCACTAGTAAAAGAATATTTTGTATAACTTTACATTGAGGCTTATCTTTAATAATATAAAAGAAAGAAGAAGAAGAATAAAAGAACGGTTATAAGTTAGTAAGTACTTATACCAGACTTGAAAGTTTGAAATATATATTTCAACAACAGCTAAAATGAACAAGTAATGGGTTGATAATGTACAAGGTTTCTTTTTCTTCTTTTTCTTTCTTTCTTTCTTTCTTTCTTTCTTTCTTTTTGTTAAACAAAAATTATAGCTCCAATTATCACCATATATGAGGTTTCTCTAATTTTTTTATATATTTAACTAGTTTGTCTACTTGTTTTTGAATGTTTTGAAATAAATTAGTTTGTAATACTTCTATTGAGGTTGATTATGGCATAAAACAAAACAATATTACAAAAATATGATAATTTAAATTAGGATAAATGATTCGCCTGAGCATATTCACATAAAATACAACATATCCAATTAATATCATCAATAATGCAAGCACAACATTACCTTAAGAATGACGATGTCAAATTGTAATATAGTTATACAATGAATTATTCATGGGAGTTCTCGAAAGGTCATTCTCCTCAGGTATTTAATAAGGGAAAACTTGTTAATTACTTGATATACTCATGAAATGATTACTACTTCACTCAACTTCAAGACATTAATGCAAATAGATTAAGAATAACAAAGACGAATCTACCTTAACGTGCAATCATGAAGTTACACGTATGTTTCTATTTTACCGATTACTACTTTTAGCTAGAAGTCTCCTCTCGGTCTCATTTTAATCTATAAGTTACCACTTAGAATGTTCTCTCAGTCTCACCTAAGTAATAGATCATCTCTCGATCTTACTACTTGACACAATCGCGTTAATGATTACACTATAGAATCTCCTCTCAATCTCATCTATCTAAGTTTCCAACTAGAGTTGTCAATTCTAGTTTACTAAGCACATTAATACAATCAAGCAATTGGTAAAATCAAAACATTCATGAAAGCATCATTCAAAACTAGCATTATAATTATCCTTCAATAAGATTTAGAACCTCATCAAAAAATCAACAAAAGAATCATCTTTCTAAACATTTAATCAACAAAGAAAGTAAGATTTTAAGTTTAGGAAAGGCTCAGCCAAATTAGCCCAGAGCTAAAGTTTGCGTCAATTCCGACCTTACACCTTCTGTCACAAGAAAGAGATGGACAAATTCCTCCAACAATATCAAGAACTAAGTTGAAGACTAAGATACTCTATAGAAAATTGAAAGAAATAAATTGAACAATCTTTGTAATTCTCCTAAAAATGCTCTTTCTCCTAATGTTCTGATGCCATAGAGCATTTATAATGATTGGTTGAATGACGAAAATAACCTCACTTAAAATCTAATTTTATAAAGGTTGTAAGGCAAATTTCCCACAAACTACCCCTAAATAATCGTCAGGAATCTTAGATCTGAGACTTGACATTGTAGCCTCACGAACGTACTTCTCCCTAGACCAGGTGTAGAGCTCCCACGTCATGGCATCAAGGCTCCTACACTGTGACTTCAAAAGCAAACACCGCGACTTCCAGCAGGTCAACGTTGTGGTGTCACTTACTAACTTGGATGCCTTCAAATGCTGAATTGTTCCACACCATACCCTTGGTTCTTCAACTTTACGATGTTACCTAGCTCTTTCAATTACTCAACTCAACATAGTGAGTTAGGTCATGATGTCCAATCTATCCATGACCCGACCTCAGACCTTGGCCACTTCTTGCATAGTCAACCTTTCACGTCGCAATGCCCAACCATATAATGTCACAACACGAGTCTCCATAGAGCCTTCAACTCTTGATACATTCAACCTTCTTTTCACCCCTGTTCATGGTCAAGCACACTCTAGGAGCATCATTTATCATCAAAACTTCAAAATATCATAAAAAGTATTAAGAATAACACTAAAATTCAGACACACCTACAAATTACCTTAAGCACAATTTACTCCTAAAACAACTTGGTTTCACTCAAAAGTAAGCTGAAATAAGCTTGGAAAGACAGTAAACACATATACCTAATTACCCCCATCAGTAAACTACCCTACTAGTTACTCTAAATAGTGGTTATTCCTATTTTGGTCACCTTATTTTTTTTGTTAATTTGATCACTCTAAAATAGAAATTGATCAAATTAGTCACCTCGCTATTAAATGGTAATGAAAAGACTAATGGTGCATTTTCATGTATTGTTTTGAGGTGACCAAAATAGGAACAAGCCCTATTTAGAGTGACTAATGGGGTAGTTTACCCTAATTTTAGAGCGACTAATGTGAAATTGTGTAGCCAGCATTCCATTACCATTTAATGGTGGAGTGATCAATTTGATCAATTTTTTTTTTTGGGTAACCAAATTAACAAAAAGAAAATTGAGATGGCCAAAATAGGAACCCCTATTTAGATTAACTAGCGAGGTAGTTTACCCTAAATATTCAATCGATTTTGTAGTTGTTGAGGCTAAAATTGTTGAATCTTTTAATTTAGAATCAATTTGATAGAATTTGAAAATATTATAGAGCTAAATTTGTTACTAGACCAAAAAATAAAATTATGGTCAATTTTATATCACTCATTTAATTGCAACTAACGGAAAATAATTAAAATATTTAATTTTAAAAATTTAAGAATTTAAATTAAAAAAATTAACAGTTAAGTGGTTAAAATAAAAAGAATTGCTTATACTTTACCCATAAAAATATAGTATAAAAATTAAAAGTTTTAGAGTAAAATTTCTAAATAATAAATCACAATATTTCTTTTTATAAGCAAGTTGGAAATTTGTCCCACCGAGCACATGGTTTTAGAATTATGAGTCACCCATTAGGTAACACATCACCTATCACATCTCCAACTATGTGTTTATAATAAAATAATTCTGAGATCGGAAGCTCCCTTCTTTCATCATTTTCTAATAATAATAACAAAAATATAATACATTATAACTGTAACCAATTAAAAATTGTTCTACTATATTTTAAAAAATTTATTAACATTTTATTATTTAAGTTTTATTTTATGTAAGTTATATGTAATTTTTTTTAGATTTAAATATATTACAATTATCAATTTATCTATTTGTAATTATGATGAAAAAAAATTAACATTCCATGTTCCTAAAAAAAAAACAAACAAAGGCAACCGTAACATTATAGGTGCACTTTTAAGAGATAAGCTTTCGCTAATTTGAGATTCAACTTTTGATTTTTTTTTAAATATTAGTTATATATTTATTTGTATGTTCCTTTATATAAAGGGAAAAAGACATTACATGTGCCGTGGCTTCTAAACTATACTAATATCATCGATTGTTGATTTCCGAAATGGAAATTCAAAAATATACAAATACAGGAAAGGCAATAATGGACCAGGGCATTAAATTTAGTCAAGTATTCAGACATAAAAGTATCATGGATGTCTTTTTATTAAGTAATTTTTTTATATTAAATTAAAAAATAAATTAATTATTGTAAAAATTAATATGATTGATAAAATAATCAAACAATTACATGTGACATGTAATATATACCTCATTTTGACGTACATAGATTAATTTTTAATAAAATGATTAATTTATTTTTATCTAATATAAAGTAATTGATTTATTCATTTTTTAAGTAAAAAATATAAAATAATTTGTTTAGAGGAAATTTGGTAAATTGATAAGATTGTTTAGGGCATGAGTCAAGATCCTAAAAGGCGGATACAAAATAAATTAGAGCCATGTGCCCACATGCAAATAACATGAGTGTGTACACATCGTCCTTTCCGTCCCGCACCGTGCAAGCTCTACCTCATTTATGGCTTCCTTTCAAATCAATCCTTATGTTTTTCTTTTCTTTATATAGAAAATTAATCCATCTCTAATGATATATTTAATAATTTCTTAAATTTAATAAGAAAGGTTAATTGCATCAAAAGTCTCAATTTAGGGTCAAATTTTAAATTGATCTATAAACTTTAAAATATTTCAATTAAATCCTTAAACTAAAGTATCGTTCCCAATTAAATCTTTCTAATAGTTCAATCATTCTTTGTTTGCGTTAAATATCAGCTTGGGGCAGACTTTGGTGTCTTTTTTAAACAATTAAGACACATTAGATTCAAGTAGTGGTGAAGCTAGACATTCAAGAAGCGTTTGATACATTTCCTTGATAAAATTTTAATGGAATGTGATTATCATGAATGTAATATTATGATGTTTGGTATACTAGAAAGTACTAATTAAAATCCTAATAAAGTTACATTGAAGCATTTAATTCGGTAAGCAATTTATTAGAAATGTAATGGTGAATTTCGAAATTACTTAATTAAATAAAATATAAACTCGATTAATTTTAACATTTTCAATGATATTTATTATAAAAAAAGTTAGTTTATTATTAACAATTTTAGTGATATTTATTATTTACAAAAATTAATTTATTATTAACAAACAATTAATTTAATCTACCTATTTTTAATAATTTATTTTAATTAACTAAAATTAAATTAATACACTTCTCTCATTAAATGTTATTAAATTGAAAATAAAATTCAAACGTTTCATATGTATTAAACCAAAATTTAAAATTTAAAATTTAATTCAATAGTATTTAAAATAACTTTAAAATTAAATAAATTCTATAATTTTGTGGTGAAAAAGTGTTACATAAAAATAATTAAATTAAATAATAAAATAGAATAATTTTATCTCAATGATAAATTTTAACTCTCCAAGTATAACTATCAATATTTAAGAGAATCATATTTTCATTGTTGAAGGAAAGTAACTCCTAAAAGAAAGTTAGACTATCAAGAAAATGAATAGTTTTATGTATACCGAATGCAGGAACCACTCTTCCACCGATTAAATTCTCAAGAAAAATGATCATTTTCATTATATCAAACACCCTTTTCGGTTAGAGGTTTAATTTGGTTAAATCCTACTATTAGTTTATGTACTTTGCAAAAGTTGTAGATTTAATCCTTATACTTTTAATTGGTCATTTTTAGACCTTATACCTTCCAAATTTTAAAATTTTAATCATCACCAAATAATAACTATTAAATTCGTTAAGTAAAGTTCTACTTCTAAAATTCAATGCACCAAATATATTATCATATGTGTAATGTCATCTTATCTTATTATTTTCATATATTACTCACTAAAAATCCACTTAATGGACTAATCATTGTTATTTGCATCATAGCTAAAATTCCAAAATTAGAAAAGAATAAGGATTTAGAATGATTCAATTGGCAAAAAATGGACTAAATCTATAAGTAGACACATAGTGCAAGACCAGTAATTGAATTTAACCAAATAGATTAAACTGCTACTATTTGGGTCAAGACTAAATTTTCAAATTTTGAGAAGTACAAAGACTAAAATTGATCAAATAGAAGTACATGGACTAAATTACAACTTTCGCAAAGTACAGGCACTAGTAACAGAATTTATCCTTTTAATTTCCAAGCTAAATTTCCAATTAACCACAAAAAAATGAAATTCTAAATTATTAAATTAATAATTTATTTTAATTATACTTAAATTAAATTATTAATTTTTCTATTTAACTTTAACTTAAATTAAATAATAATAAATTCTAAATGTACTAAATAGAAATAATAATATATATAATAATATTGTAAGAATAATATAATAATAGATAATAGAATAATAAATAGAATAATAAAATAAATAATATAGTAATATAGATTTATAAATCAAAATATATTAATATAAATATTATTAATTACTTAATATTAATAACAAATAATATTAATTAATATTAATTGCTAATAACTTGTAATTTGATTAATTGATAAGCTCACAATGTTTCACATGCATAGGTTTTCTTTTTTAATCTTCGACTTATATTATTAAGAAATAATTATTTATCATCGTTTTATATTGTTATCCTTCCAAAGAAGCATAATTAACCCGAAATCTAGGACCATCCTTTTTTGTATATATTATTAACCTTAAATATATACAAGGTGTTAATATTTTATGGGTCACCAAATTTAGAATGTTAAATAATAAATAGATAAGTCGATTAAATTTTAATTTAATTGGTATAGGTATTGTTGTCAATGTAGGAGAGGTTCAAGTGCGTTGAAGTACATTATCCTCCTATTTATGCTTATGAAAAGAATTATGGATAATTTTAGACATTAAATTAAAAAGAATAGATATGATCAGAACTTATAATAAAATTATTAAAAAATAAAATAAAAACAAAAGATCATACAGAATTAATGAAATATATAGTTTGGGAAGATTTGAGAATAATCAAAGATTGTAGATGCCTTTCCATACTATTCTTTCATAGACCCCATGTGATGTTGTTTATGACTTCCCACATGATAGAATAAAAACACCGACTTATTTTAGGATTTTTTTAAAATTATTAAATATAAAAATTAATATTTATGTTATATAGCTTTTGATATACATGTTGGTATAATCATATTATTTGATTTATTTTTCGTAATTTATTATATTTTATAACATACTCATTCTATATTCCAATTATGTAATCATATTATATATGAAATTATTGATTCTAACTATATTTTTAACATTAAAAATAAAAGGATCTATCTTCTATTTATCCGAAAGAACATGATGGAGAATAAAGCGACAAACTCCACTTGTTTTGATTTATTAATTAGTACACTTGCCAAGTGGCAAAGGCAATTACTTTTCTTATTCTTTTCTTCTTCTTTTTTACTTTAAAAACTGAAAATGAAGGGAATTTGGGGCACAAATTTCGGAAGAAAGAAATTGATTATTATAGAAACATTTATATTAGAAGTTGGATTATATTTTATTTCTTTTGTTTAAAAAGTTGGTAAATTGATCTCTGTCCATTAGATCAATGAGAAAATTGGTCATTCTATTAACAATTTCATCCATTTTTACTGTTAAAAACGGTCATTGTACGTAAGCATAACGTACACGTGGCATGCCATGTATAACTGTCTAATTATTTTGTTAGGTACACTAGTTTTTAACAGTATAAAGTGATTAAAGTTTTAACATAAATAACCAATTTGTTCTTCGATATAACGTATAGAGACTTATTTACCCATTTTTTGAGTAAAAATGGCAAAATACAATCTAACTTTTAGTATGATGGCCTCTATAGTACCTTCACTAGGAAGAAGTTAAGGGGGAAAAAGTTACTTCTTCCAAATTAATGAGTAATAATAGATTAAATAAGAAGAAATAATATATTTTAGTGCACTCAAATTTACATCCTCCTAATTGTTACAATAATAATAATGTGAAGTGAACTAAATGTAAATAAATATTTCAATAAATGACATTTTAAAACTAATATTGTGCACATCTTTTATTATAATCCTTTATGTATATACTATAATCAAGGGGGTGAAACTTCTAAATCCGAACGATATTTTTTTAACGTAAAAAAGTACAAATTCTTTTCGATACTTTTTTTTCTTATCAAACAAATCAAGTTAATGTTTTTAAAAAGCATGAACGATTTAACTGTAAAAAATTAAAAGAAAAAAAAATCACACTATATAAAATTAAATATTTCTTTCCAATATGCAAAAAAGAATAATTAATACTATGCTAAAAATTTCATAAATATCATTATAATTCCAAAAATTAAATTAAAAAAAGTTGGCCTTAGTCATATTTTTCAATGTTAGGCATCCTAAATTACACCCTCCACTTTTTGATAAGGTTGAACTTATCAATGATAGAATTTGTAGAAAATTCTCAAGCTATCTCTTTTTCGATGTATGCCACCAAATTGAAAGAAAATCATCATTCATTCTATTGCGAAGCCTTGTCTTCACAATTTTCGTGGTTGAAAATGCTTGTTTGGTTGTTGCAATAGACACGGGAAGAGTTAGCACAATAAAGGTAATATGCGGCATTCTCACTTGGTGAAAACTCAAGCCAATCCAAGAATAACTTGTACCAAGATGAGAGAAATCGACGTCAATTCTTATCAATATACTGAGGAGATGTCGGAGCCTCACTTGGAGGAATCGGTTGATATGGCCCAAACTTAATTTAAGCTCGACGAACTTCGTCTTGTTGATTTAGAGGGTAATCCCAAATAGATTTTTGAAGTCACGGATCACGCTCTAAAGAAGAAGTATCAAACTCCTTTGTTTCGACTCTCGGCACCTTATGAGGACATTCAGGAACTTGAGAAAACTTGATATCTTGTTCAGGAGCTTGGGAAAACTCGATATCTCATTCAAGATCTTGGGATTGAGAAGACATGATATCTCGTTCAGGAGCTTGGGAAGACTCAATATTTGATTTTCCTCCACTAATAACAGAAGGTTGAGGAACCGATTGATCATTATTGCTTTCTAACACCCTTTTCTTGAAAAAAGATTTTATCTTTTTGTTAACCATAATTTAATCGAAAAACCTAAAGACTGTAATAATATATTAAACAACAACATATTAAGAAAAAGAAAAAAAATAATAAGTCAAATAAATAAATAAACATAATTTATGCAAAAATATTTACCGAGAGGTCTTTTGCGTAAGGAGACGAGAGAAAGATAATTTGTATTTTTTTTAATTTGTGCTCTCAATCTCGGCATCAAACTCCTTTATTTTTCTCTCGGCAGTGTTAGCACCTTACTAGAGGAAGATAATTCCTTAGCAAGATATACAAATCAAAATACAAAAAATTCACTAACCTAATATGTATGGGTATAGGCCGACTCGATTAATTTTGGAATTTGACTTTAAAGCCCATATATTTGATTATGATTAAAGTTATATAATTAAAAATTGAAAAAAATGCTTTGTTAATATAAAATATAACCTTATGGCTTAAGAGAGCAAATGTTATACAATGTAGACACCAAATTGAAATTTTCAAGAGATGACCTCTTACGTCTCTCTAGATCTATCCCTGGCTATAATATTATTCATGAAAATAGATCTAAGTTTTCATATTTTGGGAATTTCTTAAGTACGATTTTATAAATAACTTCAAAGTATATTATTCTCAATTAGAATGGAAAATGTTGTTAGTGCTGAAATTTAAATAAATTAAATCGATATGTTAATGGGGGCATATAACACTGATTAAAGATTAATTAATTATCAGATTTAAATAAATTAACCACTATCATCAGACCTAATTTTATATATTCTTTTGTGTTTTCAATTTGAAAGCTTCAATTAATGTTGTGCAAGAGTAAGGTGCAAATTAATTATGCAATTTTTTTTATCCAATTTCGGATCAGATCAAATTCAATAATTCTTAATTACTATTAAAAATAATAAACATATTTTATGCTATTTAATTATTTAAATGAAATAATATAAATTTACTATTCACCATAGAATAGGGGACATCGAGTTTAGGAACCTACAAGTAGAAGGTTGAGTTAGTATTTATTGCAACCATTAAATAGGTTATTTATTGCAAATATTATCCATCATGGAACTTGAAGATAATTGACTGATCAAAAGCCATCCAAATTAAATTCAAATACTCCCAATTCTTTAGAAGTAAATGTATTACCAAAAAAAAAAAATCTTTAAAACACATCGTCTTGCAAAATAGGTAACCTTTGTGATAGGAATTTATTTGCAAATACATATGCGCATTTAAAGATATTAACCCTAATGAATACAACAAGATTTCAATTCCTCATCAATAAGGTCTTTTATAATTAAAATGTCAATCGTTTGAAACTTAAATCTAATAAATGCATTTAAAGAAAATGGACACCAATGGATATTAGCTACTTTAATAATTCAATTTTCATTATTTGGTGAAAGAATCTCACAAAGTAAGAAATGAACACACTAATTTTTTATGAATAACCTTGAAATAATTGCTTGCTTGATTGAGAATTTCATAGGTAAATATATACACATACAAGAAAAAGTAAACTATTACTAACCAACTTAGCTAATTAACTGAATCTGTTACAATAGACTCTAATATTCACCATCTACTACTGCATTGAGATTTGAAGTTTTTCTCAAAACTGACAAAAATTAGAAGAAGATAATGGTTTAGAGAGGATATCAATAATCTGATCACATGATGGAACTTCACCAACGACCAACAACCCATCGACAACCTTTTCACGAACATAAAAAAGATCAAGTTCCACATGCTTGAATTTAGAGTGAAGAATGGGATTGGTTGCAACAACCATTGCACTAGAATTATCACACCAAATGATGATTCGATCATCAGAAGGTAATTGAAGTTCCCGTAGTAATGATTCAAGTCATGTGATGGTAGCAGCTACAGCAGTTATACCACGATACTCTGTTTCAGCCATCAATCGAGAAACAACCTGTTATTTCTTGGAGCACCATGAGACGAGATTCCCACGTTCAAACCCCAATTTACATCAGCATACCTGACTAAAGACAATCTCTCTGAAGGTCGAATATATAACCCATAGTCAATAGTAGCACAAAGGTAGAGTATGATGCATTTGATGGCAACAAATTGTACATCAGTTGGAGCATACATGAATTGGCATATGCGATTAATAGCATGGGCAATATCAGGTCGAGTAAGAACCACATACTGTAACACTCTGGCAATACTCTGATATTCACATAGATTAACAAGAGGAGTTCTCATGTGTTTGGATAGAGAATAAGAACTAACCATGGGTGTAGGTACTCATTTAGCCTTGTCCATATGACAGTGTTCTAACAAGTCAAGGATGTATTTACTTTGACTAAGATGGAAGCCATCGATTGGGGAGCGAGTCACCTTAATACCCAAGAAATAGTGAAGAGAGCTCATATCTTTGAATGAAAACTCAGTGTGAAGCCGGTGAACAAATGTATCAATCTTGAAACTAGAGTCACTTGTAATAATGATGTCATATACGAGACTCATTAGCGATACGAATGAATAAAGAAGCATCGGACTTGGAAGGCACAAAACCAATGGAAACAAGGAAAGCCTTCAACTTATCAAATTAGGCACTTGGAGCTTGTCTTAGTCTGTACAATGCTTTGTTCAACTGACATACAAAAGGTTGCCCATTCTCATATGTTTGAACATAATTGGGAGGCTGCTGCAAGTACACCTCTTCGATCAAATCACTATCAAGGAAAGCATTATTAACATCAACTTGTCGCAACGGCCACTGTTTAGAAACAACAATAGATAAAATGGTGCAAATTGTAACGGGTTTGACCACCAGACTAAATGTCTCACGAAAATACACATAGAAACTTGAGAATATCCTTTACCAACCAATCTACCTTTCCGGCGAGCTACTGTCCCATCAGGATTCCGTTTTATCTTAAAAAGCCACTTGCAACCAATTGTCTTCTAACCCGATGGTAAGGGAACTAAAGTCCAAGTGTTGTTACAAAGCAAAGCATCATACTCCTCCTGAGCGACCTTCCTCCACTCAACACTTACAAAGGCTTCGTCAATATTACAAGGGTCATGATCGGCAAGTTCAACCATTAGCACCTTCGATTTAAAAATTCCAGCTTTTGATCGTATGACCATCAAATGAGTATTAACTGACTGAAGTGGTGAAGGATCAAGAGGAATAGGAACTTCTAGTTTTTAACTTACTAAAAGAGATAACAACAAGATGAAGATAATAAGGAAAGGGAAAATAAGATGATGAGTTCATTGATTCATAATCCAAGAGCCTTTATATATAGGCTTTTACATAACAGAAAAACTAAAAATTAGGCACTGACAAAATAAGACTCACAAAAGGACTCTTAACAACTAAAGAGAAAATCTAAACAAAATAAACCCATAACTTTCAACCACTAAATCCTTGATGTGTAGCAACAACTTGCCTAGAAACAAGGAAAACAATCAAATTTTATTAACAATCCCTCCTTTAAATTGAAAAACTCCTTAAAATTCAGTTTATTGGTGTCATTCTTTAAACAGGATCTTCTCAAGTGCAAACTCCTATTAACCTCCTTAAAATTTAGAAGGAAAATAATTTGAGAGGCTTGGTGAATATGTCAACCAATTGATCTTTGCTCTTGCAGCACTTAAGATCAAGTACCCCATCATTGTTAAGATCTCTCAAAAAATAATACTTTACATCAATATGGTTGCTTCTACCATGTAATATTAGATTTGTCGAGAGTTTGATAGTTGAATTGTTATCATAGAAAAATGTTATAGATCCAATTCTCTTAAACTTCAGCTCCTCCAAGATTTTCCTCAGCCAAAAAGCTTGACAAGCATAAGTTGTTGTACCAACAAATTTAACTTCATTCGTTGACAAAGTAACAATGAATTGTTTCTTGGATGACCATGAAATAATTCCAGTTCCTATCATGAAAACATAACCTAAAGTGCTCTTTCTATCATCTAGATCTCCTGCAAAATCACTGTCAGGGAACCCAAATAAATCTAAAATTTCTCCCATTCTAAAACAACCCAAAATCCTTCGTTCCTTGCAAGTAATGAATGATTCTCTTGACTGCCAATAAATACATTTCTGTAGGATTTTCCATAAACCTGCTAATCAAACTCACAGAATACATTATGTTAGGTCTTGTACCAGTCAAGTACATTAAGCTACCAACGATCTACTTATAAAGAGTGTTGTTCACTTTATTTCCCTTTTTTTTTTCAACTTCAATCCAAACTCAGTGAGGGTGCTTGCTGGATTACACTCCTTCATATCAAATTTCTTCAGAATATCTTGAACATGTTTCCTTTGAGAAATAAATATTCCATCAGCTGATTGCACTACTTCTATGCCTAAAAAATAATGCATCATACCAAGATCTGTCATTTTAAACTCAATCATCATAGACTTTTTGAAATTATGAAACATGAAACTACAGTTTCCAGTGAAAATAAGATCATCAACATATAAACTCACAATAAGCATTTTATCTTCATCACCAGTTTTAATAAAAAGAGTAGACTCCTAAGGATACTTGATAAAACTAGCTTTTAAGAAATAAGCTTTAATTCGAATATACCAAACACATGGGGCTTGTTTCAATCCATATAAAGCCTTTTTTTTATTTTATAAACCATATTTTCACTTCCATGTTTAACATAACCTACAGGTTGTTCAATAAATACCTACTTTTGGAGCACACCATGTAAAAATACTGACTTCACATCTAACTAGAAGATAGGCCAAGAGTACTAGGCTGCAAGCGAAATCACCAATCTAATTGTATCATGCCTTGAAACAGGAGCAAAAACTTCTTTGTAATCTACCCCAAACTCTTGCTTAAAACTTTTGGCCACCAAATGTGCCTTATACTTGTCAACTTCTCCATTCTATTTAAACTACACCAATTGTCTTGTGCCCTTCTAGAAGCTCAGTTAACTTCCTTGTATCATTCCTTTTTATAGCTGCAATCTCTTCATCCATTTTTTTTGGAAATTTAAACTCCTTTATAGCACTTTCAAATGTTGGATCACAATATAATTGGATCTTTAATCTGACCAATGCCAAATACCTCAAAATCTCTCATCTAAGCTGGTCTCCATTAAATACGACTAGGATGAGGTTCGGTTAATTCTACTTCGGTGGTTGTTGGAGTATTGTTTGGTGAACTCTCAAGCTCAAGTGTTGCTTGAGTCTATTGATTTAAAGGCTGCTGCTTTTCATATTCAATTTCAATGTCAACAAAAGTTTGAGAAGGTTGTTGGTCATTCCAATTCCAATTGTTCTCCTCATAAAAAATTACATCATTGCTAATCACAATTTTCTCTGTTAAAGGATTAACAATTTATATGCTTTAGATGTTTCACTTACATTTAGAAAGACACATTTTTCTCCCTTGTCATTAAGCTTTTTTCTCTTTGCATCTGGAACATGTGCATAAGCTATGCAAGCAAAAATTATGAAGTGATCTACTGCTGGTCTCTTTCCACTCCAAGCTTCTTTAGGTGTCATGTTTTGAACAGCAAAAGTTGGGCTTCTATTCAAGACATGGATGCTCCAATTTACTACTTTTGGCCAAAATTATTTTGGGACCCTTCCACTCGCAAGCATACTCATCACTAAATTAACTATGGTTCTATTTTTCCTCTCTGATACACTATTTTGTTAGGGGTATATGCAGTGGTAAGCTCTTTCTGAATGCCATGACTTTCATAAATGCTTCAAATTTCTTGGAGCAATATTCTCCAACACGGTTAGTGCAAAGAGCTTGAATTGTTTTCTCGGTTTCATTCTCAACAAGTGCCTTGAAGCTAGTAAATGCACTAAATGCTTCTAATTTCCCCTGCAAGAAATAAACCCACGTTTTCCCAGAATAGTCATCAATGAAAGTAAGGAAAAAAATTTTACCTATATTAAATGATGGTTTTATTAGACCACAAGTATCTAAATGAACCAATTCCAGCACACGTTTTGCTCTCCAAGACTTTCCTTGGGGAAATTGTTCACGATGTTATTTGCCAACAACACAATCTTCACACACTTGGGATGAAATGACAATCTAAAGAAGACCACTGACTATATCTTTCTATCTAAGAGTCTTTAAACCCCCAAAATTAAGATGACCATAGCAGAAATGCCAAAGCCATATGTCGCCCTTCAATTTAACCATCAAGCAAGGTTGAACACAATCAATCACCAATGGAAACAACCTATTGGAACTCATAGGAACCACTGCAATAGAACCTCTTGAAGGATCTTCACACGTCTGAGATGAAATGATAATCTGAGGAAGACCACTGACCATCTCTTTCTATCTAAGAGTCTTTAAACCCCAAAATTAAGATGACCATAGCGAAAATGCCAAAGCCATACGTCACCCTTCAGTTTAACCATCAAGCAATGTTAAACACAATTAATCACTAATGGAAACAACTTGTTGGAACTCAGAGGAACCACTACAATAAAACCTCTTAAAGGATCATAAATTTCACAAACACCCTTTGATATCGAAATCACATATCCTATTTCTTGCAACTGACCAGCACTTAACAAGTTACTTTGTAACACCCCCTACCCGTACTCATTTCTGGAATAAGGTACGAGGCATTACCGGAGTTTACGATTTTTTTTATATTCAATATAGCCCCTTTATAAATATCTAACCTTTCCTGCAATATTAAATCGTGACTAAT
The DNA here is from genome assembly GCF_007990345.1 of Gossypium hirsutum. Lineage (NCBI taxonomy): Eukaryota > Viridiplantae > Streptophyta > Magnoliopsida > Malvales > Malvaceae > Gossypium > Gossypium hirsutum. The sequence continues at coordinate 4,228,375 of NC_053432.1, read as the reverse complement.
CCACATCAACCAAACCAATTCAACATATTTTCAAGATAAATTCATGCATATTTATAAGATAAAGTCATCACATACCCAAAACCAGGTTTGTTAACCATACCAATGGCTAATTTTATATTCATTTCACAGAATCATTTACTTTATTAGCTTATACATGTCATTGATTTCCAAAATAAAGTTTCTTTATATACCGAAATCCTGAGGTTGATAGTGTGATATGTCTCCGACTAAATCCGACCTCTGAGCTCTTAACACTACAAAACAAGGGAAAGGAAACAGGGTAAGCACTTTGTGCTTAGTAAGCTCATGTAACAAGAATTATACTTACCTAATATTTTCAATACAATACGATAAACATTCATATATCCATTCAATGCATTATTACCCTAACATGCACAAACTCAACATTCAAGTTAGTACAATAATTTTCATGTACCAATAATATATACTATGACTGATGAACTCATCAATACCATGATTTCTATTCCCTTATTATTTTTCCATATTTATCCCGTTGAATTTCTCGAAATTTCGATGGATTTTTCAGAAGTACACTTTTAGTGTACAATTTTCGGGTCCGTCAATTCGTATATATGTGCGCACATTTCCATTTCAAAGAGCACACTCCCGCGAACCTCAACCTTGCAGCGAGATTACCAGTCCAGGCTAAATCCCCTGCAATATAAACTCATAGAGTATTGTCGGGATTACCAGTCCAGGCTAAATCCCCTGCAACGACAATTACTCTAATGAGCTTGGATCTGAATTACCAGTCCAGGCTAAATTCAGACCCTAATTCGGATTACCCGTCCGGGCTAAATCCATTTTCCACATATTCTCCGGGAGGGCTATATCAGGATAGGATCACCCGTCCGGGCTAGATCCTTTTTATCGTCAATTCCTTTTCAAAGATCCATCGAAATTTTCTTTCATTCAACCTGGATTTCTTCCCCTTTTTATCAAATATATCAATGTTTCATAAATTTTTATACAATAAACTTTCAAATCATATTCACATCAATAACATACATTTCAAGCATTTAAGAATATAATCCAAGTAACACGAACTTACCTTGACTTGTTCGTGTACAAAAATCGACTAATCCTGAACTTTTTCCTTTCCTCGATCTAGTTTCGTATTTGAATCTTCTGGATTTGGTGTAAAACTTATGGAATACCAGCTTAAAGAACCCTCCTATGGCGTTTTTAGCTGCTGAAATTGAAGAGAAATGAAGAGAAATCTAGATATTTCCTATTTAGTCCTAGTTTTATTTAGTTAATTTTGCAATATTCCAATTTTGCCCTTAATTTATCAATTTTCCTGCTGATTTCATGCCCTTGCCGTCCAGCCCAAATAAATTTTGGGTCTAATTGCCTTTTAAATCCTCTCTCATTAGACACTTAAGCTATTTAATCATCCCATCCACTTTTACACCTTTTACAATTTAGTCCTTTTCATTTAATTAACTATCAAACATTAAAATTTCCTAACGAAATTTTAATACCACATTACTAACATTTCATAAATATTTATAAAATTATTTTTGACTTGGTTTTATGAGATAGAGGTCTCGATATCTTATTTTACCCAATTTCTTCAATAATTTCTTTTTCTAACTAATCACCAAATCGTTAAAATTTTTCTATCAATATTTTCATACGATTTTCCTATCATATCAATTTTCATACAAAAATATTGAAATAAATTTCTCTTTAAATCGGATTTATGGTTACGAAACCACTATTCCGATAACCTTGAATTTAGGCCATTACATACTTTTTAAAGCAGGCATAAAGAAAACATTGGAAATTATTTCTACAAAACCATTCTTGGTTCTTATACTAATATCACATTTTCCCACTACATCAACAAAAGATTTATCTCCAAATGACAAAATGGTGTGAAAGTCTTCATTTAGATAAGAGAAGGAAGACTTATTACCACATATGTGGTTGCTACAGCCCGTATCTACATACCATAAGCATAAGTTCTACGACTCCTCCTGCTTGTTATGAACTACCATCAACAAGGTTTCAATTTTTTCTTTTTTTGCAAAATTTGAATTTTCTCCCTTTTCCTTGTTATTAGACAGATTAGTACGATATTTAGAACGATAATTACCAAACCTATGATATCTAAAACATTCAACCTTTGACTTGTCAAATTTTTTATCCTGTTGTTTGCCTTTATTATTTGGTCTAGGATGTCTGCCACCATCTTTATTCCAACTGTCTCCTCACCTTTTCCCCTTCCTCGACCTCTGCCTCTTCGTCTGAAAGAATAAGTTGAAGCCTTCAAAGCCTGCTTTATTAATGTAGAAGTTATGTACATCTTTTGCTCATGGAACAACAAGGAGCTCTGAAATTCATCAAGGGTAAGTGTATCAATATCCTTGAATTCTTCAATTGAGCAAAAAACATAATCATACTTTAGTGATAAAGACCGTAGTATCTTCTCAACAATGGCTGTGTCATTCAGCTTCTCACCATAAAATCGTATATTATTCATGATTCTCATGGTTCGTGCACAATAGTCTATAACAGACTCATCATCCTTCATTTGAATAACCTCAAAGCCTCAATGTCCCTCCGTAAGGCTTAAAGCTATGCACACTTCACTCTTGAATAACCTTGATATTTTGTCTTCATGGAGTCCCAAATATCCTTGGAAGTTTCTTTGCAAATAATGGTTTCCAAGATCGAACAATCAATATCTTGAAATGAGTAATTCTTTACTTTCAAATCTTTTAGCTTCAACCTCTCCAGGTTATTTGTTGTGCTTCTGTAAGCCTTTCTTCATCAGTTGGTGCTGCTACACCGTGCTTAATAACCTACCAATACTTCTTAGATCGCAATAAGTTCTCCATCAGCATGCTCCAATGATCATAGTGACCATCAAAACGTGGAATAGTTAGCTACACAAAATTTTCAAAAGCCCTGGAAGGACCACAAACTTTTTCCTCTCACCAAAAACACTCTTCTTTTAACCAGCTCTGACACCATTGTTAACTTATTGCAAGAGATAAAAGTAAGATGAAAGTAATAAGGAAAGGAAAAAATAAGATGATGAGTTCATTGATGCATAATTCAAGAGCCTTTATATAGGTTTTTACATAATAAAAAAACTAAAAATTAGGCACTAACAAAATAAGACTCACAAAAAGAATCTTAACAACTAAAGAAAAAAATCTAAACAAAATAAACCCATATTTTTTAGCCATTAAATCCTTGATGTGCAGCAACTACTTGCCTCGAAACAAAGAAAAAAATTAGATTTTATTAACACTAGTGGAAGAGAGAAAGGGTCGAAGATATTATGACCACACAGACTAGCAATGTCAGCATCGGGAGTTAAGGCCGCATCAAACATAATCAGAATAGGGTCAAAAGAGAACACCAATGTGGGAGTCAAAGAAGTAGCATTGGAGGATGGTGGAGAAGGTGGACTCGGAGAAGAGAAGCAAATGAGAGGCGAAACAGTGGTGACCCATTCTAATGTCGGAGACTCAGATAGTGTACTTGAAGAGGCGAACAAGAAGCGGTTCTCATCGAACACCACATGGTGAGAAATAAACACCCGTCAATTCAAAGCAATACACTATAGCCTTTATGATAAGAACTGTAGCCAAGAAAAGTACATGATTGGAACCATAACTCCAACTTCTGTTGATTAAATGGTTAGAGATACGAATAGCAACAACACCCAAAAATACAAATATGGTCATATTCCGAAAAAGTACCATAAAGCACCAAATACGGGGACTGATTTCGAAAGACCACAGTAGGCAATCGATTTATCAAATGGATATCATGAAAAGGCATATCCTCAATATTTCATTGGCAAATGTGCTTCAACTAGTAATGTAAACCCGACCTGCACTATGTCACGGTGCTTTCTTTTGACAATCCTGTTTTGCTCAAATGTGTCTGGCATGTGACCCGATGAATAATGCCATACTAAGCCAACAAAAAAGTAAATGAACAAAATTCACCACCCCAATCACTTTGGAACTACTTTATATTTTGCCAAATTGAACTTTCATCAATTTCTGAAATTGCATAAAACAGTCAACAGCTTGAGATTTCTTTTGAACCAAGTAAATATATTACAAATATCCACATATGAAACGTAATACCAACTAGTCGCTGAATTAACAAGAATGGGACCCTATGGATCAGAAACAACAAGATCAAATGGATGATGATACACAGTGGTAGAAGCTAGAAGTGGTAATTTGTGTGGCTTCCCTTGTTGATAAGAAGAACATACATGCTACAATTTTTTAGTAGAAATAGAAACATTACAAGAATTCAAAAAAAAAAAACTAGAGAACGGTCAACAACAAGTGTCCAAGTCGAAGATGCCACAATTCAAACAAATCAGTCTTGGTGGATATGGAATAACTAGTGCCCAACTCTGCATTGTGGAGAGAAAAAATAGAACTTAGAACGGAGCCCATACTCGAAGCAAAATTTCCTAGGTTTGTATATCCTTTACAAAACAATGAAATGAATAAAACTTTAAAAACACATTATTATCCTAAGCAAACTGAGAAACTAAAAGCAAATTTTTACGTATAGTATATACATGCAACATATTGGTTAAGTGCAACAATTTACGAGAAGTAAAAATGGCACTATGACCCAAACTAGCAATAGGAGCACAAGTACCATCACCCATAAGTAGAGGAGTAGTACCTGAATAATCACTCATATTAGTCAATACGGAAGCCTCATCACACATGTGATTTATGGCACCAGAATCAGGGTACCAAACGGGCAACTTGGTAGAGATAGGACATTGAAACATTCGGGTTGGATACACCACTAACCAGCCCAGCAGTCATCGTCATATATGGCCTAGTAAACACATTCTACGGCAAACCCCCATGTGAAGATGAGACAAGCCCAATAGGCCTAGTAGACCCAAACGAATCCACGTTTGAAGAGGAAACAAACCAATAGCATAACTAACTCTTGACAAACCCACTTGTGAAAGGGAGACAAACCCAGCAAACACATTCAAGCCCATATGCAGTGAAGAAAGAACAGAACCATCAGTAGACCTACTAAGGTAAGTATCATCCTAATCACTGTGGGAGACACAAACAATAAACCAGTCGACTTAGGCCGATAAGATACTTGATTAACTTGGGCCGTGAGGCTTCAGTGAGATAATGGGCCAGAAGAATGTCCATTTGAGACAAACCCATAAGAAGGATGAGTATATGTTGAAGACTTATAAGCAAAACTAGGGTTTGGTGCAACCATTAAATCCCCTTCAGGGAACAAAGAAGAAGACAATGCCCAATCACCATCGGAGGTTCATCAAACGATTAGTCAAACCAGTACTAGCAACGTTGGGTAAGGTGGCCAAGACGCCCACATATTTGACATTGAGGTCGACTCAGATTTCTCCGGTTGCGACCACCGTAAGATCTTTGACCATCGTGTGAGAAAGGCCTAAGCGAATAAGATTTAGGCATGTACAAAAGATTCGTCGACGAGTGAGAGTCAGGCATGGATAGAGGAGTCAACAGAGGGGGATGAACCATATTGGCCAGAAGATTAGTTTCCGAAACAAACTTCTTTTGTCACTTTTCATATTCGAATAACACATCAACAGGCTGATCCATCTAGAGAGGTTTCAGGAAAAATGACACAAGAGTAAGAACCGATTCAAAATTAATTGAAAGACTTGTGAGCACTATTTCAACTTGTTCATCACTTGAAATAGAATGTGTAGACGCACCAATGACGTCACACCCATTCTTTATTTTTACCAGATTTTCTTTAACGGGCATATGACATTTCTTTAACCAAGGTAGGTCATGCTTTAATCTGGGAATCTTGGTACCAGAGGTAGCGACAAATAGGTGAGTGGCTTTGCTCCATACTTCTTGAGCGGTATTAGCACCTGTAAAATAGGACAAAATATCATCACTGATTGTGGATAAGACCCAAGAGGCAAGAAGTTTATCTTGCTAATGGAAAGACACAAAATTTGGGTTAGAGACTAACTTCCCTTCTTGATGGAAGAGTGCCATTGACGTTCTCGGTAAGTCCATAACCATCATTAATCAGCCTTAACTGATGTCGGCATTTATCTTCTCTATGTTTTACTATTTCATAGCTAGGGAACGACTGAACAATACGATAGTGTCTATCGTCATCGAAAAAACAAGGTGAGGATGAGCTGTGGACAAGAGTGAAAGTCATCGATGACACTACTCTATTTGTGGATACTTCGGATGGAGTGGCAACCATGGAGCGCAACGAAAATCAACCCATCTGTTGGCGACTGATACCATGAAAGAATCTCACAAAAGTAAGAAATGAACACACTAATTTCTAATGAATAAACTTTAGATAATTGCCTGATTGATTAAGAACTTGAGAGGTGAATTTATACATATATAAGAAAGAGTAAACTGCTACTAACCAACCTAGCTAATTAACTAAATCTATTATAATAGACTCAAATATTTGGGGTTAATCTAACCTTAATAAATGCATTCAATGGACCTCGACACCTATAAGTGTTCAGGTCCATATATTCATTTATTTTATCATGGCTATAAATACTTCCTCCTCGCTTTTTTTCACACAACCAAAAATTTACTCCCACCGTTGTCAAGCACTCAAGCATGAAAATTCCCTTAATTTCTTGTATTTAAATTTAAATTCCTATTTTTAAAGTTTACTATGGCTCTATGGAGGGAAGATAATCACATCGGAACACGCCACAAACATTATAAATTATTTTTAACTTGTTATTAAAGTTAATAATTATTTGTTGTTAATATTAAATTTTAGTATTAATATTTTTAACTAAATGAATGATTCCCCCGGACACAAATGTTTTCGATATATGGAGGAATGTCATTGGTTCCCACTTGATTTCCTCCCCCGTTAATCGAGCTCTTCTTTTTTCTTGCTTCTTTCCCAGCTCCTTTCTCCTTTGTTTCGCACCCGGCTTAAATCCTGAACCGAAGCGGTCTCTCTTGTCTTTCGGCATTGGCGTTTCAACCCTTGCAGATGTCTCCCTAGTCCTCTTCCGGGTAGGGCTCCTTTTCCAATCGTTAACTGGAGGCTCATCCTCGTGGTTTTGGACAATTTTGGCACCAGAATTTTGCTTCCCTCAGCGATGAAAGTTGTATTAACAAATTCTAAAGATCGAAATGAACATTCGATTGCTTCGTCACCTATCTCCAAATAGGGCGCATTATTGCTCACAGTTGCAATGATATCCTCTTCAGAATTGATTGTTATCAACCTCCCCTCCGATACCAGCTTCAACTTTTGATGCAACGAAGAAGGCACTGCCCCAGCTGAATGTATCCAGGGCCTCTCCAATAAGCAATTATATGAGGGCTTGATATCTATTACTAGGAAATCCACCGCATTATTGCTCAGATCCTTGGCATCAATCCCTTGATGATGATCCGCGCTCTCCATGGCTTTGAATTTCTCTTCAAGCCATCTACACCGTTCTTCTAATTGTTTTTGCGAATCCATCCTTGCTTTTTCCTCTTCAGCCACTTCATCCAAGTCGGGAACATGCGGATAGTTTGGGTTGTTGACAAAGTTAGAGCCTGAGCCAGTTTAGAAGTTCATCGGAATCGAACCTCCGGCCTGAACTTGCTGGGGCATGATTGTGACCGATGGTTTTTGTAGGTTAATCTCAGGCTTCATTGGTGTATGCATTGGAGTAAAGCCAGGGGGTATTAGAGATCTTCATTGATTTCCTCAACTTGGTCCATAGAGCCCTTTCCCTTATCTATTCCTCTCAACAGTAATTTGGATAACTGGGACATCATCTCTCTCTGAGACTCCATCATTTGCTCCTTCATCTCTCGTTGAATTTTGGCTAGCTGCTCTTCCATCTGGGACTGCATTTGTTCTTGCATGTCCTTTTGCATTTGCTCCAATTTCTCGAGTTTCTTATCCATTGATTTTTTTTCTTGTACTGTAGGGGTGCGTGGTTGGTTGGTTTTCAATGGTTTCCAGGTTACTAAAATAATTTTTAATTAATTAGAAAACTCTTATGGCCTTTAATGCATGATGATATGATGTAATGCAAATGTAAGAATGCAAAGGAGGCATCAATTTTGACTCAATTGCCCTTAGAAAATTTCACTTTGAAAATAAAATCTTTTGTAACAACCCGGTTTTGACCCTAATCGGAACAGTGGTTTCGGGACCACAAATCCAAGTCTGAAAAAAAAAATATATTTTTATATTATTTTTTGTGTTTATTATGTGTGAATTTACTAGTGTAAAAAATTTCGTGCTTTAATTTCGCCGTTTGAGTGTCCGATTAAATAAAAAGGATTAAATCGCGTAAAATAAAAATTTATTGGTTATTTTTAAAAGGGGTTGAGTAGTGGTTGTTCTTTTAATATGGAGGTTTAGTTTTGCAATTTAACCATTAAAAAGAATAGTGGGCCGCATTATGTGTATAATATATATAGTTTTTATATTAATTACAAATGTTATAATATATAGTATATTATAATATTATAATTTAAACAAATAAAGACCACCATCATCTTTTATTTCCTTACCATCTATTCGAAACTAAGAAAAGAAAATAAAAGAAGAACAACCAAGCTATTCGGCCATCTTTGATGCTTGATTTAAGGTATGTTTGGTTTCGGTTTTTGATGATTTTTACGTTTTTGAGATCGTTGCTTTGAATACTACCTGACCCATGCTTGAATTTCTGATTTTGATGAATATCTTGAGTTATGCCATTGATGAATGTTTGTGTTTTGTGATGTTTGATGATGAATAATGAAAGATATATCTTAGATTAACATGTTTTGTCTTGGGATTTTTGATGAATTTGAGTATTTAGGGCTAGATTGTGAAAATAAATTTTTGAGGGACTAAAATGTGAAATAAATGAAATGTATGGACTTGTATGAATACAAGGAAGATTCGGCCTAACTATAGTGTTGTGAGATTTTGTGTATTTTGTGTTTTATGCAATATGGACTAAATTGCAAAAAGTGTAAAATGTCTGGGGCAAAATGGTAATTTGCCCATTTAAGTGTTTTTGGATAAAATTGAATGATTTGATGAATAAAAGGGTTAAATTTGACTATGTTTAGATCAAGGAACAAAGAAAACGAATTTGGATCGGGGGAAATCGAAGGTAATCGAATAGTCGATCGTGTTTGCTGATATCCGAGGTAAGTCTATTAGCAACTAAAAGTTATTAAGTTAATATTTATACATGCATACTAATTTTATCTTATGATTGAGCTATAATTTAAAGTATAATAGTTGAATAAACTTTGGACCATAGATATTGTATATAACATGTTCGAATATACAAGTATGATCTTGTATAAATTATTGGATTAATCAAAGGTATGTATAAGATATAGGTATATATATATATGGTTTGAATGATTATATAAGTATGTATATATATATATATAAAGTCGAATAAGCATGCAAATATACATGTATGTGTTGTGTATTGAATTTAGTTATGTCATTATATAAGTATGCGAGGATTGATTGTGCATTTATATATGTACAAGTTTTTGTTTTGAAATTGAGTATGAAATTATACATTCATATGGTAGATTCGAATATGTATAAATGCACATGTATAAATTCTTGAATCGAAATTTGGTATGGAATTATATATGTATGTGAAAGTTTCGATTTTGTATGTATATTCACGTAAAAGTTTTTGAATGGTAGTGAAGATATGAAATTGTTAGTTTGAATTATTATAAAGTGATTGAATGTAATACAGACTTTACGTCTAGCAGGCTTAATGCCGGTGAAGTAATTCAGACTTTAAGTCTAGCAGGCTTAATGCCGGTGAAGTAATTCAGACTTTAAGTCTAGCAGGCTTAATGCCGGTGATACATTTCAGACTATATGTCTAGCAGGCTTAATGCCGGTGATACATTTCAGACTATATGTCTAGCAGGCTAAGTGCCGGTGTACTGAATCAGGCTTTAAGCCTAGCAGGCAAAATGCCGGTGAATCTGTTTAAATTGTGTTAGAATATACAATGGATATATCTATGATTTGTGATTATATGAAATCGATGAATACATATGTACATTAGATATATGTGATTGCTGAATTTATAAATGCATATGGTGATATGTGGTAGTTAAACATATATATGTTGAGCCTATGTGTTTGATAATTAATCATGTATGCATTTGAGATATATATATGTGTATTTCGAATGTATGTGTTACCTAGGTATTCAGGTATAAATTCGTAATGAGTATATTTATATACAAACAAATATAAGATGTGATTGATGTATATATATTTGTGTTAGATTTGAATTGATTTAGAACTTACCATGAGTGTACATATACAATCGGTTTGATATGTATATAATATGTATATATATGCTCGGTGGTATACATTCAATTGTAATGTTGTTTTGTATAATATATATATTAAACTGAATTCATCCGACAGGTATACATATCTGACTATAAATGAAATGGTCTGAGTAGAATAATGTATGAATGTTAGTTGGTTGTGTTAGTTGAAATTTCAGTAGAATAGATTAAAAAGGTTATAATAATTATGTGTTTATAATTATACATTTAGTTATGCTGGAGACTTACTAAGCTATAAAAGCTTACTTCGTTTGCTTTCGTTCATTCGTTTTTATAGATTTGGAGACGCGTTACGAGCTCGGGGATCATCAGCACAGTCCATCACACTATCGACTTCTTTTGGTATTTTGTTAAATATTTGAACTCGATCTTATGGCATGTATAGGCTTGATAATGTTTTGGATAATTTTGAATCCTATTGTGTAAATAGCAATGCGAAAAGAGTTTAACTTCCATGCTTGAATTTGATTATATATGTTCATGAATTGGACTTGCATTTGGAATTAGATATTAAAGTTATGTTTATGTGAGCTTGGTTTCGTAATGCCTCGTAACCCTGATTCGGCGACGGAGACGGGTTAGGGGTGTTACATCTTTTACATAAGGTCGAGTTACAGATAACATCTCACTCCAACTCATACTTCACGCTCACTGTGTCCGTCTGAACCGCTAAAGTTTGCAAGTAGTCTTCTACTTCCCGAATCTAGGTTATGGCTTCCCCCATCAGGTAACCTCTGTTTCTGACTTGGTCTTGCGCATGGTGAAGCTGCTCTTTCCAACGATCCTCGTTTGCCTCGAAAAACTGGATCCGCATCTCGCAGTTCTGCAGTGACGCTTCTAACTCTTCTATCCTTCCTTTCATTTCTTCTATCTTGCTCAAGCTTGCCCTCAACTCTATTGCGGTGTTGCGGTTTCGATACTGATGCAGAGACTTCTCGAGTTCTGCCACTCTAGCACTTAATTCCCCTCGCTCATTTCTGCTTACTGATAGACTTTTCTCCAAATCTTCGTTTCGTGATTGAGCTTCTCGAAATTTTCTTTCCCACCGATTGGTATTGGCTTTTTCTTCTTGAATTTCGTGGCGCAATTGTTCGGAAGTCTTACCTAAACCCACAATCCTCATAGATAGGCGCAGCTTCTTTTAGTCTGTCTTCAAGCTGTTTAGGTCCTCTTCGGCCTTAGTTTTTCCTTTTCTCTATTTCTCAACCTCTGACCTCTGACCATCAGCGTCTAACCTTAGATGCATCTTCTCTTCTTCTAACTGTTCGATCTTCTTCCCGAGCTCCGAACTCTTCTTCTCGAAATCTTGCCTTATAATTTCCAATTTTGATGGGGCGACATGTAATTGTTCCCTGATAGGTCGAGCATTCTCCAAGCTGGGCCCAGGAATATTATCATTAATCCTCTTCTTAAACCACTCACTATACTCGGGTGTTACCATGGAACCGACGGCTAACCTCTTTATCCAACAAGTTTGCTTCCAAGCATCCGATAACTCCCGAACTCTCTTCTTATAATGAGCATCTTTAAATAAGAATTCACTCTGAGCAAGCCCATAGGTCGTGGGTACAAACTGCCTCGACTTATATTGCCTCAAGGCTAATAGTGAAGTATACCCGGTAGCTCCCCAAATTCCTAACAATGGCACCCAATCGAAGTTACCACATCGGTACATGATCTCATCAGGAACCATCCAATAAGCTCTCCACTCGATATCCCCCTCCTTGAGGTTCTGAAGAATGTCCATCCACTTCTCCTTTGAGATATCCTCTCTCCTCTGTATATCTGCTTCTTTTAACGGGAAATAACCCTCGGAGAAGACTCGATAGGAAACTTTGTCTACCTTCCAAAAGTGCCCGTGGAACCATGCCATCAATAATTGTGCACATCCAATGAATCGCCCCTTTCCTGTCTTCCGACATGAGCTCAAAGATCTGAACGTTTCTGCCAATATTGCCGGTACCGGTGTGATTTCCTTTTCAAGGCGATCAAACAAGTCAATGACTGCCTCGTCCACGTGTCACAAAGCCTTAGGAAAGATCACTAATCTGTAGATGCTGAAGGAAAATATATCAACCCTCTTTCTTTCATCTGGATGTGTCAAGATCAAATCTCGCAAATTCTCCCAATAAATACATTTGCTATCTCCTTTTTGCTGAATCCGAGTAGTGACCCAAGGCTCGCTCATCCCAGAAATACTCATCAGTTTTTTCACGAAAGTCTGACTACTAAAAACCCGAGCATAAGTCTTCCGGACCTGAATTTTGGTACACCTGAGCAAAGTAGTGTATTCCTCCATGGTAGGTACCAAATCCGTTTCTCCAAAAGTGAAACACTTGTACGCAGAATTCCAAAATTGTACCAAGGCTAGGATATCCACTCTAATGTCTAGCAGGTAGGATACGTCACCATAATTTTGGTAAAACAATTGTTTGATTCCTTCATTCCAACTAGCCCAAATGTCTCTCAACTCTTGCAGCTCGTTCTGTACTACATTGACGCGAGTGAAATCTTGCAGCTCCGATACATACCCTTCTGCCAAGCTATCCCCTCTCTCCGATCGCAGCCTCTCCGACCATGCACGAACGGCCGCATTATCCTCGACTTTACTAAAAAATTCATTCTCCATGTCAAATTTTCTAACTTAGTAATTGAATACGGATTAACGCCTCCTTTAGTATGCAATGTTATGCAAAAAAGACAAAACAAAACAAAACACCGATTAGTGTCAATAATAGCCATTATGACGCATATACGGGTAAGTACTAATGCTCGGCGCGGCTTTACCCAAGGATGGTTCCTAAAGTTCGCTATATGCGGTTTAGTTCTAGAGATAAGGTACCCGAACCAGCAGATTCCTCAATCCTCACCCATTATAGGCTCATATAGATCGAGTTCGGCTCGGGGATACATTTCCCTATGACCATGCGGAGATGAAAATCTCACGAAATCATAGGTACGGATATACCCCGGAAGCAATCCACTAGCCCATGCGGAGGTGAAAACCTCACGAAAGCATAGTTTTTTAGTCCCAACTTAGAAGGTGTGACCAGAGTGGTCATGCAATGCCATGCAATATTATTCTATGGGACTTGAACCAAAACGAATGAAGTAAAAGGATCGTCTATTAAAAAACAAATTTTAAATTTTCAACAAAAGGACAGAAAATAATCAATTTTGCGGCTTGACTCTCTTATTGTCCCCAGCGGAGTTGCCAAGCTGTCGAAACCATTTTTTTCGGTTTTTTTCGATTTAAAAATGATGGATCGACTTTTTGGAAAGCGAAAATGGAGTCAATCTTTTCTTGTTTAGATGTGATCGGATCACCTAGAAATTTGGGTTGTTTTAATAAAACATTTTGGTTTACTAAAACAATGATTTTGGTCTACGAAAATATGAGAAAATAGGCTCGGGAGTCGGTTACATATAAGGAAGGATTAGCACCCTCATTACGCCCAAAATTGGTACCAAATCGATTAAATACTGTCCTTTTGTCTAAAATTAAAAATATTTTTGAAATGTGGTTCTTGTTAATAACATTTGAATAACCCGAGTCCTTTGCCAAAAATCTTCTTGTTTCGACGTTCGAAAATTTATAATTTGAAAATAACAAAAGGATGCCCAACTATTTGGTCCAACAAAAAATCGATACCCAGCTCAATAGGGCACGATTCCTCGAATTTCCAAATATTGACCATTGCCTCACCTTGGAAGATATGAGTGAAATTCCGAAGTGACATTCGATTATTTTGAACAAAAGGGAGATTGCAACCCAACACGATAGGGCATTATTCCCCGAATTGCCAAACATCGAACATTTCTTTCATTTTAAAGAGTTTTTAGAAAACGTGAGTGAAATTCCAAAGGGATCTTCAATTGTTTTGAACAAATGAAAAAGCGCAACCCAGCACGATAGGACACAACATTTCAAATCCTCGATACAAGATCATTTTATAATTTCCAAAACTCATGCTTTTGAAATTTCAAAAGGATATTTAGTTATTTAGGTTAAACAAGAAAAATTGAAACCTAGTAAGTTAGGGTACTATTTTCTTGAATTTCCTAAATTCGAAATATTGCCTTATTTTTAATTTGAAAAAAAATGGACGAAATCTCGAGAGAATATTTATTTGGTCAAACAGAAAATCGAAACCCAACACGTTAGGGCAGAATTTCTCGAATTACCAAACACGAAATATTACCTTGCTTTGAAATTTTATTTTTTTATTTTTTTAAAAGGGAGTGATTTTGGAAACAAACTTGCAAAGTATTTATTCGATTCATTTGAATTAAAGAAAATGAAATGAATAATTTCAGGCAAATAGGTTGATTTCAAGCAAATAGGTTGGCAATCTCAATCATAATATAATACATGGGAATGTAAAACAAAGTAACAAATATGGAAAACATATATCAATAATATATTATACAATTTTTTGAAAAGTACAAACACGAAAATTGAAACATGCCCAATGATAATAATCTTACCACATACACTATTTAACGTTTCTAACTAATGGTTAAATAAAAATCTATTTTAAGAAAATATTTTAAAAGGTAATAAAAAATGTTAAAACAAATAAACTTGGAATGAACAATTTAAAAGTAGGTAAATTATATATATAAACAGATAATACATGTAAAAAATTTACAATAGATCGTAAAATAAATAAAAAATAAAAATAAATAATACATAAAGTATATAAAGTTTAACATATAAATGAGCTTCAAAATAAGTATTATAAGAGGAAATTTAAAGTTAGTGTTATGCAAAATAATTTAAAAACCAAGATTCAAAAAATGTATATATGTATATAATATATATTATGTGCATAGCAATAGTAATGTGTACCTATATAAAATTTTAAAACGAATAATGTACATATTAACAAGTTGTAACATAGATGAATTATATAAATGCAACCATGTAAGAATATACAAAAGAATATAAGAATGACATACTATATAATATAAATCAATAATTATACAAAATAATTTGAAACAAGATTTACTTACCAACAATTAACAAGATACATAAAGCATAAAACTTAATATAAACATTGTATATAAAAAATAGTAATATAGGCAAGTGTTTGAAATAAACAAAGTATAATTTAAAATTGGGGAATAAATGGTATACATAAATAGATTTAAAGGGAAAAATATAAACATGTTTGCAAGGGAATTCAAATAAGTAATTCAATTAAATTATGTATAAATATATATATAAAATAAAGAAAATAAAATAAAATCACAAAAAATGAAAAATGAACAAAGGGAATACAAGAAATTAAAATCAACCTTTTTTTGCTTTGGATTTTTGATCTCTATGTGAAAATACAATGTTTTTTTTATCCCTCCTTCTCTTTTACATTTGGTTTTATGATGGCTTTTATAGCCTTGTTACAACATTTTTTTTATTATTTACTATCTTTTCTTTTTACAAGTGGTAGACAAAAGAGGACTAGGGCGGCGCTTAGGGCGACACATAGGGTGAAGAGGTTAGGTTTTTTTCTTTTTCTTCATTTTTTTATTTTTTTTATTTTGGGTTGTATTTAGGCTTGGGGTATTTTGGGTTTTAGTTGAGTTTTGGTATTTGGGCTGTGATTTTATTGAGGCCCGGGCAAAATTTGGGTCTTACAGTACCATTTCTTAAAATTAAAAAATAAAATAAAATATTGGGTTTATTCTCCAACGAAAACTCCTACACTATTATGGATGAAATTACTCTTTCTAGTAATGGCTAATATTTCTACTTTATTTTGCTTAATGTATATAAATTATCATTTGCGGATTTCATGTTATGTTTGAATGACTATTTGAGGAAAGATTGTTTGAATACGTACGAAAGAAAAAAAATATAGCTAATAAGGCATTTTCTTTAAAAAAAAATTAACAAAAATTCCAGTTAAGCTAGTTAACCGACTGGCTTAAAGTTAAGTCTGTTATTCAAGCATAAGTCGCTCAGGTCAGTTTAAATATTTTTGTTTCAGTTAAGTAAGTTCAATAAAAAAATCGAATGCTCTCCTCTAAATACAAGGCCTCCGTTTTGATTTTTGTTACAAAATTCCTAGTTCATTCCCATCTCACAAGGTTTGCTAAATAAAACTTATGTAGAGATGATAATTTATGGTCTAATTACATGCCCAAAAAGAAACTAGTTACAATCATTCTAATTCTAGAGATCACATCATTGGAAAAAATATAATAATCAATTATATATGAAACATCCAACCACATATAGATTTTCAACATGCACTTTCAATAAAATTAATCAAACACAAGAAGATAGAAAATCAATTTAATCATCAATTTATAATTTTAAACATAGCATGACCTAAGTTTTGATGCCAATTGTTGGCAAATCGTTTAGAAAATACGTTTAAGTTGGCGCAATGAAATTTTAAAACTTCTCTAAATGGACATTTGACACATATCTAAAGTAATAATTCTAATCAAATAAGTACTTATGTACCGAGATCTAAAGAGACTTGTCCAAATTGCAAAGGGCTTTCAAAGGTGCTTGGATTTTTCAATCAAGTCAAACTTAAGTCTACTATTTTCAAGTTTTGAACCAATTGATCTTCTCTACTATTCTTGAACTCTCAAATGTTTAAAGAGTAGGCTCGAACTCAAAAAATTGAACATTGGACAAAAGCTTGAGACTTCCAAAGAGAGCCAAAGTAGTAAACATCTTGGTATTCCTATAACACTTTAAACCCAACTCAGACGGTGGATTCGAATGCAGGGCACCACATTTGTTGTCAAAGCAACTCAACCAATGAGTCATTCAAGCAGCAGAATCCAATAAAAATAAATAAGAAATTGTTATAAATTTATAAAATGCATGTGGTAATACTTTAAAGTGACATACTTTTATGTGTTAATTACATATATATTTTGAGTACAATCCTACTAGTTTGGGTTGTTTATAGTTTTTATCTTGTAGGGACTAAATTGAAGGTAAAAGGAAATTTGAGGGTAAAGAGCGTGAATTTAAAGGCAAAACGGGTTAGCATTCGAAATAAGGAAGAAGTGAGTGTGGAAGACATGGGGCAAATTTTCAAAGAAGAGATTTATGGACATAAAACTTTGTTTAAATTTGAAATCTATTTTTAAGATTATTGTTAGGATTATTATATTGTTTAGATTTAATTTCAAATTATATCTCTTAAACATTATTATCCTGTGTTTAAATAGGAACAAAGTAGGTTTTTTTATATACTATAAATAGGGGATGGAGTGACATGAATATTCACTCATCACTAGTGTAAAAACTCCTTCCCTCTAAGTCTCTTAGCCTTTTTGTTTCTTTTTTTTCCAATAAAATTCCATTTTAAACTTCTGTTTTTTTTTCGAAAAGCATGAGTCACTAAACTCATCTAGCCAAAGGTTATCAAGACTCCTCCAAAAGAGTTCATGAGGCTTAGAACCCGCACTTAGCCCTTCTCAATGAGTATTCATCATTTCTTCGCATTACAGGACTAACGCTTCCGTCCATGACTTTCCAAAAATAATCTTTTCATCTTATACATCTTATACAAAGACATCCGCTTTGTATGTCTTGGGAATGTAGCACAGTCAGTTCACTAACTTACTATATCAGAAATTTTCGAGCTCAAGAGTCAAAATGGCATGGCATTCGCCATTGAGAAATGATGATCTAGTGTAAGACGGTCCCACAAAAGTAACAGTTGGCTAGAGTCAGGTTCCTCTAAACAGTTGGCTAGGCATCATCTTCCACTATAACTAGCTTATTTGGTCATGAGAAGGATCACCTAAAATTCTATGATTGAACCAAAGGAGGATCGAGATAACTGGAGGCTAGAATCCCTCAAATCGAAAACCCCTTTTCTCAACTTTGCTTCTTTTCACAATTACGATTTCAATTTATTTAATTTCAACTTGGCCATATTCTTAATTCTATTTTTTTTATTATTTTCCCAAGTCAAATATTTTTCTTGGGCAAGACTGTGCCTAGCATTTCGAAGAACAAGAAGCTGTAGCGATCTAGTCCCTTAGGATTTGACCCTACTCCCCTTATACTATTTCTTTTCATTATTCAGGGATAGGATATATTTGGTGCTTTCAAGACACACCAGCATGTATACAATATCAATTGGGCCCACATATAAAAGTCCAGGGTTAAAGTTACTAAAAAATGAGGCTAGGTTATGATTATTAGGTCGAAAAATCAATTTGTGCAACAGTGTCTCAAGACAGTGAAGCCATGTCTCGAGACATGCCTCCGTTGTTTCATTATTTTAGCTTTGAAGTTTCGTGTCTCGAGACAATGTCACCATTTCTTAATACAATGGTCTCCATGTCTTGATACAAAGCTTCTTTTCTCGAGACCCTGGACTTATTTTCTCTTAATTTTGCTTTGATGTTTTGTATCTCGAAACAAGCATTATATGTTTGGAGACTTCTACCCAAGCATGCAAAATAATGTTCTTGATGTCTCAAGACAAGCTCTTGATATCACGAGACAATAGTGCAAAATTGAAAAAATCAATATATAAATGTATACCAAAAGACCTCTTATATACTACCATACAATACCAACATGCAACCAAACCACATAGCACATATTTAACTTGGTATATTAAAATCAAAACATGAAATCACATAGCATAGGAAGAATTACATCAAAATATTAAGTGCTAAGTAATTATTAACTTAAGAATCATACATGCCACATTGCTAATTATTAATCAAAATGCATCCAAAGATAACCAAATGCCCAAATAGAAAGTAAAGTAATACCAAAACGGAAACCATTCAAAAAACCTCAGAACTTTTAATATACTAAAACATAAAATAACCAAGATACCTAGGTAAATGTCATTTTATTACACAAAACATTAAGAATCGTTATGAATTCAAGGCTGAGATTTGAAACTTTTGGATCTATGGACACACAGATTAGCTTCCAAAAGAACTTCTAGCTTGCACACAGTAACAGAAAAATTCATATGCTGAGTAATGAAACTTAGTGGTGCTAGCAAAATCAAAAAATTTAAAATATAAAAATATTAAACAATTTAACACATTGATTGAATCGAAATTACACAAATCAAAACATGAAGTATCATTAAACCATCAAGCATTATTCTTCGGAACAGTTCTTAACATATGAATTGGTACCAAGTTATCACAAGCCACGGGATATAGATATTGTACTTATCTCACATGTACAACTTTCAAAATACAATTGACATTCCTTATAAACACATTTCTCAATAAATTTTACAACCCTCATTAACCAAATACGAATCCAAGAATAGATACACGAACATTACCCTTAACACTCCACGATAATGCACAAAAAGTGCCAATGAGCATGAAAAACTTAATACATGAAAAGACATATACCCCTAACACTCTAGAAAAAAATGCACACAAGTGTTAGAATTTAAGTACGTGCACAAGCTTTCGTAAATATACACAAGTGCCATTCTCCCACCAATACAAAATACATCCTATGGCATGTCAACTATTCTCGAACCTTATCTAGTATTATTTAATAAGCTTTAGGTATTAATGTACAACTTAATTCAACAACAAACTTAAAATATTCCAACAATTAACAACATAAAATCAACATAAAAATTATTCCAATTAATTCATGCACCATACAAAATTCACCTCAAGATATAACCATACATGAAAATAATTCAGCCATCGTAATATAACAAATTCTATCAATTGATTCATAGCATAATCTAATCCTTATTACTTAAAAAACTTATATTAAGAAAATGACTTAAGTTAGTACAAACCAAAATCATTACGCCTCGACAACTTTCTCTTTTCCTTTAGCTTTGGAAGAGTCGGCTACCTCCTTGGCTACAATCACAATTCAAACATTAAGACTAAGTTAGGTATGCACATTTAAATAGTAAAACCAACAAAAATTAAACATGATATGCACTTTGCCTAAACTCACCTCCTTAAAGCTTTATGGATCGAATTTCTCATAACTCAAAATTCTCCAATTCAAATTCAATTTTCTCAATAGGAATACACTCTAGAGACCCTTAGCTATCCAAAACTCATGTAAAACTCAAAACCTAACCCCATCTTCCTCCATAATTTCCCAAGCATTCAACCATGGAAATGTGCATGATCATAATCGAAACTTTGTTCTAATTTGTTCTTTGACTAACCCAATTGATACTAAACTCATCTTCATCAATAATCAACCCAAAACAAAAAATAAATCGAACAAATCAGTATCTTCTCTCCTTAAAGTGAAAATTATTCAAAATATAGAAAAATTGAAAATAAATTGAAAATCATAATTTGATATTAGAATACACTTTCTAATGTTATAATCTTGATTAAGGGATTGAAGAATTTTGAAAAATCCTTGAGAGAAAAATTAGGGAAAACTCAATAGTTTTTTTTTTGTGAGAAGGGAAGAGGAAACGTTCAATCTCTTTTTTATTTTTTTAAAGCTGGGAAATTTGTTAAAACATTATTGGAAAAATGCAACAACCCGGTCTCCAATAGTGTCAGAAAATACGATTTTGACATCCCGTTTTCATAAATCAAACTCATAAATATTTAATAAAGATATTTGCAGAGTTATTGTATAATTTAATTGAATTTTGGATAAGAAATTTAGCCAAAATTGTGATCAATTAAGGGCTAGGGACTAAATTGTAAAGGTTATTAATGTAGGTTTTTTAATTGACCAAAGGCTTAGGGACTTATGTAGAAATTAAACTAAGGTCTAAAATGACAAATATACCATTTTAGAAATGTAATAGACAGTTAGGTGGGATATTTGTTTAAATAATATTAAATTTTATAATTAAAATTATTAAATTTATAAAATATAAAATTAAACTAACATGGTGGAAAGAAAGAGAATTCATCTCTTTTCTTTCATCCATGTTGAAATTCGGAGAAGAAGAACAACAACAACAAAATTTAGCCTAGGGTTTCAATTTTTGAGGCTTCAATTGGTTTGTTCAATTTAGTCTTTTTTTCTTTTTCTTTTTATGTTTTTGAGGTTATGGGAGCTTGATTTAGATAACTCATGTACCACTTTGTAAAACTATTAAAGTTTTAAGAAGTTACCATTGTTGATTTCTTGAATTTTTAGGTGTTAAATTGATAGTTTTTAATCTTAGTTTAGGAAAATGACTAAATTGTAAAGCTTTATTGATAGCTTCATACATCAGGGACTAAACTAAATAAATTTTAAAATTGTCTGTATGAATGAAAAATAGGAGACCTTTAATAGGTAGTAGTGAAATTGGGATTCAATTTGAAGCTTTACTTTGAAAGTTAGGTTAGTCTAGGTTTTAGGGACTAAATTAAATAAATTGTGAAATTTGCATCAATTCATAATTGATTATGAATTGGATGAATATTGATACTGCTATATGTTTATGTTAATTATTAGCTAACTTCAACCCGAAATCGTCGAGAGGGAAAGGAAAATCTAAAGTTGTCAATGAGTAGCTTGAAATTTTCGGTTTGTAATTCTATGATTTGGGAGGATTTTATTTGCTGCATATTTATATCATTATGTATTATATGAAATTAAAGGTGAGGAATGATGACTGATTGAGCTAAAATGATGTGATTTAGATTGAATATTGAAGCATGGACTAAATTGAAAAGAATAAAAAAATTTCATGACTTGCTTGATATGTGCAATTGGTATGAGATTGAGTTGGAACATGTTAAATTATGTGTTGAATTGATAAATTGTTGATGAATTTAGCATGATAAAGCATAAATTGAGTTATATAATAGAACCGAAAATTTGATTACCCTATTAACTATTCGCACTATGTCGGATATAGTTAGCATGCCATAGGGTCAGAGTATTGAGTAAAACCATCTTTGCTGGGAAATCTGGTGTAACATTCCAAACCCGGCCTAGACATTAACATACATATCATATCACATAAGTTGTATGGTATGCATTCATAACCAGATAATATATGAAGCATAATATAAAACATAACTTACTCAAATCATAGCATAACATATTACATAGTCGAATCAGACAGCTTATCAGAACAGATGACAGAATATGTATAACACACATAATTTACAAAATAGTCATGCTTAACTCACGTACCTATTTATAGCAGATCATATCGCATTATTATACTTTAACGAACTTATTTAACATACTTCCTACACTGGCCCACGTTTATTTTACTAAAATTTACGCTTTTCTGGGCCTACATATACCCCCAGACCCAAATCTGAGTCTCTTAATCAGCCTCTAATTGGTCCTCAAAATTAGCCCAAAAGGCTCACACTGCCCAAAAACCTAGCTTGTGTGGTTTACACAGTCTGCACGATTTCACACAGTTATGTGGTCCACACAGTCTACCCACACGGTCTGTACGATTTCACGCAATCTCCTACACAGACTACACTATTTCACACAGTCGTGTGGTCCACACAGTCTACCCGCACAGCCTGTACGATTTCACACAATCATGTGGTACACACTATCTACCCACAAGGTCTGCACGATTTCACACGACCGGGTGGTGCTAGGCGGTTTCAAAGAACAACACAGTTTTACGATTTTATCAACTTTCTAACGAGTTTTTAGGTCGATTTCACACAACTAATGATATTTCTGATAATCCATACAATCACGTACTTCTGAATCCTACATTCAACACTAAAATGCATCGGAGAACAAACTTGAATTAACCCAAAATTTCACTTAAGAAGATCCACTCATTTTTATAAAAAGAAATCAGTCTCTTAAACAAAACACGAGTAATTACCTCAAAAATAGTGACTCAATAGTAGCCTTTAATCGTGCCTAAATCGTCAGAGAGACTTCAAATGCACCACCCTCTCCTCCTATTAAAAAACCAAAGCAATATATAGTCGAATGTTTACAAAATACCACCCCCAATCAACAAGCAAAAACTTATCATCGAAAAACAAAATCTGTAAAACTTACCCATCAGAAAATCAATGACAATGATTGGCAACACAGCAAATGAAGAATAACGTCAAAGGAACCCTTAACAAACCAAAATTTTCTAAAGAAACAATTTGAATAAGAAAGACAAGGAAATGGAAGAAAAAGAGGACTTGAGACGTGAAACAAAAAAAATGAAAGAGTGGGAGAGATTTTTCGGTTAATTCCAAAATCACCCTCATCCCACTAAGTCACAATAATTAACTACCTATCATATTTTCCTCAAAGTTAAAAACAAAAATAACTTTCACTTTGCACACATAGGGATTCAAACACGGGACCTTTGGGTAAGCTGAAGCCTTACCACTAAACTAGCAAGTTCATTCTTATCATTAATAGAGCAAAAATAGTTTATAAATCAGATGTTCAAAAATAAGAGTTTAGGAAAAAATAGAAAAAATTCAAAAAATGATTCGAACCAGGAACCTCACACACACAAGCACAACACTTAACTAATGAACCAAATCAAATTACTTGACATAATTTTACAATCTTAACTAAAAAATCCGAACGTGACCACATTGGGTTTCATGAATCCAATTTTCTCTAACCTGGTTTCTAGGATGTGACATCTGGGGTGGTAGGTATCATACTTTGAGTCATTATTACTAGGCAATCCAGGGTGACAAATTGATTTAGTTGAGAAAAACCATTATTGTCTGACAATCTGGGGAGGTATTGTGTATCGAAATAGCGTCATCATGGGCGAGCAACCTGGGGTGATGGATCCATATCTATGTCTAGTTAATAGGTTTAATAATACAAGAATTGACTAAATGGTAAGTAAATGAAATGTGTTGAAAATATGAAATGTGATATTATTTTATTTGAGTTGAAAATGAGCCTTAGGGGTCGAATATGTGTGAAAGAGCTATCAGGATCAGAAATGACTGAAGTGTTTAAGTGAAAAATGGACTTATGAATTTAATTGTGATGCTAATAAATTAATAGTTTACATTATTCATGAATGGATATGAAAATTAATTAAAATTTTATAAATTGAATGTTATATGAGAAGATAGTATGTATGCATAAAGAATTATTGAGTTAAATGAATATAAGCATAAACATATGAAAGTGATAGTATTTTCATCAATTGGTATAAGTTAGATTATGATTTGAGCATATGCATTTGCATGAATTTGTTATATTGATTTGAACTGTAGAATTACCACTAAACGATTCGCTCGGCGTACAGTTTTGTTTCTCCGTGCACAGGTATAATAGATTCTCGGTAGTTTGAGCAGAGTTTCAGCATTTAGATATCGATCCCAAACTCAAAAAAGTTTGTATGCTTTTTGTTGTAATTTAAAGTGGCATGTACTTAGTTGAGTCATTTTGGTACATTTTATACCTATGTGAATTATGAGTGACAATGACTATTTAGATACTTTGTATATAAAGTGGTTAGTATGAAACTTGGTGGTGTATGAAATCCCCTACTTAATGTGTCCAGTAGTGATCTTAAACTTGAATACATTATTATGTATTATAAAGATGGTAGGTAGGTAAAACGGTAAGTGAATGGTTGGAAGGTTGAATATGTCATGGTATTGATAATTTACATGAGAGGTAAACAATGGATTCATATTGAAATGGTTTTGATTAGGTATAATTAAATGACTTGTGTTGGCGAGTTTGGTGTATTGAATGCATAATTTAATGGTTGAAATAGAATTATGAAATTGGTATAAAATGTACATTTTTCCAAATGCAGGACTTAGTGGATTGTTCCCGATATCGCGATTATGTACCTTTGATATCACGATATCAGCTCTATTCCATTTTTTAAAACTTTGCAATTTGATCATTGGGTTGGGAAACTTGATTATTGCCTTCGAAATCATAAAATCAAACCTTAGATATCTACTAAAAATACCATAACTGAACTCCCCACCTTATGCCATTACAAAAGCTACTTAAAATATTTTTTTATCCAGTAACATTTTTATATATGTGTTATCCTAATAGGATATCCATTTTTTCTTTTAGGTTAAATTCGTTCAGCTAATCCAA
Source organism: Gossypium hirsutum (assembly GCF_007990345.1). Classification (NCBI taxonomy): domain Eukaryota; kingdom Viridiplantae; phylum Streptophyta; class Magnoliopsida; order Malvales; family Malvaceae; genus Gossypium; species Gossypium hirsutum. The sequence goes on along the minus strand of NC_053432.1, from coordinate 4,202,992 downwards.
GACATTTTTATCTCATGATCACCATTATATCTTCCACAATGAAATTGGTTATTACTCATACTAGTAAAGATAAAATATTTGTCCTAGGCAAATTACCCATATCATGTTTCATTTTCACTATTGTGAGTAAAACCATGCCATATCATGTACTATGTTTCCACTATTTTGAGTAAAACTATATCATGTCATGCATAAGTCATATACCCAACATTCCAGCTTTCGACCCACTGCTTTAAGAGAATAAGTTTTCTATATATCAAATTACATAAGTTATACACACATACTCAAGAATTAAGTAAGTCATATTATGAGCATCACAAGTAAATAGATCAAAAATTGGATCCAGGATAAATTTATCTTGAGTCATGTTTGATGTATCGTCAATCACATCTTTTTCTCTATTTGTAGGAGTCTATACGGCTCTAATAGACAAGACAAGTTATATCTCTAATTGGACTTATAGACAACATAATAGTCCTAACATGAGTCTTTTTGCTCAATTTGACTTTATAAACCATGAGCAATTTAGATTACCTACTAATATAAGTTGGCTTCTTGCATTATAATTTTACTATATAATAAACTTAATGTTAGTTAAATATTAGGTAATCGATGAGCTAATATTTGCTTATTCATTTTGCATTGCATGAAAAAACCATTGAGGATAATCATACAAAGAATATTCAACAACCATATGATAATTTTTTTATTCAATTAACTCAAAAAATTACAAGTAAGCAATGACGAAATTAACTACACTCATGAACAAATCCTAACACACAAACTATTAGGTTGTCTTCCTATCCAAGATCACTGTCATATTCTGCTTCAGTAGTGACTTTGACCTAGGCTTTAGCTTCAATTTTAGTGAAATCACCAACATCATCATTATGATGTTTGGATTTTGAGAATGTCTCAATGAAGATGGTTGGGTTTCATTTTTTATTTCTCTTATCAGAAACCATCTCATACCAAAAGATGTAGGCATCTCAAGATAATGATACAACTATTATCTTTTGTTGAGACTGATGAATATTGGGTGTTATCTAGTCCTAAGTATTAAGCTTGAAAAAGGTATTGAATGATAGGATCTTTAAATAATATGTAGGCATCAGGATGGTTGATGCGATTGCATAACGTGAAATCACATAACTAGTGTCGAGAATATCTTGTGGTAAAAATTGAAAGTAATTGCAATGGTTTAGGGTTTACGCATTTTTTTACAAGTATTTTTTAGAGTTTTTTTTTTTTGGTTTTGCAAAATTTGGGTTAAAGGAAAGGGAGCAAACAAGTTCAAATTGCTTGAATTTGCCACCTATAGGTATTAGGTCAATGTTTAAAGAAAAAATTTAAGCAGGGTGTCAAGGTCTTGCTACATCAAGTTAAATCTGTCTGCAAAAGGTAAGTACAAAGTTCCTAATAAAGGTAGATCTTTATAGGGGCATAGGGGGCCAAGCCCCCTCAAAATTTTTGAAAATTTTTATTTTTCTCTTGAAGTTTTTAGAAAAAATCAATTAAATACACTTAAATTTTTAAAAGTTCTCATTAAACTCCTAAATTTTCTGAAAAATTATCAAATACTTAAAATTTAATCTCAAAATCAGCCGAAAATCATGAATTTTTTTCAAAATGACCTAAACATCTGAAGGTGTCTAAGTCAAAGTGTGGTGATTTCATCATCGGCAAATAATTAGACCACAGCTTCTACAACAATTACTTCAAATAGTAAAAGAATTACACATTCATAAGTATCAAGGTATCCCTAAAAATACCTATTCCACGAATTAAGTTTCCACTACATATTGCTTTACATTATTTAAACAAAGAAACCTAGTAATTCTAAGTTAGCTTAGTTTTCCGTTACTATTTTTTGCTATGTATGTATTTCTTAATTCACTTCAAGTTGAGTAAATTAAAAATGGTTAGAATCTTAAAATTATATATAAATTTTGATTTAATGTATAATTATATACATAAATTTTAAATTAATATAATTATATATGTGAAACTTTAATTGTAGTTCAAATGTATATTTGAAATTTTAATTTTGATTTAATCATACACATTTAAAGAAATAAATACATTAATTTATTTTTATATTAGATAAATATAATTATTCATGTATGTAATATATAAACATAAAATGATATTGTATTAATAATTGTGTTAACAATTTATAAGAATTAGATCAGATCAAAATTTCATGTATATAATTACACATTAAATTATAATTAATGTATAATTTTAAAATTTATCCTTAAAAAAAATGTCAAATTTTCCACTTATTTAAAGGACATCTCGTGAGGTTTTTATTATTTAACTTACGGTTCATAATTTTATTTTTATTTCAGATTCGAATACAATAATTATGATTGAAATGAAGCAAAAGCGTGTAAGAGAACAATAGCCATGTCGGTGAAATGTTGCAAATTTGCATTGGAACCTTTTTTTTGGGTACAAATGCAATGGGACTTTATAAGGTTGTGTAAATAAAAATATGGGAGACAAGACAGTGTTTGGTTTACAGCGCACGGTGCTCACTTTTGTCAATGCGGCGCAGCTTTGGGTCACGAGCTTTGCTCAGTCTCACTGTCTCCCCACATGCATTGGGTCAAAAGTTTTTATTTTTGGATTTTGTTTGTTTTTTAATTCCAAAATCATTTTTTTAATTTAATACTGTTTTTTCAAAATATCTTAGAATAGTCATTAAAAACCCTTTTTATCTTCTTTTTTTTTCTATTTATCATTTAAAAATGGATAAATCACTATTTTTCACTTAATTATAAAAATGTTGTATTTATTATATTTTTTAAACATATCCCATGTCTCTGGGTTGTTGAATTCCCACAACAAAAAATTAATAATTATAAAATTGATATTCATTTTTTCAGATTTTATATTAAAAAAGAGATAAATTAATTTTTATATTTTAAATTAAAAAATAAATTAATTTTTTATTAAAAATTTCATTAATTTTTACCGTTAAAAATTGGTGTGACTAGTGGAATAATAAAGCAATGACATATGTAGCTAGAAATATATAAAATTTTAACAGAAAGATTAATTTACTTTTTGATCTAATTTATAAAATTAATTTATCTATTTTTTGAATAAAAAAAAACAAAATGTAATTCAATTCATAATACAAAAATTTTTATTTTTGAGAAAATAATATTAGAGAAAAAAAAGTTATTGGAATTTTTATCTGAAGAATTCTTATTTTTTGTATTTCATTTGACAGTTTCCTTAAAAAGACAAAATTGAGAGTGAATTTTTTTAACAATAAATAAATTTTATTTTGATTAAATTATATTTTATTATATTGAGGCAGTTTTCTTTAGCTACCTGTCGAGTGGGTCCCATATTCAACTACTTAACTAACTCAAGCATATGCTCTTCAATGCAATGCACCGTCCTTAAAAAAAATAATAACTAGATTATTCATTGGTTCTTTAAATGTTTGTTAGATGTTAGTAATTTCTTTGGTTCCGTAACATTGAAAATGATGAAATTTTTTATTATTTGTTTTTATATTTTAATTTTAACTTTTTTAACACTATAAAACTTACTTAACAAGGCCTTTTTGCTTTATGTTAACAACTAAAAAGACGTTTTGTTCTCTTTTAAAAATTTTAATTTTTATTAATTTTAAAAATGAGTAATTAAGAATAATTAATTATGTGCAATTGAAATAAGAAATTAACATCGTATGTTTTTTTTTACCCTTTTCAACAAGAAAATTAATAAATGATTAAAAACTGAATTTGATAATGTACTTGTGGAATCAAAATAATTGGAGCAAAATATAATTTTCTTATGAAATCCATTTTGATGAGTCCCTACAATTATGATTAATAATATTGCACTTTTCATGATAGATCCTTAATCCAAGGAAATCTATTTTGTCCCCACTCTTCTTAATTCAATAAAGTTTTTCTTTTCCTATTAATTATAAAAACATTCAATTCTGTTGATTTTATGTGGTAGGAGGGGAAGTTTTCAAGAAATAAAATTCCATTATTTGCTATTATTATTTATGTCTAATTAAATTAAATTAATAAATCAATAATTTTTTTTAGAATTTTTATAAAAAATCATATTATTAAAATTATTTATCTCTAGTTAATATAAATTAATGTTAGATGAATAATAAATAAAAGAGTTTAATATTTATGAATCATTCAAAATAAAGAGTTTATATTTCACAAGAAGTCACTTTCACTTGATTGACTAACATTGCTAAAAAGGTTACTTTAAGCTATTTAACATAATTTCGTAAGTTCAAAAGTTAAAATTTTGAAAACTAAAAGTTCTCTCCAAAGTTCTAAGAAATCAAAGAACACAAGGAAATTATGAAGAAAGGTATTCTCTAATCCTATTCAATCAATACAGAAGAAGCTAGACTTGTTTTTAGGATCAAGCCTAGAAGACTCTTGAATTATAGTTATCCATCCATGATCAAATCTAGACAACCCTTAAGATCAAAGCTCTCCCCAATCCAGTTGCATTAATAAAAGGAGATAAAACTCATTCTTCAAGATCAAGTTTTGATAACCTTATATACGAACTCAACCATCTAAAATTAAGTCTTGAAGACTCTTGGATCCAAACTCATTTTCAAGTATTGACTTATTGTGAGATGGTAAGAAAAATATATCAAGCATGAATGCCACAATTATCAAATTAGATAATAATAATGAGCAACAAGAATGTGAAAAAAAAAACCTATAAAAATTGGGATTGACATCTCGAGAGATAATAAGAAAAAGTAAGAATTGTCATTTTTTATAATTTAAAAAATTATATTGAGAATAAATCTAGACAAATAAACATACAAATTCAAAAGAATTTGGATGTTCATTTATCCAAACTCATTTTGAACTTGATTTATAAAAATATATATTTTTTGCTAACATGATAGTGCTAGTCATTAACCATTGCTAATTAATGTGGATCACCACGTCTAACTCAGTGGTCATTAACAGTCACGCCAGCAAGATTGTTAGGATTTAACGATCAACTGTTAAATTTAAAGGTTAAAAAGCTTAAGTGATTAATGCAAAATGTTCAAAGGGGTTTAATTGTTTTTTTGAAAATACTTTATGGGCTTTTATATCATTAGGCCAAATTAGAATATTTCTATCAATAAATAAACATTGTTTTAATTAAAAATTATTATATAAAAATCAATCAAGATTAAAAAAAAATAGAACCATGATTAATTAATGAAATAAAATATTTATCTTTTGGTTTAAAATTTAGTTAATAAATAAACTTTAAGGAGTCTGGATATTTTCCTATTATAGAATAAGCTTTTTTCACTCTTTTTGTCAATGTATTCCATAAATTCCGGCACTTGATTATAGGAAATTCATTCTTATGCCTTCACAAAAATTCAACTTTTTTTGTCAAAATAACTTTTATTCCGATATGGGTTCGAGAGTGTTGAAATGCATTATCCTCCTATTTATGTGATGGAAGGGACTATAAATAATTCTAAGTATGGTGTCAAAAAAATACTTTTCTACTTACATATTCAATCTTAAAAAATAGAACAGAACAAAAGAAAATGTGAAGATTATAAGACAAGGACATGTAAAAGTTTATTAATTTTATTATTCAATTAGTATTTCTATCTATAATAAAAGTGAATTTTGAGAATTGACAAAATAATTCCGTAATTTTATAACTTTTTTTAATATAAAAAGGGAATTCATCAATTATCCACACATGGTGTGGGACACGCCATTATCAATAATTTCACTTCATTAGAATTATATGTGAGGTGATAAAAGTTTTTTTTTTTTTAAATATTAAACACCATAATTTTACATAACCACATAAAAGAAATTTAAATACAATAACATGTGAAAATTTTTATAATACAAATAAAATACATTTACAATTAAAGGATAGAATTAAATCAATACAAAATATTGTAGACAACAAACTTATTAATACTAATATATAACATACAAATATTACAGAATTAAATAACCACGTACCATATTTATTTATGATAAACTCGAACTTAAATATTCAAATTAATAAGATCTCAACAACTTATCATTAGCTAGTATAAAAAGAAATTTTGAATCTAAGTAGAAAATGATTATTTTATATACTAGAAAAATACAATTTAATCCTTAATGGAAAGGTGTCATCCAAATCATGGAAAAACACATAATTGTAATGTGTATGAGCAAAGTACATAATAAAATTTCCCTTCCCCAAAAAATCTCAAACTTTCACTATATATACCCCATACCATATCAAGCTTCTTCATCCAAACCCCTTCTTCCATCCTCACTCCACATTTCACTCTCTTTTTCAACTTTCCCTTCTTCTCTTTGTTTTAAAGAGGGGCTTGAGTTTTAGCCAAAGAAAACTCCATGGCTAAACTTGTTGCTACTTTCTTCTTGGCTCTCATTGCCATCTCCATGGTTCAAACTTTGGTGGGTACCTTTCCTTTTTTTTTTTTCTCTTTTTTGGTTCACTTTACATGGAAAAATTGAAAGAAAAGTTGCACAAAGCTGATATATTTGGTTTTATCTTCAATGTAGGTTATGGCATCACATGGACATGGTGGTCATCATTATGATAACGTAAATACTAAAGCCTTGAAAAATGTCCTTTTTTGAAGGAAGAAACTAAAAAGTTGTTTTTTTTCTTTCACACATTACTGATTTGTTTGTTTCTCGGGAAAATTTTCCACTTGCAGAAACGTTATGGACCTGGAAGTCTCAAGCCTTACCGTAAGTTTAATCATAAATTTCTGACTTTTGATTTTTCCTTACTAAAAAGATCTGATTTGAAACCATTGAAGAATGGTGAAAAGATTTTGTTGGAACCAACAACAGATATTGAACTTTTTTTTTCTTTTGGTTGAATGAAATGACCAGAATGTCCATCTCAGTGCACAAGGAGGTGTAGCCAGACACAGTACCATAAACCATGCATGTTCTTCTGTCAGAAATGTTGCAGGACATGCCTTTGTGTTCCTCCAGGGTATTATGGGAACAAACAAGTTTGCCCTTGCTACAACAACTGGAAAACCAAGGAAGGAGGCCCCAAATGCCCTTAAATTACTCAAAAGAAGACCCTTTTTTTTTTCTTTTTTACATTATTATCCCTATAAATTTCCTATTTGAAATTCAAGTCATTGAAGCATAAGGTTGCACTGTAATACTAACTATATATTTTATGTTGTTAGTTGTTACTAGTGGTTTATGTGTTTTGTTTTTTTTTGTACCAAATTGTCACTCCATTAAAATGAGAGTGGCTAATCTTTGTTCTATTTTATTAATGAAGATGGTGTCGTTTAATTACAACCTCTGGACCCATTTTTGGAAAATGGCAAATCTTAGATCTCAAAATGAAAAAAAAGTAAAATAAAAAAGAGAGCAATGTAAACACATGCAAACTGACCCCAACAATGGTGGGTGTGGGAAACTGGTGTTGGCAGGCTTTCAATTATGGCTCTCTTTTTACAGCTTTGAATTTAAGACCAATTTCAAAACATCTTTGAATGAGATTAAAAGCACAAGTTTATTTTTCTCTTTCCCCAATTCTCTCCCTAACATTTTTGGTTGAATTATGGTTTTCTGTCTAATTTTTATAAAGGATATATTTTTAAATTATAAATAAACTTTGATTTAATGTGTAATTATATAAATAAATTTTAATTTGATGTAATTATGTACGTGAAACTCTAATTATTGTTCAAATGTATATTTAAAATTTTAATTTTTATTTAATTAAGTATATTTAAAGAAATAAATACATTAATTTATTTTATATTAAATAAATATAATTATTATGTACGCAATATATAAATATAAAATAATATTATATCAATAATTGTGTTAATAATTTACAAAAATTAGATCAAATGAAAATTTCATTTATAAAATTGTACATTAAACCATAGTTCATGTATAGTTTTAGGATTTATCCCTTTTTGTAATTATAAAGAAATGTAATTCTCTAAACGTGTTTGGGTGATAGAATGTAATTACATTGTAATTTCTCATGTCATGTTTGGTAATATAAATTATAATTACACAGTTACATAATTTATATTTATAAAAAAATATTAATTACTATAAAAATTAAAATCAAATCATCATATGTATTATTTTAGTCTAAAAAATTAATTGATAATACGATTACTAATAAAAATAAACATCATTTATAATTTTATCTAATTGTTCTAGTGCATATTTGCTGGATTTTCCTTCTTTAATATTTAACATATTTATTAGTCATTGACCGAGTTCACCTGAATTTGAATCTACATCATTAAGATTATCAGTATCACCTTCTTCCATATACTCTTTGAAATAAGAATCACCTCAATTCCATTTATGATTGAAGTTATAAAACATGTAACATGCAAATACAATCCAACCTTATTTTTAATGCTATACTAAGGTGAAGTTATAAATATGAGAATTTTTTTAGAACAAATGTCTTTTCAACCACGTTTCGAATGCCACAAATTAAAGAGTTCGTGAGTTGTTTATAATGCTTGTTTTTGGCATGATTCTCTCAAATGGTATCATATTTCACAATATGACAACAAAATATTTTGTATTTGCATAATTAGCATCGACTTGATAATATTTGGGTTCACAATCCAAATAGTCTGTAGCTAAAAACTTATATAAACTTAATTTGAAGAAAGAATTATGCTATGTTATATATCTTTTTATAATACGTAAATTAAATAAAAATAAAAATATAAAATTTAATATATATAGGCTTTATAAAAAAATTTAAATTGTCCAACAACTTTCATAACAATTTTTATAAATAATATAATTTTTTCATAATTTTATAAAAAAAAATTTACAAATAAATTATGATAAAAAATTATAACACTATTTTTTTATAAATAAATATATTATTTTACAATGGATGCATGAGCACATAAATAAGTTATGTCCATATTTCTTGATCATAAATTTTTATCAACAAATATATTGTAACACTTTTATAACATAGCTTTTTGGGTATAATTTTAGAAAATTTTAAGATTTAAATAATATAATTTTTTTTGTTATAACTTTATAAAACACAGATCATTTTCATAATATGATTTTTTAGGATTTTTAGTAAAAGCATTTTTTTGTCATAATCATCTCAAACACTCATATGTGTTCATGTTTATAATATAATTTTTATAATTTGTATAAAAAAACTTTTTAAAATTGGATTTCAGTGTAATTACATGTGTAATTACTCGAATTCTCAACCTCCTCTAAGAATTGGAAAGTGTGATTGAGTGTGGGACTAATCAATTACAATGGTTACCCAAACATGCCACCCTTTACAATTACAAGTAATTATACCAAAATCTAATTACTAAAGGCCGGTTTAGGAATTTTTTTAAAAATGCTTTTGGGACAAAAACATTCCTAAACAAAACTGCATTTTGAGAGGAAAAAGCTCTCTCAAGTCAAAAATTGGCCCAAAAGTATATTTTTAGAAATTGTAAATTTTAACTTCTCCCCAAAATTTTTTTTTTTTCTAAAAGTACATCCTAAAAATAAAAGGTGGATAAATGTGAACATGGGCTATCATTTATGGTTTGCCTCTTTGAGCAATGTAATTTGATTAAGTTTTTATTTAGTAAAAATAACTTTGTGATCTTTTTAATTTTAATATTGAATAAATTAGTCTCTTTTAAAAAAAAGAATAATTTGATCTCTATTGATTCTGAAAGTGAGCAACTAAGGATGATTAATCACTACATTAATGTTTTTTGTTATTTATTCACATTTTTTATTGATAAAATAACAAATTTAGCTTTGATTTTTATATATTCTATGTAAATGTTACAAGCTAAATTTGCTAAATCAAAATCAAAATGATAGAATATGTAAATGTTGAAGACTGAATTTGTTAAAACAAAACCAAATTGACAGAATATGTAAACTTTAAGGGTTAAATTTGTTATTATACTAATGAAAAATATGTACAATCAAATAAAAACGTTAACATTGTAAATAATTGTCCTTAGTTGCTCATTTTCAAAATTGACAGGGATTAAATTGCTCTAATTTTTTCGAGAGGGACCACTTTGCTTAACATTGAAATTGAGAGAGACCAAAAAGTTCTTTTACCTTTTTAGTTCTTTGTCATTTAACTGCCAATAATTAGGTGTTGTGGGTGTTGGCCAAAAAGAAATTAGGCATTGTGGGTAAAAGTACAGGTTATACAACTTGACATGTTTTTATATTGGTTAAAATGTGATATTAATCTTTTTTACTTTTACAGAATTTGTTATTTAGTCCTCTTGTACTTTAAAAGTTAAATGTTAAATTATCTTACTTTTTCAATCTAAAAACTCTAGCTCAGTCATTAAAATGCTTACCAATGTTAAAAAATTGCCTTTCCAAAATTAAATCTTCATAGAATTACTTGCTTGATCACTTTTATAGTCGATGAACTTAATTGCTTTTAAGCCCATAGTGCAAGGACTCACTAGAGAATTTAACCGAAAACGTTAAGATCCCAGAAAAAAAAAAACTTTTCATTCTTTAATTGTTGAGACATGTTTAGAGATGTTGAAGCTAAATTAAGTTGATGAATAATCCACAACATAAATATGAAGGTAAAAGAATGATGAAAGTTTTTGTATTATGAGTCAGATTGTATTATATTTTTTATTAGAAAAAAGAATAAATTAATTCTTGTATATTAGATTAAGGAGTAAACTGATTATTTTTATTAAAATTTTTATCCATTTTTATTATTAGAAACTTGTGTGGCCGATAAAATATACATGACGTATAATGGGTACCTCATTTTAATGTACAAAGACCAGTTTTTAATAGTTAAAATAGATGAAATTTTTAACTGGAGGACTAGTTTGCTCTTTGATTTAATACATAAAGATTAATTTAATCATATTTTGAATAAATAATATAAAATGTAATCTAACTCTTAGTATTCGGGTTTCCACAATACTTTTAGAGAAATCTCGATTCCCCACCATTTCTGTAACTCAAAACAAACCCTTAATTCTTTGAAAATGTTAATGAAGATTTGGTCTCAATGAAAGGATGAAAACCAACATACCAATATAAGGTGTTTCAGCGAAGCAAATTCCAATTAGTGTTTTACAGGAAGATTCTTCAGTCTGGTGAGGAATATCAGTAAAGCATGTGAGGTATAATTATTTGAACTGCATGCCAATAAAAGAAGTAAAAATAATCATGATGAAAAATATATATCTTCTGTGAAATTGATGAAAAATATCTTACGATGCTCCCATTCTTTTTCTTTTTCTTGAAATACTCCCGTTCAACACTATATCCGAATTTCACTCTCTAAACATTCTTTAAATAGAAAAAAAAAATACTGTTAGACGGGTCAACTCTCTTTCCAAGTCACATAAGTTAAGTAGTTATCACATTTTCAAATAGTGGAGATATTGTGTTTAAGGTGCCTATATTTAGTTTTAACCTTGAGTTTTATCTCCCAAACTCCGAAAAGATCCTAATGGATTCACGAAGTTTTAGAAGTGCCTAACCATCAAGGAAATGTTTAGCATTTGACCTTGATGGGGTTCGAAGCCATACCTTTAAATGGCATTACGGGTAAGAACACTACCACTTGACTTTAAGGGTGTGAGTTTGAACCCCACCAAGGTCAAATGCTAAACATTTTCTTGGTGGTGAGGCACTCTCCAAACTTTATAAACTCGTTGGGTTCTTCTTGGAGTCAGGAGACACAACCCAAGTTTAAATTGAGCATAAACACCCCGAGCACAATACCTCTACTATTTCAAGACTCGACTGGCTACTCAACGGTTGACACTTCAAAAACATCTTTGAAAGAGAGCTAACCTCCTCAACAAATACGAAACTCACTCTTAATGTTTATTGTTTTCATTTTGGCCCTTAACTTTTTTTTCCCTTCATTCTCTTAATAACTAAAACGATTACTAAATTGGCCAAACCACTAATTTCTAATTCAATCAGTTTGACCGTCAATCTAATAAAAATTAAATAAATAATTTAAAATCATATAAAATAATAAAATTACAAAATTAGATCAATTGTCAAGTTTTTTTGCCCCACTTTCTTTTTTTTAATCAATTTTGAACAGTTCGCTTAAAGGTGGATTCAACCCCTATGTTTAGACTAGTATATGTACTGATTTGATTTGATTCAAGCAACACAAATTCTTACTCATAATATTTTCAAATAAGGCCAAAGTTAAGGAAACCATTAGTCAAATTGCGACCAACATTTTATCTAATGTGACATGACACCTCAATTAATGACTTTGCTAACGAGTGTGAAGCGTCATCAACAACATGATATTTCAGGTTAAATTTATAAAAGAAAATTTATTTTTAAAAAAACTATAAGAAATTATTAAAAATATAAAAATTGTAAAAGTATAAAAATGAAAAAACAAAGATTTTATAAAAAATAAAAATTGTAAAAATATATATAAAACTTTAAAAGATATTGGAATTTTTTTTAAAAATTATAAAAAAATTAATGTTCTAAAATTATAAATATTCAAAAAAAAGTATGAAATTTTTTATAAAAGTAAAAAAAAAATAACTAACATATTTAAACAGCAAATGAAAGAAATAATAACTAAAAAATTCATTACATATAATTATTGGGAAAATATTTGGAATATTGCTAGTGGAGTTTTTAGACTTTACAAATAGGGGTAGGATGATGATAAGTGTTCTATAAAGTATAATAAAATATTAAAAAATAAATATATAAAAAAATTGAAATATATGGTAGTGTACAACAAGCTGAGTTTTGGGCTATTTATGACGGTCTCCAATTAGCATGTGAGGCTAATTGGGAAAATGTTATTGTTGAGACTGATTGTACTCTAGCTATCAAAGGTATCCATGGTGATATCAGAGGGCATTGATCTGCCATAATTTGATATGATAAATTAGGCTTTTCCGGTATACTTAAGGAGCTTATTCTCAAGCAAAGTAACGTATTTTTCGTAATTTTTAGATTTTAAGTTAGTAAGTATAAATGTCATGTTTTTACTCATTTTTGTGACCCAATTTGACCAATAATGCCATTGGGGGCCTTAACGTGTCGTTGAGTGGCATAGGGATGTGTTGGAGGTTGAAAGCGAGTGAAAACGACACCAAAAGAAAGAGTATCGCGATATTCAAACCTTGGAATCATGATACCTCCAATAGACTTGAAGATTGAAGACCACCCTTCAGTGGTATCGCAATATCCACTCTAAAAAAAGACCCCCAAGTTCGAAACTAACCGGGGTATCGCGATATCCTTTACTTGGGTATCACAATACCAATATCATGAGGGAACAAAGTTGGACAAAAGGGGTAGTCTTTGTCCACCCAACACAGCAATCACACAAGGTCCTTATAGGGAAAATTTTGGCAACGGAATTTCATCAACCATCAGCCTAAAACAACCAATTTTGGCTGAGGAGAGAAGAGACACACATTAGTTTAGTTTTTAGTTTTAGTTTCTCTACGTTTTCTCTTAGCTTTTTTGCAATTTTTCTAGGGTTTTTATTTTCTCTTCTCCTTTCTTAGTTTTAGAGTTTATTTTTCTACAATTCCTTCTTGTTCTTAATGTTAATTAAGCTAGTTATCACTGTAACTTAGGTTTATTTGCACTTTCAGTCCATGTACCTTGGTTGTAAGACATTTCTAGTTTTAGTTTAATGTATTTCAGTTTCTTTTATTTTAAATCAATTAAAGTTTGTTCCTTTTATATTTATTACTTTAGATTTTCTTGTTAATTGCCTTTAGTTTCATGTTCTTTTAGTTTTCTTGCATAAAAATCCAAACTTTTATATTTTTCTTAAGCTTTACTTTAATGGCTTCTTTATTTTTCATTTTCATGTTCATTAGCTTTATTTTCAGCATGAGTAGCTAAACTTTAAAGGGTGTTGGTTGATGGAGATGTGGGTAAGTTAATTTTTTTGGACAAGGGACGAAATCGTAATAAATTGGACTAAATCGAATAGACCTAAAAACTTAGAAATTGATGCCCCTAGGGGAATATTTAGACAAGTGAGACCAAGAGGTAAACTTGTTGTGCACCAATTCATTAGTTTCAGATTAACCAGTGAGATAGAGAGATAAATCAGATTAATTTGTCTAAATTGGTAAAATTGAGATCGAAAGATAAAATTGAACCACTTAATAATTTAAGCGATTTAAGTACCTCATTCGAAGACTGACGAATCACATCAAAATCAACCAACCACTGTTAATTTATTGGTTAATCTCATAATTTTGTACTCTTTACAACTCTCAAAAAAAATAAAAATAAAAAACTCAACTAAAGGCACAAATCCATCAAAATTGAGGCTCATTATCATTATCAACATTCTTCAATGAACAAGTTGTCACAATCCAAGATTCTAATGCCACCAATATTATGAATCTCATGTTCGCTGCGTAACATGTTGAGTTTATATCATAAAAAAACATGACATTTTTATTTTTATTGAAAAACAAAATAAATTTGTTCACTTTTGGTTTAAGAAAGACATTTCAACATTAAGAACAAGAAACAAGATCATACTTTGATAAGTTTGGCAATCACGTCTTTGATTTCAAAATTATTTAATGAAGATGCATGAAAAGAATAACATAATTCAATGAATACGTCAAAGAAGAAGTCTAATGGAATCATTAGACTTGATTGAATCCTACTTAGATTTTGTAGGCTATTTAGAAGTTTTTTCTAGTTAAATTATTTAGACATGCCTTTAAATAGGTATAGTCAGCCTTAGGGTGTAACAAGTTTAATTTTATTTAATAAAATTGTGTTTTGAGAGTTTTTGTTTTACAAAGTTAATTTTTACGTATTCTTAAAAACTTTTTTTATCTCGATTTTTTTTAAAGATTAATAGGAGTTGTTCTTGCTGGAAACCAATTCCATAGAAATCATTTGGACAACCCTCCATATCCCATCTACAAATCGCTTCATCATTCCATTTTATTTTATTTATCTTTATTCTTTGAATTATAGAGTTCATTTTTGTTTTATTCTATTTTTGTTTTCATTTCTTTTCAAAATTTCAAGTCACCAATCATTTTACTTGGGATTCAAGAAAGCCATTTAAACCGCAATTGATCATTCCTATCCCAATCATTTTACTTGGGATTCAAGAAAGCCATTTAAACCGCAATTGATCATTCCTATCTTTCTTGAACTTCAAACTTGATCTTTGTTATATTTTCTTTAAATTTGAAACTTATCTAGATTTAATTCAAATCTAACAAGAATTTAATATTTTTATAGTTTGTTATGATACTTTCTATTATCGACCCGAAACCTAAATATAACTTGAAATGTCGACCCGCAACCAGAGCCTAGGTCCTACAAAGTGAATACATTAAGAGCTCACAAGCTAAGTTCACATGTCCTTGGGCGCTCACAAGCAGAGGATGCGAAGTCAAACAAGTTGACCGACGAACACGTGTTAAGTCTAGGACAATATACGTGTCAGCATGTATGGAGCCTATCTAGGACGTCGTTTCAATAAAGAGTAACTGTATCTTATAAATACCCTTGTAACACCCAAAACCCGGTCTAGAAGTTTAGGCCGGATTCCGGAGGTCACATTGATCACCGAAGTGATCGTGGGAGAAATTTTAGTTTAACTAACTAGCTAGAAAACAAATGATATTTAAGTTATGTAAAACTTTTTGTTGTAAAATCCCGATATTACAAAATTTTTAATCTCAAAATACGCTTACGTGCGTATAACACAATATTTCGTACCATAATATTCAAAATTAAACTTACAATTCAAACCGTTTATTTATAAATGCAGAATTTATGTAAAATACTTTTAAAGTCAATAATAAAACGTGGCTGTCCGAGACCTTCGGCGTGCCGAGTCTAACAATAGCATACGAAAATACCTGAAAAAAGGGAAACTGAGGGGGGTAAGCTACACGAGCCCAGTGTGAGATCAAAATGATAGAAAAACGAAAATTAAGCGCTATAATGAAAACAAAATATCACATTGGCAATCCAATATCCAAATAATCATCACAACTAGCATATCAGTAAATCACTGTCATTCCATCTAATGATGCTTCAATTTGAAAGCAAGTTCAATCTCCATATAAGTGTTTCAAACTTCAAGCACAACAATCCCACTAATTACATGGAACCAATCATCTACAAAAACAATGGAAATGAAGCTCATCAAAAAAGGAATGAAAGAGCCTCGTCTGAATTAACTTTGACAAATCTTTACATAATTGCAGGTGGGGAGCTGAATTAATCAATGATTCAGAGGAAACTGTAATCATCATCATCATTCATTCGAATACAACACATTATGATTAGTACTGAGCACATAGATCTATATACCGTTAATCTCGTAATCAGAAAAAAAAGTGCGGAACAAATGCAACAACATGAAACCCACCCATCCAGCCAAACACCTTTTCGCCCCCCCATTCACACAAAAAATGAGCTATAAGAAACTCAACCAGCCCTGCACACCATATAGGACCTCGAAAGGCCCATCCAACCCTACACACCATGAATGTGGAACAAAGCCACGTAAATATAGTATGCAGCTGAGCTGCTAGAAGTATCGTATTGTGCGATAAACCGCTATACAGACGTATTGCAGTTAAACTACCAAATCAGATCAAACTTCCTTCTCTCTATATCCCAAACCCGAAATCATAATGCAAATGCAAGAATGTATACCAAACACTGTCAATTACACAGTCACAGAAGCTCGTAAACAGTCAATCAGTTACAGAATTGATGTACACAATTTCCAAACAGTCGTACCCACACCCACATGACTTAACCACTGAAACAGATACTCATTTATTAGGCAATATCACATTAACAAACCACTTAACTATTGCAACGATTGCACGAAACAAATAAGTCTGAGCAAAAAATGAGTCCCGACTACCCTTACTAAGACTTAGCTAAGGGTCGGAACACACAGAACCACAAACAGGTTATAAATCAACATAATACAAAAATTTGGCAAGGCAGGACCACATAGTCGTGTGCCCCGGCCGTGTGGAATTGCCCAGGTCGTGTGGGGATCTTCACGCCCATGTGAAGGCCACACACACCCGTGTGAAGGCCTTACATGCCCGTGTGGAGGCCCCACAAGCCAGTGTGGAGGGGGCACATGCCCGTGTGAACAGCCCGTGTAACTCACTGTCCAAAAGTGCTAAGAATTAAGAGCAAAGGTGACATGGTCGTGTGGAGACCCCACACGCTCGTGTAGGACACATGCTCGTGTGGCTAGGCCGTGTGGCACCAAAAATCATCAAAAACCCTAAATTCCCAATCACACCCGCCCGTGTACTCAAGGGACATGACCGTGTGAAAATCGACTAATTTCCCCAAATCAGCCACATGGCCGTGTGGCTAGGCCGTGTGGCACCTAACCCTGCCCAAAAACCCTAATTCCCAATTCCACACGATGGTATGAACAGGCACATGCCCATGTGGCCACCCGCGTGGTTACGAAACCAATCCAAAATTGACTGAAAGTCTCGTTTCCCAGTCTCCAAAACGACCCTTAATTATAGTATCTTTGAACCCAACCACAACACACTAAATTACAGATAATTGAAATGGTAAATTTCTCAATTACCGAAGCATGAAAACAAATTGTCGAATTCCATAACAATTTAGTACTAAATTACATAGTTCAAAACACATACTCGAAATTATCAATTACCACAAAATTGAATTAATGAATCAAGAATAGGAGAACAAAGTTTCAAAACACACACCTGATTCGCAATCAAGATGTTGGAAACCAATCGACACACGTTGACGACCGCGATACGAACCTGAAGCTTTTCAAAACCAAAAACAAAACTGTTCTCTTTTCTTCCTTTTCAAAAGACGTAAGGAAGCAAAAAAGAAAAAAAAACAAAGAGGAAAAAGAACAATGGAGAATGTGTAGAAGAAAGAAAAACCAAAAATAAAATAAAAATAAA
This sequence comes from Gossypium hirsutum, assembly GCF_007990345.1. Taxonomy (NCBI): domain Eukaryota; kingdom Viridiplantae; phylum Streptophyta; class Magnoliopsida; order Malvales; family Malvaceae; genus Gossypium; species Gossypium hirsutum. The sequence goes on along the minus strand of NC_053432.1, from coordinate 4,185,003 downwards.
CATGAAGAAAAAAATAAAAATAAAATAGTGGCACTAAATAAGGAAATAATTATCTAAATCCTTAAAACAAAACAAAAATGGTCCCTCAAAACATTTCTAAGGACTCGAACCCGCGACCTAAAGGTACACATACACACTCCCAACAACCAGACCAGCAGGCCCATTCTAACAATTAAATGCGCAACTAAACACAATAGCGTAACCTACTCACTGACCCTACCCACAAAACTCAAAAATTCTAATCCCAAAATTCGAGGTGTTACAACCCTATTCCCCCCATCATGAGGACACATAGCAAAATACTCAACAATAGTAAATTTATAAGATATTACATAGCAAATTTATAAGGATTTAATTTAATTTGATTTGATTTTCTTTCTTTTTAGAATAAACCCTAGTATGTGTATATATTTTTTTCTTAGATTTTTTAACCGTAGAAATCTTTAATTTATGCTAATATCTCTTTTGAACGTAAGAGAAACTAACTCTAGGTTGATTAATTGAAGTTTATTTCTAATTAAAACCCCTACTGTTGCATTAAGTTGCTCTATGGACCCCCTATTAAATTTGGCTCTAATTTGGTAGATTTATGTCGTCCTATTTCTAGAATTACACGTAACTCCATTCAATTATGTAAGATTTAATCACAAAAAGAGTCTATTCAACCTCAGACTTATGTCCATCAAACATGAATTAACATTCTAGAATTGTTAACCCAAGAATAATAAAACATCCATAGTTGAAAACAAAGAAACTAAGATTTTATTGCATAAAAATAGAAATCAAACAATAGAATCTATCTCGGGGTTCATCTCTCTTGGTATTAAGAGAATTAATTAATAATAGCAAGAGTAAACCAATAATACTATATAACCACTAGAATAAAAGAAATCCATGATAACTCTCTTGAAAATCAACTTGGACTCTTAAATCTTTGTGGAAAATTGCTTGAAGATTGGCTTCAATGGTGTTCTCAAGGTAATTTTCTTGCTTTCCCTTGGTGGCTGCCTTTATTTCCTTTTATTTCCCTATTTACATCCTCTTAAAACGCTAAAAACCTTAAAAATTGTAACTTTTAGTTGTTAGTGCACACAGTTCTCAAGATCGACGCACCCCGAACACACAGTCATGTGGATTCACGGCCATGTGGATTGCCTATATGAAAATCTGCTGCATGTGGACAGCTTTTGGAATGCTCCAATGTTCTAATTTCCACTGCTTTTCACTCATATTACTCTCAAGTACCCTATTAAACATCAAAACATGAATATAAAAAATTATGAGTATATAATTCACAATTAATACCACATAATTACTCAAAAATGCACTAAGGATGAGGTTAAAATATATTACTTTTGACACTTATCAGGACACATGTGGTGATAGAATTGTTTAAGACCTACTTTTTATATAAATAATATTGAAATTATGTAAAAAATAAAGTATGAAGATTAAATTTTAAATTCCAATGGAATATAGGGATCAAAATTGAAATTTAAATATTTTAAGTAATCTAAATAAAAAAGACCAAAATTAAATTTTAATCATTTTATATTTATAATGAAAAGAAAAAAAAAACTTAGATAAGGGTCAAAAGAAGGAAAGTTTCAATGCCTTATATAGTAATATAGATTATATTTTGGTTGAATTTAATGAGTAGTTGCTATGCTGGGAATGTGTTGTACCAACTTTTTTAGATTATAAACCAACATTAATTTTATATAATTACTTCTACTAACTACAAATAACCAAAATAAACTTTGATGGGACTTACAACAAACAAAGGAAGCAGTCAGGAACATGTATAATCTATAGGAACTCAAAAGGAGAAAACTTGGGTGCCAAAATGATATTTAATGAGAGACTACTTATACCTTTCGCGGCAGAGGCAATAGCCTGTCTACAGCCAGTTCAGGCGGGGTTAGAAATGGGACTCCGACGGGTAGTCATCGAAGGAGATGCACTCAGTGTTATTCGACGAGTGAAGGCATTAAAAGAGGATCGATCAGTACTACGTTCGTACATACAGGATATACAAATATTAAGCAAAGGATTTGAAGAGTGCCGCTTTCAAAAAATATCTAGATTTGGTAATGGGGTTGCTAATGAACTTGTAAGAGGAGCGGTTGAGAGTAGGAATACTAACCTGGGACATCGACTACCGAGGTAGGCCATGTTAGCACTGGAGGAAGATGTGAGGAGTTTGACAGTGTCGGAAGGAGACGAGAGAACTGACGGACATGGGGAACAGTTGAGAAAATGAAGCACCAAGAAGCATTTGAAGGAAATTTTCGCAGATAAGAGCGGAAACAGGAGAAATGGGGGAACAGGGCATATTAAAAGTCTGGCAGAAAGCTTATAGAGACAGTGCTGGTAATCAAAAGGAGAGCCTGAAAAATGATAAAAAGTAATTAAGATTTTGAAAGCGATGGAGGCTATCTCAGATAACGATGCTTGGCATACGGGGTATCAAAATAGGGCCTGGTGGGCTTAGGAAAATTTGGGTTTGGGCTAGGTTTAGGTATATGTTTTAGTAGGAATAACAAGTCCTGTTTGTAGGTTTTAAGTTATTTTTTCTTCTTTTGCTATTGTAATGAATTTCATGCCGGGGCCCATTTTTAATACAAAGTCCCAGATTTTATTAAAAAAAAAAAAGTACAAATTGTTGTCATTTTTCTTTAAAAGCATGCACTTTACCCCTTTTTTTTTGGTAATTGTGACATGCTAGCATTTTGAGGGTACTTGCTTGGTGCTTCTTTCATAATAATATAAGCACCTTTTGTTGGGTTGAAAAAAAAAACATAATGTTAACAATTCTTGCAGGCATAATAACTTATTTCATGTATCAATTTTAAACTTTGAATTTGTATTATTTGCTAAATCATCTCAAAATAGATGAAAAAGTTAATTTTTGTTAACTGATGACGAATCCACATGACAGCCCATGTATATCATGTTTATGGCATTTTGGCAATTAATTAATTTTTAAATTTTTTTTATAATTTTTATACTTTTAAAAATAATTTTAATAATTTTTTTGAATTTCTTAAAATTTAAAAATTTAATTTATTACTAACAAGGCATCTACATGGCAATCTACGTGTATACCACGTCAAAAAAAATTGACAAATATTAATTTTTCTATCTATTTTAGAGTGATTTGACAAATAACATAGATTTAAGGGTTAAAAGAGACGAAAAATTAAATAAAAGACTAAATTAATTTTTTTTATAAAATTAAAGAGCCAAATAAATAATTATGCCTTCTTAATATATAACTAAGTCATAGATGAATACCATATGACCTCATTTCAAATGAATGTGATTTCTATCTCAATCATAATATTGTTTTATCATGCAAACTTTCATGAAAAGAAAAGAAAAAAAAAGGAGAAAAGAGGATAAAGAAAGAGGAAAAGAAAACAAAAGACAAAGTTAAAAGAAAAAGAATTAAATTGTTAAAAAAAAGTATAGGGATTAGTTGTATAATGTAACTTGAAATTTTCATATGAAAATGATGATATTAATGTAATACTTCAATTTACCGTTATATCGCTAATGCTATTTAATGGGCCAATGATTATAACTTAACAAATTGATGACATACATGACCAAAAGTATTTACCTTTTTTTTTGCCAATATATTGTTTGGGAATCCAATTGGCTAAGAAAACTAGCCATGATACTTCGACTAGTGTTGGACTTTGTTCACTAATTTAGTTCTTAATGTTTACTTATTTTGTTATTTTAGTCACCAATTTTAATGGCACTATATGACGACTCACATGATAGTCCATGTATACTTCATAAAAAAATATTTTTTAAAAATTCAACAAATTATAAAAGGTTCATTTTTTAAAATAAACCACATCAACAATGAAGTACACGTGGATTGCCACCCGCGTTACCATGCTAGGGCTATTAAAATCTTAATTTTCAGTGAGCTTTTCTATTCAACAAGAAGTAATTTGACTAAAATTTGAAGGTTGAGAACCAAAGCGATCCATAAAAAGAATTAGGACTAAAGTGAGAAAATGAGTAAACAGTAAGAACTAAAATTGTCATTATGCCTTAAAAAAACATAAACGATGTGTGTTTTATTTTTGCAATGTGCAAGTTTCAGAAGCTTATTAATGGTCAAAAGGGCCGAACGAAGGCCCATTTATGTTTTTTTCATTTCAAATTCCCGCTAAAATATCCCTTTTGAAATTTCGCTCAAATACTTATTAAACTTTTTCATCTTCCTTTTACTTGTTTATTCCATCAAATCGTCTCGAAGTCTCAAACCGATTCAACAGCAGCGAGTTGACTCAGCAGCCGCTCATTTCCGTATGGGGGTGGAAACGAAGGATGAGTTCGCGACTCGCGAACCAGAGCAGGCCCAAGTGGGATCTCGAGGACCGAGGTTAGTAATTAACGAGATGGTGATGAGGAACTTCAAGTCTTATGCCGGTGAACAGCGCGTCGGGCCCTTTCACAAGGTTATATTTTCTTTTATCGTTTAATTTTGATGGTTTTTTTTTTGGTTTCTAGGAAAGTTTGGAAATTGAGAAGGAAAATTGCAAAATTTATGTAATAATTCCACGGACTCAACTTGGATTAGCTTTTCCTTTCGTTATTAGTTCATTATTTCGTTTTTTTTTCTTTTGAGAAAATGAAGAACTGAGAAGGAGATTAAAAATTACATGACTTCAACTCGAATAGCTTTTTTTTTTTTCTCCTTTTTGTTGTAATTTTAACGGTTTCCTTTTGGTTACTGAGAAAGCACTGGAAATCGAGAAAGAAAATTGCAGATTGATGAACATTTCAAAAATTTATATTTTCGATTACCTTTTTTTTTTAATAGTTAGATGTAGAAAGTAAGCTTTTAGTTTGTTTGTTAGTAGTCTAACTCCTGCTTGGTTGCCAAGAAAAAAAATGTAAAATGATATGATAATTGCACGAATTGAATTTGAGATAATTTATTTTTTCTGTTGTTAGTGTTCCCTTCTTTTGGTTGCGAGAAAGAGGTGGAAAATTGAGTGGCAAGTTGCTAGTCTATATGACAAGTTCAAAAATTTAACTCAAATTATGACTTTTTCAAATAATTATCTTTCGTATTTCAAGTCTTAGTTTCTTTAAGTTTGTTCACTGTACTATTGAGTAGGCTAAAAAGATATCATTTTGTCCTCAAATTTTACTTTTCATCTTAGGAATTTAATATTTCTTCCACTAACTATAAAGTTTAAACTCTTTCTCTCTGTTCCCCCTGATTTCTTTTCTTGTTTCGATGAAATTTAGAGCTTTTCTGCTGTGGTTGGGCCAAATGGAAGTGGTAAAAGCAATGTGATAGATGCCATGCTTTTTGTATTTGGGAAGAGAGCAAAGCAGGTAGTTTTTATTAGCAAAATTCTATTATTTGGGTATTTATCTTCTTTTTTGTTCCTATGTAGCTACAATGGTACTTCTAATCATATACCTGGCAGTACTTTTTGAAGATTTCCCTTTTTCTATATCCTTTCGTGCTTGATTTTGCTGATCTAATTGTGCAGATGCGGCTTAATAAAGTTTCTGAGCTTATTCACAATTCAACTAATCATCAAAATCTTGATAGTGCTGGTGTTTCTGTTCATTTTCAGGAGATTATTGATCTGGTGAGTCTTTTTCATTTTGTTTTTCTTGATTTTGGGTGTAGGCTTTTCACCTAGTGACCGAGTGGTTATAAACAGAGGTTTTGGGAAGCTAAATGCTGCAATTTTTTTCTATGCGCTTAATCTGCAAAACCCTTGAGTTTTAAACCATTCAATTTCACTTTTTTATGTCCCAATATCATGGAATTTAAGAATCTTAAGGTGGTGCTACTTTGGAACTAACTCTCTACTGACTGCAGGATGACGGGACATATGAAGCTGTTCCAGGAAGTGAATTTGTTATTTCCCGGGTTGCATTTCGGGATAACTCATCCAAATATTACATCAATAACCGTGCTAGTAACTTTACAGAAGTTACAAAGAAACTGAAAGGGAAAGGAGTTGATCTTGACAACAATCGGTTTCTTATTCTTCAGGTTCAGTATATTCAAAAGGTTTAATATTTAGAAATTTCAAGTTCTTGTTCTACTTTTATTCATGTTTTAATAGTTATTATCAGGGTGAGGTTGAGCAAATTTCGCTCATGAAGCCAAAAGCACAAGGGCCTCATGATGAAGGTTTCCTTGAATATTTGGAGGACATAATAGGAACAAACAAATATGTTGAAAAGATTGACGAATCATCTAAGGAGTGAGTATTTTTCCTGTGTACACAGAATGTTTTGCTATTTTTGACACTAGTACTCGAGACCTTTTAACTTGTTTTTTATCACCTTGTTTGCTAGTAGCTATCAAGACAGTCCACCATAGTGAATAGATTACTAGTTACTGTCTTCTAGACTTGTATATGTCTTAACACTATTTCATGTTGTTTTCCTTTTTGCTTCCAGGTTAGAAAGTCTCAATGAAAAACGATCAGGTGTTGTGCAAATGGTTAAATTAGCAGAGAAAGAAAGAGATAGCTTGGAGGTTTGTTAATGATGCTATTTTCCCCTTTTTTTAAATTGGTATCATCTATAATATATGTACTTGAACTGTTATATTTTCTGTGCAATAGGATGTTAAGAATGAGGCAGAAGCGTACATGTTGAAAGAGCTTTCTCTCTTGAAATGGCAAGAGAAAGCTGCAAAATTGGCCCATGAAGATACCAATTTGAAAATGGTAGAATTACGGGAAAACGTTTCCAACTTAGAAGAAAATTTGAAGAATAAAAGGTTGTTCTGTTTAAGATATGCATTCAGTATTCATATTTATGCTTCAATATGTAATTAGGATTTACAGTTACGATGTCCTAATTCAGGGAAGAGATTCAGGAGAGCAGTAAGAGGTTGAAGGAGATTGAGTCTGTGCACAACAAGCACCTGATAAGAAAAGAGGTTCGCATTTGATTGGTGTATGCTTCACAGTGATATGCTTATGGAAATATTTTAACTTGATGAGTATTATGTTCCTTGTTAGATAATGGTTTTGAGTACAAATGCGTTAGGCAGTTTATGTGGTTATCACGTTAGCTTTATCCTTCTGAATTGGCTTATTGAAATGATGAGCTGAATAGTTTTTTTTCTTTTTGTAAATAATTAGGAACTTGATAATGATTTGAGAACCTGTAAGGAAGAATTCAAGGAGTTTGAAAGGCAGGATGTCAAATACAGGGAAGATTTGAAGCATATGAAACAGAAGCTAAAGAAACTAGAGGATAAACTTGAAAAGGTACTTGAAAGATCTGATTTACTTAAATTAAGTTGATGGCTTCACGAGTACAACTTATTTTGTCTTCATATTCCAGGATTCTTCAAAAATTGAGGATGTGTCAAAGGAGTGTGAGAACTCAAAAAATCTTATCCCAAAACTTGAGGAGAACATTCCGAAGCTCCAAAAGCTTTTGCTGGATGAGGAGAAACTCCTAGAAGAAATGAAAGAGAATTCTAAAGGTAACATAATCTCCTTGGACTCTTATTTAGAAATTTTATTAGGCTGTGGGAATAAAGTCGACATTCCTGCCTTCTTAAAAATGACGTAATCTTATTTAGATATAAGACATAATGTTTTGCTGTGTTCTTTTGTGCTCATGGTCATTTGCAGTCTGGTTAACTGTTATTTTTTATAATGAACAGTTGAAACTGAGAAATATCGCTCTGAGCTTTCAAAGGTTCGTGCTGAATTAGAACCTTGGGAAGAGGAGTTGATTGTGCATAAGGGAAAGCTTGAAGTTGCTCACACTGAACGTAACCTTCTAACTCAAAAGGTGTGGCTATATATTGCTATTCACTTGCTAACTAGCTTGATAAACTTCTGAGATTCTAGTTATCCTTCTCCCTCAATCTTAAGTAGTGCGATTTTTTCTTTCTTTCTTCTCTTAGTTATTGGAATGGAAGTAAAATGTATTGTACTTCTTTTATACCATGAAAGTGTTTTTCCTCCATAAAATTAAGTTTAATAACTTTGCATCATTAAATAGCTGTTTCTGGAGGTTTTTATTAGAGAGGCCAAGCATGCATCATTTGAAACCCAAAGCAGCAAGTTAGAGTCCTTTTCCTGTAGTTAATGCAATCGAACTGTATTACCAGTAGAAGTAAAATGAATATTCATAAGCAGTTATAATGAAATTCTTTTATTCAAAGTTTCTTTGATTCTACCCGACTGCTAAAGACTGCTGTGTTATCTCATTTGTTGCAAAGATGCAGATGCCAACCGTGGAGGATAGTTTGAGACACCTTGGTTGCTCATGACTTTGCATTCTAATTTTGCATTTTTTCCTGCATTATTATTCTTAGGGAGTTTAGTGTGACTTTGTTGGAGAAAGATACAAAAGATGGCTTAACTTGAATGTTGATTCTTTCAGCATGAAGCTGCTAATACAGCTTTTAAGGATGCTCAAAAAGAGATGGACAACATATCGGGAAAAACTGAAACTATAACTGCTGCCATTAAAGATAAGCAAACTGATCTGGAAAAGAACAAGCTTGGAGCATTGGAAGCACGCAAATTGGAACAGGTTCCCAATTCCAAGATAATTTGGTTGATTTAGGGCTTTCTTTTAGGCTAATTTTCTTCTCCAAATTCTTTTTCCATGATGGTATATGTCGTGAACAACCTATGTTTTGCAGACATGCATCAAAGAACAAGAAGCATTGATTCCTCTTGAACAAGCGGCAAGAGAGAAGTTTGCAGAACTGAAGTCAGTGCTTGATTCTGAGAAGAGCCAGGGATCAGTTCTAAAAGCGATTTTGCAGGCTAAAGAATCCAAACAAATTGAGGGAATATATGGCAGGATGGGTGATTTAGGTGCTATTGATGGTGAGCTTCTCCATTCTGTCAAATTATCTTCTATTAGCTCTTGCCATCTTTCCCGGATTCAGGGATCAATAGTTGCTGTCTGCTGGAACTCTTTGCGTCTTTATTTGTTAAAATGTCTGGATTTGCATGCACATGTAGTGTTATTCCATTCTGTTTCTATCTCTCCACTTCCCTCCTGCTCTCCCTTCATTCTTTCCTTCTTATTGCTCCTTGTATATTTTATTTTGATTTGAATCCATAGAACTATAAATTTTTTTTTTGTTGCAGACCCTTCTTTTCTAGTCATTTAGTTGTGTGCTATGGTGTTTAATACATTAATATCATTACTCATCATCTCATATTTTCCTATGATATTTAAAAGTTATTGGTTGTCTTGCAGCAAAGTATGATGTTGCCATCTCAACTGCATGTCCTGGACTTGATTATATTGTGGTGGAAACCACTGCTGCAGCACAAGCATGTGTTGAACTACTCCGTAGGGAGCAACTTGGTATTGCAACGTTCATGATTCTGGTATGAGCTGTCCTCTGAGAGAATGTACTTAATATGTTCTTTCCTAAGTGAACATAGCTTTCTGCCCTGTCTGATTTTTGATAGTGATCTTAGAATCTAAATGCAGGCTAAAATTTTGTATAGTCTATACATGCCAATTGAGCGTATTTTCTATAGTTTAATAACTTTGGCAAGAAATCTGACAATAGATGCATTGGATGGGGGTTTACCTACTTCATGCCGTAAAATTTTGTAGTATTTCATGTGTTATACAGTGGATAATAGCTGTGCAGTTGCCATAATGTGATCACCTTGAACTTGCATAACTGGGATTTGTCGTGTTTAAGTTATTGGCTCTTAATTTGATCTTGACTTTCATTTATCTTGACTAATGCAGGAGAAACAGCTTGACCTTCTAGAGAGGTCAAAGGAGAAAGTAAGAACCCCTGAGGGAGTTCCACGTCTCTATGACTTGATTAAAGTTCAGGATGAAAGAATAAAACTTGCTTTCTATGCTGCCTTGGGTAACACCATTGTAGCAAAGGATCTTGATCAGGTGGATACCCATTTCTCCATTATTAAGCAGACTACCAAATAATTTATTTCATGTGTTACATGATAACAGTCAAATATCTGCAAAAATTTCAGAGTTTAGATGAGAATTTAGAGGGGCATATGAGATTTTAGATAATGGCAACAGAAATGTGGTTGTTATATAAGGAAACTCTACGTACTATTTCAGTCAAATTCCATTTCTACATTAGTAGGAACTGAAGCATTCTCTTTTGAGTTCAGGCAACACGTATAGCATATGGTGGAAACAAAGAATTTCGACGTGTGGTAACACTTGATGGTGCTCTATTTGAAAAATCTGGTACCATGAGCGGAGGGGGAAGCAAGCCACGTGGTGGTAAGATGGGGACATCTATTCGAGCTGCCAGTGTGTCTAGAGAAACTGTTGTTGCTGCTGAGAAGGAGCTTGCTAATATGGTTGATTCATTAAATAACATTAGGCAAAGCATTGCTGACGCAGCAAGGCGTTACCAAGCCTCAGAGAAGGTAGTTGCAGAGTTGGAGATGGAGATAGCTAAAAGCCAAAAAGAGGTATTCTCCGCAGTCAATTTTCCAAAGCTTATCATTTGTTAATTGGAGCTTCATGCAATATTTCTTCTTGTTCAAAAACAGGTTGACAGCTTGAATTCGGAATATAAATATCTTGAAAAGCAACTTGATTCCTTGGAGGCTGCATCACGGCCAAAGAAGGATGAAATTGATAGACTGGAGGAACTTAAGAAGATAATTTCTACAGAAGAAAAAGAGATTGATAGACTCATCCAAGGGTCTAAAAAGTTGAAGGAAAAGGTGGGTGAACGTTGGCTAATATATTTGAAACTAGAAACTTTGAGGTCAATTGGGATGCCAAAGTGCAAGCATCCTTCTGTATCCTTTGTGGTTTTGTTTTGATCTATCATGGATCGATCTCTACATTTTTGCAATAATTACAAAAATTTAGGATGTAAAGTGCTCTATCAATTGATGCCACATTATTTACTGAAGCTTTTCCTCTGCTTTTAGGCTTCAGATCTGCAGAATAAAATAGAAAATGCTGGTGGTGAAAAGTTGAAAACACAGAAGTCCAAAGTTGAAAAGATACAATCTGTAAGTTCTGCATGACTCAGAATTCACAAATCCTTTTCTGGAATATACTTTGTTAAATGATAATTCATGCTTCAAATCTTTTAGGATATTGACAAGAACAGCACAGAGATCAACCGTCACAAGGTTCAAATAGAGACTGGTGAGAAAATGGTGAAGAAATTAACAAAGGGGATTGAGGAATCAAAGAAGGAGAAAGAACGAATCATTGAGGGGAAGGATAAGATGCATGGCATGTTTAAAGAAATAGAGCAGAAGGCCTTTATAGTTCAAGATAATTATAAGAAAATGCAGAAGGTTTTTAAGTTTCTTCCTCTACCATTTCTTATTCCTTATGATAAAGATGTAAACACCGTGACCTTGTACAAATGGATGACTTGTTTCTCCTTTTAACAGGTAATCGATGAACATGGAGAAGTGCTGGAGAAGTCAAAATTGGAGTACGAAAAAGTGAAAAAGAATGTTGATCAGTTGCGTGCATCAGAGGTATTATGCCATCTAATGCTTCTTTTTTATTGGTTAGGCTTATCCTTAGGGTTGAGCAATCGGTTGGTTGACTGGCAACTGACCGACTTAACCTATTAAAACTGACAACTCTAAGTGAAACCAAAACCAAACACACATAAATGAATGACATTGATTAAATAAGTTGTCACTTTCATCTGACTTTCGCTCAGTGCTACTCATGCTTGTTGTTTTTAACCATATCAATTTGTATTTCTCAGGTGGATGCTGACTTTAAGTTGCACGACATGAAAAAGATGTATAAGGAACTAGAAATGAAGGGGAAGGGATACAAGAAAAAGCTAAATGACTTGGAAATCAGTCTACAAAAGCATATGGAACAGTATGTGTTCTTATGGTTTTAAAAGTTGTCGGTTTTAAGTTGTAAATTACATTTTGTCTTGTTGGTTGCAGGATACAGAAAGATCTTGTAGACACAGAAAAGCTTCAAGCAACTTTGGCTGATGAGACCTTGACTGAGGCCTGTGACCTAAAGAGGGCCCTTGAAATGGTGACTTTACTGGAGACACAGCTGAAAGAGATGAATCCCAACCTTGATTCAATATCAGAGTATGCGTTATCTTTTTTTTTTGTTAATCTTAAATGTTTCCAAAGTGTGAACCATTTTCCTCTATGAATGTCCACTAAAGTACTTGATATTATAGATATCGAAATAAGGTATCAGTGTACAATGAACGAGTTGAGGATCTTAACACAGTTACCCAACAACGTGATGATATAAAGAAGCAATATGATGAGTTGAGAAAGAAAAGGTACGGGTATCCTCTCTGGTGAATTCTAAGTTACCCTTTCACCATCAAATCTCATTCAACTGAATCTTTTATAATTATGATATTCAGGTTGGATGAGTTCATGGCAGGATTCAATGCAATATCTTTGAAGTTAAAGGAGATGTATCAGGTTTGTCCTTCACACCATGCGAAAACTAAGGCCATTATTAGTACAATTCATTCCCTCCTCATTTGTTATTGCCTTCTTACCAACTGAACCAAACAGATGATCACCCTCGGGGGAGATGCAGAACTTGAACTAGTGGACTCTTTGGATCCATTCTCGGAAGGTGTTGTTTTCAGTGTTCGACCTCCTAAGAAAAGCTGGAAGAACATTGCAAACTTATCGGGTGGTGAAAAGGTTTGCATCTCAATCTTGACTCTCCATGCTATGCCAATGCTTCGTTTTTTCTTACTTTTCTTTCATGACTGATTCCAGACACTCAGCTCGTTAGCTCTGGTTTTTGCTCTTCATCATTACAAACCAACCCCACTTTACGTAATGGACGAAATTGATGCAGCCCTAGGTACATTTTTGACAAGATTATAAAGTATTTCCCTTTTCTTTTTTTTCTCTTAAGTTCATTTTTAAGTATTCTTTATGGTATATACTCCAGATTTCAAGAATGTTTCCATTGTTGGACATTACGTTAAAGATCGGACAAAGGATGCACAGTTTATAATCATAAGGTACATTTATTTCCTCAAGTTGCTTATTAAATTCGAATCTCAATATACTCATTCCCAATGCTATGCCAAATGCCAGCTTGAGGAATAACATGTTTGAGTTGGCTGATCGACTTGTTGGAATCTACAAAACTGATAATTGTACAAAAAGCATTACAATCAATCCCAACAGCTTCGTGGTGTGCGAGAAAGCTGCATGATCATTCAAGTTAGATTTCTTTACCTTATCATTTTGTTTTTTTCCGTAGCAAACTTAAACTATATATATATTATGTATGAACATCTTGATATGTATTGTTTCCCCAGTAAATTGATTGATCTCCTTCGGTTAATGATAGTGACAAGTAACTGTTTCCCCTTCTCTCATTGTCTCTCCATTGTTATTGTGCTAAAGATTTGACAACACAGATTGTTTTGATGGATGGATAATTTCAAGAAAATGACACTTAGAGCAATGAAAGTAAGAAAAAATCATGCTTAGCGAATAATAACAATGCGATATAAATTAGTAGTAATAATGACATGATATGCTTAATAAAGTATAAAAATATAATGATAATAATGAATCATGATATGCTTAAATTGAAGTTTAAGCAAAATTTTAAGGACAAATCCAAATAAAACAAAATAAAGGACTACATTGTAGTGCGCAAAAATGAGATAGGGACCGAATGAGAGAATATCCCAACTTTCCTATGCGCATCGTTTCTCAGAGGACTAAAATGAAATAAAATTAAAATTTCGTGGTAAAATTAAAAGAAAAAAGACTAATATGTGAATCTTCAAAAAAGTGGAAGGACCCATCGCGAAAATAAAACATTAGTTAAAAACACGCGGATTTTCTAGGTGGATTGGATCAGACGTGGGACAAAAGCGAAAATGACGCCGTTTTGGGTTGGAATTAGCCCTTAAACGACGTTGTTTTATAGAGCCTATAAAAGCTATTTTTTTAAAAAAATTCATTCTGCGCTAGTTCTTAAAAAAAATAAAAATTGAGAGCTCTCTCTTTGCTCTCTCACCCCTCTGAGCTCCTGTCGTCGGGCCACTGTGGCGGCCACTGGTCATTGGTGACGGCGCTGTCGTCGACGGTGGTTAAAAAGTCCAAAAGCCCATTTTGACCCCCTTTCGATGGAAAAGCCTCCTCTTCTAAAAAAAGTCTAAAAAACAACACAACAAACACAAAAAAACCTTCAATTCTCTTATAACCGTCGCACCGTCCGTTTTAACGGACCCCAAACCGAACTCTAAAGGGTTCTAGGCTTTCGGCGCCGGAGAGAATCTCCGATGACGGACGAAGATGAAGCGTCCCAAGTAAGTTTTATTTTATTTTATTTTTATAGATATATAAAAGAAATAACAGATTTAAAAGATTAAAACCATAAAATAATCACCTTTTTTTTTTTGAATCTTTATGCGGCTACTATATATTTTTGTATTTGATTTTCTCTGTATATTTCTTCTTTTTCTTAAAAAAATAAAAATAAATAATAGATTAAAAAAAGAAGTCACCTTCGAAGTTTTGATTTCTATTTTTTTTGATTATTCTAGAGTGTTTTTTTTCTCCGAAAAATACAATCGGGTAATGGCTTTTATAGCCAATATTACAATGTTTATTTCACTATTTTGCTACTCTTTGCTTCCATTTCTGCTACTGTTTCTATGCTATTTTTTTGCCGCTTGTCTTCTTTTTTTTTTTCCTCTTTTGCAAGCGTTGGTAAGGTCAATAGAGGCAGGAAAGGTGGTCTTTTTGCTTTTTTGGTGAAATGGCGGCAGCAAGGGTGTCAGGCCTCGGGAAGAGGCACGGGCGGTGCAATCGAGGAGGAGCAGTGCAGGGCTCTAGGTTTTTTTTTTTTTTTTTTTTTACTTCTGCTGAAATTGTTTAGGCCGTGGGTCTATTAATTGGGCTTAGGTTTTTACTTTGGGCTTGTAATAATTTTTCTTTTGGACTTGTAAATTTTCTAGACTTATTTATTATTTATATTTTATTTCTTGGTTCACTTTTTGATGAGCACAAGCAAAAATGAGCCATTACAAGTAATATCAATCTTATTCATGCAACTTTGTTTAGGATGGACAGGATGATTTATTTTCTCTACTTTGTTTTCATATCCACATGAACCTAACATGCTTTGTGATTTGGTTGAATTCAATTATTATTAGCAGTTTTTTTTTTAAAAAAAAAGGATTATTTGCAATAAGTGAGAAGAGCATAAGAAGAAGAGGCAAACGGTGAGAGATAGAAGTGGTTTTAGTTTCAAAATTGTTTTTTTTTTTACATGTTTGATTCTTCAATATTATGTTATTGAAAATAAAGAAAAACAGATTGTTGAGTCAGCATTCTGTTAATAATAAACAGAATTTTTAACAAAAGTAATTACTTCAAATAATTATTTTATTTAAAATAATTAAATTAAAATTTTTAAATAATTAAAATAGGACAAATCTTATTTTAAATTCGTATAATTAACCATAAAAGACCATTTTTTTTTGGTATAATACAAATCATAGGCATCATTACCGAAAATATGAACAAATCATTACTAAATAATTACTAAAATAATAAAAGAAAAGAAAAAGTTGGGTGTCGCAAAGACCTTGGAAATGTTCCAATTCACATGGGTGGAGAGGGAAGCAACTTTTTTGCTTTTTGGCATACTTTTTGTCTCAATTTTGAACTTTGATTTAATTTCAACTTTAAATTGCAGTTTTAATATTTTTATTTAGTCTTTATTTTAAATATTTTTGAATTTAATTTACACGTTATATGGTCTTTTTATCTATAGCTGAAGATTCGGTTTGTCTTTTAATAATTTTAGTTATGTTTATTTACATGTCTCTTTTAATATAGATTAATTGTACAATAATGTTTTTTTTTTCTTGAGATAGTTGTACAATAATTCTATTTCTGTTAACAACTAAATTAAAAAAAAATATTAAAAGCAAGGACTAAATAAAAAAGAAAAGATAAAACTGCGAATTAAAGTTGGAATTAAATCAAATTTTAAAATTGAGGGACCTAAATAGAAAATATCCAAAAAAGAATAATAATTGCATCCCTCCCCACTAACGTGAATTGGAACTTTTGCAGGATGTAAACTAACGCGGTACGTTTTTTACTTAATTATTTCAACAATTGTTTAATAATAATTAGTAGGAATGTCGGTAAATAATTTTAGCTTTTATATTATTTTGGTAAATAATTTATAACTTACATTATTTTGAAAATTAAATTTATTTTTATATTATTTTAATAAAAAAACCTGACGTAAATGGCATGTTTGGGGGTATTTAACATTTATAGTGGATATATTATTTTTGTTTAAATATTGCTGAATATTAGTATTAGTGTGTTTCAATACACTGTTTTTTGGTTATCGATATATCTCAATCACACATATTCTATTAGAGGAGTTTATAAGTACAAACTATAAATAATATGTTTAATTAATTACGACAATAATCAACTAAATATAAAGTAAAACATACTACAAATTTAAATATTTGTATCCAAACTAAAAAAAAAAACTAAAGAGAATCCACACACGATAAGATTTAATTTAAAATAATTTTAAAAAGAACTCACACATAATATTTGGGCATGGTGAGGCTTTAACCTTGACAACACAATCGAGATATTGTTAGCTATATATACATATTTATATGGAAATATAAATTTTACATTTTTTTTATTTTAAATTTATTAATTAAGTTTGATAACTTAATTAAATGATTCTATTTTACTTTTTAGTAGAATTATAAAAATAATTAAAATAAAATATTAAAAATTAATTTTAAATATAAAATATTGTATCAATTGATATGAATAATATGTATCCATATAAAAGAAAGAAGAAGACTAGGATGGCATTCAAGAAACTTGAATTTGGACGTTGTACACACAAAACTCGTTTTCCTTGCATTTATCAAGAGTTAAATGCTTTCATATTCCAACATCTACCAAACAAAAATCAAGAAAATGACCCATGAGGTGGAGAGAAAAATGTGATAATAATAATAATAATATTAATTAATATTATTGTATATTAATATGAAATTAAATAATTTAATGATATCTTTTAAAAGTTCTATTTAAAAAAATAATATAATATATTATTAATTAATATAATTATAAATCTATAACAATGAATATAATAAAAATATTAAAAATATAAAATTTTAAATTCAATAAATATGATTCTATTTTAAATATGATAATAATTAAGAATATCAAAATTAATTTTTTTATAATTAATAAAAATTAAATTTGTGAGATTAACATCATATATAAAAAGATAGGGTAAACTATACAAATGGTCATCTAATTATGCCCACGCTCCTGTTTTTGTAACTTCCCAAACTCGACCTAGATGTTAAACCTAAATTTGGGAGATTACATCGGCCATTGAAATGGCCCAGTAAACTATTAGAGTTTATAAAAAATCATTTTAAAACAATAATTTATTTTAGAAGAAAACTTAACTTATTTTCAGAAAAACTTATGAGTTAACAAAAAACCGATTAAGTAAATTTTTTTCCTTGTAACAGTGCCTATTTTTGAAAATTTAGTTGATTTTAAATTTATTTATTCTTCCACAATTTATTTTTAATTTAGCAGCGGAAAAGTGATATTCAACTTAGTATTAATTAAGAAAAATAAGAATTATTTTATGCATATTTAATTCTATGTCCATGTTTCATTATCCTAAATTCTAATTAAATAGTATGCATACTCTATAAACCCAAAATCGAAGTCCCATACCACAATTCAAATAAAATGAAACGATATAATCTCTGAATAATACAAATATCTAGCAATAAATCTAAAATATTTTGATAAGCAAAATCGATATGAGCTCAGCCCTCTATATGTCGTGTCCGCATTGGTTATCTATAAAGGTGAAGAATAAAAGGGATTGAGCTATGAAGCTCAGTGTGAGTTTAATCACAAGAAGATCAATGCAAATAGTCAATAGGTCATATTAAATAATAACGCATAGTATAATTGCAATAAAATAGCAAATCAGATATTTGATTTTTCAAACTAACTATCAATAGTATCACAAAATTCACAATAGTAATTTCAGAATATTGATTTTTCAGTTCATCTCATCGTCGCAATATCTCAATGTTCACCACTATGCATATGCTTATGAATGCAATGCAATTTCAATTATTAGAAAATGATCCTATCCCATTGCTACACACCACAGTAGGAGTTCCCCAGAACTCCTCTACCTTTACACCACGTTGTGGATAAACCACTCATCGTTGTGGGCGAACCACTCGATGTGGATAAACTGCTAGTAATAAAAACAGGGTGGATGAACCACCAAATTTTTCGATAAAAATTTTTTGTAGACAAGCTGTTAGTAGGTTATGGATACATAACATGTTTGCAGATTAAAGCTGCTAGTACGGTGTGGTTAAACCACTCAAATGGCGTAGATAAAAGCTGCTCAAATGGTGTGGATAAACCACTTAATGGTGCAGATAAACTATTCAACTTCATCCGTTCATATCATCCCATCCCATGAAATACAATATGGCATGCTCAAAACAGATCAATACAGTATCATTTAATATGCTTTTAACAGAATATTACGATAGCAATCATTATGCTTATAATAGTTTGATTCAGTGACAAATATTATGCTTATAACAGATCAATTCAATAGTAATGGCATGCTTATCATGTGTTCTGTTTAATGGTAACATAAGGTAGGCTGTATGTACAATCACAAATATAGATACAATGAACATATATATATATCATTCACAATTCAAGCAGTTATATTTAACATTTATTTAGCTAATCAGGTAATGGATTCTAAAATTATTCATATTATCAGGGACTTAATTGAATAAAATAAAACACTAAAATAGTTTAAGAATCATTTAGGGACAAAATTGATCAAAACCTAAAATTTTGGGTAAAACTATAAGACAGAGGTTACACAGTTGTGTAATAGGCTGTGTGAGGTGTTATAGGCTGTGTGGAAGGATTACATGGGCGTATGGCCAGGTCGTGTAACAGATTGTGGTCGTGTGGCAATTGTAAAATTAACCTACATGTGTGACACGACCGTGTGGAAGGGTTATTGGCTGTGTGGTTCACGAACTACACTAGGGATTCCAGGGTACATGGCCGTGTAGAGGGTTGTGTAGTCCACCCGTGTGATCCATAGGCTTGTGTGGTAGACCATGTGGCCTTATTCCTAATACAGTTTGCTCTGATTTATTTGAAAAAGAACACACACCTGTCGTTGGGATATTGAACGACGTTCCTTACACTCAAATTGAGTTTGATACACCTAAAACAGGTCCTTTAAACAATAATTTCATACGGGCTAATGTTTGATTTCAAGATTTATCAAGATTTGCCAATTTTAATGAAAGATTTGTCAAGAACCGTTGAAAGGTTGTCTAATTGATTTGAAAGATTAATATCGAATAGAAATTTTATGAAGTTTGAGGTTTAAATTTTAGAATGAGATACAGTTACCGAACTTAATGGAATTACGGAGGCTATCAACGATAAATTCAACTATCGGTAGTGAATTGATTTATTGGGGATTGATTTGATATCGAAAGCAAAAATAATTATCAACAATTAGGATGAAAATATGGTGTAAAGAAAAGAGAAAGAAAATAAAAAGAGAACAAATAAAAGGATAGAGCAAAAATTCTATTAGGATTTGGAAAGAGGCAAATTGAAATTCTAATTAGGAAAAGAAGATTAAAAAAATAGTAGAATTCTAATTCTATTGAAATTTTAAGAAAGAGTAATATATAAATTCTAATTAGGAAAGAATTGAGCCAATTCATAGGGTTTGGTGTCACCTACAATTTTCTCATTAAATTAGAGAAGAAGGCTCGAACCTTGGTCACTTAAGGGGCTAATGCCTTAACCATTGTGCTATTGCACATTTCTTATTTATTTTTTATGGTTAATCATATTGATATGTTTTTGGGGCCTTTTTAGTGAAATTATGAAATAAAAAAGAAAGGAGAGACTTGAACTTAAGACCTATAGGAAGGGTTTTAGCATACTACCATTAGGTCTAAACCTATTTCTTATTCAATTTTTACCCCAATAGTATTTATTTTAGTGAATTTTTTATCTTAGGTTGTTGAAAATTTAAAGGAAAAGAAATGGGACGAGTGGGGTTTGTAATAGCCTGGTTTTAGCTAAATCAGAACAGTGGTTTCAGAACCACAAATCCAATGTTAGAAAAATATTTTAATATTATTTTATGTGTTTACAACATGATATCATGTATTTTTGAAAATTTTGTAAGCTAATTTTATCGTTTAATAGCTCAATTTGAGAAAAAGAACTAAATCGTGTAAAATGCAAAATTTGCATTCTATTAGTTAAAGGTGTCAAATAGCTTTGGCTTTTAAATATGATGGCCTTAAATGGTAATCAGACCATTTTATATGATAGTGGACTATTATGGACAACCATTATATGTTTTTAACGTTTATTACTAAGGTTAAAAAGGTAAATTAGTTTATTAAGTTATAATAAATAAAACAAAATAAAAATTTGGCTTGATTATCATCTTTTTGATAAAAAATTAGAGAAGAAGAGAACCAAGGGATTAGGATTTCCATTCGGCACATTCATAGCTTGATTGAGGTATGATTTTAGCTCGATTTTTGATGATTTCTTTGTTTTTGTAATCGTTGCTTTGTATTCTAACTAGCTCGTGCCTTAATTTTCAAAATTTTTCATGATTTTTTGGAATTCCATTGTTAAATATTTGAGCTTTTGAATGTTTGATAATGGAAAATGACTATTTGTTTATAGATTTAAATGTTTTGTAAAGTGATTTTAGGTAAAAATGCATTTTAGGGATTTAATTGTGAAAAGTGTAAATTGAGGGGTTTAAATGTGAAATAAATGAAATTTTAGGGCTGCTGAGGACCCTATAGAAATTTGGCACTCATGAATTTAGAAAGAAATTGTGTAATTTGTGTTTTTATATGTTAAGGACTAAATTGTAAAAATGTGGAACTTTAGGGGATAAAGTGTAAAAATGCCTAAATATGTGCTTGCGGATTGAATTGAATGAATCAATGAATAAATGAGTTAATTTTTAATTCATATAGATCAAGAAAGAAAGAATTTAGATTTAGATCGGGGGAAAAGCAAAGTTATCGAATAGTCGATCTGATCAGTTAGTTTCGATTACGAGGTAAGTTCGTATGTAGTAATTTCATTATAAATGAATGTTAAAAGCTTTAATATTGCATAAAATGTGATTATGAGATTACGGATAATGTTTGAATTGTGAATACGACACTGCAGATGTGTTCGACGATGAAATCTACAAGTGAAACTTCCCGGTTGAACCTTAGGAATAGTTTAGGATGCTAGTGACATGTCATTAGGTTATTGAATTGGCTTTGGGCCATGATATTGGCACTTCAAGTGCGAGTGATACCTTGATTTGGCTACGGGCCATGGTATAGTTATTTCAGAGAGGAGTTACCTTAATTTGGCTATGGGCCATGGTATAGGTACTCCGAGATAAGTTACCTTGATTTGGCTACAGACCATGGTATAGGTACTTATCGATTTTGATCCTTGAGTATTCAAATGGTTCAACAGGTAAACAAATGATGTGGTTGAGAAAGAGGTTAGTACGAGGTGATATAGCTATGTACGAAACTTATTCGAGTATTACATTGAGAAAGTTCAATGAGATGGTATTTGATCATGTTTTGAGACATGAGAAAGGTTTGTGGTTAATGTGACTTTGATTTGGCAATGTGTAAATGGTTGAATTACATTTATTTGATGAATTGAGTTATTCACTTATGAACTTACTAAGCTATGAAGCTTACTTTGTGTTATTTGTCTATGTTTTATAGTTTTTCAAAGCTAGCTCTGATCTGAGAGTCGTCGGGAACATCATTGCACTATCAAACACCTAAGTTGGTACTTTTGAGTTGTGTATATAAGGTATATGGTATGTATAGGCTAGTTGTGATACTTTGGTTGTGAATATAGCCATGATAGTTGGCTTGTAAATGTATATGTTTGTTTTGTATATATAGTCATGAGTGATGGCTTATTTTGGTATGTTTTAGTATAAATTTGGTTATGGTTTCATAATTTCTCAAATGGTTATATTTTGAGTTTGGTAAATGATCTATATGGTGTGATTGAAGTTGATAACTTGAGAAGTTATGTGCTTGTGGATTAATGCTTGATGATATAAGTATTTGAATAGGTAATTGGCATTGGCTTGAGTATAGATTTTGGTTGAAATGGATATGGTATGAATTGTGTATATTGATGATGATTTTGGCCGCCTACTGTTTGATGAAAGGGTACCATTTTGGTTGATTAGGTGAACATGAGTAAGGGTGGCAAATTGGCCTTGCAAATGGCCTATTTCTATCCACACGGGTAGGGACACGGGCGTGTGTCTCAGCCGTGTATGACACACGATTATGCTACACGGCTGTGTATCCCCTGGTGTTGAAATTGAATTAAAGTCAGTATGCTCTACACGGCTTGTAATAGCCTAGTTTTAACTAAATTGGAACAGTGGTTTTGGGGCCACAAATTTGAGGTCGTAAAATTATTTTAATATTATTTTTGATGTTTATAGCATGTGAGTATGTATGTGTGAAAATTTCGTGAGCTAATTTTATCGTTTAATAGCTCAATTTGAGAAAAAAGACTAAATCGCGTAAAATGCAAAAGTTGCATTCCACTTGTTAAAAGTGTCTATTTGCTATGAGGCATTAAATGAGAGGTCCTTATGTTGATATTAGACCATTTAATGTGACAATAGACATAAATGGGCATGTTTTAGGTAAATTTATGATGATTTCATTAAGGTTATTTTTGGTATTTATTTAATAAGGTAATTTATAACAAAACAAATCAAAAAATTTGGGCATTCATCTTTAGTTGAACTGAAAATAGAGGAAGAAGAAAACCATTTAGGGTTTGTTACATTTGGAAATTGCAAACTTTGATTGAGGTATGTTTTGAGCTCGGTTTTTGATGATTTCTACGTTTTTGTAATCGTTGCTTCGTGTTATAGCTAGCCAATGCCTCAATTTTTGAAAGTGTTGTTGATTTTGGAAGTTTCCATTGATGCATCTATGAGTTTTATGATGTTTTATGATGAATTATGAGAGCTTGGTGCTTGATATACATGTTTTGTAAAGTGATTTTGAGTAAAAAATGCATATTAGGGATTTAATTGAGAAAACTGTAAATTGAGGGCATTGGATTGTGAAATAAATGAAATTTTTGGACTACTAAGGATCAATAGAGAATTCGGCCAAGCATGGGTCTTATTGAATTTTGAGTAATTTGTCTTTTTATGAAATAGGGACTAAATTGTTAAAATGTGAAAGTTTAGGGCCAAAGTGAAAATTGGCTAAAATTATGTGTTTGTGGATTAAATTGATTGAGTTGGTGATTAAATGGGTTAATTTAAATTACATATAGATTAAGAAAGAAAGAATTCAGATTTAGATCGGGAAAAATCGAATGTTATCGAGTAATCGATCCGATTCGTCAATTTCGAGTATAAGGTAAGTTCGTACGTGATAAACATTGTTATAATTATGTTTTTAATGCTTTAATAATGCATAAATTGTATATATGTGACTACGAATTTCTACGACGACAAATCGACTATATTTGGCACTTAGTGTGCACTCCGAGATAGCTTCGGCTATATACAACACTTAGTGTGCGAATTAGAATAGTTTTGGCTTTGTGTGGCACTAAGTGTGTGATACCAAGATAGCTTCGGTTTAATGTGATGGCACTAAGTGTGCGATATCATTATAGCTTCTACTAAACATTTATGCACTAAGTGTGCGAGTTATTAAAGCATTGAAAGATTTCCTAACGATTTAATGTATTGAACAAAGAGGTGAGAATGAGATAAATAAATACAGGAAAGTACAGGTACGTACTATACCTATGGGGTAGCTGAAACTATGTGTATGAAGCTGATGAATTTGTATATACACGATAAATGGTTATGAATTAGAATTGAATAATGATATGAGAACTACTAAGTGTTTGTTAATTGATGGTTTGTATTTTATGAACTGTTGAGTATTGTTGGTACGAACTTACTAAGCTATGAAGCTTACTGTGTGTTGTTTTTCTTTGTTTTATAGAGTATCGAAGTTAGCTTGGACTTAGGGATCGTCAGGAATACATCATCACACTATCGATCATCTTGTTGGTATTTTTGAATGCTTGTAAATATGGTATATGACATGTATAAGCTAGTGCGTTGATGATATGCTTTGAATTATGATTTAAGCCATGATATTTGGCTTACTTTTGGTTGTAATTGTTGGTATGTATTTGGTCATTTAAGTTAGCCTAAATGACGTGTTTGATAAGTAAATTATATGATAGATATAATGCTTATGTGATGGCTTGATTATAGAATGTTAAAATGGTAAGTCTTGTGGTTTGAAATAGGTGATAAGATGATGATGATGAAATGTATTTAGAAGTTATGCAAGTTTGATTGTTTTGGCATGATTGTGGTTGAGAATTTAAGTAGTGAAATGGTTGATTATGAAATGACATGAATTGTATGTGATTTGGTATATTTTGGCTGCCCATATATGTGATGAATTGATATTATTTTGATGGCTAGGTGAACATGAGAAAAAGGGTGGCAAATTGGCTTTGCAAATGACCTCTTTTTGTCTACACGAGCATAGACACGGGTGTGTGTCTCAGCCGTGTGCGACACACGGTCTTGCTACACGGTTGTGTGTCTCCTGGGTACCCTTTGAATTAAAGTCAGTATACCTTACAGTTTTGACACAGCCTAGACACACGGGCGTGTTTACTAGTCGTGTGTGGCACATAGGCTGGCACATGGGCGTGTAGTCAGCTATGTGACCTAAGTCAGTGACCCCCTTAGATTTCACACGACCTGGCACAAGGGCGTGTCCTCGGCCGTGTGGTACAAGTTAGTATGTATGCCCTGTTTTCACATGGCTTGTGACACAGGCATGTCTGGTAGCCTTGTGATGCACACGGCCTGTTCACACGGGCGTGTGACCCTAAAAGTAAAGAAAATTTTCTAAGTTTCCTAAATCGGTTTAATTCTGAAGCTTTTCTAAGCATGTTTTAAGGCCTCGTAGGCCCTCTTAAGGGATGATGTGGTTATGTATGATTAATGTTTATATGGAAATATGTAATGTATGTTGAATGTATGCTTTTGTGTTGTGATTGAGTACCTCATAACCCTATTTTGATGACGGATACGGGTTAGGGGTGTTACATGGTTGTGATTGGCTGTGTGAGACAAGTCAATATACCCCCTTAAATGGCACACGGCCTAGCACACGGGCGTGTGACTTAGCTATGTTACATAAGTCAGTATACCTTACAGGACTGGCATGGCCTAGTACACAGCCTGGCACACGGGCGTGTGTGGCCACTTCGAAGGGCACACGGGCTAGACACATGGGCGTGTGATCAGTTGTGTGACCCAAGTTAGTATGCATGCCCTGTTTTCACATGGCCTGAGACACGGGCGTGTCTGGAGCCGTGTGTGGCACATGGCCTGTTCACATGAGCGTGTGACCCTTATTTGTTTGGAATTTTTCTAAGTTTTCCAAAATTTTCGTATGCTATTGGTTTAGTCCCAAACCACTTCTAAAGCATGTTTAGGGCCTTGTAGGCCTTTATAAGGGAAAATGTGATTGTGATCAATGGTATTTGAATATGAATGCATAAATGTAAGAGTTATGTATGATAAATGACGTGTATTGATAGGTAATACTTGTAACCCTATTCTGACAGTGAATACTGGTGAGGGGTGTTGCAGGGTTTGAACCTAAGCTCTCTAGTAAGGGAAGCTAACATTTTACCATTCAATCTATGTCTTATTATTTTTTTAGTTACTTAATTATATATAATTATTTCGAACTCAACTTACATATCCTTTATTAGCTTACACATGTACTAAAATATTTTTTCTTATTAACTTATTTAATTTTATAGTTTTCAACACATTCCTATTTTAGTTTATATACAATAATAATACTCATAGTCAAGTCTCATTATTAATATTTTAATTCATTTTACCCTTTTTCCAATTTGGTCTTAACTCAATTAAAACACACTATTTTCAAATTAAATCTCGTAATCAAGTTTTGTTTTAGATTAATTTATATAATAATACATGATTATATTATTTCAATACTTTAATTATTTATTTATGACCATAATTTTGGTATTCGTTTCAAACCCTCGATTTATAAACGCTCAAAGATAACCTTACAAATCAAGGCGTGGTCACTTTCGATATTCATAATTTAGGCATTAACGTTTGATTCGTACCTATTTTTGTCACCCATCGTTAAATCGATAACGGAAAGCCTTTTTCTAACTGGTATAATAATTAATTTAGTCCTCAATACTTACTTGTTCTATTAATTTGATCCTAATTCCAAATAATTTGATAAATTTAACCTTTCACAATTACAAATTCTATCAACATGATCCTTAAACTTCCTTGCCACACCTCGATATAAATATGGTTAAGAATCTAAATTAAGTCTAAAATAAGTTATAGGCTTAATGGTTAAGAGTTAGAGGATCCATCCTAGAGACCTAAGTTCGGGCCCTTCATTCCTTTTCATTTTTTTTGGTAATTTCGAAAAACTTTGAGAAATGTACTTGTGCCGCCCCTAAGGTTTACAAACCCTACTATATAACATATTTTACTATTTGCTAATCAACCCTCTCTCTTTCCTAATTGTTTGTGTCGTCCACTTCCCCATTCCCATTCCCATTTCATATTTTCCTAGTTTTCTTTTTATGCACCATCACCTCACCACTACATCCACCACCATCTTTAAATAATCAATTTTATTTCTTATTGCCAAATCAAACTCCATTCATCTGAATATCGTTGGTGTGTAGAACGATTGTTAGTTGCTTTCGTTTCCTATTTCCATAGACGGGTTAGTAAGATCTTTTAGACTTCGTATTCGGTTCCGTAACTGAGTTGGGTCGTATTCTGCTTCAATATTCTTTAAATCGGATTCTTTTCAGATCTTGCCAAAATCGTTGATACTAATCATAATGTGTGTATTTTCTGTGGAAGGATTAGATGTAGGTGAATCGGATCAATCTTGTTTGTGAGGAGCGTCAATCAAACCCATGGTGAAAGGTGTGTGCAGTTTTAAGGCCACATGGTCTCCTACATAGGGGTGTGGACCACACGACCATGTGCACTTGTAAATCATAGGGTAGTTCATGATCCACACGACCACAGTTTGTTACACGGCCTGCCACATAGTCGTGTCCTTATCATAGGGGATTTTGTCATTGCTCACACGACCTTAGGTTGTTACATGGCCTGGTCACATACCCGTGTACTCTTCTTCCGTAAGAACTCACGTTTCACAGGGCTTGGCCACACGACTATGTGATCTCTGTTTTGCAATTTTTCCCACAATTTGGTGCTATGTTCAATTTATTCCCTATATCAGCCCCAACCTGTTTCTTTAGCTTTCGTAAACTCAATTGTGTGTATGATTTGGGAAACTACTCATGTCTACTGTCACTGTATTTTTGATAAACTGTTACTATTATTACTACTTTTGTATTACTAATTACATGTTCAGCATGCCTACTTGTAACGTCCTGGTTTATTAAAATTTGTTTTTATGAATTCCATAATAATTGAGTATCTGCATCAGTGGTCAAGTGCTTTAATTTTGTGTTTGAGATCTTCGGTTCGAATTTGGTTTGGGAAAATTCAATCATTTTTGAGTCTTAGCCTTGTCCTTGTTGGTTACGCTTAAATAATATTTTCGGTCAACACATATCAAAATGAGCCTCTTGGTGCAAGTGGTAAGGTGTTGGCTTGTATTGAGATCTTATAATTGAGCCTCGGCGTGAGCGAAACGTTAATATTTTAGCTTTTGTTGGTGGAATTACTGGATGGTATAATTTGGATGTGTTTGAGTTAAATAAGAAGTTTGATAAGTTTTCAAAATAGGGTGGTTATTATCTTTTATTATTTTATCCTAATTTATTTGTTTAATTTTGGTTTCAAATTCAAAAGAGTGGGGTGGTTAGGCACGTTTCCTCTCTTTCCATGTTCCACTCAACTTTTATTTTATTTGATGTTATCTTAATTAATTCTTTTATTTTCTTTCTTTCAAACCTGCTAAACATTTTCATCCATCCAATTTCCACGTTCTTTTTCTTTAATTCTATTTACCTTCCTTGTTGAGTTCTTATGCGTGGTTACTTGATTTTGTAACACCCCGAACCCGAAACCGTCATCGGGGTCGAACACGAGGTGTTGACTGGCTTTACCCTCTTACAAAATTTATTTTCCAGACACTGCCCAATCTGTGTACTAGTCGTTTTAAAATTCATATCTTGAGTTTCGTAACTCGAAAATCAGTTTCGTAATTTTTCCCAGAAACTAGACTCATGTGCCCATCTATGTATTTTTTTCTAGAATTTTTGGTTGGGCCAATTAGTACAGTTTATTAGTCAAAGTTCCCCAAGTTGCAGGGGTCGACTACACTGACCTTTGCCCATTACGACTGGGATATCTCCCTGCACGGGGCTTCAATACTGTTGCCGTTTGTTTCTATGGAAACTAGACTCAGAGAGGAATCTGCACATATATGGTACGACCCCTAATTATCTCTGGTTAATTTATAATGAATTTCCAAAGTTGGAGCAGGGAATCCAGAAACCGTTCTGGCCCTGTCCCACTAAAATCTGATTATCTCTTAATATACTGCCCATATGATCTTTTCGTTACTTCCTCATGAAAACAGACTCATCGAGCTTCGATTACATAATTTATTCATCAATTAATTCCACTCCTACTATTTTTAGTGATTTTTCAATCTCATGACACTGCTGCTGCCAGCATCTGTTACGAAAGTAACTAGGTCCATTTCATGCCTACCCTCGATCCAACTCAATCGAACATTCGTGCCATTTTCGCATGGCTTAAAGTTTACATGCCATAATTCAAACACAACATACTAGCTTATACATGCCAAAATGATCTTCTAAGCACACTAAGAAGAAAGTACCAAAACTAGCTATCTGGTGTGATGACTTCGTTGACGGCCCGACCCCGCAAAAATTGATGAGTCCAAGCAACCTATAATGGGTGACAAGGAAACACCGGGTGAGTTTATAACTCAGTAAGTCATAAGCAATGCTCTACTATACATCAATAACATTATCACAAGAGGAATAAAATGGAATGAGACAATTTACTCCATCCATACCGAACCATACCATAGTTCCACCAACCTACCGATTCAATTTCATATCAATTCATGCCTTCACAATTCATATACTCATCAATAGGACATTGAAGCATTTTCATAAATCAATTTATTTTCGTTACAATCAAACCACAAAACGGCCTTTCACCCATCCTACGATAAATTTTTATGTACGTGACTTCAAGTATAGTTGTCACATAGGTTCAACTTACCGAGCTCAACACCAAGTATACGCATAGCACATATTAGCCATGTCCTCAAGACACTTACCCGATCCGCTGTCCGCGATCAGCTCAATAGTGTCGCACACATAGTGTCCATAATGATTCACGAATGTATATTGAGCCCGCACACTCAGTGCTATATAATCAACTCGCACATTTAGTGCCACGTAATCAAATCGCACACTTAGTGCTACATAGTCAAACCCGCACACTTAGTGCCGCATGGTCAATTCGCACACTTAGTGCATCATATTCATTTCGCACACTTAGTGCAACAAAGTAGAATCGCACACTTAGTGCTGTACAATTTAATCCCGCGCACTTAGCACCAATCTCATGGTCATAAATGGTTATCCCGCACATTTAGTGCCGAGATCAACAACTCATTACATCTCACCTCATTTATTTCATTCAACAATTTCATCATCACATACGTACATGCATATATATATGTACATTTATTCATTCCATTCAGCATCAATACACAACATTATGACCATTGAAATAATACCAACTACATGCTTAATGACTTACCTCGTGTTGGGTAAGACGGTTCCAACTCGGCTACTCGATAACCTTTTCTTTGCCTTTGCTCGATTCACCTCCTTTAGCTCCTTGAGCTATATCAATAATTTAACTAGTTTAACCACCTTGCTAAATATTTACAATCCAATCTCACATGTATATGTATGTTAGTATATTCGGCTAATAATCTCATGCAACTACCAAAGCCGAATCAACTAAATATACTTATGTATACACACATATATCATCATCGAAATCACCTAAGCTTAGACATCGATTTTTAATTTCAAGTAAGTTGCCGAATGCAACCTTACTAATTTCTCATGGATTCAATATACCATTACCATGAAATCAACAACCAAATTCATAGACAATTTAGGAAAATCACATTACAATTCTCATATTCAAGCAAAGACCATGGCCGAATGCACATATGACCTCATAACAAAAATATTGAACCTTTGGTTGCCCAATTAGCTTAACATCCATCAAATTTTTAAATCAAGAAGCTCACCTCATCTATAATCAACTCTCAATGCCCTAAGGCATCAAAAACAACATCAAAGAAATACAACCATCCATGGCCGAATGTCCTAGCCGAATTGTTTTAACCATGAGTAACATAACAAGCATAGATCGTGTTTATGGATATACCGTGGCCGATTCAAGCTAATCACCTCCAAAATCATCAACCATTTTCGTTGCATATAACATATATAAACATGAATAAGTTTCATATAATCCCTTAACACATTAATTTCTTTCATCAACAACCTTTTCCTTGAACACTTTCTCATGACCGATTGCTCATGTTATCAACAAGATTCAAAGTTTAAACATGGGCTATTTAAAACATGCATGCATCTCAAAGACAACATCAAACATACCTTAGTCTAACCACCACCATAGCCGATTTTTCTCAAGCCTTTTTCCCCTTCCTTTCTTTCCTCTATTCGGCCAAGGATGTTCAAGAATGAACTCTTTTTTTTTTGTTTTCTTTCTTCAATTCACGGCAACAAGGGGGGGTGAGACCATGTACTTTTTTTTTTCTCCATCACCCTTCTTTCATTATTTAATCACCATGCTTATTATTTTATTATTCTTAACATGCATCACTAGCATAACATGTTGGAGACATGTTTC
Source organism: Gossypium hirsutum (assembly GCF_007990345.1). Classification (NCBI taxonomy): domain Eukaryota; kingdom Viridiplantae; phylum Streptophyta; class Magnoliopsida; order Malvales; family Malvaceae; genus Gossypium; species Gossypium hirsutum. Next base: position 4,153,821 of record NC_053432.1, on the reverse strand, counting down.
CACCTATAGCATGGCCGGCCACTACATATTAGGGAGGGGGAATTTGACATGCAAGTCCCCTTTTTCTTCCACATGCACTAATAGGTCCTCATGCATTGACCTATCACATTTTAAAATTTTCTCATATAAGTCCTATTGACTAAATTCACATGCAATCGACTAAATCGAAGCTTGAAATTTTTACACATTCATGATTACATATTCTAGACAATAAACATCACATTCAAACCTTTCGGTGACTCGGTTTAGCGGTCCCGAAACCACTTCCCGGCTAGGGTCAATTTTGGGCTGTCACAACTCTCCCTCACTTAAGAAATTTTCGTCCTCGAAAATCTTACCAGTAAATAGGTTTGGATATCGTTCCTTCATCGAGCTCTCGGGTTCCCAGGTTGCTTCCTCGATCCCGTGTTTGAGCCACAACACCTTAACCAACGGAACCCTTTTGTTTCGCAACTCTTTCACCTCACGAGCTAGGATACGTATCGGTTCTTCTTCATAACTCATATCGGCTTGAATTTCAACCTCTGATGGGCTAATTATATGCGACGGATCAGATCGATAGCGTCGAAGCATCGAAACATGAAAGACATCGTGAATCTTTTCAAGCTCAGGGGGCAAAATCAATCTATACGCAACTGGCCCCACTCGTTCGGAGATTTCGTACGGCCCAATGAATCTCGGGCTCAACTTGCCCTTACGGCCAAACCTAAGTACCTTTTTCCAAGGCGAAACTTTAAGGAACACTTTATCTCCCACCTGATATTCAATGTCCTTCCGTTTCAGATCCGCATACGATTTCTGACGATCTGTGGCTGCCTTCAAACTTTCACGGATTACTTTTACTTTCTGTTCAGCATCTTTAATCAAATCAACTCCGAAAATTTTACTTTCACCAAGCTCGGTCCAAAACAATGGTGTACGGCATTTACGACCGTACAAAGCCTCGTAAGGTGCCATCTTAATACTTGATTGAAAACTATTGTTGTAAGCGAATTCAATCAAAGGTACATACCGTTCCCATGAACCACTAAACTCAAGGATGCAGCATCTCAGCATATCCTCGAGTATCTGAATTATCCGCTCGGATTGACCATCGGTTTGGGGATGAAAAGCGGTGCTAAAATGCAGCTGGGTACCCAAAGCTTCTTGCAATTTCTTCCAAAATCGCGAGGTGAATCTCGGATCTCTATCCGACACGATAGAAATAGGTACTCCATGTAATCTCACAATCTGAGAAACATACAACTCGGCTAGTTTATCCAATGAGAAATCCGTACGCACGGGGATAAAGTGAGCCGACTTAGTCAGCCTATCAACAACAACCCAAATCGCATCCTTCTTACTTGCGGACAATGGCAGTCCGGACACAAAGTCCATTGTGACTCGGTCCCATTTCCACTCGGGTATCATGATCGGCTGAAGTAACCCTGAAGGCACTTGATGTTCCGCTTTCACTTGCTGACATATTAAACATCTCGAAACAAAGTCGGAGATGTCTCGCTTCATACCATGCCACCAAAATCGACGTTTCAAGTCGTTGTACATTTTCGTGCTCCCCGGGTGAATTGACATTCGGCTACAATGGGCTTCGTTCAGGATCATCGGAATGAGTTCCGAATTCCTTGGAACGCACAAACGACTTCTAAACCTCAAACAACCATCATCATCAATCTGAAACTCCGATTCCTTGTTTGGAACACACTCAGCTCGTTTTGCAACTAATTCATCATCGACTTTCTGAGCTTCATGAATTTGATGAGTCAATAATGGTTTGGCTTTTAATTCAGCTACTAACACATTGTCAGGTAGAACAGACAAGTGTACATTCATCGCTCGCAAAGCAAACAGTGATTTCCGGCTTAAGGCGTCCGCAACCACATTAGCCTTTCCCGGGTGGTAATCAATGACAAGCTCATAATCCTTCAACAATTCAAGCCAACGTCTTTGTCGCAGATTCAAGTCCCGTTGAGTCATCAAATATTTGAGACTTTTGTGATCCGAAAACACATGGCACTTCTCACCAAACAAATAATGTCGCCATATTTTCAATGCAAACACAATGGCGGCTAGTTCGAGATCATGGGTCGGATAATTTCTCTCGTGTGGCTTCAATTGTCTCGACGCATAGGCCACAACTCGACCTTCTTGCATCAATACACAACCCAACCCGAGTAGGGATGCGTCACTATAAACGACAAACTCTTTACCCGATTCGGGTTGCACCAAAATTGGAGCTTTAGTCAGATGAGTTTTCAGTTGATCGAAGCTTTTCTGACATTTCTCCGTCCATTCGAACTTAACATCCTTCTGAAGTAGCTTCGTCATTGGTGTGGCTATCATCGAGAAACCTTTGACAAATCGTCGGTAATAACCGGCGAGCCCTAGAAAGCTCCGGACTTCGGTAACGTTTCTCGGAGGCTTCCAGTTAAGTATGGCTGAAATTTTGCTCGGGTCAACCCGAATACCCGATGCGGATACCACATGACCCAAGAAGCTAACCTCTCTTAGCCAGAACTCACACTTACTGAACTTAGCATATAACTGCTATCCCGCAAAATTTGCATCACTAGCCTCAGATGCTCAGCATGTTCGGCCTCATCTCTTGAATAGACCAAGATGTCATCAATAAACACAACTACGAACCGATCCAAGTACGGCCTAAAGATCCGATTCATCAAATCCATAAACACCGCAGGGGCATTAGTGAGCCCAAACGGCATCACTAAGAACTCATAGTGACCGTACCTCGTTCTGAAAGCAGTTTTGGGTACGTCCGAATCTCGAATCCGTAACTGATAATAACCCGATCTCAAATCTATCTTTGAAAACACCGATGCTCCCTTTAATTGATCGAACAGATCATCTATACGCGGTAACGGATACTTATTCTTTATCGTCACTTTATTCAGTTGACGATAGTCAATGCACAACCTCATGGTTCCGTCCTTCTTTTTCACGAACAATACTGGTGCACCCCAAGGCGAGAAACTCGGTCGAGCGAAACCTCTATCCGTCAATTCTTGCAACTGAGCTTTCAACTCTTTTAACTCAGTTAGTGCCATACGATACGGAGCGATCGAAATTGGCGTAGTTCCAGGTACAAGCTCAATTCCAAACTCTACTTCCCGAACAGGTGGCAAACCCGGTAACTCTTCAGGAAAAACATCCGGGTATTCACAAACCACCGGCACCGATTCGGGTTTCTTTTCTAACTCCTTGTCATCAAGTACATACGCGAGGTATGCTTCGCACCCTTTCCTTACATATTTCTGGGCCAACATTGCTGATATTACAGCTGGCAACCCCCTTAAGTCCGCAGACTCAACTCGGATTATTTCGTTATTTGCGCACCTCAAATCGATAGTCTTGCTTTTGCAATTCACAACCGCATCATGCGCGGTTAACCAATCCAAACCAAGAATAACATCAAACTCGTCGAACGGCAAAAGCATCAAATCAGCCGGAAAACAGGATTCTCGGATTAATAGAGGGCATCTCTTACACACTTTATCAACAAGTACGCATTGACCCAAAGGGTTTGATACTCGAATTACGAGCTCAGTAGACTCAACAGGTAGAGTCTTACTGGTTGCTAAGGTTTCGCATACATATGAATGAGTAGAACCAGGGTCAATCAATGCAATCACATTAGTATCAAAGAGAGTGAAGGTACCAGTGATGACGTCGGGGAGGATGCCTCCTCTCGTGCGCGAATGGCATATGCTCTAGCAGGAGCACGGTTCTCGGCGCGATCGGCCGTATCAGAAGCCCCCCTCTGACTACCACCCCTGCCTCCAAAAATTCTCGGTGGTCTACCTCTAGATGTCACTCCACTAGGTCTTGCACCTTGAATCTTATTCTTCTCATCCAGCTCCGTGCAATCTCTAATGAAGTGGTCCTTCGAACCGCATCCGTAACAGGCCCTGTTAGTAGACTTGCCCCAACATTCACCTAGGTGTCGTCTTCCACATTGGGGACATTCAGGTTTCTCGTGCCGATTATTGCCCACACTAGCTACCGAAGTAGCTCGGGAGCCCATCGATGGTCTTGCCCTGATGGAAATTCCCGTAGTCGCCCTCGACTTACTAATGTCCTCCCTGAACTTCTTCACAGCTGAGAACGGAGCTTTACCCGTCGATCTTTTACGATAATCTCTAGCTTCAAATTCAGCCTTCCTCTTCTCCTTTCCAAGTTCCTCCGCCTTGCAGGCTCGTTCGACTAGTGTTACGAATTCCTTTATTTCCAGAATACCCATTAGTAGCTTTAAATCTTCGTTCAATCCTTCCTCAAATCTTTTGCACATAGCAACCTCATCAGCTACGCACTCCCGGGCATACCTACTAAGTCTTACGAATTCATGTTCGTATTCAGATACAGTCATACGGCCTTGCTTGAGTTCCAAGAACTCCTTACGCTTCTGGTCAATGAACCGTTGGCTAATAAATTTCTTCCGAAATTCCGTTTGAAAGAAGTCCCAAGTTACTCGCTCGTTCGGGACTATGGAAATCAATGTCCTCCACCAATAGTAGGCTGAGTCTCGCAACAAAGATACAGCACATTTTAGACATTCATCGGGTGTGCATGACAATTCATCGAACACCCGAATGGTGTTATCAAGCCAGAACTCGGCCCTTTCGGCATCATCAGTTACTATGGCCTTGAACTCCTCGGCCCCACGCTTCCTAATCAAGTCTACAGGTAGCTTACTCAGCCTCACAGGATCAGCGACTGACGGCCTTACAGGCTCTTGGGGTGGGTTATTCAAATTTGGGAATTGTTGGACAGCCGGGTTGGCTCGGGCATATTGCGCGACCCACTCATTCATCATGGTAAAGAAGGCTTGTTTAGCCCCCTCACCTTGATTATTCGCAGATGACTGGGGTTCAACAGGCGGCGTCCCTTGTGCAGGAGCAGCCGCTACGCTCTCAACGTCATCCGCTAGGGTTCTTTCTTCACCGGGATCCATTTACTAATCAAGACAAAAACATTTCAACCGTCAGAAGTCATCACCCTTTTAAACATTAACATTATGGCATGTATAGCTAGACTCATACGTGCTATGGAAGTCCTAGAACCGACTAAACCATAGCTCTGATACCAATAAAATGTAACACCCCGAACCCGAAACCGTCATCGGGGTCGAACACGAGGTGTTGACTGGCTTTACCCTCTTACAAAATTTATTTTCCAGACACTGCCCAATCTGTGTACTAGTCGTTTTAAAATTCATATCTTGAGTTTCGTAACTCGAAAATCAGTTTCGTAATTTTTCCCAGAAACTAGACTCATGTGCCCATCTATGTATTTTTTTCTAGAATTTTTGGTTGGGCCAATTAGTACAGTTTATTAGTCAAAGTTCCCCAAGTTGCAGGGGTCGACTACACTGACCTTTGCCCATTACGACTGGGATATCTCCCTGCACGGGGCTTCAATACTGTTGCCGTTTGTTTCTATGGAAACTAGACTCAGAGAGGAATCTGCACATATATGGTACGACCCCTAATTATCTCTGGTTAATTTATAATGAATTTCCAAAGTTGGAGCAGGGAATCCAGAAACCGTTCTGGCCCTGTCCCACTAAAATCTGATTATCTCTTAATATACTGCCCATATGATCTTTTCGTTACTTCCTCATGAAAACAGACTCATCGAGCTTCGATTACATAATTTATTCATCAATTAATTCCACTCCTACTATTTTTAGTGATTTTTCAATCTCATGACACTGCTGCTGCCAGCATCTGTTACGAAAGTAACTAGGTCCATTTCATGCCTACCCTCGATCCAACTCAATCGAACATTCGTGCCATTTTCGCATGGCTTAAAGTTTACATGCCATAATTCAAACACAACATACTAGCTTATACATGCCAAAATGATCTTCTAAGCACACTAAGAAGAAAGTACCAAAACTAGCTATCTGGTGTGATGACTTCGTTGACGGCCCGACCCCGCAAAAATTGATGAGTCCAAGCAACCTATAATGGGTGACAAGGAAACACCGGGTGAGTTTATAACTCAGTAAGTCATAAGCAATGCTCTACTATACATCAATAACATTATCACAAGAGGAATAAAATGGAATGAGACAATTTACTCCATCCATACCGAACCATACCATAGTTCCACCAACCTACCGATTCAATTTCATATCAATTCATGCCTTCACAATTCATATACTCATCAATAGGACATTGAAGCATTTTCATAAATCAATTTATTTTCGTTACAATCAAACCACAAAACGGCCTTTCACCCATCCTACGATAAATTTTTATGTACGTGACTTCAAGTATAGTTGTCACATAGGTTCAACTTACCGAGCTCAACACCAAGTATACGCATAGCACATATTAGCCATGTCCTCAAGACACTTACCCGATCCGCTGTCCGCGATCAGCTCAATAGTGTCGCACACATAGTGTCCATAATGATTCACGAATGTATATTGAGCCCGCACACTCAGTGCTATATAATCAACTCGCACATTTAGTGCCACGTAATCAAATCGCACACTTAGTGCTACATAGTCAAACCCGCACACTTAGTGCCGCATGGTCAATTCGCACACTTAGTGCATCATATTCATTTCGCACACTTAGTGCATCATATTCATTTCGCACACTTAGTGCAACAAAGTAGAATCGCACACTTAGTGCTGTACAATTTAATCCCGCGCACTTAGCACCAATCTCATGGTCATAAATGGTTATCCCGCACATTTAGTGCCGAGATCAACAACTCATTACATCTCACCTCATTTATTTCATTCAACAATTTCATCATCACATACGTACATGCATATATATATGTACATTTATTCATTCCATTCAGCATCAATACACAACATTATGACCATTGAAATAATACCAACTACATGCTTAATGACTTACCTCGTGTTGGGTAAGACGGTTCCAACTCGGCTACTCGATAACCTTTTCTTTGCCTTTGCTCGATTCACCTCCTTTAGCTCCTTGAGCTATATCAATAATTTAACTAGTTTAACCACCTTGCTAAATATTTACAATCCAATCTCACATGTATATGTATGTTAGTATATTCGGCTAATAATCTCATGCAACTACCAAAGCCGAATCAACTAAATATACTTATGTATACACACATATATCATCATCGAAATCACCTAAGCTTAGACATCGATTTTTAATTTCAAGTAAGTTGCCGAATGCAACCTTACTAATTTCTCATGGATTCAATATACCATTACCATGAAATCAACAACCAAATTCATAGACAATTTAGGAAAATCACATTACAATTCTCATATTCAAGCAAAGACCATGGCCGAATGCACATATGACCTCATAACAAAAATATTGAACCTTTGGTTGCCCAATTAGCTTAACATCCATCAAATTTTTAAATCAAGAAGCTCACCTCATCTATAATCAACTCTCAATGCCCTAAGGCATCAAAAACAACATCAAAGAAATACAACCATCCATGGCCGAATGTCCTAGCCGAATTGTTTTAACCATGAGTAACATAACAAGCATAGATCGTGTTTATGGATATACCGTGGCCGATTCAAGCTAATCACCTCCAAAATCATCAACCATTTTCGTTGCATATAACATATATAAACATGAATAAGTTTCATATAATCCCTTAACACATTAATTTCTTTCATCAACAACCTTTTCCTTGAACACTTTCTCATGACCGATTGCTCATGTTATCAACAAGATTCAAAGTTTAAACATGGGCTATTTAAAACATGCATGCATCTCAAAGACAACATCAAACATACCTTAGTCTAACCACCACCATAGCCGATTTTTCTCAAGCCTTTTTCCCCTTCCTTTCTTTCCTCTATTCGGCCAAGGATGTTCAAGAATGAACTCTTTTTTTTTTTGTTTTCTTTCTTCAATTCACGGCAACAAGGGGGGGTGAGACCATGTACTTTTTTTTTTCTCCATCACCCTTCTTTCATTATTTAATCACCATGCTTATTATTTTATTATTCTTAACATGCATCACTAGCATAACATGTTGGAGACATGTTTCCACCTATAGCATGGCCGGCCACTACATATTAGGGAGGGGGAATTTGACATGCAAGTCCCCTTTTTCTTCCACATGCACTAATAGGTCCTCATGCATTGACCTATCACATTTTAAAATTTTCTCATATAAGTCCTATTGACTAAATTCACATGCAATCGACTAAATCGAAGCTTGAAATTTTTACACATTCATGATTACATATTCTAGACAATAAACATCACATTCAAACCTTTCGGTGACTCGGTTTAGCGGTCCCGAAACCACTTCCCGGCTAGGGTCAATTTTGGGCTGTCACAACTCTCCCTCACTTAAGAAATTTTCGTCCTCGAAAATCTTACCAGTAAATAGGTTTGGATATCGTTCCTTCATCGAGCTCTCGGGTTCCCAGGTTGCTTCCTCGATCCCGTGTTTGAGCCACAACACCTTAACCAACGGAACCCTTTTGTTTCGCAACTCTTTCACCTCACGAGCTAGGATACGTATCGGTTCTTCTTCATAACTCATATCGGCTTGAATTTCAACCTCTGATGGGCTAATTATATGCGACGGATCAGATCGATAGCGTCGAAGCATCGAAACATGAAAGACATCGTGAATCTTTTCAAGCTCAGGGGGCAAAATCAATCTATACGCAACTGGCCCCACTCGTTCGGAGATTTCGTACGGCCCAATGAATCTCGGGCTCAACTTGCCCTTACGGCCAAACCTAAGTACCTTTTTCCAAGGCGAAACTTTAAGGAACACTTTATCTCCCACCTGATATTCAATGTCCTTCCGTTTCAGATCCGCATACGATTTCTGACGATCTGTGGCTGCCTTCAAACTTTCACGGATTACTTTTACTTTCTGTTCAGCATCTTTAATCAAATCAACTCCGAAAATTTTACTTTCACCAAGCTCGGTCCAAAACAATGGTGTACGGCATTTACGACCGTACAAAGCCTCGTAAGGTGCCATCTTAATACTTGATTGAAAACTATTGTTGTAAGCGAATTCAATCAAAGGTACATACCGTTCCCATGAACCACTAAACTCAAGGATGCAGCATCTCAGCATATCCTCGAGTATCTGAATTATCCGCTCGGATTGACCATCGGTTTGGGGATGAAAAGCGGTGCTAAAATGCAGCTGGGTACCCAAAGCTTCTTGCAATTTCTTCCAAAATCGCGAGGTGAATCTCGGATCTCTATCCGACACGATAGAAATAGGTACTCCATGTAATCTCACAATCTGAGAAACATACAACTCGGCTAGTTTATCCAATGAGAAATCCGTACGCACGGGGATAAAGTGAGCCGACTTAGTCAGCCTATCAACAACAACCCAAATCGCATCCTTCTTACTTGCGGACAATGGCAGTCCGGACACAAAGTCCATTGTGACTCGGTCCCATTTCCACTCGGGTATCATGATCGGCTGAAGTAACCCTGAAGGCACTTGATGTTCCGCTTTCACTTGCTGACATATTAAACATCTCGAAACAAAGTCGGAGATGTCTCGCTTCATACCATGCCACCAAAATCGACGTTTCAAGTCGTTGTACATTTTCGTGCTCCCCGGGTGAATTGACATTCGGCTACAATGGGCTTCGTTCAGGATCATCGGAATGAGTTCCGAATTCCTTGGAACGCACAAACGACTTCTAAACCTCAAACAACCATCATCATCAATCTGAAACTCCGATTCCTTGTTTGGAACACACTCAGCTCGTTTTGCAACTAATTCATCATCGACTTTCTGAGCTTCATGAATTTGATGAGTCAATAATGGTTTGGCTTTTAATTCAGCTACTAACACATTGTCAGGTAGAACAGACAAGTGTACATTCATCGCTCGCAAAGCAAACAGTGATTTCCGGCTTAAGGCGTCCGCAACCACATTAGCCTTTCCCGGGTGGTAATCAATGACAAGCTCATAATCCTTCAACAATTCAAGCCAACGTCTTTGTCGCAGATTCAAGTCCCGTTGAGTCATCAAATATTTGAGACTTTTGTGATCCGAAAACACATGGCACTTCTCACCAAACAAATAATGTCGCCATATTTTCAATGCAAACACAATGGCGGCTAGTTCGAGATCATGGGTCGGATAATTTCTCTCGTGTGGCTTCAATTGTCTCGACGCATAGGCCACAACTCGACCTTCTTGCATCAATACACAACCCAACCCGAGTAGGGATGCGTCACTATAAACGACAAACTCTTTACCCGATTCGGGTTGCACCAAAATTGGAGCTTTAGTCAGATGAGTTTTCAGTTGATCGAAGCTTTTCTGACATTTCTCCGTCCATTCGAACTTAACATCCTTCTGAAGTAGCTTCGTCATTGGTGTGGCTATCATCGAGAAACCTTTGACAAATCGTCGGTAATAACCGGCGAGCCCTAGAAAGCTCCGGACTTCGGTAACGTTTCTCGGAGGCTTCCAGTTAAGTATGGCTGAAATTTTGCTCGGGTCAACCCGAATACCCGATGCGGATACCACATGACCCAAGAAGCTAACCTCTCTTAGCCAGAACTCACACTTACTGAACTTAGCATATAACTGCTATCCCGCAAAATTTGCATCACTAGCCTCAGATGCTCAGCATGTTCGGCCTCATCTCTTGAATAGACCAAGATGTCATCAATAAACACAACTACGAACCGATCCAAGTACGGCCTAAAGATCCGATTCATCAAATCCATAAACACCGCAGGGGCATTAGTGAGCCCAAACGGCATCACTAAGAACTCATAGTGACCGTACCTCGTTCTGAAAGCAGTTTTGGGTACGTCCGAATCTCGAATCCGTAACTGATAATAACCCGATCTCAAATCTATCTTTGAAAACACCGATGCTCCCTTTAATTGATCGAACAGATCATCTATACGCGGTAACGGATACTTATTCTTTATCGTCACTTTATTCAGTTGACGATAGTCAATGCACAACCTCATGGTTCCGTCCTTCTTTTTCACGAACAATACTGGTGCACCCCAAGGCGAGAAACTCGGTCGAGCGAAACCTCTATCCGTCAATTCTTGCAACTGAGCTTTCAACTCTTTTAACTCAGTTAGTGCCATACGATACGGAGCGATCGAAATTGGCGTAGTTCCAGGTACAAGCTCAATTCCAAACTCTACTTCCCGAACAGGTGGCAAACCCGGTAACTCTTCAGGAAAAACATCCGGGTATTCACAAACCACCGGCACCGATTCGGGTTTCTTTTCTAACTCCTTGTCATCAAGTACATACGCGAGGTATGCTTCGCACCCTTTCCTTACATATTTCTGGGCCAACATTGCTGATATTACAGCTGGCAACCCCCTTAAGTCCGCAGACTCAACTCGGATTATTTCGTTATTTGCGCACCTCAAATCGATAGTCTTGCTTTTGCAATTCACAACCGCATCATGCGCGGTTAACCAATCCAAACCAAGAATAACATCAAACTCGTCGAACGGCAAAAGCATCAAATCAGCCGGAAAACAGGATTCTCGGATTAATAGAGGGCATCTCTTACACACTTTATCAACAAGTACGCATTGACCCAAAGGGTTTGATACTCGAATTACGAGCTCAGTAGACTCAACAGGTAGAGTCTTACTGGTTGCTAAGGTTTCGCATACATATGAATGAGTAGAACCAGGGTCAATCAATGCAATCACATTAGTATCAAGAGAGTGAAGGTACCAGTGATGACGTCGGGGGAGGATGCCTCCTCTCGTGCGCGAATGGCATATGCTCTAGCAGGAGCACGGTTCTCGGCGCGATCGGCCGTATCAGAAGCCCCCCTCTGACTACCACCCCTGCCTCCAAAATTCTCGGTGGTCTACCTCTAGATGTCACTCCACTAGGTCTTGCACCTTGAATCTTATTCTTCTCATCCAGCTCCGTGCAATCTCTAATGAAGTGGTCCTTCGAACCGCATCCGTAACAGGCCCTGTTAGTAGACTTGCCCCAACATTCACCTAGGTGTCGTCTTCCACATTGGGGACATTCAGGTTTCTCGTGCCGATTATTGCCCACACTAGCTACCGAAGTAGCTCGGGAGCCCATCGATGGTCTTGCCCTGATGGAAATTCCCGTAGTCGCCCTCGACTTACTAATGTCCTCCCTGAACTTCTTCACAGCTGAGAACGGAGCTTTACCCGTCGATCTTTTACGATAATCTCTAGCTTCAAATTCAGCCTTCCTCTTCTCCTTTCCAAGTTCCTCCGCCTTGCAGGCTCGTTCGACTAGTGTTACGAATTCCTTTATTTCCAGAATACCCATTAGTAGCTTTAAATCTTCGTTCAATCCTTCCTCAAATCTTTTGCACATAGCAACCTCATCAGCTACGCACTCCCGGGCATACCTACTAAGTCTTACGAATTCATGTTCGTATTCAGATACAGTCATACGGCCTTGCTTGAGTTCCAAGAACTCCTTACGCTTCTGGTCAATGAACCGTTGGCTAATAAATTTCTTCCGAAATTCCGTTTGAAAGAAGTCCCAAGTTACTCGCTCGTTCGGGACTATGGAAATCAATGTCCTCCACCAATAGTAGGCTGAGTCTCGCAACAAAGATACAGCACATTTTAGACATTCATCGGGTGTGCATGACAATTCATCGAACACCCGAATGGTGTTATCAAGCCAGAACTCGGCCCTTTCGGCATCATCAGTTACTATGGCCTTGAACTCCTCGGCCCCACGCTTCCTAATCAAGTCTACAGGTAGCTTACTCAGCCTCACAGGATCAGCGACTGACGGCCTTACAGGCTCTTGGGGTGGGTTATTCAAATTTGGGAATTGTTGGACAGCCGGGTTGGCTCGGGCATATTGCGCGACCCACTCATTCATCATGGTAAAGAAGGCTTGTTTAGCCCCCTCACCTTGATTATTCGCAGATGACTGGGGTTCAACAGGCGGCGTCCCTTGTGCAGGAGCAGCCGCTACGCTCTCAACGTCATCCGCTAGGGTTCTTTCTTCACCGGGATCCATTTACTAATCAAGACAAAAACATTTCAACCGTCAGAAGTCATCACCCTTTTAAACATTAACATTATGGCATGTATAGCTAGACTCATACGTGCTATGGAAGTCCTAGAACCGACTAAACCATAGCTCTGATACCAATAAAATGTAACACCCCGAACCCGAAACCGTCATCGGGTCGAACACGAGGTGTTGACTGGCTTTACCCTCTTACAAAATTTATTTTCCAGACACTGCCCAATCTGTGTACTAGTCGTTTTAAAATTCATATCTTGAGTTTCGTAACTCGAAAATCAGTTTCGTAATTTTTCCCAGAAACTAGACTCATGTGCCATCTATGTATTTTTTCTAGAATTTTTGGTTGGCCAATTAGTACAGTTTATTAGTCAAAGTTCCCCAAGTTGCAGGGTCGACTACACTGACCTTTGCCCATTACGACTGGGATATCTCCCTGCACGGGGCTTCAATACTGTTGCCGTTTGTTTCTATGGAAACTAGACTCAGAGAGGAATCTGCACATATATGGTACGACCCCTAATTATCTCTGGTTAATTTATAATGAATTTCCAAAGTTGGAGCAGGGAATCCAGAAACCGTTCTGGCCCTGTCCCACTAAAATCTGATTATCTCTTAATATACTGCCCATATGATCTTTTCGTTACTTCCTCATGAAAACAGACTCATCGAGCTTCGATTACATAATTTATTCATCAATTAATTCCACTCCTACTATTTTTAGTGATTTTTCAATCTCATGACACTGCTGCTGCCAGCATCTGTTACGAAAGTAACTAGGTCCATTTCATGCCTACCCTCGATCCAACTCAATCGAACATTCGTGCCATTTTCGCATGGCTTAAAGTTTACATGCCATAATTCAAACACAACATACTAGCTTATACATGCCAAAATGATCTTCTAAGCACACTAAGAAGAAAGTACCAAAACTAGCTATCTGGTGTGATGACTTCGTTGACGGCCCGACCCGCAAAAATTGATGAGTCCAAGCAACCTATAATGGGTGACAAGGAAACACCGGGTGAGTTTATAACTCAGTAAGTCATAAGCAATGCTCTACTATACATCAATAACATTATCACAAGAGGAATAAAATGGAATGAGACAATTTACTCCATCCATACCGAACCATACCATAGTTCCACCAACCTACCGATTCAATTTCATATCAATTCATGCCTTCACAATTCATATACTCATCAATAGGACATTGAAGCATTTTCATAAATCAATTTATTTTCGTTACAATCAAACCACAAAACGGCCTTTCACCCATCCTACGATAAATTTTTATGTACGTGACTTCAAGTATAGTTGTCACATAGGTTCAACTTACCGAGCTCAACACCAAGTATACGCATAGCACATATTAGCCATGTCCTCAAGACACTTACCCGATCCGCTGTCCGCGATCAGCTCAATAGTGTCGCACACATAGTGTCCATAATGATTCACGAATGTATATTGAGCCCGCACACTCAGTGCTATATAATCAACTCGCACATTTAGTGCCACGTAATCAAATCGCACACTTAGTGCTACATAGTCAAACCCGCACACTTAGTGCCGCATGGTCAATTCGCACACTTAGTGCATCATATTCATTTCGCACACTTAGTGCATCATATTCATTTCGCACACTTAGTGCAACAAAGTAGAATCGCACACTTAGTGCTGTACAATTTAATCCCGCGCACTTAGCACCAATCTCATGGTCATAAATGGTTATCCCGCACATTTAGTGCCGAGATCAACAACTCATTACATCTCACCTCATTTATTTCATTCAACAATTTCATCATCACATACGTACATGCATATATATATGTACATTTATTCATTCCATTCAGCATCAATACACAACATTATGACCATTGAAATAATACCAACTACATGCTTAATGACTTACCTCGTGTTGGGTAAGACGGTTCCAACTCGGCTACTCGATAACCTTTTCTTTGCCTTTGCTCGATTCACCTCCTTTAGCTCCTTGAGCTATATCAATAATTTAACTAGTTTAACCACCTTGCTAAATATTTACAATCCAATCTCACATGTATATGTATGTTAGTATATTCGGCTAATAATCTCATGCAACTACCAAAGCCGAATCAACTAAATATACTTATGTATACACACATATATCATCATCGAAATCACCTAAGCTTAGACATCGATTTTTAATTTCAAGTAAGTTGCCGAATGCAACCTTACTAATTTCTCATGGATTCAATATACCATTACCATGAAATCAACAACCAAATTCATAGACAATTTAGGAAAATCACATTACAATTCTCATATTCAAGCAAAGACCATGGCCGAATGCACATATGACCTCATAACAAAAATATTGAACCTTTGGTTGCCCAATTAGCTTAACATCCATCAAATTTTTAAATCAAGAAGCTCACCTCATCTATAATCAACTCTCAATGCCCTAAGGCATCAAAAACAACATCAAAGAAATACAACCATCCATGGCCGAATGTCCTAGCCGAATTGTTTTAACCATGAGTAACATAACAAGCATAGATCGTGTTTATGGATATACCGTGGCCGATTCAAGCTAATCACCTCCAAAATCATCAACCATTTTCGTTGCATATAACATATATAAACATGAATAAGTTTCATATAATCCCTTAACACATTAATTTCTTTCATCAACAACCTTTTCCTTGAACACTTTCTCATGACCGATTGCTCATGTTATCAACAAGATTCAAAGTTTAAACATGGGCTATTTAAAACATGCATGCATCTCAAAGACAACATCAAACATACCTTAGTCTAACCACCACCATAGCCGATTTTTCTCAAGCCTTTTTCCCCTTCCTTTCTTTCCTCTATTCGGCCAAGGATGTTCAAGAATGAACTCTTTTTTTTTTGTTTTCTTTCTTCAATTCACGGCAACAAGGGGGGTGAGACCATGTACTTTTTTTTTTCTCCATCACCCTTCTTTCATTATTTAATCACCATGCTTATTATTTTATTATTCTTAACATGCATCACTAGCATAACATGTTGGAGACATGTTTCCACCTATAGCATGGCCGGCCACTACATATTAGGGAGGGGGAATTTGACATGCAAGTCCCCTTTTTCTTCCACATGCACTAATAGGTCCTCATGCATTGACCTATCACATTTTAAAATTTTCTCATATAAGTCCTATTGACTAAATTCACATGCAATCGACTAAATCGAAGCTTGAAATTTTTACACATTCATGATTACATATTCTAGACAATAAACATCACATTCAAACCTTTCGGTGACTCGGTTTAGCGGTCCCGAAACCACTTCCCGGCTAGGGTCAATTTTGGGCTGTCACAGATTTTCTTTCTTTTCGCGTTCGATAAATTACTTGGAGCTGTAATTCTTGATATGTTGACTGCAAGTTGTGGTGGGTAAGCTTTCTTTTTGTTCATTTTTATAAGGTTATAGATTGCAAATATTTTTAGACGATGGGGTTATAAAGTTGTATTTTGGGTTTCATATTAATTTTGGTATGTTCTTGGGGGAAGATCAAGAGGCGATCGGTGCTCCTCTAGTGGCTTAAGTGCCGTGTGGTTGAGGTTCGTAGGCGGTAAGTGTACGTGTGTATTGTTTGGTTTGAGAGGCTAAGTTTACGATCAATTTGTGTTTGTGTTGTAAATTGTTACTAAATTAATCGTTGGGATACTGTTTTTAGGCAATGGGAATCATGTGGTTGCGTTCGTATCAAAATTGAGCAGGTGTGTAATGAGAAAATCAAAAAAGGTGATCAGTGAAAGTTGAAATTGGGGCTTGTCGACGTCACACGGTCGTGTGGTTGGCCGTGTGGTAGGCCGTGTGCGACACACAGCCTTGTGATAGGCTGTGTGCAAGGTCATGTGTGACACACGCGCAAGGCCATTTTGGGTCACGTGTGCCACACGGGTGTGTGCGGGCCGTGTGGGCCACACGGACATGGCCGTTTTTGGCGTGTAGGCCCAAGATTTGAAAATTTTCCCTAGGATCGTACATGTTGTCCCTATTGTACATGTCGTATAAGCCCTAAAGCATTAAATTTTTCACTTTGTTAGATTTAATTTAATGTAAATAACGTCTATATGAATATTACGTAATATGATATGTATGATCTATTCGGTAATGTCTAAGCATGTATAATATCTGTTATATGAGCATGCATGATATATTAATTCTGATATCTATTATTACTATCTGTATTTGGTTATGGGGCAGGATATGTGTTACATGGAGGAAGTATTCTGCGTGAGGTGATATCTCGCCAATATACTGGCAGCATTGCTGCAGTGATTCTGAAAAGTGTTGTATGGACACAATGTGGTGTGTAGGGCTAGGTGGGTGTTTTACCACGTGGTGTGTTGGGATGGTCGAAGTTGGTGTGTAGAGGATGGGGGTTGGACTATGCATATCTGTATCTGTATCTGTATGATTCTGTAATAAATCTGATTTTGTAAAAGATTTATGTCTGTATTTGTTCTGTCATGCGATTAAATCTGAATTTATGTTTCTGTTGAGTTACACACAGAGTTTTAAAACTCATCTTTTATTTGTATGCTACTTTCAGGTAATCCTCAGACTTAGACGGGTCAGTGCGATGGGAGCTTGGATATGCCATGATTGCGTAAAACATTATTTACATAATTTGCTTAATTAAGGTTTTGGTTATGAAAGTTTTGTAATTTTAGGACGTTTTGGACATTTGGGTTTTTAATTTTGATTTGGATTTTAATTTGGGATATCTTGCGATGACGTTTGATAAAATGATTTTCAAAAATAACTATTTTTCTGCAATCAACAGTTTTAGAGGAAATGAACTCAATTTTTCAAAATAAAATGATTTAAGCACTTCTGTTGCAAATTATTTGATTTACTTGAAAATGTAAACAATTGACGGTTTTAATTGATAAGTATAACAACACTTTTTTTTTAAATAAGTGGACTCTTTTAGTAACAAAAATATAAGATGTTTTCAATATGATAAGGTCATATTTATAATTCTTCTTCGTAACATTCCCAGATTCGGCTATAACATCTAGACCGGCTTTGGGGTGCTACATTTAATAGTATCAAAGTCAAGTTGCAAAACTCGGGCTGCGAATTTTGGGTTCAAAATTTGTAAAAAATGTATTTTTGAGTAAAGTTTTTTTTTTTGAAATCTAAAAAGTAAGTTTGTCGCATACAGAGTCTCCGACGCCAATCTGTAAGTACTTCTAACTTAGATATACCTTAGTTAGAAAACTCTGAAACGATTAAAACTACATTGAATTAGTTAGAGACTGAAAACTTCTAAAGCTATTGAAACTTCTGATAATTATTTGAAGCATAAAATACCTCCTAATACACACTGAAACTGATGCATAAAACTCTGTACTGTAGATAAACATTAGTGGTTATCCGTAAATTATTGGCAGTTAAACTGCAATCTTTTTATATAAAATTTATTGGTGGTTTACCCACAAATTTCACTAGCAGTTAATCTGCAATTACTGGTGGTTTCTCCATAATTCTATGTGTAAGGATGGATGAGTTCTGGGAAACTCTTATTGTGGTGTGCAGCGAAGAATGGGTAGGAACGTTTTCTGATATAATTGACCTCCATTGACATTCAAAAGCATGCCCAAGTAAATTGTCAAACTCTATTTTTCTATATGATTGTGATTGTTCTAATAACTATTATTATATGGCATGTCTATTGTTCTGCACTGATTTTCTTGTGTTTAGAGTCAAGTTGAGCTTTTTAACTTCACCCCCTTAGTATCCTTCTTTACAGGTAACCCACAAGGTTGGGAGATAGGCCTGGCATGCGAAGGTCTCAGCTCAAATTATTTTCGTTAAAAGTATTTTAGGCATAATATTATAACTTTTGTTATTTGGGAACTGTATTATTTTATTTGAACTGTAGCATGAGATTTAAGTTTTGGATTAATTTTGGCATGTATGGAATTTAAGTTTTTTAGACTCATGAAACTTTGGAATTGAATTAGAGATGCATGAAATCTAGTTTTCATTAAAACTATGTTGAATATCACTTTTCCGGTGCAATATTCTGTAAATGAAATTTTGAAAAGGAAATTAATTGGAAATCAACTAAGTTTTAAAAAATAGTCACTATTACAAGGAAAGCGTTAAAATCAATCGGTTTTTAAAACTTGTAAGTTTTTGTGAAAAAGAGATATGGTGCTAAGTTTTTCTTCAAAGGTAAATAAATGTTTTAAAAAGGCTGTTCTAAAAACTTCGGTAATTTTACTAGGCCATCCCGATGGCTTACATAGCCTCTAGAATCCGATCGTAATGTCTTGGCTGAGTTAGGGAGGTTACATTTCTAACAAAAACTTTCAGTTTTTAAAATAGAGGTATTCCACATATATTAATTTTTTATTTATGGTTGAAATTATCTAATTTGGTACATAATCCTTTTTGTTTATATTTTTAAAAAGTTAGTGTTAGAAATTAACTAAATGCCACTAAGAATAATAGAAAATACAAAATTTAAAAATATAATATATAATAAAATTATTTAAATAATTTAATAGTTGTAATTATTTTCACTTTGACCATCATAATTTTACGGGCGTGTGCTTAGCCCGTGTAGGAATGGCCAGGCCGTGTGGATCCTGAAGGTAGCTCGTTTTGTCTGATTTTGGCCCATTTTCTGCTCCTTTTGCTCTCATATGCTCTCCTAAGTATAGAAAGATGAAATTAAAGGATTATGAGCATCAAATTCAGTAAATTAAATAATAACTCATCCAAAAAGCACATCAAGAATGGGATTAAAATATGTTACTTTTATGGCTTATTAGATATATATATTCTTGACTTTGAATGGTGCAGAGCATCTCGACTTTATTTTGCTAGGAAATTGTTTAAGTCTAGAATTGAAGAGCAAGACTTGTTGTCTAGGTACAAATTGCCGTGGCAAAATTTTCTTGTCATGCCAGTGCTTTGTCTTCTCTTTGTATAGTCTCGCATTCTCATAAGCTTGAGATCGAAATTCATCTATCTCATTAAGCTCCATTAGGCAATGAGTGGTAGAAGCACCCCAGTCCATGTTTAGTTTTTTGATTGCCCAAAATACTTTGTGTTCTAGCTCAACTGGCCAATGACATGGTTTGCCATAGATAAGCTAGAAAGGTGACATTCCCAACGGTGTCTTGAAAATTGTGCGATAAGTCGAAAAAGCTTCATCCAACCTTACTTACCAATCCTTGCAGTTGGGATTGAAAACATTTCTCCAGAATCTACTTGATTTCTCTGTTGGAAAATTCAGCTTGTCCATTTGTTTGGGGGTGGTATGCTGCTATAATTTTAGGTTTAACCCCATATATGTTCAGAGCATTAGTGACTAATCTGCAATCAAAATGTGAGCCTTCATCACTAATTAAACATGAGGGGTACCAAATTTGGTAAAAATATATGTGTGCAGGAATCTTAGAACTAATTTGGCATCATTTGAAAGTAGAGCTACAACTTCAACCCATTTGGAGACATAATCCACTGTGACAAGAATCTAGATTTTTCCCTAGGATGGTGGGAATGGACCCATGAAATCAATTCCCCAAACATCAAATAATTCCACCTCTAAAATATTTTACAGCAGTATTTCATGTCTTCTTGATAAGTTACCAGTTCTTTGACAACGATCACAGTTTTGATAGAACTCGTTAGCATATTTAAACATGGTTGGCCAATAAAAACTAGATTGGAGAATTTTTGCAGTAGTAGTTCGCATGCTTCCAAAATGTCCACCGTAAGGTGAAAAAATGAAAGTGATGCAGGATACTTTGAAATTCATCATCTAGAAAACATCTCCGAATTACTTGATCTGCACGCTACTTGAACAGAAATGACTCGTCCTAGTAATATTGCTTGACATCGTGAAGGAATTTCCTTTGTCCTTGATGATTGAGCGTAAGTGGTAGTAACTTAGTGACTAGAAAGTTAACAATATCACCATGCCATGGCAATACGATAGCCAACAATATCTACTTAACAGGGAATTCGTCTTTAACCATTTGACCATCATCATACTTATTCTCTACTTCTAGTCATGACAAGTGATCAACCACTTGGTTTTCAGTGCCTTTCGTATCTTTGATTTGCAAATCAAATTCTTGCAGCAATAATATCCATCTAATGAGTTTAGGTTTGGCCTCTTTTTTTGTTACCAAATATTTGATGGTAGAATGGTCTATATAAACTGTGACTTTGGTGCCCACTAAATAAGCTTTGATTTTTTCAAAGACAGACACCACTGCAAACCATTCTTTCTCTGTGGAGGTGTAAATGAGTTGTGAATCTATTAGTGTGCAACTGGCATAATATATAGCATGAAACATTTTGGCTTTTCTTCGCCCTCGCACTGCTCCAACAGCAAAGTCACTTGCATCACATTAATTCAAATGGTAGAGTCCATTCTGGTGCAATGACTATAGATGCTATAATTAATCACTTTTAACTCTTCGAACACCTTTGAGCATAAGTCATCAAAATGAAATGGTCTATTTTGCTCCAAAAATTGAGAAAGAGGCTTTGTTATCTTAGAAAAATCCTTGATAAAGCAATGGTAAAATCCAACATGACTAAGGAAGCTTCTGATTCCTTTCACTGAATTGGGTGGTGGAAATTTTTCAATGACTTTTATTTTTGCTTTGTCGATGATAATTCCTCGCTGTGAAATCTTTTGGCCCAAAACAATGCCTGCACAAACCATGAAGTGGCATTTTCCCCAATTCAGAATTAGCTTTGTTTCTTGACATCAGCAAAGTACTAACTTCGAATTTTTTAGGAAATTTTCAAAAGTGTCACCAAACACTGAGAAATCATCCATGAATACTTCAAGGAACTTCTCCACCATGTTGAAAAATATTGCCATCATACAAGGCTGGAAGGTTGCCGGGGCATTACATAACCTAAATGGCATTCGTCTGAAAGCCAATATTCTATAAGGACAGGTGAATATAGTCTTTTCTTGATTAGTAAGAGATATGGTGATTTGGTTGTACCCTGAGTAGCCATCTAAAAAATAGTAGAAAGATTTTCTTTTTAGTCTGTCCAGCATCTGATCTATAAAAGGCAGAGGGAAATGGTCATTATTCATTGCTTTATTGAGCTTTCGATAATCCATACAAGTTTTCCAACATGTAACGGTACGTGTGGGAATGAGTTCATTGTTATCATTTCTGACTACTATGACTCTTAAATACTAAACAAGGCTCACCCAAGAGCTATCAGAAATCAAGTATATAATTCTAGCATCCAACCATTTGATAATCTCCTTCTTAAATACTTCTTTCATGACAGGATTCAGTCTCCTTTGTTGTTCAATAGATTTGCCATAACAATCTTCAAGTATTATTTTGTGCATACAGATTGCTGGGCTAATTCCTTTGATATCCACAATTGACCATCCTAAAGCTTTCTTGGATTTTTTTAAGACCTTCAGTAATTGCATCTTCTGGTCTGTTGTAAGCTTGGTAGAAATAACTACAGGTAGTGTATCATTGTCTCCCAAATAAGCATAGTTCAAATACATTGATAATGGCTTCAAATCCAGCTTCAAATTTAGCATAGGTGGATCTTCTATTGGCGAGCGAGGAGGGTTGAAAGAGTGACTTGATAAGTCTAATGATTCAAAGCTCCTTCTGCATCCATTTTCAAATTGCTGAATTTCCATTAGTTCTCTAGATTCTTCAGTCAATTTTGTTTCATTTAATTCTATAGAGTCTACATTAGAATTGTGGTGCATATGTCCCACAAACTTTTCTTAGATTACAATGTCAACAAATTTTACAGCATGACATTTTTCATCTAGGTCTGCACATTTTAAAATATCAAACACATTAACTATCAACTGCTGATCATTAATTCTCATTGTTAACTCACCTTTCTATACATCAATCAATGTTCTACTAGTTGCTAACAAAGGTCATCCAAGTATTATAGGTACCTTTTTATCTACTTCACATTCCAGAATAATAAAATCTGTTAGAAAGATGAACTTGTCAACTCTTACCAGTACATCTTCAATTTTACCTTTTGGATGGACATATGATCTATCAGTTGGTTGTAGTGTGACTATAGTAGGTCTTCCCTTTCCTATCCCAAGTTTCTTTAAAATAGACATAGGTATTAGATTGATACCTGCACCTAAATAGCATAATGCTTTGCCTGCATAATTGTTTCCAGTCGAGCAGGGTATACTGAAACTCCTTGGATCTTTTAATTTATGTGGCAGACTATTCTTCAGCATTGCTATGCACCATTCAGTAAGTGCAACAGTTTTGAACTCCTCTAACCTTCTCTTATTGGATAGGATATCTTTCATGAATTTCACATAATTAGACATTTAATTTAATGCTTCCACCAAAGGTATGTTAATGTGTAATTGCTTCAAAACCTCCAAAAATTTCTTGAATTGAGCATGTTGTTTCGACTTTTAGAAACACTAGGGAAAATGTGGTGGCGGCCATTCTTATATTTGTTGAGGTTGTCTTGCCATGACATTCGTATTGGCTCCCCAAGATGAATTTGCTTCTGTATGGTTTTGTCTACTCCTATCTTTTGTATTTTATTCCACTTCTATTTTGAAAGTTCTACTTCCAGGAACTTCTGAACTTTCCTCATCAGAAAAGTCATCATTTATAACTCTTGGCAGCTGAGTTCCACTCCGGAGTGTTATGGCTTTACATTGTTCCTTTCCTTGAGATCAAGAACTTTTTGTGTCACTAGGCAATGCTTCTTATTGTCTGGAACTTAATACAATGACAATTTGTCCCACTTGATTCTCCAAAGCTCTTAAGGAAGCTATCTGGCTCTGAATAATTGCATCATTCTTATCTATATACTCTTTTAATAGATCTTCCATAATTGATATTGAAGATGACGAACTTTATTGAACATATTTCTGCGACATTGGTTGACTGTGTCCAGGTGGTACACCAGCCACATTTTGTCTATTAACAGTGTTGGCATTTCCCATTCCTTGATTATTCCAGGTCAAATTTGGATATTGTTTTCACCCTAGATTGTAGGTGTTGGAGTAAAGATTGTTGTTGCTACGATTAAAATTTCCCATGTAATATGCAGACGCTGGATTAGAAGGGCATTCCTCAAAAACATAGTCTTCTCCACAGTATACGGATGCTAGTTCTGCAACCTTCATCTCCTGCACTGTAGAGGGTCTTTTTATAGTTTTAATCATATTTTTTAAAGATGATACCTGAGCTAATAACAATGTAATCAGATCAAGTGCAATTGCTCCAACAACTCTTCTACCAATACCAACTTTGCTAATTGGGTACTGATAATCATTTTTGCTATTCTTTCCAGAATTTCATATGCTTCATTGTAGGATTTTTCAAGCAACGTCCCATTAGCAGATGTATCCACCACCATTCGTGTACGAGCATTTAATCAATTGTAGAACATTTCCATTTGTTTCAAATGCTGAAAACCATGCATCGGGCATTTTCTAATTAGTTCCTTGAAATGCTCCCATGCTTTGTATAATGCCTTATCTTCAGATTGCCTAAACGATGTAATGTCATTCCTAAGCTTGGCATTCATGTTGGGAGGATTGTACCTAAGTAGAAATCTCTAACACAGTTTATTCCAAGATGCCATCGTACCTGATGGTAATGCATTCAACCATGATCTGGCATGATCTCGAAATGAATAAGAGAAAAAATTTAATCTAAGGGCATCTGCAAGAATTCCCTGCTACCTGAATGAGTCACAAACTTTAAGAAAAAGTTTCAAGTGCAATTTGGGATCTTTAGTCGGTAAACCACTAATCTGCCCTACCATCTACAACATTTGAAACACTACTGGTTTTAATTTAAAGTGTTGAGTTTGAATATATGGCCTAGCAATTCCTGAACTTAGATCACCCAAAATAGGCACTACATGTTCTCTAATAGGTCTGCCTCTGTCATCTATGATTCGAGGAATATCAGCATTCTTTTCATTCTAGAGTACCTGATCTTCTCTTATTGGATCATTTATAACCCTATCCATTTCTCTTAACTCTTTTCTTCTTCGCGTTAATGTCCTTTCAATTTTATGATGAAAATAGTATTTTGTATCATCTTGAATACTTCTTCTCATGCACTAATAAAAACTTAAAAAATAAAATAAAATACTAATTAATTGTTCTAACAAAAATAACTAGAATAATAACAAATCAACTTTTCACCAATGTGCCGATTCCCGGCAACGATGCCAAAAACTTGTTGCGTGTAAATAACTAATGCAATTGTGCAAGTGTACACATCATTCAAGTAATAAAGTGATAAGTAAGTATCGTCTCCATAGGGATAAAAAATTGGTAAGAAATTGAGTAAGTTATTATAATCCTATTGGTTATACTAAATAACAAGAAATAAACTCAAAGTGAATAAGATGATTTTATAATGAATTAATGTAATTAAATGCTAAAAACAAAGAATTGATATGGAAAACAAAATGTAGTGCCAAATTACAGAGAAAAGCAAGAGTAATTTTATTGCTTAATGAATAGGGTTGGATTTATTCACTTGAAATACTTGTATCAAAGTAATGCCATGGAAAAATATTGTCTAATCAATTGCTTAGAGAGTCACCACTATAACCTTCCTCTTTCGATAGGTAGATCTTAAGCTAAAAATCTGAGTTATTGTATGTCTACAGAACTCCGGATTAATAACTACAATGAACGTTCTTTTTTGTATGACTTGCAACATCTATGTCTAGAGTGCTACAAATATTCTGTCGAGCATTCGCTTGCATCAAACAATTCAAGATCCAATATATTTAACCTTTTCAAAATAAAAAATACATCTAAGAACACATCACATAATCAACTATGTCTAGTGCTTGCATGCATGTATTTAAAATAAGCATAAATCAAATGAAATAGTGATATAGACAATCTCAAATCACGGGCATTAAAGATGATAAAACATTCACCCCAATAATTTCAACCCAAAAAAGATTTAGTTCATGGGTGGAAAAGTTAACACCAAATTAAAATCATTCATCAACATTAAAACAAGTTTGAATAACATAAATCAGGAAAACAAAGGCAGAAATTGTTGGATTTCTCACCACACTTTAGTTTTTCTTTTATCTTCCGATTGTATGTGAAACCAGGTTACATGTCTCTTCCTCTTCTTCACGTTTGTATTATGCTCTATATAGCTACTACTCTTTCTTTCTCTGGAATTCTCCAATGGAGTTCTTCTTTGCGCAAAAAAGGATTGCTATCACCAATCTCTTTCTCATCCTGATTTCTTCTCCATTTTTCTTCTTCTCTCTCTTTCTTTTATTGGGTCGATCCTCTTTTTAGGTTGTTTTTTTGGTACACACACAACTGGCTGAGAATGACGTGGATAAAGTGATGACTCATCTTTCTAGAATTACCATGGCAATTTTGTTGGCAATAAACCTCACCATTTGCCACGACAATGTTTCACTTCCCATATTTTCCCTCTTCATCTTCTTCCTCTTCTTACACCTGTGTTCACACAAAACCACACCTTTCCTCCCCAGGTGATAAAAGTAACAAATAGTGACCATTATATTGGAATCCAAGCTTTGTTATGCAATGTTCTAAAAAAATCCTAAAAATGCAAATGTATTCACTTAATTACAACCAATTAATTCCATTTAGAGGCCTTAGTTATAACACTTTTCAAGAGTTATCATCCACTCAGTGATCGTCTCTTTGACCCACTTGAAGATTTAAACAGATGAGATGCATCAACACTTGTAGTTCCAGGCGACTATTGTGGAGTTGCATGTTCTAACAACTAAGTCACTAACCTATGTCTATTTCAACTATAACTCGGTAGTCCACTTAGTGATCATCTCACTTACCTACTTGTAGCTTTAAACAAATGGGATTCATCAACCCTGATAGTTACAAACAACTAATGTGGAGTTTCATGTTCCGACAACTAAGTCACTAAGCTATTTCTAGCTCAATTATAACTTGGTAGCCCACTCAGTGATCGTCTCTTTGACCCACTTGGAGCTTTAAATGGATGGGATCCATTAACACTTGTAGTTCTATGCTATTAGTATGGAGTTGCATGTTCCAAGACTAAGTTACTAAACTGTCCACCTCAACTATAACTCGATAGACCAATCAATGATTGTCTCTCTGGCCTCAACCACCTTACTAACCTTAGCCTTGCTTCCAATGCCTTCAACAACGCCATACCTTCCACTCTTTCCCAATGAAGCTAGTAACCACTATTTTTGTAACACCCCATACCCGTATTCCACGCTGGAACAAAGTACGAGGCATTATCCTGCTTAATCTCATACATTCGAATGACTATAAGTCACCAAGACTTTGTCCAACTGTAAACTTTCTCAATTTCTACCTTAAACATCTATTTATGAGCCCACGAAGCCCAAATCAGCCATTGGACATTACACGGAACCATTTCGGGTCCTTAAACTAATCTTAGGAAATTTGCCTTTAAAACATTGCACATGCCCGTGTGGAAGGGTAACACGCCCTTGTCCCCTACCTGTGTGGCCAATTTATTTCCACAATTTTTCATAAATCAAGTGCAGACTTCATACGGCCTGGGTACACTCCCGTGTCTCTGCCCGTGTCACTCACACGGCCTCAATACGCCCGTGTTGTAGCCTATGTACAAAAACCTTGACATTCTGTTTCTGACGTCAGCAACCCAAAAATGCCAGACGACCATGACACATGCCCGTGTAGTAGGCCATGTCCTCCACACGACTGAGACACACAGCCTTGTCTCTGCCCGTGTGAATACTACCATGCAATCTGACTTAAAATTTTTATGTGCAAGGGACACATGGCTAGACTACACGCCCATGGGAATAGCCGCGTGTCACACACGGCCCAGGCACACGCCCGTGTGCCTGCCTGTGTGGACAATATAAAGCTATTTTACAAGCCTTATTGCCACCCTTGCATACCTATCTTCATATAAAACCAGCCAATACCAAATCAAGCATAATTTTTATAGTCAACTCGACCACAATAGACACTTTTTCAACCATAATGATGCATCTTCTATTAACTCAAAATGAAAATTAGCCATCATTCAAGGCTTCATGCAAAGTGTGGGATCTATCCCAAAATAACATCTTTGACCGATTCTCAAGAACACAAAATAATAAAGTCTAAGCCCTATACATACCATATTCAAAAATATAAATCCAACTATACCGAGTGTTTCGGCTAATAGTGTGATCGATATATCATACTTCAAAGGAATCCTTGAGCTAATTAGGCGGCATTGAAAGGAAATGTAAAGGAAAGGGAGTAAGCATAAAGCTTAGTAAGTTGCAAATAAATAAGCATACCACAACGTTTATTCATAACCAACATGCTCATAACACCAAAGTAGGCATAGATGTAACTTACTCATCACCATACATACAAGTCACATATTATCTCTATATTGAGCTCATATCTCATACGTACCAATTAGGTACCTGTATCATTCTCAACATAGTTACACTTTCCTCATTAGTTCAAAACATAATATTCATCGTTGAACCATTCGAAATGTCACCGGATATTCATTAAGTATCCAACATGGGTAAGATGCCGATGCCATGTCCTTGACATGTTCTTACACTAGATCTCATATATTCGTGCTGATGCCATATCCCAGACATGGTTTTACACTGACACATCTCGTAGCTGATGCATGTCCCAAACATGTCTTCCACTGGCTTACATCTCGAGGCTGATGCATGTCCCAAACATGTCTTACGCTAGCACTCATCTCAATGTCGATGCAATTTCCCAGACATGGTCTTACACTGGCTCTCATAATATGGCCGATGCATGTCTCAAACATGTCTTACACTAGCTCACAACCCAAATGTTACGGCATGAATATCCAGTTTACTTCCTAAGGTATCAATTGAGATTCTACTATCTCAAAATCAAGCAATTCATACTATATCTATTCAATAAAAATTTGAACATATATAGTAGCAATGTAGTTGTTTTATTTACAACTTACCTCGGATAACAAAATGTACTCGACTAGTCGCTTTAGTCGATTTGCTCGGCTTTCCCCCGGTCTAGGTTCGAATTTGGAAAATCTTGATCTATAATAACAAAATGCACTCATTTAATCAATAATTACAATTAGGCAATCATAAATTCATATTTTTGGTAAAATGACAATTTTGCCCCTAGACTTTGGCAATTTGACCATTTTACCCTTATGCTCGAAATTTGTTTTTTATCGAATTTCCTCTTATTTTAGGCGTCACTGACACCTTTTTACTCTTATAGCAACCCCAAATTCTCACTATTACACACACTTACCACCTATTTTGTAACTGATGCAAAACAGCCCCTTTAGGTGTTTTCATGCTAACACTTTTCACAAAAGTTGTTTAGAACTCTGCTAACATTCATTTTCTTCCATGAAATTTTAGGAAACAACATTAACTCTCTCATGGTAAATCCCTAGACTTATCACCAATTTTCAAAATAGTCATCTCTTTTGAAAGCCCATGATACAAGCATGCCAAAAATGTAAAAATCATCAAGAAAGTCATCAAGATCACTTACATTATTAGAGGAATAAGTTGCTGCAAATTTTCAGCTTTCAAACCTCCATATTTGTTGATATTTTCGGTGGAGAGAAGAGATGGAGAAGAAGAAAATAATAGCTAGGCTTTTAGGCATTATTTTATCACAAATTTACCTTGTCTCCTATGGCCGGCCACCTTGCTTCTAGGGGTCTAATTGCTCCTTAAAGGCCCCCGATTTTAGTTCTCTAGCTATTTAACACATTTGGGTACCAAAATGCAACTTTTTCCTTTTATACGATTTAGTCCTTTTTCGCAATTGGGCTCACAAACATTAAAATTAACTCCCCAAATTTTTCATGCACTAATATAATCACACTATATTCTCATAATAATAAAATTAATTTTCTCAACTTTGAATTTGTGGTCCCGAGACCACTGTTCCAACTAGGCCTTAAATTGGCCTGTTACAATTGTCTTGCAATACAACTCACTCTTTCGGATACTACCATCCAAGATAAGTAATCTCACTGAGTTGGCCACTTTAAATTTAGCTCAAAATCATTTATCTGGCCAAATCTTAAGAGATATCCCATGAAATATCTAGTACCTTAGTCTTTCTTAGAACTCATTTTCGGGTTCAATTCTTAGAAGCATAAGGGGACTCCGTCTCTAGCTCCACAACTAATAGATTCAAATCTTCTAGTACCTTTGTATTATTTAATAGATGACTTATGCATGCATGGTTCATTTACTTGAGTTTATAAGTTCATGGTTTTACATTGGGGTTTTCTTATTCTTCACGTGTGTTTCTATATCAATTGAATATTTGAGTTTGGCTATCCTTTTTGTAATTGAATGGTCGGTTATTATAGGTTGTTGTTATTGGTAGATAAGAGTCGATTGAGTCAAATCAAGAAAGCAAAGTATTTGGTAAAGTTTTTTTTAATAGAAGAAATAATCACGACTCTATTTCTTCATCTTGGTTTCCCATTCATCTTTATTTATTTATTTATTTTGATTCTCAAGTTTAATGAGTTGATTTAATGAGTTGATTTCATTTATATCAATTTGCATAATTTGAGTCGTATAATTTTGGGTCACATAATTTTATTTATAAATATAAACAATAATTAATAATTAATAATGAAAATTAATTGATATAGTTACAAAGATCCAAGTAAGATGCAAGAAATATAAAAAACAAACGAGATAAGGTTCGAGGGAAAGGAAAGTAGGAGACAATAAATGGTACCCCATAAGCACAAAAAAAATATGGATAAATTTATAACATGATAATTTAGTACTTAGACAACTTTATGGTGGGGTTAAGTATTGATTTAATGGGATAATTTCATTTATGTTAAATTCGCATCATACGTTGTATAATTTTGGGTCACACTTTTGTTTAAAAAATATAAATGATGAATAATATTAATTGTGAAAATTAATGAAAAGGAAAGTAGGAGACAGTACTTGGTACCCGAGAGACAAAAAATTTAAAGTTTCTAAGATCATGACAATTTAGTACCTTAGACACGTTTATGGTGAGGTTGGGTATTGATTTAATGAGATCACTTTTTTTTTCTTTTTTTGCTTTATTTTTATATACATATATGTATATAATCCAACCACTTTTTAAAAAAAATCTTCAACTCTTTAATATTTATCTAGCCATCTTTAAATGTTCAATCTTTCAATCAAGCCATCCTCTTTGCTTTTTGTTTCAATTTAGCCCCTTTTTGTAAGAGTTTGAATTCAGCGCACCAACTTCATTCCTTATAAGAAAAACTCAATTTTAATAGCATTTTATTCGATAATTAGCTAAAAATAAATATATTAAAAATACGAATTTATCTTACTATCAAATTCCCTTTACTTAGCTGATGCTTGTCCTTAAGCATGATATCCACTAAAAATAACTCGTCAATCCTTTTCAAAATCAAAATCCCTTTCCTAGCCAAACATACTACAAACAATTAGGTGAATAAAAAAATAAACAATTGCTAAATTTAATCAATAAACATTTTATAAAATCTCGAACAACATGCCAAATTCAACTATTTCACTAAATTTAGGCTTAATCACATGCGAAATGATCATACCTAATATATACTGTTATTTATATTTTTTATTATTTGTATATTTTTTCAAACGTAGTCAGGTCTTTTGACGTGAAGTCAGATGACTACCCAAACACCTTACCTCAGTTACTCAACTTGGCACGTTTTCTTTATTTATTTATTTTTTAACGAATTCAAGACATAATCAAACCTTTTGACTCGAAACAAGATGTCAATGCAAGCACCTCATCTCGGTTACTCAATTTCACATGTCCTTAATCGATTTATTTCTCCTTTTTCAATGCAACTTGGTTTGCGGATTGTTACAAGTTTTGGTTCATCACCAAATCTTTTGATGTGAGATGAGATGACAACCCAATCACCTCATCACAGTTAC
The DNA here is from genome assembly GCF_007990345.1 of Gossypium hirsutum. Taxonomy (NCBI): domain Eukaryota; kingdom Viridiplantae; phylum Streptophyta; class Magnoliopsida; order Malvales; family Malvaceae; genus Gossypium; species Gossypium hirsutum. Next base: position 4,121,817 of record NC_053432.1, on the reverse strand, counting down.
TTAATTTGGTCACATTTCTGAATCTTCACTCTTAACCGAACTATTAACAAATTTATTTATTTATTTAAATGAGTACTTTCACTGGGCAAGTTTAAAAGAGCCAACAAATTTTCATGAAATATTGACTAAGGCATAACATTTTGAATTCTACAAAATATTCATTGATTAAGTAAGCAATAGTTATTCATGATTCACCCACTTATTTAAATAAACTAAACATAAAAATTAGAGGTTTATTTCCAAAACAAATTAAGAAATTATTCTTAGCAAAACACATGCAAAGAAGAAAGTATGGCATGATCCCCCTACTTAGCCTACATTGCCCCTAATGTGCAAAAAGAGTGACAAGAGTAGAGAAAAGTATACTCATTGTGTATATTTAATGGGCCGAAAGACGGTGGGAGTGACTAATTTGCAAGATGGTGAGGATACTTGAGATGTTGGCTTCCATTCTTTCTAGGTGAGCCTCAATGTGATGAAGTCGTTCTTCCATTTAGGCTATTTTTTCTTCTTCTTTTTTTTTCCTTTGGGCATGGGCTGCTTGGGTTTTTTTCTTTTGGGATCTTTTTGGGTTATTTGAATTCCTGGGTTAGGACATGGGTTTATTTATTTGAGAAAGATGGGTAGACTGATCGTGACTGTGCCCACGCCACTAATGAATTTCGATTTATGAAAAATGACCACTTCTATTATGTACCTGAAAAATAATGCGAGAAAATGGATTAAACAATATTTTATTTAATTCTCAAATTAAATTAAATAAATAAAGATAAATATAGGTTGCCTCCCATAAAGTGCTTTTATTTAACGTCGTTAGCTCGTAGAAAGATCTCAACATTTTCTCATTGTCCATGAAGTATTTCCTAGATTCCTCCATTATTGGTGGATTGAGACATTTTTGAGCTTTTCCATTTGGATTTTCCTTTTTCTCTATCAGAATCTTTAAATATAATGATAACGATTTGAGTTCTAGTTCCGGAGCCTGCAAAATAGAAGTCAAGAGTTTGTTTTAGAATGCGACAGTTCAAAATATTTTCCTTGAATTCTAAGAACTTGAGGAGTCTTTAATAGAATAACAGTTTCACGAATCGGTTCTCTAAACTTCATTATCTCCTCCAATTTATCCATCATATTGAGGTCTAAACTCTTACAAAGTACAGGTTGTAACTCATCCTCTTCATGATATTCTAAATGAAATTTCATTAGTGGTTTAATAATATCAACACTAGAAATATTCAACATTGTGTTGGGTTGGCCCATCATATCATAAACATTAAAATTTACCACCTCACCGTCAAATTTCATAGTGAGGGTTCCACTTCGAACATCAATTTTTGTATGTGCAGTCTTAAGAATGGTCTTCCGAGTAGAATATCAAAAGCATTTCTTGAGTTGTCATCCTTCATATCAATGATGTAAAAGTCTATAGGAAAAATTAGTTCATTTACCTTAACGATGACATCTTCCAACACCCATTTTGGATATATGCATGATCTGTTTGCCAATTGAATAATCACCCTTGTTTCTTTCAAAGGACCTGTGTCTAGCAATTTTAAAATAAATAAAGGTATTTCTTTAGTAGATGCTCCTAAATTACACATGGTTTTCTTTATGCCAATATTACCTATTTTGTAAGATATAGAAAACATATCTTAGTCCTTGCACTTAGGTGGGATTTTCCATTATAACACTACAGAAACATTTTCTCCCACATTCACCTATTTGCTTCATTGGAGTTTCTTTTTGCTAGTGTACAACTCTTTCGAGAATTTTACATAGCGTGGAACTTGTTTAATTGCATCAAGTAAAGAAATTTTGGTTTCTACCTTTCGAAATGTCTCAATGATTTCTCTCTCTTCCCGCTCCTTTTTAATTTGGAAGAGCTTTCTAAGGAGTGAGGATGGTACAATGAATGGTTTTTGTGGTGCCAAATTTGTGGGAGCTACTAGTTCGGGTTTCTGCTCTTTCCATTCAGTGACATGATCATTACTCATGTCAGGAGCTGACTTCAAAACTGTTCCACTTTTCAGTGTCATAGCACTTACTTTATGTCGAGGATTCGATTCAGTTTGAAACGAAAATCTCCCTTAGGTCTCCAAATGACTAACCATAAACGTAAGCTTACTTAGTTTTTGATCTAGTTCTTGGAAATGTGCTTTAGTATTTTTTTGAAACTTTTTGGTGCTAACAGCTAACCTATCTACTATGGTTTCAAGAGATGTCTTTTGTAACAACCTGATTTAGGGCTTAGTCGAAACAGTAGTCTTGGGACCACAAACACAAATTTAAAAAGATTATTTTATTATTATTTTGATATTCTAGCATTAATATATTAGTGCATGAAAAATTTGGTAAGTTAATTTTTACGTTTGTAAGCCCAATTGCGAAAAAGGACTAAATCGCATAAAATGTAAAAGTCCCTAATTGATAGCTAAAGGTGTTAGTTTGTTAGGGAATCAAAATTGGGGGTCTTTAAAGGGCAATTAGACCCTTAGAACTAAGCTTGGTTAGCCATGGGAGATAAAATGCTGAAAAATCAACATTAGGTAAGTTTGATGACATAATGTGTAGTATAATAATACCCTAAGCCTAGCTATCATCTTTTTCTTTCATTCTCTCTTCATTACCACCAATTTTTCAGCCATTTTTAAGGGTTTTGAGCTTCAAAAATTTCAGCAACTTATTCCTCTCACAAGTAAGTGATTTCCATACTTTTTGTTGATGATTTTTACATTTTTGGACTCCTTGAAGCATAAGCTTTTAAATGAGGGGTCTATTTTGCAAAATGATTAAGAGCTTAGGGTTTTTACATGAATGGATTTGTAGTGTTTTCTGAGTTTTTATGGAAGAAAATGAGTTCTAATTGTGTTATAAACAACTTTTATGAGAGGTGTTAGCATGAAAACACCTAAATGGACTATTTTGTATAAATTGCAAAATAGGTGATAAGTGTGTGAAATAGTGAGATGTTGGAGTTGCTATAAGAGTAAAAAGAGTTTTTATAGGCCTGAAATAAGAATAAATTTTATAAGAATCGATTTTCGAGCATAGGGGCAAAATGGTCATTTTACCTAATATGTGAATTTTAGATTGCTTGATTTTATTTAGTAATATGAGGTAAGTTGTATATAAATAATACAACTACATTGCTAATGTGTGTGTTGAATTTCATTTAAATTTAATATAGTATGAATTGCTTTATTGTGAAATTGAGTAAGTATGATGATAATAGAGATAGTAGAGTTCCCGTTGAACATAGGAAATAAACTGGATATTCATGCTGTAACACTTGTGTCACTTGTGTGAGCTTGTGTAAGACATGTCTGGGACATGCATCGGCCATATTATGAGAGCCAGTGTAAGACCATGTCCGGGACATGGCATCGGTGTTGAGACGAGAGCTAGTTTAAGACATGTCTGGGATATGCATCGGCTACGAGATGTGTCAGTGTAAGACCATGTTTGGCACATGGCATCGGCACAGATATGTGAGAGCTAGTGTAAGACTATGTATGGGACATGGCGTCGGCCTCGATGACGGTAGCCAGTGTAAGACCATGTCTGGAACATGGCATTGGGTACCTAATTGGTACGTATGAGATATGAGCTCAATATATATATAATGTGACTTGTATGGATGGTAGTGAGTAAGTTACACCTATGCCTACTTTGGTGTTATGAGCATGTTGATTTTGGAATAAATTTTGTATTATGCTTATTTATATGCGACTTACTAAGTTTATGCTTACTCCCTTTCCTTTCCCTTTACTTTTAGTGCTGCCTAACTAGCTCAAGGATCACCAGAAGTCAGAGATATTGATCACACTATCAGCTGAAACATTTGGTATAGTTGGATTTATATTTTTGAACATGGCATGTATAGGGATAAAACTTATTATTTTCAGTCTTTGAGAATTGGCCAAATGTGTTGGCTTGGGATAGATCCCACACTTAGTATTGAGCCATGAATGATGGCTAATATTTATTTTGAGTTTATAAAAGATGCATCTTCATGGTTGAATGAATATCTATTGTGGCTGATTTGATTGTGGAAATTATGCTTGATTTGGTATTGGTTGGCTTTTGCATGAAAATACGTATGCAAGGGTGGCAATGAGGCTTGGTAAATAGCCTTATATTGTCCACACGAGTAGGCACACGGGCATGTGTCTAGGCCGTGTGTGACACACGGTCAGCCCCATGGGCGTGTAGTCCGATGGTGTGTCCCCTGACATGAAAATTTTAAGTCAGTATGCAAGATAATAAACACACGGACAGAGACACAGCCGTGTGTCTCAGCTGTGTGGAGGACACGACCTAGTACACTGGTGTGTGCCGTGGCCGTGTGACATTCTTGGGATGATGACATCAGAAACAGAATACCTAGGTTTTTGCATACGGGCTAAGACACGGGCGTGTTATTGCCATGTGAGGGACACGGGCAATCGAAACGGGCATGAGTCTAGCCATGTGAAAACCCCTGTAGGTGTGAATTAGAATTTAATTCCGCAAGGGTGTGGGACATGGGCGTGTTACCTTTCCACACGGGCGTATGCCCTGTTTTAAAGGCAAATTTCTTAAGGTTGGTTTAAGGACCCGGAATGGTTCCGAATAGTTTTCAACGGTCAATTTGGGGCTCTTAGGTCCAAAATAAGAAGTTTAAAGTAAGAATTGAAAAAGTTTTAACTTGGATGGACTCTCGGTAACTTGAGGTTATTCCAATGCATGAGATCAAGTTAGGTAATGCCTTGCACTTCGCTCCGGCGTGGATTATGGGTATAGGGTGCTACATCTTTGGAGGTTGATATTACTCAAGTGGAGGTGGCCTGATATGATAGATTGTATTAAGGGTTTGATCCATAGCTCAAGTTTGGGTGATCCCTCGACCCCGCATTGTACGTGCTTGAATATGGATCATAACTATAACAACCCATTTTTAGGTCAAATTGGAACAGTGATTTCGGGACCACAAATTTGAAGTCAAAATATTTATTTTATTATTTTATTAAGGTTTACAACATTATAGAATTACTATGTAAAAATTTCGTTAAGAAATTTTACTGTTTAAATGCTTAATTCAGTAAAAAGAACTAAATCGCGTAATGTGTAAAAGTTGAATTCTAATTGTCAAAGGTGTTTAATTGCTATGATTTAGTAAATTAGAAGTCCTTATGTTGAAATTTGACCATGATTAAGGTTAGTGGACATTTATGTCCATGAATTATATGATATATTAATGTTTTAGAATAAGGTTATAAGGGTAATTTAGTTAATAAAATTTAATTTAATAAAAAAATGAATTTCTATTCTTTATTCATCTTCTTCAACCGAATGAAGGGTAAAGAATAGCCATTTTAAAGCTTCAAACATTCGGTCACTTCACCTTAAGCATGTAAGTTTGTTTTTGCTCGATTTTTAATGATTTTTACGTTTTTGAGATCGTTGCTCCATATATTAGCTAGCCTGTACCTTAATTTTTGAATTTTTTCATGATTTTGAAAAGTTCCATTATTGGATACTCAAGTTATTTAATGTTTAATGATAGATTACAGAAGTTTGATGATAGTTAAACTAGTTTTGTAAAGTGATTTTTGACAAAAATGTCAAAAAGGGATTATATTGAGAAATGTGTACAATTCATGGATGAAATGTGAAATAAATGCAAAATATGGGCTAATAGGGACCCCATTAAAATTTGGCTACTATGAGTTATGGCCTAATTGTGTAATTTTACATTTTTATGTGTTAAGGACTAAATTGAAAAGTAGTCAAAACTCTAGGGGTAAAATTTTAATTTAGCCAAAATGAATGTTTGAATGAGTTAATTTGATATTATATAGATCAAGGTAAGCAAATACCAGAACTAGATCGGGGAAAACAGAAAGTGGACGAATAGCCGATAGTTTTATCATAGGATACGAGGTAGGTTCATATAATTAGAATAGAACTTTTATATACTTGTAATTATTGAAATGAATGTGCATAATTGATATACTTGAGTTATGGATGCCTTAACGATATAGTCTATTGGTTATCGATCCTATTTGAACTGTATGAATTCATAGGATATGAGTGACATTTCATTAAGGTTATCGTTTTGGTCAAGCTTCTACATTTTGGACCCACCGTATCTCATTGGAGTTTACCGATATATCAGGTTGTAAGAGCTTACTATTTTTAGCTCTTTGGAGCTTATCGTTTCAGCTCGTATGAGCTTACTGTTTAGCTCGATAGAGCTTACCGTTTCAGGTCAATATAGAGCTTACTGTTCATCAACTTGGGAGGAGCTTACCGATTATGGTTCGAAAGAGCATAAATGATATTGAATTAATGAATTACTGATATTTATTACCCGAGTATCCTTTATAGTTTTAATAGGTTTGACGAGCATAAATAATGTTTATACGGATGAGTTACAGTTTATAATGAATTATGGTTTATATGATTGAGATTGAAATGTTACTAATGTTATTTATGATATATGAATTTATTATGATGCAAGGTGTTGTATTAATGGATGGTTTCATGTATTTTAAATGACTAACATCTGATGAATGCTTGTGTTTAGGCATTTTGTAAATGAATTGATTACACTTTGGTTGTTGCTTTGATTATGTATCAATGGTAACTAATTCTGAATTATACGGGCTTACTAAGCTATAAGCTTACTCTGTTTCTTTTTTTATGTTTTATAGAAGTTCGTTAGCTCGCTCATTTCGGACAAGTCGGAGTCGTACATTACACTATCCAATCTCCGATTGGTACTTTTGAACTTGTGAAAATATGTAGATATGGCATGTATAGGCTAGTTTAAATGGTGTTAGTTATGGTTACTTGAAAATTATTCTTTTGGTATTTATTGTATATGAGCTAAGCCATGTGATTTGGCTTATTTTGGTATCATATCTGGTTGTGTATACGTGTTCAATTATTTCATGTTTTGGCAAAGAATGGATGGAATGAAAATGTGCAAATGATGTTTTGATATGTATTTGGTATATGAATGGATTATGCATGATGTTGATTAGGTAATTGGGTATGTAAATGTTAGGTTTGATATGGAAAATAATGTGCATTGAAATGGTTATTATGATTCCAATTGAGTTATGGAATGTGGTCATTTATGCTTGTGAATGCTTGTGTATATAGGGTGGCAAATATGGCTTTGCAAATAGCTTGTTTTTGTCTACACGGGAAGGGACACGGGCGTGTGTCTCAGCCGTATGTGACACACGGTTATGTTGCATGGCTGTGTGTTCCCTGGTGTTGAAACGATATGGAAGTCGGTATGCTCCACACGGTCTCACACACGGGCGTGTGACTTGACCGTGTTAATAAGTCAGTATACCCTACAGTTTTGGCACGGCCTGATACATGGGCGTGTGTGGTCACTTTGAAGGGCACACGGGCTAGACACATAGACATGTGGTTGGCCGTGTGACCCAAGTCAGTATCCTCTCTAGTTTTCACACGGCCTGGACACAGGAGTGTCCTTGGCCTTGTGGCCCAAGTCAGTATGTATACCCTGTTTCTACACGGTATAAGACAGAGGTGTGTCTATTAACTGTGTGAGGCACATGGCCTGTTCACCCGGGCGTGTAATACTGGAAATATTGAAATTTTTTTAAGTTTCTAAATTTTTCATATGTTACCGATTTAGTCCTGAATGCGTGATTTAAACTTTGTATGTTTGATTTAAATACATATTGAATGTGAGTGAATGCTATTTACTAAAATGAGATGACATTTGATAAATGATTGTTCTGAATTGAGTTACAAGTCTGGTAATGCCTCTTAACCTATTCTGGTGACGGTTACGGGTTAGGGGTGTTACAATAACGCCTTTGAGGTGGCACTAGAAAGTTCTTAACCTTGTTTACTTGTATAGTTATGTCCTCAAGTAAAATTGAGCACGAATCGGTAGGATGATCAGGCTTGGAGTAAATGTCGCACAACCAAGCTGGGTTTGTTTTTCCTGCAAGCATTTTTTAACTACATTAGTAAGTTCATCAATTTTATATACTAAGGAAGGATTACTTAGCTTATGAACCCTTTTCGTAGGTTCAATAGGTGGTCGATACTGTTGAGAATTTGCAGCCATGCCCGAAATTAATTCCCTAGCTCTTTGATGAGTCATGTTCACAAAATCCCCTCCACTAGCTACAACAATCATCTTCATTTCCATTGGGAGTAACCTCTTGTAGAAATACTGTAAAAGCAATTGTTCAGACAGGCCATGTTACAGGCAAATTGTGCACAACTTTTTGTATCTCTCCCAATATTCATAGAATGACTCTACTTCCTTTTATTGTATTCTGACTGTACTTCTCCTTAATTCGGCTGCTTAAGTTGCTGGGAAAAACCTGTTAAGAAATAATCGAGACATATTAGTCCAAGTATTAATAGATCGCGAAGGTAAATAAGACAACCATTCTCTAGCAAAGTCATGTAATGAAAAGGGAAATGCTCAAAGTTTAATTTGATCTTCAGTTACTCCTTCTAGTTTCATGCTGAAACAGGCCATATGGAATTCCTTCTGATGAGTGTGGGGGTTCTCGTTTTTTAAACTGCGGAAAGTAGGAAACAAATGAATTGATCCTAACTTTAACTTGAACGGTGTTTTACCCACTGGATAAGTTATGCATAGTGGTTGTTGATCATTTGGTGCAACTGCAAGTTGGTGTATAGTTTGTTCTGTCATTTTGTCTTAATGTTTGAATGAGAAAATATATTTGGTATAAGATCCTACTTCAAAGTTGATATGTGGTTGTTTACCATGTCAAATAACTTCTCTTTGCAATGTTCGAGCCAACTTCTCTATTTCCAGTTTAAGAGTCTCCGGCTTTGACCTGGTCAGAAAGAAAATAAATAAAAATTAGGAATTTTCACCAATCCTCGGCAATGGCACCAAAATTTGATGGGTGTCGAAACAACCAAATATAAAATGCTATGATAAAACAACAGTAAATTGAAATATAAAGCAGTAGGGTCGAATCCAGAAGGACTGGTTGTAACGACCCGTATGTTAGGGGTGTCGGTAAATATATTTCCAGGACCCCACCCTAACGAATCAAGCTAAAAAATATTTTTATTATATTTTTAGGAGTTACCTAAGAAGTGAATTGAATGTTAATTAGATAAAATTTAATTATTAGGGACTAAATTAAGTATGTGATAGAAATAGTGGTTAATATTAAATTACAAGGTTAAACAAGAGTCAAGGACTTATTAATTAAATAGTGTAGTTTTTGTTATATGGGGCTATTGTATGTGTATGACTAATGTTATTATAAGATGATATTATATTATGTAATTACTTACCTACCAAAATATATTGAATAAAAGAGAAAAGGATTTTTTTTTTTGCAAAAAAGAAAGTGGAAGAAAGAATTAAAAAGAAAACAAACATTCTTTTTACTTTTATTTTCCTTGCATGCCGAAATTGAAGGGAGTGAGAAGAGAAGCTTGAGCATTGAGATTCAATTATTTTGAAGCTCAAAATTTGGCTAGTAATTTTGGTTTTATTCACTTAAAATCCATATTTTTGGAACCTTGAGATCTTGAACTAAATTACTAATAGTAAGATAAATTCGTATTTTTAATATATTTACTTTTGGCTAATTATTGAATAAAATGCTATTAAATTTGTTTTTTCTTATTAGGAATGGAGCTGGTGTGTTGAATTCAAACTCTTACAAATGGGGGCTAAATTGGAACAAAAAGTAAAGATGGGTGTAACATCCTGGAATCTGGGGTTACAAGTTTTGAGGTTCGTGGTTAGGGTCAGTAAGTGGGTTGAACGTTTGGGGTTTAATTTTGCATTTTAATGTTAGAGTGGGCCTGCTAGTCTGTTGGTTAGTTGTGTGTTAGTGTATCTCTGGGTCTCGTGTTAGAATCCCTACGAGTGTTTTTGATATTTATGTTTTTATGTTGTTTTATTTTATTTTAAAGGGCAAAGTTATTTCTAAATTAGAAAAAAAATAAAGTTTCACGTTCTTTACTTTTTTGTTTTTTCTTCCCCATCGTTTCTCTCTCTTTTTTTTTGCTATTCTTTCCCAATTTTGATTTCGTTTGTTTCTTGCTTCTTCTGTTTTATGCACTTGTTATCTATCGTTCCGTCAAAGGTGATTACTCTTGTGTGTTTCGTGTAATCGGATGTGAGTTAGAATAGTCTTGTGGAGGCCAAGCGGTTAATCCATGTTGTTTGAAATTCCGATTTAAGGTGTGTTTCCGAAACTGTTGATTTTAAGTGTTAAGTTATTGATGGATTGCATGATATTTTGCATATGCTGGTATATTTCTAGATTTCCAAGGGATGGGGATAGTTTCGGTGTCAAAAACACGAATGGCAGGCTGTGTCGATGTGGTTTCATGACCACACGGGTGGTCACACGAGTGTGTGCCGCACACGGGCAGTCCATACTACCCTGTGTAATTGGGAATTTAGAGTTTTCGATGATTTTTGTTACCACACGGCCTGGCCATACGGGCATGTGTACCCACACGGGCGTGTGAGATCTCCATGCGACCGTTTCTCCTCTAATATTTATTTTTGACATTTTTGGATAGTGAGTTACACGGGCTACTCACACGGATGTGTAACTTGGTCACACGAACGTGTGTCTCCTCCACATGGGCATGTAGGCCTCCACACGGCCGGGGCACATGGCCATGTGTCCCTATTTTGCAAAATTTTTGTTTTGAGTGATAAACTATCTATTTTATGTTTCTCTGTAATCCAACCCTTGTTCAAGCCTTGGTAAGTGTGTTTAGGAATCGATTTAGTTTGGTTCGTGTATATATATGCATTTATTGGCTTTAATTTTATTGGTCGTTTATATGATGAATAAATATGAGTTTATTATTGTTGTCGTAACTGAATATTAGAATACAAGTGTAATCAAATCTAAATATGTTCAAACTAGAAATGTTAATGTCTGTTTCTATATATTGACGGCGTAATGTGTGCATTGATGCATAGCATGAAAATTTTGGAATCTGGTTATAAAGTGAAGGAACACAGACTTAGCAGTTTTAATTGCGATACTTTTGTACAACAATTTACCGCACTATCCTATAAGTATTTCAGCTCAGTTGTATACAATTACTCAAGTGGCATAGTTTCATATTGTGATGTGTAGGGTGCATGAACATATTATGGTTCTATATGGTGTGCATGGTGGACGGGCCTACCATATCCCTTATGTAGTGTGTTGGATGGACGGAGTGGTGTTTTGTTGGTGGGGTGGGATTTTGGCTTGTGCATCCGTTGGCATATGAATATACGTCTGTTTGTCAGAACATTTTGTCTGTTTGTGTGAACTTTTGGTTACTGAAAATATAGTTAATGTCATGTAATATGTTTTGATTATTGGGTATCATTGGATCATCATTTTTGTGGTTTGACATTGTATTTGACAAGCCGATTGAGACTTTTGTAAGTGATATTTTTATACATATGCTTGTCTAAAGTATTTATGGTGTCACTTTGTCTTTTGCCATCTATTCATGTTTCGGACTCACACTGAGTTCGCCTAGCTTATCTCTGTAGTGTTTTTCCTTTCAGGCACATTCCGTGTTTTGGAGCTGGACTAGCATATCGGTGGTCTTAGAAAGATATGGTTTGATTCGGTTTAAGTAAAATCTCATAAGTTTTATACGATTAATTTTAAGTCGGTTTGTAAAACGATTATACGAACTGTGGTACAAGTTCTTTTGTGGTGGACTTTCGTAAGGTGTTATTTGGACTGAACTTTAGAAACTGTGGATTTTATTTTCGAATGTTTGATGTCGGTTTAATATTGTTTCAAACATAATGAACAAAAAGGTTTTCTTGGTTTAAAGTAAAGTTTTTGTTTCCCCCACTTTTGGTGGCCAATGTAACCTCCAAGATTTGATCTAAACTTCTATGCTGCGTTTTGGGGTGTTACAATGGGGGCTTAATTGAAAGATTGAAGATTCAAAGATGACTGGATAAAGATTGAAGGGTTGGATTTTTTTCTAAAAGTGGTTGGATAAAGATTGAAGGATTTTTTATATTGTTACAATTCTGTATTTAGTTTAAATTTAATCTCTAGTTTAAATTTGATTTTTAAATTTTGTATTATTTTATGATAATATTTAGGAAAAATGTAGATAAATTTTAGCACTAAAAGCGTGTATAAATACCTAGTAGCTACAGCCAATTACAGACACACTTTGCCTTGGCATTTAATAAATTCTTATTTGTTCTCCCATTTCCTACACAATTTTCATTCTGCATCTTCTTTTCTGTTCCATTTGTTTTTGCTTTTAGTTTTTTTGGTTTACTTACCTTCCAAGGCCCTTCCCCTTTCCGTCATCCACAATTCTACAAATCTATTTTTAAAGTATGATTTTCTCCATGATTAACTAAACCTTTCTTAGCTTTAGCCCAGAAATTGCTCCAACAAAACAATCGTGAGATACAAACCCACTAAAAAAAACCTCTCAATGTAGTATTTTATATCTCTCCGGTATATGGGATAGTACAAATTTGTCCCTCAAAGTTGATTCAGTTTCGATTCAAAAAGTGCACGTTGGGTTGGAGTTGTTTGGCGTACAGTTGGGAAGTCGAATCGACCGTGCTATTTTCGAATTCATACGAACAAAGTGGCTTGTCTAGGTGGAAAAAGCCAATTGGATTCCATCAAGGGAGATAAAGATCGAATTCAAACGACCCACACGATTGAGGCTGTTGATTTGAGTTGGGCTTTTCAGATTGCAAGGCTGTTGAAATCTTAAATAGTGAACATGTGTATCACAGTTAGAAATTTGGCAAGAGTCGGTTTGTAGGTCATACTTAGACCAGATACATGGAAAAGTTGGTGATTGGGACGTTCTTGGTCGCTATAACCAGCTTATTGCTTGGAAGGGAAAATCTATTTCATGAATCGATTCAAGATTGGAGTACACCGAGGCTAAGGCTAAGCTTAAAAATATTTGATTTACCATTTATTTTAATTTCTTAAATTTAGTTTTTTGCAATTTCGATTCTATTTTTATTTTATTTTACTACACTTCGTATTTCCTTAATTAATTATCTTTATCAATTTAAACCCCCTATTTTTATTTTTATTTTTCAGCTTTGCTACAGAAAAAGGCAAAATTAGATAGCTAGTCCCTGTGGATTCAACCCTACTGCTCTAAACTTCTATTACTGTTATTTTTTGTAAGAATTTATATTTGGTGATTTCAACGCCCATCAAATTTTGGAGCCACTGCTGGGGATTGGTAAATATTGCTAATTCTTGTTTCTTTTCTTTATGACCAGGTCAGAATTGGGAACTCTAGTATTTGAACTGGAAATAGGAAAGTTGGCTCGAACACTTCGAAGAGAAGCTATTCGACGTGGTAAACAACCACAACCCAACTTTGAAGAAGGATCTTACATCGAAGATATGTACTCATCTGAAGATTCAGATGACATGGCAGATCAAAATATACGCCAACTTGTAGCTGCACCAAATGAACAACAACCGCTATGAATAACTTATTCGGCATGCAAAACACCGTTTGAGTTAAAGTCGAGAGCAATACATTTGTTGCCTACTTTCTGCGATTTAAAAAATGAGAACCCCTAAACTCATCTAAAAGAGTTCCACTTGGTTTGTCTAAGCATGAAATCACAAGGAGTAACTGAGGATCAAATAAAACTACGAGCTTTCCCTTTTTCATTAGTTAACTTTGCTAAAAAAGGGTTATTCTATTTACCTCCGGGATCTGTTAATATTTGGACTGATATTTTTCGATTGTTTATTGACAGGTTTTTCCCAACAGCTCAAGCAGCCAAATTAAGGAGTATAGTTAGAATACAACAAAAAAAAGCAGAGTCACTTTATGAATTTTAGGAGTGATACAATAAGTTTTGCACAAGTTTCCCACAACATAGTCTATCTGAGTAGTAGCTCCTACAATATTCCTACTAGGGATTACTCCCAATGGAAATGAAGATGATTGATATCGCTAGTGGAGGGGCTCTTGTGAACAAGACTCCTCAAAGAGCTAGGAAATTAATTTTTACTATGGCTACAAATTCTCAACAGTATCGACCACCTATGGAACCTACTAGAAGGGTTCATGAGCTATGTATTCCTTCATAGTGAATAATATTGATGAACTTACTAATATGGTTAAAAATATGCTTCCAGGACAGATGAACCCAACTTGATTGTGCGGGATTTGTGTTAAGCCCGATCATCCTATCGACTTGTGCCCGATTTTATTTGAGGACACAACTTCACAAGTAGATGCCATCGGGAACTTCCTACGGCCACCTCAAAGGCGTTACGATCCATATTCAAACACGACAATGTAGGCTGGAAGGATCACCTAAAATTGAGCTATGGATCGAATCCTCAATATAATCAACCATATCAACCAAGACCCCCTCTGCCTCAATAGAATCAACCTCAAAAGTCATCTTTGGAAGCCATAGTAGAGAGGTTAGCCGTTAGCACTGAAAATTTCCAACAAAAGATTGAAGCACATTTCCAAGAAATGGATTAGCAAATAAGTAAGCTAGTGCTCACGATTAGTTGTTTGGAGAACCAAGGAAAACTACCGTCTTAAACTAAGCCAAACCCATGTCAAAATACAAGTGCTATGACCATAAAGGATGGAATCGAGTTAGAACTAGTGCCTTGCACGAGTCGTGACCACGAGCTGAATAGGAAGAAAAAAAAGTCGAACCAGTAGCTCCCACGGAGCCGGCATCACATAAACCATTTTTTGTACCTCCTCTATACCATAGAAGGCTTGCCCAAGTTAAATAGGAATGAGAGGAAAAAGAAATCCTTGAGACATTTCAAAAGGTAGAAATCAATATTCGTTTACTTGATGCAATTAAATAGGTTCCACGCTATGAAAATTTTTTGAAAGAACTGTGCACCGGCAAAAAAAAACTCCAAGGAAATGAATGGGTGAATGTGGGAGAAAACATTTCTGTGGTATTACAAAGGAAAATCCCGCCTAGGTGTAAGGACCAAGGTATGTTTTCTATATCCTACAAAATATGTAATATTGGCATAAAGAAAGCCATGTGTGATTTAGGAGCATGTATTAATGTCATGTTTTTATCTATTTTTCTATTACCAAACACAGGTCCTTTGAAAGAAACAGGGGTGATTATTAAATTGGTAAACATGTCGTGCGTATATCTAGAAGGGGTACTGGAAGATGTCATTGTAAAGGTAAATGAACTAATTTTTCATGTAGACTGTTACATCATTGATATGGAGGACGACCACTCAAAAAATTCTTCTGATATTGTACTCGGAAGATCATACATAAGTACCACATGTACAAAGATTCATATTCATAGTGGAACCCTCACTATGGAATTCGACGATGAGGTAGTAAAAGTTTAATGTTTATGAGGTGACCCAACACAATGTCAAATATTTCTAGTGTTGATATTATTGAACCACTAATAAAATTTCATTTTGAGTATCATGAAGGGGATGGATTGAAAACTGTACTTTCCAAAAGTTTAGACCTCAATACGATGGATAAATTGGAGGAGATAATGATGTTCAGAGAATCGATTCGGGAAACCATTGTTCTATTGGAGACTCCTCAATTCCCTAGAAGCCAAGGTAAGTACTTTGAACTTTCTCCTTCTAAAACTAAACTGTTGCCTTCTGTTTTGTTGGCCCCAGAGATAGAGCTTAAACCATTGCCAGAACACTTGAAGTATGCCTATTTAGGTAATGACAACACTTTACTAGTAATAGTTTCTAGTAAACTTTTGAGAATGGAAAATGAGAATTTAATTCGAGTCTTGAGAGACCATAAAAGGGGCTATAGGGTAGACAATTTTTGACATAAAAGGGTTAAATCCCTCGACTTGTATGCATAGAATACTAATAGAAGAAAACGTAAGTCCAAAGAGAGAAGCTTAAGGACACCTTAATCCATCAATGATGGAGGTTGTCAAAAAGGAAATTTAAAAGCTATTATATGCCGTGATGATCTATCCAGCTTCCGATAGTAATTGGGTTAGCCCGATTCATGTGGTGCCTGTAACACCCCTAACCCGTATCCGTCTCCGGAATAGGGCTGCGAGGCATTATCGATCAATTACATCATACAACATACATTTCTTATACATGAATCCATTAACACACAATCATTAATCAAACAGAATCATATTGTCCCTTATAAGGCTCTACGAGACCTTAAAACATGCTTGG
This sequence comes from Gossypium hirsutum, assembly GCF_007990345.1. Taxonomy (NCBI): domain Eukaryota; kingdom Viridiplantae; phylum Streptophyta; class Magnoliopsida; order Malvales; family Malvaceae; genus Gossypium; species Gossypium hirsutum. The sequence continues at coordinate 4,105,606 of NC_053432.1, read as the reverse complement.
AAAAGGTTTGAGACTAAAATGATAACATTTAAAAACTTTAGGAAACTTAGAAAATTTTCATGCATACAAGGTCCACATGCCTGTGTGAACAGGCTGTGTGAGGATGCCCGTGTCACAGGCCGTGTGGAAACAGGGCATATATATTGACTTGCATCACACGGCCGAAGACACGCCCGTGTGCCATGACCGTGTGAAATCTGGAGGGTATACTAACTTTCACACACCCATGTGCCAGCTCGTGTGCCATACACGGCCAGTAGACACACCCGTGTGTTTAACTCGTGTAACTCTCTGACTTGTTTTAACTAAGTTATAGTAGACACATGGTTGAGTCACACGCTTGTGTACTTAACCATGTAGGGCATGTATAGGCTTGGTTTAAGCCACATTCCTCACCCACATCAAGCATACCTATACCACATTATTTCATACCATTTCAATACATTCAAAGGAAACCAAATCATGCTATTTCATAAACATTTCATGCCATTTATAAACCATTCATTCAACCCCTAAAATCATAACCAAACCATACCATATCAATATGTCAAAACCAACATTTTTCACTTAACTTCTTTATGCATATACTCACCATATTATCAGCTAATTCATGCCACAAAAGATACCATTTTATCATCTTTAAAACCAATTCACAACATGTCATTTCTCATCCATGACACATCATTTACAATTAACCGAATCAATTAACTATCTAACCAACACATAAGCCATACTAAACTTGCCAAAACATAAGGCATTATATGCGTCATATATCACTTATAAAACTTATGAATTAAGCCAACTTAAATGGACAAATACATACCAACATTTACATCATATACAAGCCAAATCTCATGGCTATATCATAAATCAAAACATATCATCATATCACTAGCCTATACATGCCATATACAATATTTACAAAGTATCCAAAAATACCAACAAGTAGTCGATAGTGTAATGACGGTTCCTGATGATCCCTGATGTCTGAGCTAGCTTCGATAATCTATAAAAAAAGGAAAGAGCACAAAAAGGAAGCTTTGAAAGCTTAGTAAGCCATATACAAATAAAACCATCTCATGAATCAACATCATTTCCATCAAATAAGCAAATTATGAATAAACACATATAAGCTTATAAACCTTCCCAAATGTATACATATTCAATATTACATGCGAATTCATCAAATACTTCCCTTTTCAATACTCATATGAATCTCGTACGTACCTGTGTCACTTAATTCAATCTCATATTCTTTCTCGACTTGACTTAGCCTGTTGAACCTTTCAAAATCATTAAGGATACTCAGAAATCGCATATAGCTCGTACAACGCCATATCCCAGATATGGTCTTACATGTTATCACATATCGATGCTAATGTCCCAGACATGGTATTACACGAAATCATATAACAATGCCAATGTCCCAGACATGGTCTTACATGTAATCACAATACAATTTCAATGTCCCAGACATGGTCTTTCATGTAATCACATCTCGGTAATCCTAATGTTATGACATTCGTATCTTATACTATTCCTAGGGTTCATACGAGACTTTTGGATAACATAACTTTGTCGATTCTTGCTTGTATTTGCTCATTCAACATTTATAGAAATTAAATGACAAATAAACATTTATAAATCAATTTAAAGGTATTTATTTGCATATGAACTTGCCTTGTATATACGATGAACAGATCAAATTGACTAGTCGACAACTTTCGATTTCCCTCGATCTAAATCTAATTTCTTTCTTTCTTGATCTATATGAATTCAAATGTAGCTCATTTAATCACCTATTCATTCAGTTTCATCCAAAAATACCTATTTGGGCATTTTTACACTTTAACCCCTAAAGTTTCACATTTTTACAATTTAGTCCTTACTTAACAAATACACAAAATTCACTCAATTCAATTTAACCCATGCTTGGGAAAATTACCATAGTACCCTTAACAATCTATATTTCACATTTATTTCACATTTCAACCCCATATTTTTATCTTTTCACAATTTAATCCCTAATTTGTATTTTCTCTAAAAATCAATTAACAAAACATATTAATCTATCAAAAATTATTCATTTTCCATCATAAACACTAAAAAAAATCAAGCTATCATTAATGGAACTCACAAATTCATCAATAAATTCAGATATTAGGGTACGGGCTAGCTAGATTACTAGGCAACAATATCAAAAACATAGAAATCATCAAAAATCGTGCTAAAATCGTACCTTAATCAAGCTTAATAAGTGCAGAAACCTAAAAAACCATCAATGAATTTCTTACCCCTTAATATTCAGATAAGAAAGATGAAATGAAACTTCATTTTTATTATGTTTTATTTATGTTAATTTATTTAACATTTTACATAATTAACCTTAGTTAAAAACTGTTAAAAACATCCATTTAATGCCCATTTATGTCAAATTCCACTATAAATGGTCTAATAACATCATAAGGACCTTTCATTTAATAACTCATAGCAATTAAACACATTTAACATATAGAATGCCACTTTTGCATTTTACGCGATTTAGTCCTTTCGTCAAAGTAAGCACTCAAATGCTAAATTTATTTCACAAAATTTTCACACATACATATTCACATGCTATAAACACCAAAAATAACATAAAAATAATTTTATGACCTTGAATTTATGGTTCTGAAACCACTGTTTTGATTTAGCTAAAATCGGGCTGTTACAGTGCCCATGAAAACTAGTATGAATGTAATAAAAAATGCAATAAGAGATTTAGTTCCCACTTGAGTTCAAAATGGGTGGTGTATCTGTATAGATTACAGAAAGTTGAACTCTTTAACTCGAAAAGACCACTTTCTACTTCATTTTATTGATCAAATGTTAGAACGTTTAGCAGGAAAAAGTCACTAATGTTGTATTGATGGTTATTCTGGGTTTTTTTTTTCTAAATTCTAGTGGCACCAGAGGACTAAGAGAAAACAATGTTTACATGTTCCTTTGGCACGTTTTCATACAGACGAATGTCGTTTGGACTTTGTAATACACTAGCCACATTCCAGAGGTGTATGGTCAGTATATTTTCTAACTATGTCGAGAAAATAATTGAGGTATTTATGAACAATTTTACAGTTTATGAAATTCATTCAATGAATATCTGTCAAACCTAGTTAAAATTTTGGAGAGATGCCTACAATTTAATCTAATTCTTAATTATGAAAAATATTATTTTATGGTAGATAAGGGATTGATTTTAGGGTATATTGTTTGCACTGAAGGGATCATGGTCAATAAGGCCAAAATTGATGTTATCAACTCACTTCCATACTCCATAACTGTGAGGGAAATTCACTCTTTTCTTGGTAATGCAGGTTTTTACAAGCACTTTATAGAGGAATTTTTGAAGATTTCGTGACCGTTGTGCAATCTCCTTTAAAAGGATAAAGAGTTTGAATTTGATCACGCGTGCAAAAACGCGTTCGACACTTTCAAACAAAAACTTGTTTCAGATCCTATAGTACAACCACCAAATTGGGATTACCCTTTTGAGCTCATGTGTGATGCAAGTGACCAAAATGTAGGAGCTGTCATTGGGCAAAGAATTGGGAAGGAATCCCACGTCATATCTTATGCCTCTAAAACATTAGATGCTGCCCAGGGCAATTTCTCAACTATAGAAAAAGAATTATTAGCCATTTTTTTGCTTTGGAAAAATTTAGATCGTATTTATTAGGCACTAAAGTTATTGTTTTTTTTTGACCATGCAGAATTGAAATAATTGATCAAGAAAAAAGAGGAAAAACCTAGGCTAATTCGATGGATTATACTTTTACAAGAATTCAATCTCGAGATTAAGGACAAGAAAGGAAGTGAGAACTTAGTAGCTGATCATTTGAGTCAAATTCCATTTTTAGAAGATGACAAACCTTTTAAAGATGACTTTCCGGATGAATGTCTTCCATCAGCTCAGACAGTTTACCCATGGTTTGAAGATATGCTAAATTACTTCACCACAAGTATTGTTTCTTCCAACTTATCACATTCTGAAAAAGACAAGCTCAAAAGAGACTCACGATATTATGTTTGGGATGATCCATAACTATGGAAACACTATTCCGATCAGGCAATTCGACGCTGTGTCATAGAAATAGAGGTATAATCTATCCTTTCTTTTTGTCATTCTTATGCTTGTGGAAGGCATTTTAGTCCTAAATGCACTGCACATAAGGTACTTGAGTGTAGATTATTTTGACCACACATATTTCATGATGCTTATTTATTTTGCAAGACTTGCAAGAGTTGTCAAAATATGGGGAATTTAAGCTGAAAGACTGATATGCCCCTAACACCTATACATGTATGTGAAATTTTTTATGTGTGGGGCATCGATTTCATTGGATCATTTGTTTCATCATTTAATAATGCTTGCATTATTCTCGCTGAAGATTACGTATCTAAATGGGTAGAAGCTAAAACTACCTGAGATGCCGATGTTAAAATTGTAGTGGATTTTCTAATGAACTCTATTTTGTTCCAGGTTTGCACACCGAGAGCATTAATCAACGATTAAGGAGCTCATTCCTACAATAAAGTAATTGATACTCTACTGAAAAATTATGGGATGACAGAACATCTGGCCATGGCTTATCACCAACAAACAAAAGGTCTAGCGGAAGTTTGAAAAAGTGAAATAAAGTCGATTCTGGAAATGACCGTGAAACCAAATAGGAAGGACTGAAGCTTACATTTAAACAATGCATTGTGGGCATACCATAATGCTTACAAGGGACCCATAGGAATGTCCCCTTACCAACTGATATTCGATAAATCGTGTCACCTTCCTGTAGAATTAGAACATAAGGCATTTTGGTCAGTGAAAAGATACAAAATGGAGTTGGATGCCGCAAGTAATTATAAAAAATTCTTCATTCAAGAACTTGAAGAGATTTGGCCAGACGCATATGCAAAATTTATAAAGATAAACATGATGAGAAAATATCTCACAAACAATTTTCAGTTGACCATAAAGTATTACTTTACGATCCTACACTAAGAATTTTTTCGGGTAAGCTTCAAACCAAATGGCTTGGTCCTTTTGTTATTACTAAAATTAATGGTCAAAGGTTAGAACCCTTTTACAAGAATTTTCAAGCACACGTGGGGGATGAGTTATTTTTCGAGGAGTCAAACGATAAAATTTTTTAGGTCGCTGAGCTAACGATGTTAAACAAAAGTGCCTTAAGGGAGGCAACCCAAATTTATTTTTATTTATTTAATTTAATTTTGAATTCTAGTTTAGTTTAAAAATTCAATAGAATATTATTTTAATCTGTTTGATCGTGCTGTTTTCCAAGAGCAGTCACCTTTAGCTATAGACGAATGACTTCATCGCATTGAAGCTCGCCTCGAAACAATGGAAGCCAACAACTCAAGCATCCTGACCATTTTGCAAAACAGTCACTTCTACCTTCCTTCGGCCCATTAAATATAAACGAGGAGTACACTTTTCTCCACTCTTGTTATTCTTTTTGCACATTGGGGGAAATGTAGGCTAAGTAGGGGGGATCATGGTCATGCCATACTTTCTTTTTTGCATGTGTTTTGCTAGGTATAATTTCTTAATTTTTTTTTGAAATAAACCTCTAATTCTTATGTTTAGTTTATTTAAATAAGTGGGTGAATCATGAATAACTATTGCTTGCTTGATTAATGAATATTTTGTAGAATTGAAAATGTTATACCTTAGTCAATATTTCATGAAAATTGTTGGCTCTTTTGGACTTGCCTAATGAAAGTACTCGTTTAAATAAATAAATAAATTTGCTAATAGCTTGGTTAAGAGTGAAGCTTCGAAAATGTAACCAAGTTGAGTAACCAAGATGAGGTGCTTGGGTTGTCATATCATTTCGCGTCAAAAGGTTTGGTGACGAGCTGAAGCTTGTAACATTCCGCTAACTAAGCTGCCTTGAGAAAAGGGAAATAAATCGATTAGGGACATATGAAATTAAGTAATCAAGATGAGCTTTTTGGGTTGTCATCTCGTTTCGTGTCAAAAGGTTTGATTATGTCTCGAATTCATTAAAAATAAATAAACAAATAGAATGTGTCAGGTTGAGTAACCGAAGTGAGGTGCTTGGGTTGTCATCTCAATTCGCGTCAAAAGACTTTACGTTTGAAAAAAATAAAAATATAAAAAAATAAAAAAAATAAAAATAACAATATATTTTGGGTATGATCGTTTCGTATGTTTGATTAAGCCTAAATTTAATAAAATAGTTGAATTTGACATACTGTTCGAGATTTTATAAAATGCTTATTGATTGAGTCTAACAGTTGTTTATTTTGAAACATTACAAAAATATTTTCTCCTACATTCACCCATTCGTTTCCTTGGAGTTTATTTTTGCCGGTGCAAAACTCTTTCAAGAATTTTACATAGCGTGGAGCTTGTTTAATTGCATCAAGTAAAGGAATATTGATTTCTACCTTTCGAAATGTCTCAAGGATTTCTCTCTCTTCACGCTTCTTTTTAATTTAAACTAACCTTCCAAGGAATGAAAGTGGTACAATGAATGGTTTTTGTGGTGCCGACTCCATGGGAACTACTAGTTCGAGTTTCTATTTTTTCTGTTCAGTGTCATAATCATTACTCATGCCAGGAGCTGACTTCGAAACTGTTCCACTTTTCAATGTCTTAGCACTTACATTATGTCGAGGATTCGGCTTAGTTTGAAACGACAATCTCCCTCGGGTCTCTAAACGACTAACCATAAGCGTAAGCTTACTTATTTGCTGATCTAGTTCTTGAAAATGTGCTTCAGTCTTTTGTTGAAGCTTTTCGGTGCTAACAGCTAACCTTTCTACTATGGTTTCAAGAGATGACTTTGGAGGTTGATATTGCTGAGGCAGAGGTGGCCTTGCTTGATATGATTGATTGTATTGAGGGTTCGATTCATAACTTAAGTTTGGGTAATCCCTCCACCCTACATTGTATGTGCTTGAATATGGAACATAACACCTCTGAGGTGGCACTGGGAAGTTCTCAATGGTGTTTACTTGTGCAGTTGTGTGCTTAAGTAAAATCTGGAACAAGTCGGTAGGATGATCAGGCTTGGCGCAATTCTTGCACAACTGAGTTGGGTACGTTTTTCTTACAATCATATTTTTAACCACATTGGTAAGCTCATCAATCTTATTTACTAAGGAAAGTGTACTTAGCTTACGAACCCTTCTTGTGGGTTCCATAGGTGGTCGATACTATTGAGAATTTGTAGGCATGGTCGAAATTAATTCCCTAGCTTTTTGATGGGCCATATTCACAAAATCCCCTCCACTAGCAACATCAATCATCTTCATTTCCATTGGGAGTAACCATTCGTAGAAATACTGTAAAAGCGACTGCTCAGATAGGCCATGTTGTGGGCAACTTGTGCACAACTTCTTGTATTGCTCCCAATATTCATAGAGTGACTCTGCTTCCTTTTTTTGTATTCTAACTATACTTCTTTTTAATTCAGCTGCTTGAGCTACTAGGAAAAACCTGTCAAGAAAAAATCGAGACATATTAGTCCAAGTATTAACAGATCCCGGAGGTAAAAAAGACAACCATTCTCTAGCAGAGTTGACTAATGAAAGTGGAAAAACTCGAAGTTTAATTTGATCCTTAGTTACTCCTTCTGGTTTCATGCTTAAACAGACCATGTGGTATTCCTTCTAATAAGTGTGGGGGTTCTCTTTTTTCAAACTACGGAAAGTAGGCAACAAATGAATTAATCCTGACTTTAACTTGAATGGTGTTTCACCCGCTAGATAAGTTATGCATAGTGGTTGTTGTTCATCTGGTGTAGCTGCAAGTTGGCGTATCATTTGTTCTGCCATTTCGTCTAAATCTTCGAATGAGAAAATATCTTCGGTATAAGATCCTACTTCAAAGTCGAGATGTGGTTGTTTACCACTTCGAATAACTTTTCTTCGCAATGTTCGAGCCAACTTCTCTATTTCTGGTTCAAATGCTAGAGTCCTCGGTTTTGATTGGTCATGAAGAAAATAAACAAAAATTAGGAATTTTCACCAATCCTCGGCAATGGCACCAAAATTTGATGGGTTTTGAAACAACCAAATATAAACTGTTATGATAAAATAACAGTAAATTGAAATATAAAGCGGTAGGGTCGAATCAAAAGGGACTGGTTGTAACGACCCGTAAGTTAGGGGTGTCAGGAAACATATTTCCAGGACCCTGCTTTAGCGAATCAGGATCAAAAATATTTTTATTATATTTTTGGGAGTTACCTAAGAAGTGAATTGAATGGTAATTAGATAAATTTTAATTATTAGGGCCTAAATTAAGTATGTGATAAAAATAGTTGTTAATATTAAATTACAAGGTTAAACAAGAGTCAAGGACTTATTAATGAAATAGTCCATTTTTTGTTATATGGGGTTAGTGGATCTGTATGACTAATATTATTATAAAATGATATTATATTATGTAATTACTTAACTAAAAAAATATATTAAATAAAAGAGAAAATGAATTTTTTTGTAATAAAGAAAGCGGAAAAAGGAATTAAAAATAAAACAAACATTCTTTTTACTTTTATTTTCCTTGCAGCGAGTGAGAAGAGAGTGAGAAGAGAAGCTTGAGCCATTGAGATTCAATTATTTTGAAGCTCAAAACTTGGTTAGTAATTTTGGTTTTATTCACTTAAAATTCATATTTTTTGAACCTTGAGATCTTGAATTAACTTACTGATAGCAAGATAAATTAGTATTTTTATTATATTTTTTTGGCTAATTATGGAATAAAATGCTATTAAATTGTTTTTTTTCTTACAAAGAGGGACTAAATTGGAACAAAAAGTAAAGATGAGGGCTTGATTGAAAGATTGAAGATTCAAAGATGACTTGATAAAGATTGAAGGGTTGAAGATTTATTTTTTTAAAAGTGGCTTGATAAAGATTAAAGGATTTTTCATATTGTTACAACTCTGTAACTAATTTAAAGTTAATCTCTAGTTTAAATTTGATTTTTTAATTTTGAATTATTTTATGATAATATTTAGGATTATTTAGTGATAATATTTAGGGAAAATCTATCTAAATTTTAGCACTAAAAGTGTGTATAAATACCTAGTGGCTACAACCAAATACAGACACACTTTGCCTTGGCATTTAATAAATTCTTATTTTTTCTTCCTTTTCCTGCACTATTTTCATTCTGCAACTTCTATTATGTTTCATTTTTTGTACTTTTTTTTGTTTAATTACCTTCCAAGGCCCTTCCACTTTCCATCATCCACAATTCCACAAATCTATTTTCAAAGCATGATTTTCTCCATGATTAACTAAACCTTCCTTAGCTTTAACCCAGAGATTGTTCCAACAAAACAATCCTAAGATACGAACCCGCTAAAAAAAACTCTCATTGTAGTATTTTCTTTCTCTCCGATATATGAGATAGTACAAATTAGTCCCTTAAATTTGATTCAGCTTCGATTCAAAAAGTGCACGTTGGGTTGGAGTTGTTTGGTGTACGGTTGGGAAGTCGAATCGGACATGCTGTGTTCAAATTCCAACGAACAAATTGGCGTGTCTAGGTGGAAAAAGCTAGTTGGATTCCATCAAGGGAGAGAGAGATTGGATTTAAATGGCCGAAGTGGTTGAGGCCGTTAATTTGAGTTGGGCTTTTCAAATCGCAAGGCTGTCGAAATCTTAAATTGTGAACACATGTATTGCATATAGAAATTTGGCAAGAGTCGGCGTGTAGGTCGTACCGGGACCAATTACATAAGGAAAAGTTGGCGGTCGAGACGTTCGTAGTCGTTTTAACCAGCTTATTGCTTGGAAATAAAAATCTCTTTCAAGGATCGATTCAAGATTGAAGTACATTGAGGTTAAAATTAAGCTTAAAACTATTTGATTTACCCATTTATTTTATTTTCTTAAATTTATTTTTTTGAAATTTTGAACTTGCTTTTATTTTATTACACTTCGTATTTGCTTATTTAATTATCTTTATCAATTTAAACCTCCCACTTTTATTTTTATTTTTTAACTTTGCTAAGCATAGGTCGTGGGCACGACAGTGACCACGACAACAATTCTGGTTACGAAAAAAGGTGAAATTAGATAGCCAATCCCTATGGATTCGACACTACTACTATATATTGGTATTACTATTATTTTTTTTGTAGGAATTTATATTTGGTGGTTTCAACGCCCATCGCTTACCCATGTTGGAATTTTTAAATTTAGTGAAGTTTGTGGAATTTGGCATTGTAGAGAATTTTAGTTCTTAGTGTTTTTATGATTAGATTTTAAGCCGGGTAGAAAAATAGAAATATTTGCTAAATGTTTCTTGAATATATTAAGGTTCAAGGATTAAATTATAAGAATGATAAATTCAAGGATTAAATTGTGATTTAATTGAAAGTATGAATTTTTTTTAGACCTTGTGGAAAATTAGTTGACAAGGAATCTTCTTGATTTTTTAAAATTAATAGTAAGTTTTAGAATTGAGGATTAAATTGAATTGAAATTTAATGTTTAGTGCAAAAAAGTGAAATGTGGCTAAAAGGTTAATAGTTTGAATAAATGTTTCTTGGTGATTATTAAATAAATTAATTATGTGATTACTTTTAGATTGAGAAACAAAAGGACCAGCTGGTAATCGTGGAAAAGAGAAGGTTGTCGAGTAACCGTTCTCGACCTTAGTAGCCATCACAACTCAGTAAGTCTGAATTCCTTGAACTCAAACCTTATAAATGGATTTATTTAATTTAATTACTACTTGATGTTTATTATATCCCTAACATAAATCATAATTCAAGTGAATGGAAATATATTGATTTATATACAATGTGATATTGAATGATGATATTCATTTTGTGGACATTCTATTGAGTAACTATCATCGGTTATCTAATTAGCGTTGGGCGTAATAATTTACAATTTGTTCGACTAATGTTGGGCAAAGCTATCGTCGGTTATCCGACTAGTACTGGGCATAATAATTTGTCAATTTTTAGACTAGTATTGGGCACAACTATCATCGATTATCCGACTAGAACCAGGCATAATAATTTGTTGATTCGTTCGACTAGTGCTAGGCACACCAATGATTTTGTTGAGTTAAACAGTAACACCCCTAACCCGTATCCATTTTTGGAATAGGGTTACGAGGCATTACCAATCAATTACAGCATACATCTTACATTTCTCACATGAAAATCCATTAAGACATAAACATCCATCAAACATAATCACATTGTCCCTTATAAGGCTCTACGAGACCTTAAATCATGCTTGGAAGAGGTTCGAGACTAAACCGATAACATTTGAAAACTTTGAGAAACTTAGAAAATTTTCATGCATACAAGTTTCACACGCCCGTGTGAATAGGTCGTGTGTCTCACACGGCCACCAGACATGCCCGTGTCTCAGGTCGTGTGAAAACAGGGCATACATACTAACTTGCACCATACGGTTGTAGACACGCTAGTGTGCCTTGGCCGTGGGAAATCTGGAAGGGTTACTGACTTGGGTCACACGACCGGCCACAAGCCCATGTGCCAGCCCGTGTGTCACACACAGCCAGTAGACATGCTCGTGTGTCTAAGCTGTGTCAAACTTGTACGGTATACTGACTTAATTTGAAAGGGTACCCTAGGGGACACACGGTCATGTAGTATGACTGTGTGTCGCAAACTGTTGAGACACACGCCCGTGTCTCTACCAGTGTGGACAAAAATAGGCTAGTTGCAAAGCCAAATTGCCACCCTTTTCTCACACACACATAGCAACCAAAATGGTACCGGTTCAATACATTTCATACACATATTATACCAATTCAACTTAGTACTAAATTACCTAATTAATACCATGCATAATTCATTCATATACCAATTACAAAACAAGACATCATTTGCACATTTTCATTCCATCAATTCCTTGCCAAAACATACCATGTATATCATGATTCATCAACTATAATTTTCCTATAATACTAAATCTATGTTCAACCAAAATCATCATCTATATCAATTTTAAACCACATATAAGCACATACCAAAATGAAATATTTATCCAACCATTTTGGCATTCATTTAAAAATCCAAAATCAAGCATAACACAATTACACATATTCATCACTTATCCTTAACCATTTGAACATCCAACTCCATACCTAAATATGCCAATTCAAATCACCAATTTACAATCAAAGTATTAATATAACAATCATAAACCAAACATCACAACTGATATACTTTATAATTATATACGACCACATACACCACATTTAAGCCAAATCACATGGCTAATTACCAATGAAACACATGGGCATCAATTGCCAAATCTTCATTCAACATTACCAGAACACATGTCCACATAACTCAAGCCTATACATGCCATATAACCAAGTCATAGGTATATAAATATCGAAATCAAAAATTGGATAGTGTGATGCGATCTCCTCTAACTTCCAACCCAAGCGAATGTTCGAATCACTATAAAACATAGAAAAATAACACAAAGTAAGCTATAAAGCTTAGTAAGCTCGTATGATATTAAACTTATCTTCTTAAATAAACACATATTAAACATTTACATATACTAAATCAACTATCAATATAACTTCATTCAAACCAAGATTTCCTCACATTTTCTTTAGCCAAGGTGAATCGGGTTAATTATCATCAAGTAACGGTATTTCTCACTCTATATACCTTATGTATATATAGTTAAAACAAACATAACTCAAGCTTTATTTTACATCCAATTTATACCTCCATATAGCCAAATGAATCCATTTTGGCACAAAACATATCTATACATAAATCTTTCTCATTTCATATATACATGATACAATATGAACTCACCACTTCCATTCGATTCTCACATAAATTTTGTACGTACCTGTATTACTTATTTCAATCATACTTTTATTCTTGTCTTGACTATGCCCGTTGAACCATTCAGAATTGCTAAGGATACTTGGAAATCTCGTATAACTCGTACAATGCCATATCCCATATATGGTCTTACATGTTATCATATATCGATGCCAATAGCCCAGCTATGGTCTTACACGAATCTCATATCGATGCCAATGTCCCAGACATGGTCTTACACAAATATTAGGTTGATGCCAATGTCCCAGACATGGTCGTACACAAATCTCATATCTCGGTAATCCTAATGTCATGACATTTATTCATGACAATTATATCCTGAGCTATTCCTAAGGTTTGTACGTGACTTTCGGATGTCGTAACTCTGTCGATTCATGCTTGTATGCATCCATTCAATATTGAATTCAATTCAATGATAAATAAACATTTATAACACAATTTAAGAATGTTATTTAACATATGAACTTACCTCAATCGTTAAAATGACGGAACGGATTGACTAGTCTAATACTTCATCTTTTCCTTGATCTATACCCGTATTTCGCTTTTCTCTATCTATTTGAGAAATCAAAGTTTGGCCGAACCTAATGCACTCCCATGGCTATTTTCTTTTCAAAATTTCAGTGGTTCATTAAGGAAGATGATGGCTTTTACTTTTATTTTAATTATTATAACATTATTTACCATTTTACTAAAATAACCTTTGTTTTAACATTAACAGTTCACTAATTCAAGTCCATTACTGTCCATTCATGCTATTAGTGGGATAATTTCAATTTAAGGACTTTTATTTTGAGATTCTATAGCTATTGAACCTTTTTTCTAATAGAATTCAACTTTTACTCTTTACGCAAATTAATCCTTTTTACCAAATTAACCACTTAAACGGTAAAATTTCTTTACGAAAGTTTCACACAAACATTCTATCATACTGTAAACCTTAATAAAATAATAAAATAAATATTTTGAATTTGGATTGTGGTTCTGAAACCATTGTTCCGATTAACCCTAAAAATAAACTATTACATAAACGACTAGCGCTGGGAGCAAAGGCACCGAGTGCCATTTGTTGGAATATATATTTTTTAAGGTATAATAGTTCATGAGATGATGTAAATGTTGTGAAATGTAAATTTTAGTTAATAGTTGAAAGTGGGATACACTGAGATCATAAGTTGCTTATTGTTTGAATTTTTAATTGGTTGTAGGTTAGGTTACTACTGTTGTTCTACATCTCAGTATCCACGACAAATCCCATACTCAATATTGGTGGTGTGTTTCTTTTGAGTCTTAACATCTACCTAGGATGTCAATATTAAGATAATGTCCTTTTCTTTAGTAAATCCTAGGGAATATAGTTCTATAAGTTAAAAATGATTGTAAATACATGTTTGGAGCTATAATGTAAATGCTTTCAATTAGTGTTGCCTAAATGATTTGGTCATTTTTGTATTAAACTTGTGATGTTTGATTAGTAAATGAAGGAAAGCTTATTCATTGAGCTTCTTTAGTTGATAATAGGTTGAGAATTATTTGTATAGGTTATGGAATTACCATATTCAATTATTTGAATGCTTGAACTTTATTTGAGGTACCTATGGATGGTATATTGGTTGTTGATGGATGATTTAAATGTGGTGTCAATGAGGGCACATTGGTTAGACACTTAAGATGTTTGTTTTGGTATGTTTTAAGCATGTTTTTATTGTGTCTTGATGTTGCTTAAGGTCCCTTGTAAAGTGTTCTTAGATAGTTTGAATGGTTATGCTTGTAATAGTTTTGAAAGGGCTTATTTATAGGTGAACTTTAGTCCACACACCCTAAGACACGGGCGTATGTCTCAATCGTATGTCCCTTATTAGTTCCTTTACATGTAAGTTAGTGAGTACACGGCCTAGCACATGAGCGTGTGAGGCAAGTTTGAGAGTTACATGGCCTAACACACTGATGTGTGGCACGGTCGTGTGTCCCTAGTTTAAAGGTTACACAGCCTGGGACACAGACGTGTGTCTCGGCCATGTAAGGCATACAGCCATGTGACCCTTGTAGTCAAAATTTTGTAACTTTTTCCTAAATTTTCCAAATGATTTCAAATTGGTCCCAAATTGTTTTTTAAGGTATTCTTAGGGCCTTGAAGGCTCGATTTAGTGATGATATGTATGTGAATAATTGTGTTATAATATGTTTATGATTATTTGTATGTTTAAATGTTTCGATTATACGGTAATACTCTATAACCCTAATCTGACAATGGATATGGGTGTTACATTGGTTATCTGATTTTGCCTTTCCTTGTGACTAGAATTACTGTAGTGGTAACAGTCGTGCCCACAAGCTATGCATTGCAATGCTAGAAAATAAAAAGAGGGGTTTTATTGATAAAGGTAATAATATTAAAAGAAAAATATATGTATATAAAATAAAGAAAAAATGTGATTTCAAAATAAATTAAGTGAAACAAAATAAATTGGTAAATAAAATATTTTTAAAGCTTAGCCTTAGCCTTGGTATACTCCGAGCTTGAATCGATCCTTGAAAAATGGATTTTCCCTTCCAACCGTTAAGCTGTTATAGCAATGTGGATGCTTTAAACCGCTAATTCTTCCTCTCATAGTTGATCCCGGTATAACCTACAAATTGACCCTTGCCAAATTTCTAACCACGCGACACGTACCCGTAATTTAAGACTTCTATAGCCTTGCTATCTAAAAAGTGCAACTCGAATTAATGACCTCAACCATGTGGGTCATTTAAATCCAACCACTATCTCTCTTGACTGAATCCAACTAGCTTATTCCAATTGAACACACCAATTTGTCTGCGAGATTTTGAATACATCATAGCTGACTCAACTTCCCAATTGTACGCCATATGATTCCAACCCAACGGATGCTTTTTGAATTGAAATCGAATCAACTTTAAGGGATGAATTTGTACTATCCCATATACCGAAGAGATAGTGAATACTGAGTTGCAAAGTATTCAGTGTGGGTTCATACCTCTCGATTATTTTGTCGGAGCAATAACTGGACTAAGGCTAAAAAGGGGATTTAGTTAATCATGAAAAGAATCATGCTTGAAAAAAAAATCGTGTAATGACCTGATAGTCAAAGGTGTCAAAAAGTGAGATTTGGGACACCGTTCCCATGAAATGAACCTGTAAATATTTTTATTAAACGTTTACAAGGTTAGTTAGTAGTGAATTAATTTTTGGATTAGTAAATTTCGTGAAATTAGGAATTATTAAGGTACGAGAACTAAATTACGTAAGGGTTAAAAGTTGAATTATAGATTGAAATAAACTAAATGGGCTAATGTAGCAATTGTTCCATTAATTAAATTCATTGGGAGGTGGCTGGTCATGGTTTAAAGATATATATATGCATGTGTGTATTATATATATATTATATATATGTTAACTTTAATGTATATAAATAATAATGATATTATAATAGAAACATAATAAAAGAAAATAGAAAGATAGTGGAAAGAAAGAGTGAAGGCATGCAAAATTAAAAAAGAAAGAAAGAAAAGAAGAAGGGAGATGCACAACACTAAGAAATTTAAGGTTAAAGCTTAAATTGGTTAGTGCAATTCAGTCCTTATCTTGTAATTTTTACGTTTTTAGAATCTCGGTATTTAGGGTAACCCGACTCATGTTGTAATTTTTAGTATTGTTCAAGATTTTAGATGTTGACATTGTTAAATAGTTTAAATATTAGAGATTAAAATAGATAGATTTTTAAGTTGGAAATAGAAAAGGACTAAATTATGGAATAAATTATTGATTTTGAACAATAGGGACTAATTTGTGGAAAATTTAAAATTAAGGGGTTGAATTGGAAAAGAGGAAGCTAAATGTGCTATAGAGTGAAATTAGTATAAAAATATGAAGGTAAATGTGAAGGTTAGATTAGTCTCGATTTATGGACTAAATTTAAGAATAAGCAAAATATAGTGTGAAAATTGAAATTTAATGTGAAATTAAAATATGTAATATTAATGTGATTTAATTGTTTTATTCCGTTATGTAATATTAATGTGATTTAATTGTTTTATTCCGTAGCTAACGTCGTATTGGAATCTTCGAGTAAAAAAGGGAAGGATAAAATCGACGTCAAATAGCTCAGAATTCACGATTTGTGTTTCTATAATTCGAATTAAATAGTAGACTGTTGCATATTTAATTGTTTGCATATGGTGAACATTTGAGGTGAGTACTTGGTAGTTGAGATTGAATCGAGTTCAAAGTGGATTGGAAATAGATTGATTTTTTATATTATGAAATATATGGATTATATGAATATTGAATTTACTATATGTGATAATGTGTATATATGTGAAATTGAGACATTGGTTGTATTGAAAAGAGAAATGAAACCCTATTAACAGTTCGGGCTAAGTCGAATATAAATGGCATGCCTTAGGATAGGAAGAGTTCAGAGATTACTTCGACCTTGAGTCGATGAGGCACATTGTGCCAATTTGCTTCGGTTTAACTAATGAGACATTAGGTGTCAATTTATATAGAGCTGGGCACAGTTATTACTTCAGATTTATCCGATGAGGCATTGGTTGCCAAACTGGTGTGTTGGTTGGATCCGTGTATCTATTCGAGTCTGAGTCGTGTTAATAGGTAAAATAAACAATAAAATTGATGTGTTCAATATTGAAATGATATGGTTGAGAAATGGAAATGAGATGAGAAAATATTGAAATAGCAATGATGAGAAATGAAATATGAAATAGTATATTGTTGTGAATATGGTTTGAATTATGAGAAATGAGATATAAAATGTTGAAATGAGATGTGAAACTTGAAAAGAATTCAAGTATTGAATAAAGAAATGAATCATGCCATTGCATGAGTTGTAATATGCAAATGATATATGAAATGCCATTAATATATGTTTGAACATGTGAAAATCTTAGTAGATGTGAATAATGAATGAGGAAAAAAGTATATTATTGAATTGAAACACATGAACATATCTTATTTGTTGCATATTGGATTTTAATTTCTTATATCAAGTTTATATTATTCGGATTATAGAAATACCACTAAGTTTTACTCAGCGTGCGGTTTTATTTTCTGTCCGTAGGCTAGGTACGGTTCGACTTATAGTCGACTCAGAGTCAAATCACAAATCCCAAGCTCAAGTATGGTGATATTTTATTTTGTAATGGTATGTACCTAGGGAGTCTTTTTTTGATATTGTTATAAGGTTTTGTTACGTTAGTTGCTAGTGAAATGATGGTTAAATGTGTATATGGTTGTAGTTAAGGCTATGTTGGTATGTTAGCCTAGTTTATATTTTGGTATGTGATAGTTTAAAGTTTAGTAGCTTAGCATAATGCATGGTATGTGCTTAGCTTCATATTTGGTAACTTTAGAAGTTGAAAGTTAGTTCAATTATGGTAAATGTGATATGAATGAAAGTCTTGAATGTTTGATGTGTTGTTGATGTATTTGAACATATAAAATGTGGTACCAATGAGGGTACATTGGTTAGGCATATTAGGGGATGAATTAGGTGTATTTTGAGCATGTTTAATCGTGTTTTAAATAGGTTAAACGATTGGTAAATAGTTGCTTAGTGTCCAAGTAAGTAGGAAATGGTAAACTTGAGTTTTAAGGTACTTTTAGGTGCACATGGCCTGGCCAAACGGGCGTGTGTCACACACGGGCAACACACATGGATGTGTGACCCAAGTTAGTGAGTCACATGGGCAAAGACATGGGCTGAGACACGATCGTGTGTCCCAAATTCAAGAGTCACATGGCCTGGGGCATTCCATACAGCCTGGCCACACGAACGTGTGTCCTCTTTTTTAGGAATTGTCAAAAAAGGCCTAAACTTCAAAAATTGTTCTGAATTAGTCCCTGCCTATTTTTAAACTATTTTTAGGGTCTCGTAGAGGTTTTAAAAGTAACTTTTACTCTGAATTTGAATATGGATTAGTAAACCAATACTCTGATGCTAATAATTGGAATAGTCTTGTATGTAACCAACTTCTAGCATTCAAGAAGGGATAAATAGTGATAAGAGTGTAGACAGTGGAAGACCAAGTTTAGCATTGATAAATAGTGATAATAGTGTAAACAGTGGAAGACCAAGTATAGAAATGCATAGCATAATGTATTATTCAAATGTAAAAGATTCCAGTATGATAGTATTTGATTGTTGTGTCCTGCCCCTATATATTATATTGTTAATGGCTAGCTTATATGTTGATTATAATTGATTAATTGTTTGATTTGTTAGTAATGTCCATGACCGTAATTCGACGATGGAGAGGAGTTAGGGGTGTCACAAATGGTTTAAATGGAATTGTGGAAAGTGGAAAGTGGAAAGGGGAGGGGGTTAGAAGGCAAATAAGCCAAAATTTTTGAAAGTAAAAGAAAAAAAATTGAAACTGCAGAATAGAACAGACACAGGAAGGAAAAAAAGAAAGAATTTTATTTAACTGCCATGAGCCAACTGTGTGTTTAATTGGCTTTAGCCACTAGGTATTTATACACACTTTTAGTGCAAAAAATTAGTTAGAAATTTCCTAAATATTATCACTAAATAAATCAAAATTTAAAAATCAACTTTAAACTAGAGATTAGATTTAAATTAATTACAGAATCTTCAGAATATAAAAAATCCTCCAATCTTTATCCAATCACTTTTTGAAAAATCTTCAACCCTTTAATATTTATCCAGTCATGTTTAAATCATCAATCTTTCAATCAAGCCATCCTTTTTGCTTTTTGTTCCAATTTAGCCCATTTTGTAAGAGTTTGAATTCAACACACCAACTTCATTCCTGATAAGAAAAACTCAAATTTAATAGCATTTTATTCGATAATTAGCCAAAATAAATATATTAAAATACGAATTTATCTTGCCATCATAGTGACATTTGGTTATGGAGAATGAATTGATAGATTTATCTTTGGAGGACAATGAGGAGGATGTTATGTTGGTACATATTGAACCCATTTTTCGGAGGGTGGTTTATAATCTCTGTCTAGTTGGGTGTTTTCTTACAATGAATGTAGTCCATTTCCTGGCGATGAGGAGTACATTGACGAATTTATGGCATATTTTGAGAGGGGTTTAGATATAGATTTGGGGGGAAAGAGGTTCTTTTTTAGATTTTTCATAAAATGGATATTGATCTGGTGCTAAGCGGTGCACCATGGGCTTTTAATAATCATCTTTTGGTGATTCACCGTTTGGAGGATGGTGAGGATCCGATGAAGGTACTGCTAGTTTTCTCAAATTTTTAGATGCAAGTGCATGATTTACCTCCGGGATTATTCTCTAAGCCTATAGCAAAGCAATTAGGTGATTTTATGCACTATAACAACCCTCTTTTCAATGGTGTAGGAAACGGTAGTTTCGATACCACAAATTCGACGAGTGAGTTTGTATAATTATTATGTAAATTGTATGAGTCAATAATAATTTTTATATTTAATTTTGATTTAAGGAAGTTTAACTAACTGAATTAAAAGTTAGTATAAGTGGTTTGGTTCAAAAGTCAAGTGGTTATTGAAAACAAGGTATTATGACCTTGTTTCGATAATTTTAGGCCATAAATTTTTTTATAGAGTCGTATTACATGTAAATTGAAGTTTGGTCCGATAATTTTGATGATTTACTGCTTAATTATGGTAAAAGGATTAAATTCTAAAAGAGGTAGAAGCTAATTTCTATAGATTTAAAATAGTAAATGGACCAAAATGGTAATTTAACCATGGTTAAAAAGTCCAAGCGGTGGTGGTTATGATTAATCCACTAACTTTTGGCTTATTTATTTAGCCCTTGTTAGTTTAGGGTTAAATTGAAATAAATTTTAATCAACTAATAAATT
Source organism: Gossypium hirsutum (assembly GCF_007990345.1). Classification (NCBI taxonomy): domain Eukaryota; kingdom Viridiplantae; phylum Streptophyta; class Magnoliopsida; order Malvales; family Malvaceae; genus Gossypium; species Gossypium hirsutum. The sequence goes on along the minus strand of NC_053432.1, from coordinate 4,084,841 downwards.
AAAACAATTGAAGGACCAATTATGCAATTAAACCCCCTTGAATGCTAAATATACCATATGTGATGATTGTGGATTGTAATGGGCTTGAAATTGTTAAAATTGAATGGAAATTAAAAAGGTAAAATGGTAATTTGATAATTAAACATAATGTAAAAGCTAAAATAATTATCATCTTTCTAATTTTCTTCATTCAAAAACAGAATAGCAATGGGAGGAGATGAGCAAGCTTTCGGCCAAGCTTAGGGTTCCTCGTTTGATAGGTAAACCTTGCCCCTTTTTAGTAATTTTTATGTTTTTGAGCTTAATTTTAGCTTGATTTAGTTAAATTGAGGGCTAATTTGTAAAATTGTAAAATGTTTTGGATTAAGCCATTGATGAGTTAAGAAAATTCTTGGAATTTTATGATAGATCATTGAGTTTGGTCGTTAAGAAAAGACTATTTTGTAAAGTAATTTTTAGTAATTTTAAGGTTAAAGGACTAAAATGTTAAAGTAATTAAATTATAAGGACTTGATGTGAAATAATAGCAATTATGTGTTGAAATGGGGTAGTATATTGATATGTGTAAATGAAAATAGAAATAATGAATTGATACGACGTCGATCACTGATTAAGATACTCTGAATCGTTACTACAAATTAGTCTTGTAAGTTCGCACAATAAAGTAATTGATTTAGTTGTTCTGTGAATTATTGAATAATTTAAGTATATTGTATTTAAATTTGCTTGTATAGTAAATATTAAATTGTGGAATTGAATCAAATTGAAATGAAATTATAATTGAGGGTTATGATTAGAACTGAGGAAGGATATAATTGAATTCATGTGACAAAGAAACACTTAAATGATTATATGATATGTTAGTTATTATTTATGTTACGAAAGAATTAAATTGATTGATATATGGCAATTAGTAAATTGAACTAAATTGCATTATTAGTTAATTAGGTATTATGTCTAATAAATAAGAACTATATGGATGTGTGCTGGTAATGGTATAATATAAAGAAAGTTAATTGAAATGGACATGGTATATGACTAGTATGAACCTCGTAAATACTTGGAACACAAATGATAGGTCATTAGGGGTTATACAATTTCGAGTGTTGGTCTTGGATGTCCTACCGATGGATAGTCTCTATACTTGAGCCATTACTGCAAATTGGTTTTGTAAGTTCGATGTTTGTATTATATATATGGTTATATTTTATTCTTTATTATTAGATTTACTCTTTTAGCTTTAGTATTATAAAGTTGAATATTGATTACCGGGAATATAAAATAGAATTGAGTTGTTATGGCTGTGTATTGTATCTAGCCTTGGGCCTAGTAGGCTTTATGTCATTGTATTGTATTGGGCCTTAAGCCTAGTAGGCCTCGTGCTGGTGACTTATCAGGCTTTAAGCCTAACAGGCTTCGTGTCGGTGTTTATCGGGCTTGATGCCTAGTAGGCTTCATGCCAGTGTAACTATTCGTATTGGATATTGTTGACTTGAGATCTTACTAAATGATGACTTGGAATATGAATTAAACTAATGTACTATACAATACTCATTCGGTTGAGCTGTGATTGACGTGAACTTAGTTATTTAATCGTATAATTTGATCTGTTATGTTTAAATTTAGTAAGATTATCGTTTGGTTCAATGTACTTACTAAGCTTGAAGTAAGGTTACTCCTGTTTTGCATTTGTTTTGTAGATTGCATTTTGTAGTTGGGAGATTGGATCAACTCGAAGAATCACACTATCTCGAGGACTTTTTATGGTACATTTTGTAAACATCTTGGCTTATATTAGATGTAATAGGGTAAATGAATATATGAAATTCTTCTAGATATGTGTTGGTTATTGGTATGCCTTGGTCTGGGTTCCTATGCAATTGTAAAAAAAAATGAGATAGCATGATTTTGGTCATTTTTGGTTACACACAGCCTGGGACACAGGTTGTCACACAGCCGTGTGTCATATATGGGCGACCAACGTGGGCGTGTGCCCTGAACTTGTCAGGTGCAGTTTTCATAAGGGTTGGCACAAGGCCTACGACACGGCCGTGTGACCTAACATCGAATTGGACATGGTCTAGCACATGGCCTGCGACACGACCGTGTGAGGGTATTTCGAATGCTACACGGGCTAGCACATGGTTTGTGACACGGCCGTGTGAAATTATTTCAAAGGGTACACGGTTCGTCACACGGCCATGTCTGGAACCATATGGTCTGGGCTGTGTCACACGGCTGTGTGTGTCCCCTGTTTTGAAAATTTTTAATTTTTCCTTGAACTTTCTGATTTGTTTCAAATTGGTCCCTAATTGTTCCTAAGCTAATTTTAAGGCCTCGTAGGCTTGTTTTAAGGCCCATAAATGTACATATTACTCTGATTCAAATTATTATAAAATTTTGTTAATTAAATAGGCAACTTGATGCTATTTGTTACTGATTGTTTTGGATTGTACGGTAATACACTGTAACCTTAATTCGGTGAAGAGTATGAGTTATGGATGTTACATGCACACCATGGCGTTGCTTTGTTACTTCTTTGTACATTCTTGGGTTCTCATAAGCCTTTTTTCACCTTTCATCTAGTTCAACAAACTGCATCATTCTCTCTTCACATGTCCCTTGAGTTCTATCACCTTAATAGGACATAGTTCTAACACGTCTTCATGCGTAATTTATTGTATAGAATGTTGAGCCACATGATTAATAAAATCAACAGAATAACGAGTATCATCTCACTCACTAGAAACTCTCACAACATCACGTGCTTGAAGAGTAACCTCTTCATCTCCTACCCTTAGCACAAGCTTACCATTACCCGCATCAATAATAGTTCTAACAGTGGCTAAAAAAGGTCGACCTAAAATCATGAGTACCTTAATATCCTTATCCATGTCTAGTATAAGAAATTCAACAGGGAATATTAATTTATCTATTTTAACAAGCACATCCTCAATAATACCCTTAGGATACTTAATTGATATGTCAGCTAATTGAATACACATCCTAGTGGGTTTTGGTTCCCCGAGATCAAGTTGTTTGAATATTTTATAAGGCATTATATTTGTACTAGCACCCAAATCAACCGAAGCTTTTTCAACATTTAAACTACCAATGAAACAAGGAATAGTAAAACTCCTTGGATCTTTAAGCTTGGTGGGTAGTTTGTTTTGGAGAATGACCAAGAAATCCTCATTGAGTTCCACAATTGACATGTTGTCTAACTTCCTTTTATTTATTAACAACTCCTTTAAAAATTTTGTATACATTCACATTTGCGAAAAAGCTTCAACAAAAGTTATATTAAAATGCATTTTTTTCAAAAGTTCAAGAAATTTACCATATTGTTCGTTCATGCAGTCTTTCTTTATTACTGTCGAATATGGTATTCGTGGTTTATATTCTCTGACCATCGACTTATGCTCTTTCTTGCTTTCTTTAACCCTATTGTTTTTCTCTACAACTTCTAGATTCAGCTTCTTGTCAGGATCGACTAGCCCTTCCACACTTCAAACAGGGATTGTGTGAACTTGCTCTTTTGGGTTGGTGTAACACCTCAAATTTGGGCCTAGAAGTATTGGGCCTAGAGTGTGGGTCCGTAAGGAGGTTGTATATAGGTATTTAATTGTGCAATGAAATGGTACAATTAAATGTCTGCTTTGGTGGTTAATAGCCCTGAGAAGTGTCGGAGAAATCTTGGGTTCAAACTTAGGCTTTAGCAAAAATTTTGGTATTAAGTGAAAAAAAAACCTGGATGCTTGGATGAGGGCCTTTTAAATTATTGTGTTAAATAAATGACACAAGGAAGCATGTGGTCTAGTGGTTGTGGCGTAATTAAAGTTGTATGGGAGCCTGGGTTCAAGCCTTGGCTCTTGCAATTTATTTTGGTTTTTTAAGGGAACCTGGACTTTGGCCTTTAGACCTTATAATTAATTAGGGATAAAATATGACACAAAAAGAGCCTGTGGTGAAGTGGCAAGGTGGCGTCATAAAGTTGGCAAGGAGGTCCAGGGTTCGAAACTCATGGCAATCAAAGAGCATTTATTTTGCTAACAGGGGACATCAAGAGTTGGCGTTGAATTTAAACTCTGATGTTCGAGGGATCCCACATCGGGAAGCTAACATAAGAGTGGATGCGAAGCTGGCTTTAAATAGAGAGAACCATGAGGAGAGTAAAGGTACCTTTCTTGGCAGATCCCTTTCACTTTATGGCGTGCTAGTTTGGGTTGGGCGTCGGCTAAGAGTGCTCGGAGCGTGGATTAACTCCATTGCCTATCAGGTGTGTATTTCTCACTACTCTAGCTGTAGGATGACTACTTTGGGCCACGATGGGTCGAAAGGGGCCTACGGACCCAATTGGATAAGTTGTTTGATTGTGTAGTAAATATTGGACTAGGCTAGGTGAATCTCATGTCTATGGCTAGATTTGGGCTAAAAGGGCCACACGAACGTGTGGGCTCGTTTGGGCCGAGAATGGGTTTTAGGCCTATTCGTATTGTTATCCCTATTTAGAATACTTTAGTTTACCAATTATTGAAATGTCCTCGACTTGCAAAATTACCAAAGTACCCTCGATTTACAGAATTACCGTTTTACCCTCGATTTACAGAATTACCGTTTTACCCTCGATTTATAGAATTATCGTTTTACCCTTGATTTATAGAATTACTGTTTTACCATTGATTTACAAAATTGCCGTTTTACCCTCGATTTACAGAATTACCCTTTTACCCTCAATTTATAGAATTACTATTTTACCCTCGATTTACGAAATTATCGTTTTACCATCGATTTACAAAATTATCGTTTTACCCTCGATTTATAGAATTACTATTTTACCCTCGATTTATGGAATTATCGTTTTACCTCAAGTTACGAATTATCGTTTTACCCTCGATTGTGAAATTACTAAAATACCCCTATATGGTAGAATTACCAAAATACCCCTAGTTTGTAAAATTACCAAAATACCACTGGTTTGTGAAATTACCGAAATACCCTCAATTTGTTAAATTACCAAAATACCCCTGATTTACAAAATTACAAAAATACCCTTGACTTTCTAAAAATTATAGAAATACAAATGGTTTACAAAATTACTAAAATACCCTTGGTTTGTAGATTTACCAAAACACCCTTGTAGGATGAAATGACTAAAATACCCCTAATAGGTAAAAAGACCGTAAAGCCCCTATAGGGTCAAGTGACCGTAATACCCTTGTATGGTAAAATGACGAATATGCCCTTATGTTCCGTATGACTGATGTGCTTAGGATTTACATATATTGATATTGGATTAGTTAAGTTTGAGCGTGCTAATAGTGGTGGTTATCGTAGGTGATTGATTTTGGAAACGTTTCAACTTCAACCCATAACAGGTGTGTAATAACCCTCGCAGTAGCTTAGATTAATATTTGCCGAAAAGCCGAAATGCTAAAATTCTGGCATTTCGGGAACTTGTGATTTTGCCTTTGGTTAAAGATGCGATAGATACGATATAATCGGTGTTTGGATCGATGGAGCAGGTAATAGCGCAATTTGGTGCACGATGGTAAGTTGGACCTCAATGGGCTAGAATTGGGCCTAATGGGCTTTCAGACCCATTTGGGTAAAAGTGACAGAAAATGGAATTTGGAAAAGTTGCATTTTAACACAGTTAGTACTGTTGTAAAATTTGGATTAAGCAGGCTTAGTGGGCTAAATCGGCATTCGTAGGGCCCATTAGGGGTTTTGGGCCCAAAAGGCCGAATTTGATAAATTGGGTTAAAGATTATTGTGTAAAGACTCGAAAATATTAATAATTGTTAATGAACATGGAAAACCCATGATATTTAGTAAAATTACGGAATCACCCTTATAATATGAAAAATAACTGTTTTACCCTTGTGGGCAAGTGACTGACTTGGACTGTGCGGTTGACGGATTTGATTGCGAATATATGTTGGTGATATGAATAACTTGACTGTGATTGTTTGATTCAAATATGGGCATGACATTCTGCACACATGACATGTTGCATGGGTTGGGTTTTATAAATGGAGGAAGTGCTAAAAGGGCTATGCCCCAGTTTACCAAAAAGGGCTTTACCCCAGTTTATCAAAAAGGGCTTTGCCCTAGTTATTAAAAGAGGCTAGGCCTCCAGTTATATGATAAAGTAGCTATGCTGCCAGTGGAGAGTTTGGTTGGGTGGGTTGAGTTATTCCCCACATGGAGAGCTTGGTTGGTACGGGTGGAGAGTAGCGGATGGCGGGTTGAGTAGTCTCCCCAAATGGGCTTGCATACATTTATTGGTATTTCATGTGATATTGAAATGGGCCTGTGGGCTATACCGTTTATAGTAAAGGCTTCGACCCAGTGATATGATTTATAAAAAGGCTTCGGCCCAGTATATGTCGAGACTGAATTTGGGCTTAAGCCCATATTGCTACTGTTTAAGGGCTAAGGCCCAGACTGTACTGTTACTGAATAAGGCTTAGGCCCATATTGCTACTGTTTAAGGGCTAAAGCCCAGACTGTACCGTTACTGAATAAGGCTTTGGCCCAGATTGTACTGATACTGTGCTATTCACTGTTTGTTTGTTATTGGGATTACACACTGAGTTTTCGTAAACTCACCCCGTTTCTAACTATGCAGGTAATCCCTAAGCTTAGATAGTTTGGAGCTGCGAGGGACTTGGAGATGGACACACTACTATTTCTATTTCTTTTAATTGTAATTAGATTTCGTTTTGGGTTTTTAATTTATGTAATAAGGCTGTTGGTGGGTTTTAAGTTTTAATTTGGATTGTGATTTCTTATACTAAACTGCTAGTCTAGGAAAACTCGAGATTTCAAAATGGCATGATTTTTCTAAGGAACACGAGCTTCCAACAACAAAGTTTTCAAAATGCTTCCGCGATTTTAAATGAGGTAATATTCCAAAGGCAATCAAATTGGTAAATGTTTTGATGAGAACTTTAGTTTAATAATAATAAAGGAATTTAGATTCAGTAATGATTTTCACCGGAAAGATCAAATTGGAAAAATGGTTTGATGTGACGACCAGATTCGGCCATAATGTCTAGGCCGGGTTTAGGGTGTTGTAGTTGGTTTCAGTGTTATTAGGTAAACTGCCTTGTTGTTTCTCCGAAACCAATTTAGCAAGCTAGCTAATTTAATTCTTGAGACCCTGAATAGATGTCTATTGATTTCTCAAAGTTGTTTTATATTCTAGAATCTAGTTTACAACACTGAAATAAATTTAGTCAACATCTCTTCAAGATTCGACTTCTTTTTTTGTTGATAAGGTTGTTGGAAACTTGGAGGGGATTATGATATTTGATTCCCTTGAGCTCCCCAAGAAAAAATTGGACGATTCCTCCGTCCTAGGTTATAATTATTGTTATAAGGGTTACTCAGAGGTCTAAAATTATTACCCATAAGGTCGACTTGTTCATGCTCCATGTTAGACTTGTAACAAACATTCCAGATTTATCATCCTCGCTCCAGTAGCATCACATTGCATTACTGGATTCACTTGTTTACTGAAACTCAAGCCATCAATTTTTTTACTAAGAGTTTCAACTTGACTCGACAACATAGCAATTGAATTTATATTAAAACATCATTGGCTTTGCAGGCTTTGTTCTCATAACTTGCCACTAATAGTTATTCAGTTCCATCTCTTTGATAAATTCTTGGGCTATCTTAGGTGTTTTATTATTCAATATTCCATCAGCTACTGCATCAATCATTTGCCTAGTCGAGGGATTCAAACTATTTTAAAAAGTTTGAACTTGTAACCACAAAGGTAAACCATGATGAGGACACCTTCTCAGAAGATCCTTAAATCTTTCCCATGCATCATACAATGTTTCAAGCTAAAGTTGAGCAAAAGAAGAGATGTCATTCCTCAACTTAGCTGTTTTGGCCGATGAAAAGTACTTCAACAAAAATTTCCAGTCACCTGAGGCCAAGTAGTGATGGAACCACGTGGAAATGAATTCAACCACTATTTTGCCTTATTTCTTAAAAAGAATGGGTAAAACTGTAAGAGTATAGGATCATCAATAATGCCATTGATCTTAAATGTGTCGAAAATCTCCAGAAAATTAGGTAAACGAACATTCGGATCTAAATCTTGCAACCCATCAAACTGAACATATTGCTGCACCATCTGAATTGTGTTCGACTTAATCTTAAAATTATTTGCAACAACAATCGGTCTAACAATACTTGATTCAACCCCAATTAGAGTGGACTTAGTATGTCATACATAGTCCAAGGAGCAGGATGTGCAAGAAGTTGTAGATTACCAGGATTAATATCCATCTCCACAATAATGTCCTATTGCTCTTGATCATCTATGAAATTTTTTTGTTGACCTTGCTTCTCTAGCCTTTTTCTAATTTCTGCGAGTAGCCTTTTCAATTTCATTATAAAAAGTAATGATTCCAACGGGTTGCCTCTAATCATAAAGCAAGGGAACCTGTAAGAATCAAACAAAAGAAAACCAAAATGTAAAATATAAATTACAAAAAAAGTATTAAAATTAAAATAAAAAATGGCTTATTAGAAATTAAGTTTTCCTAATATTCTAGTCCTAGGCAACAGTGCCAAAAACTTGATGATCATGAAACTAATTAAGAATTTGACTAAGATAAGTGCACCTATCAAGTAATAGTATAGTTATGGTAAGCAAAGATATCATTCTCACGAGGACTACAAGTACTAATAATTATCATATTTCTATTATTTAACTGAATAATTCAGATGATCTATTAAAACTAAAATTAACTAATTTAATTAACTAACAAACAAGAAAAAGAAAAAATACGAAAATAATCAAATAACAACTATGAAATGAAACAATACCCAGGTAAGAATCCACCTAGATTTCATCTTTCACTATCAATCTAAATTACTCAATTTCTTTACATAGCACATTGATCTGTAGAAATCCCAAAATTATACTAATATATCTTTTGAGCATAAGAACAATCGACTCTAGGTGGATTAATTGAAATTTCTTTATAATTAAAACCCCTATTACGCAACATCTAATCTTAAATAGGATTTATTCGACCACCGAATTAAGCACATTGAACACGGATTAATACTCTAGAAATATCAAGCCAAGAATTAAACACACATAATTAAAAATAAATAAATTAAATATTTATTGCATAAAATAGAAATCAAACGACAGAATTCATCGTAAGGTTCATCTCCCCTAGGTATTTAGAAAATTAGTTCATGCTTGAAAAGTGAAAAATCCAAGATACAATATAACCAAAAGAATAAAAGAAACTTATGATAACTTCTTACGAAATCAACTAGGAATCTTTAATCTTGATGGAAATCTGCTTCAAAGTCAGCTTTAATGGTGTTTTTCGAGTCGTTTTCTTGAATATTCTCTGACAATTCTCTCTTGTCTTCTTACTTTTGTCATATATACGTCTTAGAATGCCCAAAAAACCTAAAATTGTGATTTTCTATTTTTCAGTGCGCAATCTCGTGATATCGACATGGCCTACCACACCGTGTGGTTCACACAGCCATGTGAAAAAGTGTAGCTTGTGTGGCTCCTTCAGCTTGCTTCGACGTTTCGATTTCCGCTCGTTTTTCTCTCATTTTTCTCCCAAGTGCTCTATTAAGCATTAAAACATGAATTTAAATTATTAGGAGCATAAAATTCACAATTAACATTGGATAATCACTCAAAACGCGTTAAGAATGTGGTTAAAACATATTACTTTCAGCCCTTATCAAACAAAAAAAATTTGCTACTCATTTGAGGATACTTTAAGTTTTTTATTTTTAAAAAAATAATAAAAATATGTATTTAATGAGATTTGAATCCATGCCAATTGGATTAAAAAATATTCAATTTAACATTCAATTAAAGTTTTATTTTAATATTTTATATATTTTAATTTTATTATACATATTTTATTACCTCCATCAATTATATATATTAATAATATTGTTGATTGAGATGCTGTAACACCCCATACCCGACCTAGATGTTATAGTCGGATCATGGAGATTACATCGTACAAGCAAAAGAAACAAATGTTTAGTTTTGATGAAAGCCAATTTCAACGGAAAAAAAATTCAATTAGAATAAATCTTTGAAAAAACATAATAATTTTTTGAAATCGTAGCTTAATTGTATTACTAAGATTAAAACCAATTTACTTGAAACATTTATTTGCTAAAACATTTTAGAGAATTCCTTTTAGTTTTACAGCAGAAAACCTTATAATGTATCGTTTATAAACCAAGATTCATTTTTAGTTATCATAAGTTTAACGTCCTTAAATGATAAAAGCTTTTGTGTGATATATACCCAAAATAGTCCCATCGTAATAAACAAAAATTAAAATGTCCAAAAACAAATAAAAAAACCCAAAAAAGGCGAAAATGTCGAAAATGTCTATAATAAACAGATAAAAGTCCATGGTGCTTAACCAAAAACATGAAACTTGAGCTCCAGAGTGGCCGTCCATTCCTAGGTCGAAGGATTACTTGAAAAAAAACAAAGAAATTATGAGCTCTAAGCTCGATGTTTGTTTTGACCCATAATCTTAGTACAAGCATACATATATATATCAGATCGCCTCATAGTATATATCATAATATTTCTTATCATATCAGATTTTATACGAATCATATCTTAATATATCATATCATATTTAATCGTAGCATATCATGTTATATTGAATCATAACATAGCAAATCTTATCATGTCATATCATATCATGTCCTACCCCAGTCGCTGCACACCATCTCCGACCCACCAATCACACCATATAGGACTACAAGTGTCCATCCATCCAATCACACCAACTTGTAGCCGTGTGTCACTCATATATTTGTAGCTGAGCTACCATACACAAATTTGTGGTCTAGCCGCCACAATCACAGTATACCTATCATATAACACTTCCTCCATCACATCATAACCCACCCCCAAACATATGCATATCATAACCCTAAAACATACATACATATATCATATATCACATATCACATGGCATACCTACAGACGTATATCATATAGATTGTAACATAGCATATACTTTATAGTTTATTTTCAACTTGTCCTACTTAATATACCATTTAAACTTATCCATATGTAATTACGTACTAAAACTTACGCTTTTTCGGTCTCATACGATGTCTACAAACCCAAATATGAGTCCTTCAAATGGCCCTTGGTCAGGCCTAAAAATTGGCCAAAATGGCCTACACGGCTCAAAACCCTAGCCCATATGGTCAACACGGCCTACCTATACGGTTTGCAAAGTTTCACACAGCAGTATGCTTCACACGGGCTATAAGATTTCACATGATTGTGTGCTCCACATGACCTGGCACACGTCCTACCATACAATCTGACACACGGCTATGTGGCGTTAGGCAGTTTCGAAAATAGCCCTTATTTCACGATTTAATCGAGTTTCAAATGAGTTTTTGGGTCGTTTTCACACTCCTGATTTATAAATTGATCAACCACTCAAAAGGAACTCACGAACCTATAAACATTTATCAAAACACAACGATCAACAATCCCAACCTTATACAAAAATTTCACTTCCCTAAGGAAAAACAATCCCAAAACTCCAATTTACGAACTCTTACCACACAATAACAGCAACCTAAGCCGTTCACGAGATTAACTCGCTGGAGGTTTGCCTAACGCCGCTCTTCCTTCTCCTATTCAGAAAGATAACGCTATGAAAATTAACAATTTCCACAACACACTATATCATAACAAAAGCCAACGCAACCTCATCCTTTAACACCAAACAAATCAGGATTACTTACCCCGAACTTACTTACTTAGAAAATTAGCAGTGCCCCGACACTCGCATATGAACGATGGATAGAAATCAAGAGTAAAGATGAAGCAAATCGAAGAAGAACCAAGAAAAGGGAAGGAAACAGAGTAAAGAAAAAGTGGAAAAGAAGAAGTGAAGAAACAAAACAAAGAATAAAAGTAACGTGCACAAAGTGGGAGGGTGGGTTGGATGGTTAGAATGAAAGAGTAGATTTAGAGTTTTTCCTAAAATTTTGTAAAAATAAAAATAAAACAAAAATAAATGGAAATACCCAAACTAACTTATCCACATCCTAAACAACTGCTAAAGGAATTCAAATTGAATTCTACCTCTCAAGAATAGATCACAACAACAACAAAAAAATTCCTCTTGCACACAAGGAGGTACAAACTTAAAACTAAGGAATAAACAAATACTAAACCATTGGACTGCTAGACTCATCATTATCATAACCCAATAAAGAAAATAATTTAAGCCCTAAGGCTCAAACTTAACATAAGCCAAAATTAATAGAAAAACTCAAAACAAAGGACCCAAAGCACACTTCCAAGGCACTAAACCAATACACCATATCAAATTATTTAACAAACATGCACACTTAAAAATCCAAAAATTTGGGGCATGCCAAATGTTGTCACAAGTTAACTCGACATCAACTTAGAATTGATGACAACATAATTGTATTCGTTTAGTAATTTTAATTTAATGTGTACATGTGTTTAAATTTTGTTTTACTTACAATCTCTATTTTTTATTTTAATTTTATACATATTTCATATGTTATTATTAATTAATTTCAAATCATACATTTTATTTTTTATTGGATGTTATTTTTAAGTGTAGACTAATCAAATAGTCACCCAACTATAAAAAATTTCACTTTAGGCACCCATAATAAAAAGTTTACAATTTAACCACATACGTTACATAGTTCAGTCATTTTGGTCACTCCAGTTAAAATCACAAATGACAAGCTGACAAGACAATGAAAAATCAATATAATAACAAATTTAGCCATCAAATTTTATATATTGTATTGATTTAGCCATAATTTTTAAAAAATTAACCCTCAAAATTCACAAATGTTCTCAATTTGATTCTAATGCTAAAAGATTCAAAGAAATATATAAAATACATAAATATTTAAAAATACAAGAATAAATTTAAAAATATATAAAAATAAAAAATATATATGTAAAAGTTGAGGGTCAAATGTTCTCAATTTGATTCTAATTCTAAAAGATTCAAAGAAATATATATAATACATAAATATTTTAAAAATTAAATTAAAAATTAAAAAAAATATATTTATATAAAAGTTGAGGGTTAAATTTGTTAAAAAAATAAGTTAAGGGTTAATTTTTTTTAAAAATTATGACTAAATCAATATAATATGTAAAAGTTGAAAACTAAATTTGTTATTATATAGATTTTTTTTAACTACCACATTAATTTACCATTTGTGCTTTTAACATGAATGATCAAAATAACCGAACTATGTAACATGTATACTAAAATTACAAACTTTTTATTTTTGTGCCTAAAATGAAAAATTTTATAATTAAATGATTATCAGTGTAATTTAGTATATTTTTATTTCCACATGTATAATGTTTTTAATATATTTTACGCGCCTCCTATAGTCTAGCTAAGGAACGTAAACGTAAACGTGAGTGATCTTTTTTCAAACCGGCAATGATTTGTCACTCCTTCATGGAAACGTGTACAATTAAAGGTCCATTCAAATTGTAGCAAAAAATACAGCAAACGGCGTGGCTTTGAGGAAGTTCCAGCATCTATAAATTATATGAAACTTCTCAGTTGCTCCCAAGCAAGTTGAAGTAAACAACCCCTTTGTTCTTCTTCTTTGTTTTATAATCTGCGAAATAATGGGAATTGAGCATAAAAATGGAGGATCATCATCACTTGATCTCAATGTACCTTTGCTTCTTGACCAGAACCAAAGCAAATTAAAGGATTTAGAGGCATCTGATAGTGATGATGTAAATTTCATAGGCACCACCTCTTTTTCCAAGACTTGTTTCAATGGACTCAATGCTTTAACAGGTATAATTTCTTTTCTTTTTTCTTGTTGTCATCAGTCAATCACAATTTTCCTTTTTGTTTTTTTTTTCATAGTGTTTTGTATGTATATGCCAGGAATTGGAATATTATCAACCCCATATGCTCTAGCATCAGGAGGATGGATAAGTTTAATTCTCCTTTTCACCATTGCCACTGCAACATTCTATTCAGGTTTATTGATTCAAAGATGCATGGATTGGGATCCCAACATTAAAACATATCCCGACATAGGCTATCAAGCATTTGGGAGGAAAGGGAAAGTAATAGTCTCAGTTTTAATGCACATGGAGCTCTACTTAGTTGCCACAGGGTTTCTTATTCTCGAAGGAGATAACTTGCAAAATTTACTACCCAATGTGGAGTACTTTGAGTTTGGAGGGCTTACAATTGGTGGGAAACAAGGGTTCATCATAATTGTAGCACTCATAATTTTGCCAACTGTTTGGTTGGATAATTTGAGCCTCCTTTCTTACATCTCAGCCACTGGGGTTTTAGCTTCTTTGTTCATCATTGGTTCAGTTTTATGGATTGGTGTGTTTGATGGAATTGGGTTTCAACAAAGGGGTGAATTCATAAATTGGGATGGAATCCCAACTGCTGTCAGCTTATTTGCCTTTTGTTATTGTGCACATCCAGTTTTCCCTACCCTCTACAGTTCAATGCACAAAAGGCATCAGTTCTCCAATGTAAGTACTCACTTTCCCTTTTTTTAAGGGTAAACTATAGAAGAGGTTACTTAACTATTTTTTTTATATTTCAAAAAGTTAGAAAATGGTAATTTAATTATTTAATTTATCTTTATTTTTTTAATTGACCAACTAGCTAAGGTACAATGGGAATATCCAAAAATCTAACATAGTTGGATAACCAACAATGGTGAATCTAGAATTTTTTTTAAGGTGGCTAAAATTAAATTATAAAATTTTAAGATATCAAATATAGATTTTATTATGTATTAATTTATTATTTCATTATTTTTGAAGAGATTAAATAAAATATCTTTTATTTGGGGGGAAAAACATAATTTTCTCTATATTAATTTATAATTTGATCATTCATAAAAGGGTTAGAATTGTAATTTTTCAATTTCCACGGCCCAAGGGCTTGCCTGCCCCTTTATCTGCCCCTAGTGACCAAAAAAGATAAAAATTTTAAAGTTGAGTGATCATATTGTAATTTTTAATAATTAGATGATAAAAAAAACATAGTTAAATAACTATAAATAAAGTTTATTCTTTTTATTATCTTACATGGATCCGGAGCTGAGTGTTGGATTATGAGCATGTGTTCAACATGGCTATGCTCAATTTTTTCTATATATGGAAGATCATACTTATTTTCGGATTTTTTTTTTCAGGTGCTGATTGTGTGCTTTGTGTTGGGCACCTTATGTTATGCATCAATGGCAATTTCGGGCTACTTGATGTTTGGATCAGAAGTTCAATCACAGATAACTTTGAACCTTCCAACAAACAAGCTGAGCTCAAGAATTGCAATTTACACCACATTGGTGAATCCCATATCCAAATATGCATTAATGGTTACACCAATAATCAACGCCACTGAAGCCTGGTTTCCATATCACTTCAACAAGCGGTTGTTCCGCCACATCGTCGGCACCAGCGTGGTGATGAGCACGGTGTTGGTGGCTCTGGCGGTCCCCTTTTTTGGTTCCCTCATGTCGCTGGTGGGTGCATTTTTGAGCATCAATGCATCAGTCACACTGCCATGCTTATGTTACTTGAAGATTTCTGGGAGTTATCAGAAATTCAATGGTGAAATGGTTGGTATAGGGTTGGTAATTGTAATGGGTATTTTTGTGGTTATATTTGGTACTTACGTGTCTCTTATAGATATCATACACATGTCCAAAATTTGGTCGCTCAACTTTTATAATATCATGATTAGTTTAAATACTTCATTCGAATTAAACTGATAATATATACATAAGAAACAATATTTTACTTCTTTTTTAAGATTATATAATAATAATTAAAATTTAGTTTTAATTCCTATATTAGGTTCAAATTTAAAAATCATACATCAATTTTTATAATGTCATTGTTAGTCTAAATATTTTATTCTTATTAAAATGTACGTTAATGTGTCAAAGAATTATTTCTTTTTTCTAAAATGTTGTTAAGCACTTGCATACTTATAATCATTGGTTTCACCATTTTAGGCCAATGATGATGCCCATAAATATAATCTTCAAGAAGAAAAAATTGTTATATATGAATGTGCTATACAATCTCTCTCCTTCAAAATATCATCTACTTTAATGATTTCTACAATCATGTTTAAGCTAAAAAAATTAATAGGAAAACTATGGTTACTAGGATATAATACCGTTTTGAATACATAAAAAAATAGTAAAAATATCATGAAGACCTTTGTACTAAGAGTTAGATTATACATAAAAAAAGTAGTAAAAATATCATGAAGACCTTTGTACTAAGAGTTAGATTGTATTTTATTCTCTTTATTCAAAAAATGAGTAAATTAATCCCTATACATTAGATTAAAAAAAAATTGGTTCTTTCTAGTAAAAATCTAATCTATTACTAATATTAAAAATTGGCGTTACTAATAGAATAACCAAATAGTTACACGTGGTGTGCCAAGTGTACCTCATTCTGACATATATAGACCAATTTTTAACAGAATGATCAAATTTCTCTCTAATCTAATGTATAGGGACTAATTTGACCATTTTTTAAATTGAGGGGGCAAAATGTAATCCAACTCCTAGTGTCACGGGGCTAGACCTTTCGTCTCGCAATCCGTGCGGCCTTAGGCGACTCACTCTTCCAAACTCGCCTAAGTCAGCCTTTACTCGAATGATGATTCCTTAAGAACTCCTTCAAGGCACCAACTCGTACAGCGGAAGCAAACTTATGCCAAAAGAAGCTTATAAAGAACAACAGAAAAGGACGCACACAAAGTGTTTGAGTAAATGCTCTCTATTCTCTTATTCACAAAGAATAATGAAACAATGAATGGAGTGAGTACAAATGAGGGGGAGGCTCTCTATTTATACTTGAGTTCCCTCAAAACCGACGGTCAAGATACAATTACATCGACGGACGAGATTAAAGGGTACCTACCATCAAATCTCTAATCTTATAAAATAATATCTTATAAGATTCCATATCATATCTAAGATCTCTAAGATTATAATATCATATCTTTTAAGATCATGTTTCCATATTTGTAGATGGACCTTCAATCTCTTCAAGCAACGGGCCAGTCCGATTGGGCCAACCAGACTTTAATTTGACAAGCTTCTCCAACAATTCCTTGAATCGGGCCAGCTCACGTGGGCCAAATGATCCCCATCTAAGTAATAGACCTCCATCGGATGCATTTGGTTTGATGGTCACGGGCTTTGAACTCTGGCCCGTGACATTCTCCCCCACCCATTCTCGCAACGTCCTCGTTGCGACTCTTGAATGGCACTGACTTGATTCGCCTTGGATCCCACTTGTTGTCTTAACTCTTTCCTTTCTTTGGGACTTTTGCCTCGGCTTCCGTCGCTTCTTAACTTGAGCCGTCCTACTCGTTTGTACATCTCGACGACAAGGAGTTATGTCACTCCCTTGCCCACATTCTAACTTCCCTCGAACAGAATCCTCATGATTCACGACACTTGGCTTCGCTTTGCCCACAGTCTCTCGGCCTCATTGCTTAAGAACTTCGAAAGGGCCCCTACGTTCTCGCCAAGTACACAAGTTAGAATGCAAAACACTATCAGAGTGTTTTGAATTTACCTTTGCATTTACTCGGGTCAACTGTCCCACATGCACCACTTCTTTTTCCTTGAAGTCCGATGCACCACCCACCCCTCCTATAGGTGGAAACCTTGTCGATGACTCGGCCAACTCCGACGCTTCACTCGATTCGAGCCTCATTGTTCCTAGCTTCACTGTTTTCATCGCAACTTCTTCCTCTAAGTTCGATGACAAACTCACCTCTCCCTTGGGTGGAAGCCCCTCCGACGACTCTCTATGCTCGGACGTTGCCTTTCCTTTGACTACGGCTTGCTTTGGACAGTTCCGCAACTCATGCGGACCACGGCACAAGAAGCACTTTACTCGCTTCTTTTTATTCCTCTTAGCCCTCTTGGCTTCGGCTTTACCCTTGCTCGAACCAAGCTTCTTGGGCTCCTTGTCTGCTCCATCGTTCCCTGCGATGATAGACTTGCTCCTCTTTGCCCTCTTAGCTTCGGCTTTACCCTTGCTCGAACCAAGCTTCTTGGGCTCCTTGTCTGCTCCATCGTTCCCTTCGATGACAGACTTGCTCCTCTTTGCCCTCTTGGCTTCGGCTTTTCCCTTGCTCGAACCAAGCTTCTTGGGCTCCGTGTCTGCTCGATCATTCCCATCGATAACAGACTTCCTCGGACACTTCCGCAACCTATGCGGACCATGACATAAGAAGCACTCGACTGGCTTCTTCTCACTTTCGGCCTCCTTAGCTTCAACACCCCTTGCGCTCGAACCAAGTCCCAAGGCCTTACCCACCGGCTTCTTCTTAAGCGCGGATTTCATCGGACATTTTTTTTAGCATGTGTGGACCGTCACAGAGAAAGCATTTCAGCTTGTCCCTTCTCTTCTTGGGTTTCTTCTTCCCAACTCGTGGTTTCCCATTACCACAATTGTCGTCGTTGTCATTGCCATACTCATCCGTATCTTCCTCATAATTCCCTTCACATACACCTCTTTCCTCGGACTTGGAAGATCCAAGCTTGTCTTTCCCTAAACCAAGCTTAACCACGGATACCGCTACCTTCATGGCTTCCGACAGCTTTTGGACACCTCTTTGTTCCACCTCCTGTCTGACCCACGGCTTCAATCCCTCTTGAAAAGCAAGCATTGCTTCTCTCTTGGTCACATTCGAAACTTGGAGCATGAGTTCCTTGAACTCACGAACATACTCCCCCACTGTGCCCCGTTGCGTTATTCCTTGCAACTTTGCCCGAGCTTCTTCCTCGGCAAACTCGGGGTAAAACTGTCCCTTCAACTCGCATTGGAACTTCTCCCATGTTCCAATCTCACATTGCCTTTTATCTGTGGTCCTACCTCGCCACCATAAAAGCGCAATATCAATAAGAAATAATGAAGCAATTTGTACCTTATCCGCATCATCCACGATGCCTTTGGCACGGAAGTAGTTTTCCATCCTCCACAAGAAATTGTCCACATCACATGCAGACCTTGTCCCCACAAACTCTTTCGGTTCCGGGACACACTCGCTACTGAGTGCTGCACTCGATACTCCTTCCACCGCTGCTCGACACAAGGCCAGCTCTCCCTCAAGCTCCCCTATTCTTGTGCTTAAAGTCAGCGTCGTGGCCATTGTTTCCTCCTTCAAAGCCTTCACCATGGCTTCGAGAGCATTGTTCCTCTCTATCAGCTTCTTCCTTTGGGAATCTAGCAACTCTTGCACGTTATCCCTTTGGGAAGTTAGACACGTGGTCACAAAGTCTCTGAACTGCTCATTCATGTCTTCAATGCTTTCCCTACGAGCATTGTCAGACTCTTTAACGTTTTCCATGGACTCCTCAAGTTTACCCACGCGTACTTTTACTGCCGACAGCATCTCCCTCAAAGACTTTCTCGCCCATATTTGTTCGAACTCTTCTTTCGACATCCTAACAGTGCCTTTGAACCAACAACTCGGATACTTATTGGTTCGAACTCTAGCTCTGATACCACTTGTCACGGGGCTAGACCTTTCGTCTCGCAATCCGTGCGGCCTTAGGCGACTCACTCTTCCAAACTCGCCTAAGTCAGCCTTTACTCGAATGAGGATTCCTTAAGAACTCCTCCAAGGCACCAACTCGTACAGCGGAAGCAAACTTATGCCAAAAGAAGCTTATAAAGAACAACAGAAAAGGACGCACACAAAGTGTTTGAGTAAATGCTCTCTATTCTCTTATTCACAAAGAATAATGAAACAATGAATGGAGTGAGTACAAATTAGGGGGAGGCTCTCTATTTATACTTGAGTTCCCCCAAAACCGACGGTCAAGATACAATTACATCGACGGACGAGATTAAAGGGTACCTACCATCAAATCTCTAATCTTATAAAATAATATCTTATAAGATTCCATATCATATCTAAGATCTCTAAGATTATAATATCATATCTTTTAAGATCATGTTTCCATATTTGTAGATGGACCTTCAATCTCTTCAAGCAACGGGCCAGTCCGATTAGGCCAACCAGACTTTAATCTGACAAGCTTCTCCAACAATTCCTTGAATCGGGCCAGCTCACGTGGGCCAAATGATCCCCATCTAAGTAATAGACCTCCATCGGATGCATTTGGTTTGATGGTCACGGGCTTTGAACTCTGGCCCGTGACACTAGTACAAGGTTCTATAGTACTTTTACCCCTAAAAAACTTGTAAAAATTGAATATATGTACTTGCTTCCCAAATCCAGTTCACTAAGGCTTAGCTTATCAATTGCAACATTTAGCAACACCCTCTGCCTGCAACTTTTGCCATAGGCAAAGCATCTCCCTGGGGCTTTGGTAATGAGCTACAACAAAACCATCATTGCACCCTTCATTGTACACCCTATTTTCATCCTTGTAATACACTTTGAAACCTTCCTTTTTCATCTCTGCTATCCATATCCCCATTGCTACATCCTCCAGCTTAAACATCTGTTTTGCATGTCAAGCAATACCCAAGTTACTGGAATCATATGATTTATGATCATTTCGATATAGTTAGAAATTCCTTATCCAACTTGCAGTCCATCTTGATTTTTAATAGGGTTAAATCCCTTTTTGAGGCTTAAAATTTTGTTTTATCCAAGTTAAGTCCTAAATTTGATAATTGTTTTCACATTTAAACTTGAACTTTTCATTGTCCAAGTTAGTCCTGAACTGATAATTGTTTCCATGTTGGGTTTAGGGTTTTTAAGAAAATGTCAAGGACCAACTTGGATAAAAAAAATGTTCAGGCTCTAATGTGGGAGTAATTGCTAAGTTTAGGGTTAAACAAAAAAATTTAAACTCCAATGTAAGAATAGTTACTAAGTTCAGACGTCAAAAAGTGATTTAATCCTCCTTAATATTTGGTAATTGTAATGGGTATTTTTGTGGTTATATTTGGTACTTACGCATCTCTTGTAGATATCATACACATGTCCAAAATTTGGTAGCTCAACTTTTATAATATCATGATTAGTCTAAATACTTTATTCGAATTAAACTGATAATATATACATAAGAAACAATATTTTACTTCTTTTTCAAGATTATATAATAATAGTTAAAATTTAGTTTTGATTCTTATATTAGGCTCAAATTTAAAACTCATACATCAAATTTTATAATGTCATTGTTAGTCTAAATATTTTATTCTTATTAAAATGTACATTGATGTGTCAAAAAATTATTTCCTTTTTCTAAAATGTTGTTAAGCACTTACATACTTAAAATCATTGGTTTTACCATTTTAGGCCAATGATGATACCCATAAATATAATCTTCGAGAATAAGAAATTGTTATATATGAATGTGCTATACAATCTCTCTCCTTCAAAATATCATCTTGGATGTACTTTAATGATTTCTACAATCATGTTTAAGCTAAAAAATTAATAGGAAAACTATGGTTCATAGGATATAATACTGTTTTGACTATATAAAAAAAATAGTAAAAGTATCATGAAAACCTTTGTACTAAGAGTTAGATTATATTTTACTCTCTTTATTCAAAAAATGAGTAAATTAATCCCTATACATTAGATTAAAAAAATTGGTTCTTTCTAGTAAAA
Source organism: Gossypium hirsutum (assembly GCF_007990345.1). Taxonomy (NCBI): domain Eukaryota; kingdom Viridiplantae; phylum Streptophyta; class Magnoliopsida; order Malvales; family Malvaceae; genus Gossypium; species Gossypium hirsutum. The sequence continues at coordinate 4,063,134 of NC_053432.1, read as the reverse complement.
ATCTAATCTATTAATAGAATAACCAAACAGTTACACGTGGTGTGCCAAGTGTACCTCATTCTGACATATATAGACCAATTTTTAACAGAATGATCAATTTTCTCTCTAATCTATCGTAGAGGGACTAATTTGACCATTTTTTAAATTGAGGTGGTAAAATGTAATCTAACTCTTAGTACAAGGTTCTCTATAGTACTTTTACCTAAAAAACTTGTAAAAATTGAATATATGTACTTGCTTCCTAAATCCGGTTCACTAAGCCTTAGCTTATCAATTGCAGCATTTAGCAACGCCCTCTGCCTGCAACTTTTGCCATGGGCAAAGCATCTCCCTGGGGCTTTGGTAATGAGCTACAACAAAACCATCATTGCACCCTTCATTGTACACCCTATTTTCATCCTTGTAATACACTTTGAAACCTTCCTTTTTCATCTCTGCTATCCATATCCCCATTGCCACATCCTCCAGCTTAAACATCTGTTTTGCATGTCAAGCAATACCCAAGTTACTGGAATCATATGATTTATGATCATTTCGATATAGTTAGAAATTCCTTATCCAACTTGCAGTCCACCTTGGTTTTTAATAGGGTTAAATCACTTTTTGAGGCTTAAAATTTTGTTTTATCCAAGTTAAGTCCTAAATTTGATAATTGTTTTCAAATTAAAGCTTGAACTTTTCATTGTCCAAGTTAGTCCTGAATTGATAATTGTTTCCATGTTGGGTTTTGAATTTTAGGGCTCTTAAGGAAATGTCAAGGACCAACTTGGACAAAAAAAATATTCAGTCTCTAATGTGAGAGTAATTGTCAAGTTTAGGGTTAAACAAAAAAATTCAAACTCTAATATAAGAATAGTTACTAAGTTCAAACGTAAAAAAGGTGATTTAAGCCTCCTTAATATCTAAGGTTTATAAATGTTTATCAAATTTGGAAGGGACTTACTCGTAAAGATCCTTCTTTGTGCTTTGTATATACAACTTTAGCTATGTCGTTTGAGACCACATAACCAGGGCCATGTGCCCAAGGAGGGTAAGTCTTTTCCGGATATTCCTTCATATACGCAAAACACAAGAGCAGTTTAGAGACATTTAATCAAACACTTCATATGCATCACAATGCTACTAGTCCTCCAAAATTACCTCAGGACTGATGTACCATTTACTGTCAGCATTCCTATGAGGTTGAGCATCATAGTTTATAAGACCATAAAGCAGCCCATGCTTCACATTTTCTTTACTTATAGTACCCAACACTTCATCCACTCGAACAAAGGCATCATCGTCCGTTTTCATCACATACTTGGCTGAAACAGCCTCTGTCTATTAAAACAAACACAAATTTAAGCAAAATTCAATAATAAAAAAAGGGGTTTTAATGTTTTAAGACTCAAAAACTTACCCCAAAAATGCAGATTGCAATAGTCTTCCATGTAATAAGACCATAATAATCAACAAAAGGCATCAATTGAATGTCACCATAGGTCTTTATCTCACTCCAAAGTTCCTCATTCACTATCTGGTTCTTATGCTGCAGTGTTATTTAATCAAACATTTAGTATGCATTTCGTGTTTAAAATGGCAACAAATTCACCAAATAGGAACGTACTAGACCGACGAAAAACCGGGCTGCGACTGTTCCAGACTTTACTGCAGGGTATTGCATCCAAGTCCTTCGAACTGCCATTCGGCGTTTGAAGTTGTTTGCCGTCGAAAAGACACCAATAAATAGGTCTAACGGACGGTGTAGTGGGAGCGGAACCGTTCTTAAAGCATCCAAGTCATCAATATGTTCCAAGTCCTCAGATGTAGGTAAACCACTAGCTAACACTGATGTTAAGTTCATATCCCCAAATATCCTTACTTCATTCACAAGCCATGGTTCTAAACCCTATAAGATCATCATAAAAAGTTAGAAAATTGCTAAAAAAGATGGAAAATTAAGTGTTGGGAAAAGTACTTCACGGTATGCGAACGATGTTATTTGTTTTCCATCGACGGTCATATGAAATCCTTCTTCTCCAACCCGAAGTGTCATAACGGATAAATACCCTAACTTGAATGGAAAGTAAGGCTTGCTTCTAGTTCTGTTATCGAGTTTCCCGACCTTTTCACTGCATTGTTTCAAATCATCCACTGCATATCATGCAAAAAATAATAAACATATGTATCCATGATTCATAACTTTGTCAAAGAGCAAGCAAAGTACCTTTCTTATTGTTTCTAGAGGGGCACCGCTCTTCTTCACCCCAATCTTGAGCTGTAGTCCATGTGTTTTGAACAATTACGGGATCCTCGGTGACCTTATCGCCTTGGAGACGAACATTGTAATGCAAAACAATAGGAGGGTTTGGCTCCTCTGGAACTGATTCCCCTGTTAAATCAATCCTGAAACTTCCGGAAAGACCATTCGGAATGCCGATGATAGTGATTGCAGAGCCTTGAATTAGACCACATGGGATTCTTAACTTATAACCTTTATCTCCAAAATCTTTAGTATCCATTTTACTTAAGAAATAGGGACATTGTTTCCCTTTATTATCAACTGAACTTTCATTCACCTCGATTTGTTGCTTCTTCGCAACGATATCCATAAGACTGTCCCACGCGATTCGAGCTTCTCGAACGGCTTCTAACGCATTCGGTAATCCTTTGCTGTAGTTAACTATATGCTTCATTTCATTCCATGTAAATAAAGAACTTTGAACTTCACTAGAGAAATTCCTATCAAGAAACAATCCCGAAACCAGCTCGTCCGCAACAACGACTTGATTAACAGCTTCGGGACTTTGAACTACCGGAGAAACGGTAGGTTGTTGTACCCATTTAAGTCGCGGATCAGTCGTATTTACGAAGATACGTTGTCGAAGAGTGTTGTTCGAAAAAGGGTTCTTGAACATCACATTATATCTTAATATCAAGATCACAATGAAAGACCCCATTAGGACACCTCCCAACCATTTCTTCATTTTTGTCTAAAATTGCACTTTGTCGTGTAATTAAAAAAAAAAAAGAAAAGAAGAAAGATCAAGAAATTTCAATAAAAACTCTGTTATTTTCTTAATAACAAAACAAATGATTCAGTCAAAAATATCATTCAAGGCTATGAAAAAGTCAAAGAAGGAAGCATAAATTAAAAGAAATTGTCAATGCATCAGCCATCACAAAAGAATAACATACAAACAAAACTAAAAAGAACAAAGAAAATATCAAACTTCAAAACATATTATCATATACATACATACATACATATATACGTAACAAAGGGGGAAAAAAGAAAGCTGAAACTAGGCAGTCCCAAAGCAAACAAGTAAACATCCCACGCATGTAAACAAACAAAGTATCAATATATAATAGGTTACAAACCTGAAATCTTGATGGATCTTTTTTAGTTTTATTTTGTGGAAGAACCTTGGGGAGTGTTTGGTTGAAAGGAAAGAGAAAGAATATATAAAATAAAAAAAAGTTGAGAAGTGCAATGAAGAATAAAGGGAAGAGAAATTGACACCAGAAAAAGAGAAGTTTTGAGGAAGCTGAGGTTTGTTTCAAAGTTTGAACTTGAAGTTTACGTCAAAATATGAGGCGGTTGGGTTTTTAGGATACTGTTGGGAAGTCTTTGTTCATGTTAAGCTGACTCTAAGAAACCATCGTCCAGTAAGGACACCACAGGCAAAAACGTTAGGCTCTTTTGTTTCTTTCAATTTTCTTGTTTGACTTCTCCATTTTCCACTATTTATTTATTATCTTAACTATGATGTGAAATTAGAGGTTTTGGTCCGGCCTATAATATTAATATATTTTATATTTATTTAAGTTTATTTTTGAAATTTGAATTTAAAATTTTATTTAAATTTATCTATATTTATAAAAGATTAATTCAAGTTCATTTTAAGTTTACTCATATTATTTTTTATTTTTTAAAATATATATATTTATTTTATTTTATTTTAATATTTAATAATTTTATACATTTTTTATTTATAAAAATTTTATATATAGTCATTTTAATATTATTTTAATATTTATAGTAGAGTAGTATTATATATTTAGCATAGATTAATTTTTTTAATATATTCTTAATTACAAAATATATAAAAATAACATAATATTAAGTATTAGAAACTTAAAACAAGCCGAACCGGACTTGAACTTTGAATGTTCAAGCTTGAGCCCGACCCGTATTTTAAATGGGCCTAATTTTTTGCCCAAGTCCATTTTTTTGACTTAATATATTTGCCCAAACCCTCCCAAATTTCGAGTGGATCTTTGGGCATGGGTGGGTAGCTCGGCCCATGAACAGTTCTAGGTAAAAATACCATAGAGGTTCTTATAATATTAGTCAAATTGCATATTGTTCTCTTTTCTTAAAAAATGAACAAATTAGTTATTGTATGTTAAATCAAAAAGTGAATTGGTTCTTTCTATTAAAAATTTCATCAAATTGTACTATTAAAAACTGATGTGGCTGACAGAATAACTAGATAATCACACGTGGTGTGTCATGTGTATCTCATACTAATGTATAGAGACCAATTTGCTCTTTAATTTAACATACAGTGACTAATTTACTACTTTTTTAATAGAGAGAACAAAATACAAACTATCTTCAAATACAAAAACATCCGAAATACTTTTACGATAATTTATTAAAGAATAATTTATTGACCCATTTTTTATTTCATTTTTAAAGAAAGTGATAATAAAGTTTTTTTTAAAATAAAATATGGCAATAAAGTTATATATCATGTTACATATTTATTTCATTTGTAAAGTCACCATATTTTGGTGTTTAGATAACAACAAAATGGTGAATTTAGTCAATTAACTTTGTTTTTTTTAATAAAAAGGTCCCGTAAATTCACCGGAACCTTCATTTGGCAATAATAATATTTCAGATTTTTTTTTCTTACTTTTCTTCTGTTTGAACATATTAATCTGGTGATTTTCTTTTTGGGTTAATTCCACCGAACATCACCATATTATGATTCTCATTCTAAATTGGTCTTTAAACTTTAAAATATTCTAAGTATATGCAAGTTATCAATGTTATATAAATTGGATCTTTTATTATTAAAAAAATAATTTAAACATTAAATGACACGTTAAATCTTATGTGACTAAATTTAAAATGAAAATTTTAAATAAATAGAACATTGTCATATAACTTTTTAAAGTAAAATCTAAAAATAAAGTAAAATTAGAAGAAAGAGCGAGCGATATAACTTCCGTAAAAGTTTTGAAAACCTTAAAATTAATACTTTGTAAATATCTATTTTTACAATATTAATTTTTTTCTTATTTTTTCATTTTAAATAATGTCATATATGATTTGACATATCATTTAATAGTTAAATTAACGATTTTAGTTACAAAAGACCTAATTGACATAACCTCAATAGTTTAGAAATGTAATTAGAATGTTTTAAAATTTAAGGATTAATTTAAAATAAAGATAATAGTTTAGGGATGTTTGGTAGAATTAACTTTTCTTTTTTACTTTTTCATTAACGCGTTCTATTTTTGCCTGCCAGGAAAAATTTCAAATGAGAACTCAGAAATTTTATTTAATTAATTAGTTTCTAATTCTGGTAAGAAGACACATATTCAACTCCTTTTTCCTGCTACCTAATCTACACTTTAGAGGTAAAATATCAAAATAATTTATTTAAATATAAATATAACGAGTTTAATGTATGTTGTTGATATATTTGATAAATATAAGGTTAATGGACATTAATGACGTTATATTATGTGATTTGTTAATGTTTTAAACCAAGGTCAAATTAGTAAATTAATTATTAACTTATGTTTCAATTAAAACAAAAGAAAATGTTCATCATTTTCATGCATTCATCCACCGAATTTAGAGAAGAAGAAAGTCATTTTAGGGCTCAAACATTCGACACTATCCTTACTTGATTGAGGTATGGTTTTAGCTCGGTTTTTGATGATTTTTATGTTTTTGTGATCTTTGTTTTGAGTATTAGCTAGCTCATGTCTTAATTTTTGAAAATTTTAAAGATTTTGCGAGTTGCCATTGATGAGTTATTGTGTTCTTTGGTATTTGATGATGAAATATGAATTTTTGATAGATTATCATGTTTTGTAAAGTGATTTTTAGTGAAATTCAATAAAAGGGGTTAATTTGTGAAAAGATGAAAATATGTGGTTAAATGTATAAAACATTGATAAATTTGGGCTGTTAAGGAGCCTATAGAAATTTGGCTAGCTTGGGTTTAATTGAAATAGTTGTAATTGTGTTTTTATGAAATAGGGACTAAATTGTAAGAAATGTGAAAGTTTATGGCCAAAGTGTAAATTGGCTTAAATATGTGTTTGTGGATGAAATTGATTGAGTTGGTGATTAAATAGATTAATTTTGAATATATATAGATCAAGAACGAAAGAAATCGGATTTAGATAGAGGGAAATCGAAAGTTATCGAATAGTCGATTTGGTCCCTCTATTCCGACTATGAGATAAGTTCATATACAAATGAATGCCTTTAAATTGAATTATATGTGTATACTTATCATTGAAATGCTATAAATGTTGAACGAACAATTACGAACAAGAATCGATAAAGTTATCATGTCCGAAAGTCCTGTACAAATCTTAGGAATAATATAGGATACGAATGTCATGACATTAGGTTATCAAGATGTGATTACATGTAAGACCATGTTTGGGACATTGGCATTGTATTGAGATTACGTGTAAGGCCATGTCTGGGACATTGGCATCATTAATCGATTTTGTGTAAAACCCTGTCTAGGATAGTGGCATCGATATGTGATAATATGTAAGACCATATCTAGGATATGGCATTTTACGAGCTTATGTGATTTTCGAGTATCCTTAATGATTCCGAACAGTTCAACAAGCAAAGTCAAGTTTAGAAAGAATATGTGAAAGAGCTAAGTGACTCAGGTACGTACGAAATTCATACGAGTATTGAAAATGGGAAATATTTGATGAACTCGAGTAAGACATTGAATATATATTTAATGAGAAAGGTTTGTGAATTTGAATGTGATTAGCTAAGTTTAACATATTTGAATTGATATGTAAATATTCATGTGTTGACTTTATTTGTATATGGCTTACTAAGCTTTTGAAGCTTACTTTGTGTGTTATTCCATGTTTTATAGATTATCGAAGCTAGCTCGGACATTTGGGATCATAGGGAACCCTCATCACACTATCGACTACTTGTTGGTATTTTTGGATGCTTGTAAATTAGGATATGGCATGAATAGGCTAGTGAGTTGATGATATGTTTTATGGTTTGATATAGCCATGAGATTGGGCTTGCTTTTGCTGGAAATGTTGGTATGTATTTGGCCATTTAAGTTGGCTAAAATTATGTTTTGGATAAGTGTTACTCATTTGGTCAGTTATTAATGTTTGAGGAATGGTACATTATGGTATGATTTATAAATGATAACTTGATATGTTTGAGAGGCATGATTTCGTTGATGGTAAGGTGATGAAAATACATTTTGAAGTTATGTGAATTTGATGATTTTGGCATAATGAGTTGGTATGTTTTGAATATGGAATTGAGTAGTTGAAATAGTTGAGGATAGATGGCATAATATGTGTTTGAATTGGCATGTTTTGGCTGCCTATAGATGCATTGAAATGGTATTATTTGATTGCTTTATGTGCATGGGAAAAATGGTGGCAAATTGGCTTTATAAATAGCCTATTTTTTTTGTTCACACGGGTAGAGACACGGGTGTGTGTCTCAGGCGTATGTGATACACGGCCATGCTGCACGGCCGTGTGTCGCCTGGGGTAACCCTTCGAATTAAAGTCAGTATACCCTATAGGTTTGGCACGGCCTAGACACACAGGCGTGTCTACTGGTCGTGTGTGGCATACGGGCTGGCACATGGGCGTGTGGTTGGTCGTGTGACCCAAGTCAGTAACCCCTCCAGTTTTCCCACGACCATGGCGCATGGGCGTGTCCTCGGCAGTGTGGTGCAAGTCAGTATGTATGCCCTATTTTCACATGGCCTGTGACACGGGCGTGTTTGGTAGCCGTGTGAGGCATACGGCCTGTTCACACGGGTGTGTGACCCTTAAATGTTGAAAAAATTTCCAAGTTTCTTAAAGATTGCAAATGTTATCAGTTCAGTCCCGAATCACTTCTAAGTGTGTTTAAAGGTCTCGTAGAGCCTTATAAGGGACAATGTGAATGATTTGAATGGATTTTAAATATGAATGCATAAATGTATATGTTTTGTATGTGAACGATGTGTATTGATCGGTAATGCCTCGTAACCCTATTCTGGCGACGGATACGGGTTAAGGGTGTAACACATTATGGTAATTCGGCTAGCATGGGTACAATTGGAATTTTATTAATTTGTGATTTTATGAAATAAGGACTAAATTGTGAAAGTTTAGGGGCAAATGTTTAAAATAGCACTAATGCATATTTTGGACTGAATTGAATAAATAATTGATTAAATGAGTTAATTTTGAATATATTTAGACCAAGAAAAACAAAATTCGGATCAGGATCGGGGAAAAACAAAAGTTATCAACTAAACAACTCATTTCATTGTTTACACATCGAGGTAAGTTCGTATGTTATAATTTCATTTCAGATGTATTTTATGTTCTTTAATATAGCGTGAATTGTGATTATGTGATTACAATCAAGTTTAAAAATGATTTGATGAAGATTCGACGGTTAGAATCCCGGTTGAACCTTAGGACTAGTTTAGGATGCTAGTGACATGTCATTAGGTATACTTGAGTTGTCTTCGGGCCATGATATAGCACTTCGGTTGCGAGAGATACCGATCTGGCTTCAGGCCATACATATCGATGATTTGGATTCGGACCATGATATCAGAATTTCGGATAAGTTACATTGATTTGGCTTCTGGCCATGGTATAGGTACTTATCATGTGAGACCTTGAGTATCTGACTTTTATTCTGAATGGTTCAACAGGTAAATGAAAGACGAGAATGTGAATGAAATCGGTACGAGTTGGTACAGGTATATGTGTAAACTATTTTAGCATTGAATCAAAGAAATAATGACACAAGTATATAGTTTCATGAATGAATGTTTGAAAGGTTTGTTAGCTAATGTAGGTTACTTGTTGGTTTATTTAAATTATTGAAGTATATTTATGTGATTGCATTAGGTTTATATCATACGAGCTTACTAAGCTTAATAGCTTACTTTGATTATTTTTCTTGTGTTTTATAATGTTATCAAGCTAACTTGGATTCGGGGATCGTCGGAGATCGCATCACACTATCTACCTATCACTTGGTACTTTTGAATCTTAGTATATTAAGTATATGGCAAGTATTGGGACTTTGAGTCATGTTGATTATGTTTTGGTAATGATGTTGGCCAAATGAATTGGCATTGTAAATGTTTATATTTTGGTTTGTATATATAGCCATGAGTGATGGCTTAATTTAAATATACTTGGTATGTTTGAATCATGTGCATATATATATGTTTATGTCTTGTGTATATTGAGTTGGTTGTGATAATTGATGGTAATAGGTACCATGTGACAGCCTTAATGTGACCCTAGTCGGGAAGTGGTTTCGGGGCAACAAAACCGAGTCATAAAAATAATTAACTGTCATATTTGATGCTTATTATATGTATATATGCATGTGTGAAAATTTCATATTTTAATTTTGTTTAATTGTAGGTGAATTTTAGTAAATAGGACTTATGTGAGAAAATTTTGAAATGTGATAGGTCAAAGCATAAGGATCTATTAGTGCATGAAATAAAAAGGGGGGACTTGCATGTCAATTTCCCCCCTAATTAGTAGTGGCCGGCCATGACAAGTATGGTAGACCAAGTGTGATGGGCAAAAACATGTCATAAACATGTTAAGTTAGTGTTTCATGGGAGGTATGATAAAATAAGGAGCATGGGAATAAAATAATGAAAGGGAATATGATGAAAAAAAAGTGTGTGGTTGTTCCCCCATTTTGCCGAAACTAGAAAAAAAGAAAGGCTTCATCCTTTGGTTCTTCTTGGCCGGTTTGAAAGGAGGAAGAAGAGAGGTTTCGGTCACATTGATCTTAAGGGGAGGTTAGTATGTTGTGTTAAATTCTTAAGTTCTAAACTTGTTTCTAGTTAATTAGCAAATTTCTTACACAAACCATGGCAAAATTTTGAAATCTCGGTGATGGCTTGAGCATTCGGTTTTGGTTGTTGAAAGGTGTTGTGCGGAAGCGTGTAAAAGAGTAAAATTATTGTACTAAAAAATCACACTAAGTTCAATTCCCAGGAAAGAGAGGTGGATCACAAGGATCGCTTAAGTACCAGGTCTTTCCTAGCCAGAATATCCCTCAATCGTAATTTAATAGCACAATAAATCACTACAATCACACACACAATTCATGCAGAATAATACAATAAAGAACACAAGAATTTAACGAGGTTCAGCAAATTTTGCCTACGTCCTCGGGCAGTACCAAATATATTTCACTCCAAAATACAAGTGAGAATTTACAAAGAGAGTGAGAGAAAACAATGCCTTAAGTAGAGAATGGCAAGTTTGAGATACAGAATGAGAGATGGTTATGCCTATTTATAGTTGAGGTTCAGGGATCAACTTGCAAAGTCACTTTACAATTAGGGACCATATATTGCAAATATTCAGATTTTATTATGCCAATATCTCGATACCCATATCTTTGACTTTCCAATATTTGATACCCATATCTTTGACTTTCCAATATTTGATACCCATATCTTTGACTTTCTATTATTTGATACCCATATCTTTTATTTTCCATAAATATGGATAATTCCCAATAATCTCCACCTTGAAGATTTGATTCGAGTAATCTTATCTTCACACAATTCTCTCTGCCTTTGTCAACAACACTTGATAGTGCCTTCTTCAACTGTTAAACATGCAGAATATTGATCAAGTTCGAACAATGTTCGAACTTGATTGTTGTTACCACCTTGGTCATCATATCTGCGGGATTATCTGCAGTCTTAATCTTCTGAAGGTGAATTTTCCCCTCATCAATAATTTCCCGCACAAAGTGGAAACGTACATCGATATGCTTTGTACGTGCATGATAGACTTGATTCTTTGCTAAATGAATAGCACTTTGACTATCACAATACACATTAATATGCTCCTGGACCAATCCTAAGGTTTTAACCATACCTTGTAACCAAATAGCTTCCTTTACAGCCTCTGTTACAGCCATGTATTCAGCTTCTGTGGTTGACAACGCAACTGTAGACTGCAGTGTAGACTTCCAACTTATTGGTCCTCCAGCAAGAGTAAACACATAACCAGTGGTTAATCTTCGTTTGTCCAAATCACCGGCATAATCAGAATCAACGTACCCAACAACACCTTTACCAAGTGTAGTATCCTGCTTGAACAATAATCCAATATCCATGGTCTTATGAATATACCGTAGAATCCATTTCACAGCTTGCCAATGTCCTTTTCCAGGATTATGCATATACCTGCTCACTATACTAACTGCCTGTGAAATGTCGGGTCTTCTACACACCATTGCATACATCAAGCTACCTACTGCATTAGAATACGGAACTTGTAACATGTATTCTTGTTCCGTATTTGTCGAAGGAGATAGTTGTGCAGAAAGCTTGAAATGAGAAGCCAACGGGGTACTTATAGCTTTAGTCTGCTCGTTCATGCCAAACTTCTGTAGTATCTTCTTTAAATATTGCTTCTGAGATAAACTAACTCTGCCATGAGCTCTATCCCTACATATTTCCATGCCAAGGATCTTCTTAGCTTCACCTAGATCTTTCATCTCAAACTCAAGGTTGAGTTGAGTCTTCAATCTCTCAATTTCAACTTTACTCTTAGATGCTATCAACATATCATCAACATATAAGAGCAAGTATACGAAAAATCCTTCTCGTAGCTTCTGAAAATACACGCAATGATCAAATTTACTTCTTGTATACCTTTTCCCTTTCATGAACTGATCAAATCGCTTGTACCACTGCCTTGGAGATTGTTTCAATCCATAAAGCGACTTTGTCAGTTTGCAAACTCAATTTTCTTTATCAGCAACCTTGAATCCATCTGGCTGAGTCATATAGATTTCCTCTTCCAAATCACCATGTAAAAATGCGGTCTTCACATCGAGCTGAACTAGTTCAAGATCATATTGCGCAACCAAGGCTAGCAAAATCCGAATAGACGAATGCTTCACAACTGGAGAAAATACTTCATTGTAGTCTATTCCTTCTTTCTGAGCGTAACCCTTTGCTACCAATCTAGCCTTGTATCGAACTTCATTTTTATCAGGAAATCCTTCCTTCTTTGCATATACCCATTTGCATCCAATTGCCTTCTTTCCTTTAGGTAATGTCACCAACTCCCAAGTCCTATTTTTATGAAGAGACTGCATTTCTTCATTCATAGCTTGCTTCCACTTTACACTATCAGAGTTACTTCTTGCTTCTGTGTAAGTAGAAGGAACATCATCATCTGCAATTGGAAGCGCATAGGCCACCATATCATCAAAGCAAGCAGGCATACGAATCTCTCTTCTTGGCCTTCTATATGCAATTGAATCATGTTGTTGTAGAAGTTCTTGGGTCAAAACTTCTTCATCATTTGTTCCTTCAATATTAGCTGGATCATCATTAACCTTTTCAAGCTCCACCTGCTGCAAAGTGCCACTGGTTGTGTTATCCTTTTGTGAATCATTGTTCTTCATCATGGTTGATTCATCAAAAGTCACATCTCTACTGAAAATTATTTTCCTTGTATCAGGACACCAGAGACGGTATCCGTTTACTCCACCAGTTATACCCATGAATAATGCTTTCTTTGCTATTGGGTCTAACTTAGATTCTTTTACATGATAATATGCAGTGGAACCAAAAATATGTAAAGAATCATAATCAATAGCAGGTTTACCAGCCCACCTCTCCATAGGAGTTTTTCCATTTATTGCAGCTGATGGCAACTGATTAATTAGATGGCACGCATATGTGACTGCCTCAGCCCAAAATTCTTTGCCCAATCCAGCATTGGACAACATACATCGAACTTTCTCCAGTATAGTCCGATTCATACGTTCTGCCACCCCATTCTATTGTGGTGTATCTCGAACAGTGAAGTGTCGTACAATACCTTCATCGTGACATACTTGTAGAAATGGATCATTCTTGTACTCAGTACCATTGTCTGATCGAAGTCGTTTGACTTTTCGACCAGCCTGGGTCTCCACCATCTTCTTCCATTTCAGAAATACATCCAAAACTTCATTTTTCCTTTTCATTAGATACACCCATACTTTTCTTGAATAATCATCAACAAAAGTAACAAAATAGTGCATACCTCCCAAAGAAGCCACTTTAGTAGGTCCCCACACATCACTGTGAACGTAGTCCAGAATTTCTTTTGTATTGTGAATTGCTGAACCAAATTTTATCCTCGTCTGCTTGCCCAGAACACAATGTTCACAGAATTCCAATTTGCAAGAATTTGCACCTTTCAACAAGCCTTGCTTCGCCAAACTCTGCAAAGCTTTTTCACCAGCATGTCCCAATCGCATATGCCATAACCTGGTAGCCTCTGAATCTGCATCTTTCGTAAAAGCTGTTGATGTTGATCCAATAACTGTACTTCCATTTAAATAGTACAGATTATTCCTTCTTGTGCCTTTCATCACCGTCAATACCCCAGCTACTACCTTTAGTAATCCATCTCTCAAAGTGATTGTGAGCCCTTTAGATTCTAGGACCCCTAATGAGATAAGATTTTTCTTCAAGCTAGGTATGTAGCGAACATCTGTCAAGACTTGAATTGAGCCGTCGTGATTCTTCAATTGGATTGTACCTACTCCTATTGTCTTACAAGCGCTATCATTGCCCATAAAAACAACTCCACCTTCTAGTTTTTTAAGACTAGAAAACCAGTCCTTATTAGGACACATATGGTAAGTACATCCCGAATCCAAAATCCACTCATCTGTATGACATGCCATTGCCATGCCAACCAAGCTAAAGTCTGACTCCTCATCATGCTCCGCTACACATGCATCAGAAATAACTTTACCCTTTTGTAACTTAGGACAATTCTTTTTCCAATGCCCTTTCTTACGACAAAAAGCACATTCATCTTTGGCAGGTCTCCCTTTGGACTTACTCCTTCTACCAGATTTGTCGCTGCGCGAACGACTTCTTACTGTTAAGACTTCTGTAGTTGTATCTCTGTGATCTTTTTTATCTTTCTTTCGAGTCTCAGATCTATACAACGCACTACAGACTGCATCAAATGTGATTGTATCCTTCCCATGAAGCAATGTGGTGGTAAGATGATCATATTCATCAGGAAGAGAATTCAACAGCAGTAATGCCTTGTCTTCATCTTCAAATTTCTCATCCAAATTTAGCAAGTCTGCTAAAATTTTATTGAATGAGTTCACATGGTCATTCATCGACATACCGGGTGCATACGTGAATCGATAAAGTTTCTTTTTCATATAAAGCCTATTTTCAAGACTTTTTGTTAGAAACTTTTCTTCCAGTGTATCCCACAACTTCTTCGCTGATGTCTCCCTCATGACAGAGTACTTCTACTCTTTGGCCAAACATAGGCGAATAGTTCCACATGCCTGTCTATTGATCTTGGCCCACTCCTTGTCATCCATCTTGTCAGGTTTTTCTTCAAGGGCTATATCCAGCTCTTGCTGACATAAGACATCCAGGATCCCACATTGCCACATACCAAAATTATTGGTACCATCAAATTTCTCTACTTCAAAATTCGCATTGGTCATAGTAGTCTTTGACGATGACTTTTCCATTTTTTTCTCCTCAATCCCAACTACAGTACGTGAACAGTGCCGTGAACGATCGTATTCCCCAAGTACGAGTCTAGCTCTGATACCAATTGTTGTGCGAAAGCGTGTAAAAGAGTAAAATTATTGTACTAAAAAATCACACTAAGTTCAATTCCCAGGAAAGAGAGGTGGATCACAAGGATCGCTTAAGTACCAGGTCTTTCCTAGCCAGAATATCCCTCAATCGTAATTTAATAGCACAATAAATCACTACAATCACACACACAATTCATGCAGAATAATACAATAAAGAACACAAGAATTTAACGAGGTTCAGCAAATTTTGCCTACGTCCTCGGGCAGTACCAAATATATTTCACTCCAAAATACAAGTGAGAATTTACAAAGAGAGTGAGAGAAAACAATGCCTTAAGTAGAGAATGGCAAGTTTGAGATACAGAATGAGAGATGGTTATGCCTATTTATAGTTGAGGTTCAGGGATCAACTTGCAAAGTCACTTTACAATTAGGGACCATATATTGCAAATATTCAGATTTTATTATGCCAATATCTCGATACCCATATCTTTGACTTTCCAATATTTGATACCCATATCTTTGACTTTCCAATATTTGATACCCATATCTTTGACTTTCTATTATTTGATACCCATATCTTTTATTTTCCATAAATATGGATAATTCCCAATAAAAGGAATGAGTTGGAGGTTGGATCATGTTAAGATTCGGCCTTGTACATAAACATTAAGAGTTTGATGTTTTTGCGATTTTTGGAAGGTAAATAAGGTTATACACAAGATAAATACTAAGATTTTGGTTGACTTGTTTTAGTGAGGCTCGGCCAAGGACCTTATGTGCAAGTTTATTCGATTTAAGTAGAGAAAACGTGACGGGTAGATATGAAGTAATGTGTATATTGGTTCGGCTGCTAAGCAAGGAAATAATTGTTAGTAACATAGTATCTATGCACTTATGTATATATATGTATGTACAAATAACCTATTTAGCTATGGATATCTAAGGTGTTAAATAATGAAATTCTTGATGACTTGGGTTAAATAGCATTCGGCCAAGGACTATATGGGCTTGTTAATTCGGTTTAAGTGAAGAAACTATGATAGAGAAATATGACTAAATTGTGGACTTTGACAATTTAAATGATGCATTTGACTTGTGTACCGACCTAGGACGATATGTGTTTCTATATGAAGTTAGATGGTGTTGATGAAGTTCGGTAATGCATGATGTTTAAATAGTATTGAGCAAGGTCATTGTACTTAAATTGTATGACATACATATATTGAATGGAATTGCCCAAGTGAAAATATTAAATGAATTTATTTGTTTAAATTAAGCTCAAGAGTAAAGGGGATCTAAATCCGATAAAGGGGAGAAAAAATGGTCGAATAGCCATCGAAACCATTCGACAACACCCGAGGTAAGTTTTCGAGTAACGAGACTTAATTTACGATTTGATTAAATCATGACGCATGAGCATAACAAATATACGGTGATATGATGATTCTACTTGAATTATATGTTGAGTTAATTAGTCTATCCGTATGACGGGTAGCCGTATGTGCATAGAGATCGCGTCATAAAGTGAACTAAACCATGCTGTTTGTATGTGGCTAGTGAGCCGAAAATGGGATTGCTTAATACGCGACTTGTGTTTGAATTCTAGTTATGAAATTGAAATAGAGATGTGTCATGATTTATTGATATGTGCATAGATATTCGGATGATAACCGGGCTAAGTCCCGAAGGCATTTGTGCTAGTGACTAATTCCAGGCTAAGCCCGAAGGCAATTGTGTGAGTTATTATACCCGGGCTAATTCCCGAAGGCATTCGTGCGAGTTATTATGTCTGGGCTAAGTCCCGAAGGCATTGGTGTGAGTTACTATATTCGGGCTATGTCCCGAAGGCATTCGAGCGAGTAGCTATATCCGGTTAAATCCCGAAGGTACTTGGCTTGGGAATAAGCGACCTTGCTGTTATAGTTTCAATTAATACGCTCGTAAAATCCCAGCAATGAGGTATGTTCGTATATGCATCGAATTAGTTGATCCCTTACAAATAGTATTCGCTCAGTCGATAAATGAGCTACCGGCCTTTGGCTATGTTGATCTTTTATGTATGAATATAAGGGTTGGTAATGTGAAGTAAGTATGATATTGAGAATTTGTGCATGTCAAATTAACCATTTAGCCATATGAATGCTACATTTTAGTTGTGTCAAATTTTATGGCTCAAAACTTACTAAGCATTAAATGCTTACTCCGCTTCTGTAAATCTCTGTTTTATAGATTTTGGTTCTTCAGCTATCGGACTTGGGATTTTTGAAGTCGAAGTCACCCACACTATCAAAGCTCCTTTTGGTACACTTTTGGTTGAACTTTGAAATGGCATGTATAGGACACCCCTTTTTTGTTATTAGTCAAGTACTTTGGTGTTGTATATATTTGGATAGCCATGCGAAAATGGCTTATATATATATATTTTGAGCATAATGTTATAATCATCTTGAATGTATATGTTCATTAGGAGGCATGGAAATGTTTGGCAACGATTAGCCATTAGAACGGTTCATCATGATTATATTTTGGGCTATATATGCTAAAGGGCTAGTTGAATCATGGAAACTATGAAATAGATAAAGTCTACCTTAAAGGCAGATGCTGACAGCAGCAGTGATGTAGATTTGAAAAATCACTAAAAATATTAGGAATGGAATTAAATGGTGAATAAATTATGTAATCAAACCTTGATGAATCTACTTTCACATGGAAGAAACAAAACAATCATATGAGTTGTATGTTAAGAGATATATAGGTTTTCGCGAAATAGGGCCAGAACGGTTTCTGGATTCCCTGTTCCGAATTTGGAAATTCATTATAAATTAACCAGTGATAATTATAAGTCATGCCATATATTTACAGATTCCTTTTTGAGTCTAGTTTCTATAGAAAGAAACGGCATCAGTATTGAAGCCCTGTACAGGGAGATATCCAATTTGTAATGCGCAAAGGTCAGTGTAGTCGAACCCTGAAACATGGGAGAATTTAACTAATAAACTGTACCAATTGGCTCGACTAAAAATTCTAGAAAAAAAATTTGTAGATGAACATATGAGTCTTTTTTTAGGAAAAATTTACGGAACTGGTTTTCGAGTTTTTTAACTCGAGATATGATTTTTAAGGTGTCAGTGACGCAGTTAGCCAGCTCGTCTGGAAATTTAAAATGGACTGTGCAAATAAGTGAATTTAGTCCGTTCACACCTCGTGTCCGACTCCGGCAACGGCCTCGGGTACGGGGTGTTACAATTTTATTGGTATCAGAGCTACGGGTTAGTCGATTCTAGGACTACCGTAATGCGTTTGGGTCTAGCTATACATGCCATTTTATGTGATTATTTGATAGTGTGGTGATTTCTGACATTTGCAAACGTGTTTATTTATAGTAATGGATCCCGATCCCGACCGAGCGGTAGCTAATGATCTTGAGAGTGTAGCGCCTACTCCCGCACAAGGGACAGCGCCGGCGGACTCTCAACCTAACGCTAGTAATCCGAATGATGAAGCTAGACAAGCTTTTTATAGCGTGATGAATGATTGGTTCAACCAATACATTCGAACTAATACGGCTGTTCCACAACCTCCATTCCCGACAAATACCACCCCGGCACCTACAATACCTCCGGTAACTGACCAAATCAGGTCAAATAAGCCCCCAGTTGACAGAATCCGAAAACATGGGGCTACTGAATTTAAAGCTACGGACAGCAATGATGCCGAGCAAGCTGAATTTTGGTTGGACAACACTATCTGGGTACTCGATGAGCTATCTTGCACACCCGATGAGTGCCTAAAGTGTACTATCTCCTTGCTACGTGATTCTGCCTACTATTGGTGGAATACGTTGACTTCTGTTGTGCCCAGAGAGCAAGCAACTTGGGAGTTCTTCCAAACCGAGTTTCGAAAGAAGTATATCAGTCAGAGATTCATTGACCAAAAACGGAAGGAATTTCTTGAACTCAAACAAGGTTCCATGTCGGTTACCGACTATGAACGAAAATTTGTAAGGCTTAGCCGGTACGCGCGAGAATGCATTTCTTCAGAAGCCGTGATGTGTAAACGTTTCGAGGATGGGCTGAATGATGATATAAAGCTGTATGTTGGCATTTTAGAAATCCGAGAGTTTGTGGTACTTGTCGAGCAAGCTTGCAAAGCCGAGGAGCTCAGTATGGAGAAAAGAAAAGCTGAGGTGGGAGCATGGGAGTTTCGTAAGAGGTCTTCGAGGAAGCCCTTCCCACAGTCATCGAAGAAATTTAGAGATGGCTTAGGCCGGTCTAGAGACACTTCGGGCTTTTCTAGACGAGATCGCGATTGACCCCCTGCGAGTGCACGAGTCACTTCGTTCGCTAGTGTGGGAAATGATCGTCGAGATAGAACAGGGTGTCAGTATTGTGGTAAATGGCATTCGGGGAGTTGTAGATTCCATGACCGCTCCTGTTACAAGTGCGGATCAGTTGACCACTTCATTAAAGATTGCCCGAGGTTGTCTGAACAGAATGTAAGTCAGAGTGGGAAACCGGGTGCTACCACTGCTCGAGGTAGACCATCTAGAAATACGGGCAATGCTAGTGGTGGTCAGAGAGGATCTAGAGATGCTACAACCAGATCTGAGGCTCGTGCTCCTGCTAGGGCTTATGCTATACGCGCACGCGAGGATGCTTCCTCGCCAGATGTTATTACCGGTACTTTTACTCTCTTTGATACTAATGTGATTGCTTTGATTGACCCTGGTTCTACTCATTCTTATATATGTGAAACCTTAGCATCCAGTAAGACTTTACCTATGGAGTCTACTGAGTTTGTAATTCGGGTGTCAAATCCCTTAGGTCGTTACGTTCTTGTCAACAAAGTGTGTAAGAAATGTCCCCTAGTAATTCGAGGTTCCTGTTTTTCGGCGGACTTGATGCTTTTGCCGTTTGATGAATTTGATGTTATTCTCGGTTTGGATTGGTTGACCATGTATGATGCGGTTGTGAATTGCAAAAGCAAGACTATTGATTTGAGGTGCGCAAATAACGAGATAATACGGGTTGAGTCTACGGACTTAAAGGGGTTGCCAGCTGTAATATCATCAATGTTGGCTCAGAAATATGTAAGAAAGGGGTGCGAAGCATACCTTGCGTATGTACTTGATGACAAAGAGTTAGAAAAGAAACCTGAATCTATGCCGGTGGTTTGCGAATACCCGGATGTTTTTCCCGAAGAATTACCGGGTTTACCACCTGTTCGAGAGGTAGAGTTTGGTATTGAGCTTGTACCTGGGACTACACCGATTTCGATAGCTCCGTACCGTATGGCACCAACCGAGTTAAAAGAATTGAAAGCTCAATTGCAAGAGTTGACGGATAGGGGCTTCGCTCGACCAAGTTTCTCACCTTGGGGTGCACCAGTATTGTTTGTGAAAAAGAAGGACGGAACCATGAGGTTGTGCATCGACTATCGTCAGCTGAATAAAGTGACGATAAAGAATAAATATCCGTTACCGCGTATTGATGATTTGTTTGATCAACTAAAGGGAGCCTCAGTGTTTTCAAAGATAGATTTGAGATCGGGTTATTATCAGTTGCGAATTCGAGATTCGGATATACCCAAAACTGCTTTCAGAACGAGATACGGCCACTACGAGTTCTTAGTGATGCCGTTTGGGCTCACTAATGCCCCTGCAGTATTTAAGGATTTGATGAATCGGATCTTCAGATAGTATTTGGATCGGTTCGTAGTTGTGTTCATTGATGACATCTTGGTTTATTCAAGAGATGAGACCGAACATGCTGAGCACCTGAGGTTAGTGTTGCAAATTTTACGGGATAAGCAGTTATATTCTAAGTTCAGTAAGTGTGAGTTCTGGTTAAGAGAGGTTAGCTTCTTGGGTCATGTGGTATCCGCATCGGGTATTCGAGTTGACCCGAGTAAAATTTCAGCCATACTTAACTGGAAGCCTCCGAGGAATATTACTGAGGTTCGGAGCTTTTTGGGACTTGCCGGTTACAACCGACGGTTTGTAAAAGGCTTCTCGATGATAGGCACACCAATGGCGAAGCTACTTCAAAAAGATGTTAAGTTCGAATGGACAGAAAAATGTCAGAAAAGTTTTGATCAACTGAAAACTTATTTGACTGAAGCTCCAATTCTAGTACCGCCCGAATCAGGCAAAGAATTTGTCATTTATAGTGATGCCTCCCTACTTGGGTTGGATTGCGTATTGATGCAAGAAGGTCGAGTTGTGGCCTATGCGTCGAGACAATTAAAGCCACATGAGAAAAATTATCCGACCCATGATCTCGAATTAGCTGCCATCGTATTTGCTTTGAAAATATGGCGACATTACTTATTTGGTGAGAAGTGCCATGTATTTTCGGACCACAAAAGTCTCAAATATTTGATGACTCAAAGAGACTTAAATCTGCGACAAAGACGCTGGCTCGAGTTGTTAAAAGATTATGAGCTTGTCATTGACTATCACTCGGGAAAGGCTAATGTGGTTGCGGATGCCTTAAGTCGTAAATCACTGTTTGCTTTACGAGCGATGAATGTACACTTGTCTGTTCTATCCGACAATGTGTTAGTGGCGGAATTAAAGGCCAAACCATTGTTGATTCATCAAATTCGTGAAGCTCAGAAAGTCGATGATGAATTGGTTGCAAAACGGCTGAATGTGTTTCGAATATGGAATCAGAGTTTCAAATTGATGATGACGATTGTTTGAGGTTCAAAAGTCGGTTGTGTGTTCCAAGAAATTCAGAACTCATTTTGATGATTCTGAACGAAGCTCATTGTAGCCGAATGTCAATTCACCCGGAGAGTACGAAAATGTACAACGATCTGAGACGTCAGTTTTGGTGGCATGGTATGAAACGAGACATTTCTGATTTTGTTTCGAAGTGTTTAATATGTCAGCAAGTGAAGGCAGAACATCAAGTGCCTACGGGTTTACTTCAGCCGATCATGATACCTGAATGGAAATGGGATCGAGTCACGATGGATTTTGTATCTGGGTTGCCATTGTCGACAAGTAAGAAAGACGCGATTTGGGTTGTTGTTGATAGACTGACTAAGTTGGCTCACTTTATCCCTGTACGCACGGATTTTTCATTGGATAAACTAGCCGAATTGTATGTTTCTCAGATTGTGAGATTACACGGGGTACCTATTTCTATTGTGTCGGATAGAGATCCGAGATTCACCTCGCGATTTTGGAAGAAATTGCAAGAAGCTTTGGGTACCAAGTTGCATTTTAGCACCGCTTTTCATCCTCAAACCGATGGTCAATCCGAGCGGATAATTCAGATACTCGAGGATATGCTGAGATGCTGCATCCTTGAGTTTAGTGGTTCATGGGAACGGTACTTACCTTTGATTGAATTCGCTTACAACAATAGTTTTCAATCAAGTATTAAGATGGCACCTTACGAGGCTTTGTACGGACGTAAATGCCGCACACCATTGTTTTGGACCGAGCTCGGTGAAAGCAAAAATTTCGGAGTGGATTTGATTAAAGATGCTGAACAGAAAGTAAAATAGTTCGTGAAAGTCTGAAGGCAGCATCAGATCGTCAGAAGTCGTACGCGGATTTAAAACGAAGAGATATTGAGTATCGGGTGGGAGACAAAGTGTTTCTTAAGGTATCGCCTTGGAAAAAGATACTCAGATTTGGCCGTAAGGGCAAATTGAGTCCGAGATTCATTGGGCCGTATGAGATCTCCGAACGAGTTGGCCTAGTTGCATATAGGTTGCTTTTACCCCCTGAACTCGAAAGGATCCACAACGTTTTTCATGTTTTGATGCTTCGACGTTATAGATCCGATCCTACGCATGTAATAAACCCCTCCGAGGTCGAAATTCAAGCTGATATGAGTTATGAAGAAGAACCGATTCGTATCCTAGCTCGAGAAGTGAAAGAGTTGCGAAACAAAAGGGTTCCGTTAGTGAAAGTGTTATGGCTCAAGCACGGGATCGAAGAAGCTACTTGGGAAACCGAGAATACCATGAAAGAACGATACCCAAACCTATTTACCGGTAAGATTTTCGGGGACGAAAATTTCTTAAGTGGGGGAGAGTTGTGACAGCCCTAATGTGACCCTAGTCAGGAAGTGGTTTCGGGGCCACAAAACCGAGTCATAAAAATAATTAGCTGTCATATTTGATGCTTATTATATGTATATATGCATGTGTGAAAATTTCATATTTGAATTTTGTTTAATTGTAGGTGAATTTTAGTAAATAGGACTTATGTGAGAAAATTTTGAAATGTGATAGGTCAAAGCATAAGGATCTATTAGTGCATGAAATAAAAAGGGGGACTTGCATGTCAATTTCCCCCTAATTAGTAGTGGTCGGCCATGACAAGTATGGTGGACCAAGTGTGATGGGCAAAAACATGTCATAAACATGTTAAGTTAGTGTTTCATGGGAGGTATGATAAAATAAGGAGCATGGGCATAAAATAATGAAAGGGAATATGATGAAAACAAAAAAAAAGTGTGTGGTTGTTCCCCATTTTGCCGAAACTAGAAAAAAAAAGAAAGGCTTCATCCTTTGGTTCTTCCTGGCCGGTTTGAAAGGAGGAAGAAGAGAGGTTTCGGTCACCTTGAGCTTAAGGGAGGTTAGTATGTTGTGTTAAATTCTTAAGTTTTAAACTTGTTTCTAGTTAATTAGCAAATTTCTTACACAAACCATGGAAAAATTTCGAAATCTCGGTGATGGCTTGAGCATTTGTTTTTTGGTTGTTGAAAGGAATGAGTTGGAGGTTGGATCATGTTAAGATTCGGCCTTGTACATAAACATTAAGAGTTTGATGTTTTTGCGATTTTTGGAAGGTAAATAAGGTTATACACAAGATAAATACTAAGATTTTGGTTGACTTGTTTTAGTGAGGTTCAGCCAAGGACCTTATGTGCAAGTTTATTCGGTTTAAGTAGAGAAAACATGACGGGTAGATATGAAGTAATGTGTATATTGGTTCGGCTGCTAAGCAAGGAAATAATTGTTAGTAACATAGTATCTATGCACTTATGTATATATATGTATGTACAAATAACCTATTTAGCTATGGATATCTAAGGTGTTAAATAATGAAATTCTTGATGACTTGGGTTAAATAGCATTCGGCCAAGGACTATATGGGCTTGTTAATTCGGTTTAAGTGAAGAAACTATGATAGAGAAATATGACTAAATTGTGGACTTTGACAATTTAAATGATGCATTTGACTTGTGTACTGACCTAGGACGATATGTGTTTCTATATGAAGTTAGATGGTGTTGATGAAGTTCGGTAATGCATGATGTTTAAATAGTATTGAGCAAGGTCATTGTACTTAAATTGTATGACATACATATATTGAATGGAATTGCCCAAGTGAAAATATTAAATGAATTTATTTGTTTAAATTAAGCTCAAGAGCAAAGGGGATCTAAATCCGATAAAGGGAAGGAAAAAGTGGTCGAATAGCCATCGAAACCATTCGACAACACCCGAGGTAAGTTTTCGAGTAACGAGACTTAATTTACGATTTGATTAAGTCATGAAGCATGAGCATAACAAATATACGGTGATATGCTGATTCTACTTGAATTATATGTTGAGTTAATTAGTCTTTACGTATGACGGGTAGCCGTATGTGCATAGAGATCGCGTCATAAAGTAAACGAAACCATGCTGTTTGTATGTGGCTAGTGAGCCGAAAATGGGATTGCTTAATACGTGACTTGTGTTTGAATTCTAGTTATGAAATTGAAATAGAGATGCGTCATGATTTATTGATATGTGCATAGATATTCGGATGATAACCGGGCTAAATCCCGAAGGCATTTGTGCTAGTGACTAATTCCGGGCTAAGCCCGAAGGCAATTGTGTTAGTTATTGTACCCGGGCTAATTCCCGAAGGCATTCGTGCGAGTTATTATGTCTGGGCTAAGTCCCGAAGGCATTGGTGCGAGTTACTATATCCGGGCTATGTCCCGAAGGCATTCGCGCGAGTAGCTATATCCGGTTAAATCCCGAAGGTACTTGGCTTGGGAATAAGTGACCTTGCTGTTATAGTTTCAATTAATACGCTCGTAAAATCCCAGCAATGAGGTATGTTCGTATATGCATCGAATTAGTTGATCCCTTACAAATAGTATTCGCTCAGTCGATAAATGAGCTACCGGCCTTTGGCTATGTTGATCTTTTATGTATGAATATAAGGGTTGGTAATGTGAAGTAAGTATGATATTGAGAATTTGTGCATGTCAAATTATCCATTTAGCCATATGAATGCTACATTTTAGTTGTGTCAAATTTTATGGCTCAAAACTTACTAAGCATTAAATGCTTACCCCGCTTCTGTAAATCTCTGTTTTATAGATTTTGATTCTTCAGCTATCGGACTCGGGATTTTTGAAGTCGAAGTCGCCCACACTATCAAAGCTCCTTTTGGTACATTTTTGGTTGAACTTTGAAATGGCATGTATAGGACACCCCTTTTTTGTTATTAGTCAAGTACTTTGGTATTGTATATATTTGGATAGCCATGCGAAAATGGCTTATATATATATTTTGAGCATAATGTTATAATCATCTTGAATGTATATGTTCATTAGGAGGAATGGAAATGTTTGGGAACGATTAGCCATTAGAACGGTTTATCATGATTATATTTTGGGCTATATATGCTAAAGGGCTAGTTGAATCATGGAAACTATGAAATAGGTAAAGTCTACCTTAAAGGCAGATGCTGACAGCAGCAGTGATGTAGATTTGAAAAATCACTAAAAATAGTATGAATGGAATTAAATGGTGAATAAATTATGTAATCAAACCTTGATGAATATAATTTCACATGGAAGAAACAAAACGATCATATGAGTTGTATGTTAAGAGATATATAGGTTTTTACGAAATAGGGCCAGAACGGTTTCGGGATTCCCTGTTCCGACTTTTGAAATTTATTATAAATTAACCAGTGATAATTATAAGTCATGCCATATATGTACAGATTCCTTTTCGAGACTAGTTTCTATAGAAACAAACGATATCAGTATTGAAGCCCTGTACAGGGAGATATCCAATTCGTAATGCGGAAAGGTCAGTGTAGTCGAACCCTGAAATAGGGGAGACTTTAACTAATAAACTGTACCAATTTGCTTGACTAAAAATTCTAGAAAAAAATTTGTAGATTAACATATGAGTCTAGTTTCAGGAAAAATTTTCGGAACTGGTTTTCGAGTTTTGGAACTCGAGATATGATTTTTAAGGTGACAGTGACGCAGTTAGCCAGCTCGTCTGGAAATTAAAAATGGACTGTGCAAATAAGTGAATTTAGTCCGTTCACACCTCGTGTCCGACTCCGACAATGGCCTCGGGTACGGGGTGTTACATACCATGAGTGTTAAATGGATGATTAGTGAATGTTAGCATGTTTGAAGTAATTGGTATTTAGTATGTTTTGAATGAGTAAAGCATGAGTTTATAAGTATGTTTGTGGTTGATATTGAAATGGTACATTTTATTTTTGATTGTGGTTGATTTGGATGCCATTAGATGCTATGAATTAGTACCATTTGGCATGTGTAGGTGGTTTCAATTTGGGGTGGCAAAATGACTTGGTAAATAGCCTATTTTTGTCCATATAAGTAGAGACACGGGCGTGTGTGTTGGCCATGTGACCCAAGTTAGAGAGTTACATGGGGTCAGACACGGGCTGGGACACGGCCATGTGCTCCAATTTCGAATGTCCACACGGCCTGTGACATGGGCTTGTCTAGTGGCCGTGTAAGACACATGGCCTGGCCACACGGGCGTGTGTCCTCTTTTTTAAGTAAAATTTTCAAAGTTCCGTAGAATATTCATGAGTTATTGGTTTAGTCCCGAACCACTCCCAAATGCATGTTTAGGGCCTTGTAGGCTCGTTTAAGGGAGAAATTGATTGAGAATGAATAATGATTATATGTATTGATTGAATATATGTGAAAAGCTTGTTTAATTATTTTATAAGTTCAGTAATACTCTGTAACCGTATTCTGGCGTTGAATAAGGGTGAGGGGTGTTACATTTATTGGTATTAGAGCTATGGTTTAGTCGATCTAGGACTAATGTAGCATGTGTGGGAGTCTAGCTATACATGCCATATATAAACTAAGATAGTGTGATGACTCTTGACATTTTCAAACGTGCTTGCATATAGTAAATGGATCCCAATCAAGCTATAGTTGATGAGGTTGAGAGTAATGCGCCTGCTCCTGCTAAGGTGTAACACCCCTTACCCGAGTTCGAGGCCAGGATTAGGCACAAGGCATTACCATACTTAACCACGTGCATTCAATCATTTCCGAGTCACCAAGACTTAAATCAAATTTAAAACTTTTTCTAACCTCGTTTAAACTCTTTAATGTGGGTCTACGAGGCCTCAAACTCTCATTGAAAACCATTCGGAACCAACTCGAGTCCTTAAACCTACTTAATAAAAATGACCCTTGAAACAGGGCACACGCTCGTGTGGAAGGGTAACACGCCTGTGTGTTCATGGTAACATGGCCGTGCTGATGGCTCGTGTGACACACACGGCCTAAGTATCTAGGGACACACCCGTGTGCCATGCCCGTGTGAATTAAATTCTAAATTCGAACCTACAAGGGTTTTCACATGACCTAACACACGCCCATGTCTATGGCCTGTGTCCCTCACATGGCCATGACACGTCCGTGTCTAAAAATCTTGACATTCTGTTTCTGACGTCAGTAATCCTTAGAGGTTATACGGCCAAGGCACACGCTCGTGTGCTAGGCCATGTCCTTTACACAGCCGAGACACACGGCTGTGTCTCTGCCCGTGTGTTTACTACCATGCATTCTGACTTACAAGTTTTACGTGCAAGGGACACACAGCTAAACCACATGCCCATGAGGTTGACAGTGTGTCACACACTGCCTAGACACACGCCCGTGTGTCTACCCGTGTGGACAACATAAGGCTATTTACCAAGCCCTTTGCCACCCTGAAACACAAAATACCAACATCCATCATGCTAAAGATCATCATAATATGATTCCTCATTCCAACAACCACATCTAAGGCCTTTACACATTTCATATTTACTAAAACAACCAACAAATTACCCATTCATGAAATAACTTCTTGTATTCGTATAATAACTTTCAACTTTAGCCATTTCCGTGGCCTTTTACAATATGAATCAAAATTATAAAGTAAGCCAACACATTTGGCCGATTAACAATGACACAAACTCAAAAGTCAGGGTCCTATACATGCCATAATCCAAATAAAAGATCCAACTATACCAAGTGCTGTGAGTGATAGTGTGATCGATGCCTCCGACGTCTGATGATCCTCGAGCTACTTAAGCGGCGCTATAAGGAAGGGTAAGCATGAAGTTTAGTAAGTTACATGAAAATAAATATAACGACAACATTACCATTCATCAGCATGCTTACATCTCATGCATTTCATTTAGGTACCTGTATCACTCATAACATGGTTATACTTTTCTCGTTTAACTTAAACTGTAACTCTCACCGTTGAACCATTTGGAATGCTATCGGATACTCATTAAGCCTCAAACATAGGGTGTAATGCCGATGCCATGTCCTAGACATGGTCTTACACTGACTATCGAAATTGAGGCCGACGCGATGTCCCAGACATGGTCTTACACTAGCTCTCACCTATCCCTACCGATGCCATGTCCCAGACATGGTCTTACACTGACACATTTTTTAGCTGATGCATGTCCTAGACATGTCTTACACTGGCTTACATTTCGAGGCCGATGCATGTCCCAGACATGTCTTACACTAGCACACAAATAACCCGAGTGTCATGGCATGAATATCCGATTTATTTTCTAAGGTTCGAACGGGAGTTCTACTAACTCAATATTCATCATACATATTCATTTCCACAAACAAGCAATTTATGCTATATCAATTCAAGCATATATAATAACATTATAGTTACATTATTTACATACAACTTACCTCGGATTACAAAATATAGTCGACTAGTTCGGCTTAGTCCACTTGCTTCGCTTTTCCCTAGTCTAGGCTCGAATTTTGTAATTCTTGATCTAAAATGATAGAAATTCATTCATATCATTAGCATATTACTCTAGACACTCAAAAATTCTTAATTGGGCAAAATGACCGTTTTGCCCCTAAATTTTCACAAAATGACCATTCTACCCCTACGTCTGAAAATCGATTTTTATCATATTTTCTCACTAACCAAGCCTATTTGATTACTTTTTATACTAGAAGAAGTCTAATATTCTTATTATTTCACACATTTATCAACTATTTTACAACTTATGCAATATGGTTCTTTTTAGGGTTTTCATGAGAAATCCCTTCACAAAAGTTGTTTATTACACAACCATGATTCATTTTATTCCATAAAATTTTAGAAAAAAACATGTCTACTATCATAGAAAAACCCTAGACTTTCAACCTTTTTGCAAAATAGTCCCCTTGTTAGAAAGCTCAAGATACAAGGATCTCAAAAGTACAAAAATATTCAAGAAAAGCCCTCAAAATCACTTACTTGTAGAGAGACTAAGTGGATGAATTTAAAGCTTCAAAGACTCCTCTAATGGCATATATTTTTGGTCAAGAAGAAAGGGTGGAGGAAAAAGATGAAGGCTAAGCTTTTGACTATTATTTTATCACATATTAGGTTATCAAATACCTAACACCTTGACCATTTAATTTCTTTATCTCATGGCCGGCCAAGCCTCTCTATAAGGGTTTATTTTCCCTTTAAAGACCCCCAATTTAGGTTTCATGGAAATTTAGCACCCTTAGCTATCAATTCAAGACTTTTGAACTTTATGCGATTTAGTCCTTTTTCGCAATTAAGCTCTTAAATGCTAAAATTAATTCGCCAATTTTTTCATGTACTATAATAAACATGTTATAACTCTAAAATAATAATAAAATTCTTTCTATGACCTCGGATTGGTGGTCCTAAAACCACTGTTCTGACTAGGCCCAAAATCGGGCTGTTACACAAGGGATAGCGCCGTCTTATTCTAGACCCGTAACGGGAAGCCAGGGAGGACAGGCTAAAAAATAATTTTTCCAAATGATAAACGAATGGTTCACTCAATACATTCAGACAAATCCGGATGCTCAACAACCTTCACCCCTTCTAATCCCCAATCGATTCCTATAGCTCCTCAAGAAGTCGAGCTTTTAAGATTGAGTAAACCTCCAGTAAACAAGATTCATAAATAAGAGGCTGAAAAATTCAGAGCTAATGTTGATAATGATCCTAAAAGAGTAGAATTTTGGCTTGAGAATACAATTCGGGTATTTGATAATTTGTCGTGTACTCTAGCTGAATGTTTAAAAATGTGTTATATCACTGTTGAGGGACCTTGCATACCAGTGGTGAAATACGTTAGTATTAGTGGTGCCGAGAGAGAGAGAGTTACCTGGGAGTTCTTTTAGATCGAGTTTCAGAAGAAATACATCAATCAACGTTTCCTAGGTTAAAAGCACAAAGAGTTTTTAGAATTGAAACAAGGCTGTATGACTGTAGCCGAGTACGAGAGAGAATTTGCACGATTGAGTAAGTGTGCTCGGGAGTACGTATCTACCGAAGAGATTATGTGCAAGTGGTTTGTTGACGGGCTAAATGAAGGCATTAAACTTTTGGTCGGGATATTGGATTTGAAAGAATTTGTAGTGTTAGTTGATTGGGCTTGTAAAGCTGAAGACTTTAGTCGAGAAAAAAAAGTTGATTCAGAGGCTAGAGATTCGAGAAAAAGATCGATGAATAAACTTTATTATTCTTCATCAAAGAAATTTTGAGCTTCGAGTAGTCGACCGAATGCATCAATGGGATACCAGAATAGAGATCATGGAAATCAGCATGTAGGTTCTAAAGCTCAAGCTACTTCCGTCTCGAGTGTTGGCAGTGTGAGAAATAACAAACCCAAGTGTCAATAGTGTGGGAGACGACATTTTAAAGAGTGCTGGAATAAGAGTGTTAAAGCCTATTTCAAATGTTGCTCACCAGATCATTTTATTCGAGATTGCCTAGAGTTATCTGAGAAAGATAAATTTTAGAATGTGAGATAATACGACTGCGGGAGGGAGACTACCGAGAAATGTGAGAAATGTGTCAGTGGGAAAGGAGCAACAAAGGATTCAGCTGTGAGATCCGAAGCTAAAGCACCAGCCAGAGCTTACACTATTCGCCCTCCCGAAGAAGCGTCATCCCCAGATGTTATTACCGGTACCTTTTCTCTTTACTACACTAATGTGATTGCTTTAATTGATCCTGGATCGACACATTTGTATGTTTGTGAGAATTTAGTGTCTAGTAAGGATTTGCCTATTGAGTCTACAGAATTTGTAATTAAAGTATCAAACTCCTTAGGCAAGTATGTTCTAGTTGAAAAAGTATGCAAGAACTATCCTTTAATGACTCGGGGTTACTGTTTTCGACTGACTTAATGCTTTTACCATTTGATGAGTTCGATGTGATTCTGAGTATGGATTGGTTGACTTTACATGATACTATTGTAAACTGTAGATGAAAGATTATAGAATTGAAATGTCAGAATAATAAAATTCTTCGGATTGAATCAAATGAATCGAATGAATTGCTTGTAGTGATTTCATCAATGTATGCTCAGAGATATGTGAGAAAAGGTTGTAATGCGTATCTAGCATATGTTTTAGATACCAAGGTGTCTGAAAAGAAGATTGCTTCAGTGCCAGTTGTCTGTGAGTATTCAGATGTATTTCCTAAAGAATTATCAGGGTTGCCACCTATCAGAGAGGTTGAATTTGCCATTGAGTTAGTACCGAAAACTTTGCCAATATCTATAGCTCTGTATAGAATGGCTCCTACAGAGTTGAAAGAGTTAAAGGATAGAGGTTTTGCATGATCGAGTTTTTCGCCTTGGGGTGCACCAATATTGTTCGTGAAGAATAAAGATGGGTCAATGAGAATGTGTATAGACTATCATTAGCTCAACAAGGTTACTGTAAAGAATAAGTATCCTTTGCCGAGAATAGATGATTTGTTTGATTAGTTGAATGGTGCAATAGTGTTTTCAAAGATTGATTTAAGATCTGGCTATTATCAGTTAAGAGTTAAAGACTTAGATGTGCCGAAAATTGCATTTAGAATGAGGTACGGACATTATGAATTCCTTTTTAGGCCTTTTGTTTTGACTAATGCTCCTGCCATTTTTATGGATTTGATGAACCGAATCTTTAGACTATATTTAGATAGATTTGTTATTGCGTTCATTGATGGCATTCTGATCTATTCACGAGATGAGTCTAAGCATGCCGAGCATTTGAGAATTGTGTTACAGACCTTGAGAGATAAGCAACTATATGCTAAATTCAGCAAATGTGAGTTCTGGCTCTCAGAAGTTAGATTTTTAGGGCACATTGTTTCTGCAAAAGGTATAAGAGTTGATCCGAGCAAGACATCTACAGTTATTGACTGGAAACCACCTAGAAATGTATCTGAGGTCAGAAGGTTTCTAGGATTGGCTGGTTACTATCGACGTTTTGTAAAAGGGTTCTCAATTATTGCTACACCGATGACCAGACTGCTACAGAAAGATGTCAAGTTTGAATGGTCCTGTGACAGCCCAAAATTGACCCTAGTCGGGAAGTGGTTTCGGGACCGCTAAATCGAGTCATAAAAATAATTAACCGTCATAATTGATGCTCATTATATGTACATGTGCATGTGTGAAAATTTCGTGTTTGAATTTTGTTTAATTGTAGGTGAATTTTAGTAAATAGGACTTATGTGAGAAAATTTTGAAATGTGATAGGTCAAAGCATAAGGATCTATTAGTGCATGAAATAAAAAAGGGGGGACTTGCATGTCAATTTCCCCCCTAATTAGTAGTGGCCGGCCATGACAAGCATGGTAGACCAAGTGTGATGGGCAAGAACATGTCATAAACATGTTGAGTTAGTGTTTCATGGGAAGTATGATAAAATAAGGAGCATGGGCATAAAATAATGAAAGGGGATATGATGAAAACAAAAAAAAAGTGTGTGGTTGTTCCCCCCCCCCATTTTGCCGAAACTAGAAAGAAAAAACAAAAAAAAGTGTCCATCTTTCTTCATTTCCCTTGGCCGAATGTTCTAAGGAAGAAAGAAAAACAAGTTGTGTTCTTTGGTTCTTCTTGGCCGAATTGAAAGGAAGAAGAAGGGAGTGAAGCAATCGGTCATCTTAGGTCACTATTAAGGTAAGGAAGTTTGTACTAGCTTTTGAAATTTTAGTTGATATTGAGTGAGTTATCAAGTGATTTTTGTAAACCATGTTGAAATTTTGATTTTGGGGGTGAGTATGGTTTTCGGCTATAAAAGATTAATAAGGGTGATGATTGTGTTTCATGCTAAGCTTAGATGAATAATGGTAGTTGCTTACATCTTGATATCTATGAGTTCCTTTCTTGGTTCTACCATAGACCCACGAAGTATATGTTTATTTGGTGTTGTTGGAGGTTTATGATAGAAGCTAATGAGTGAGAGTTTGATAGGTACTATGAGGTTAAACTTCATGAGATTGTAAGCTTGTAAGTTGGATGATGAAATTCATGCTTTGTGAAGGTAAATGGTGTAGAAGGAGCATTCGGCCATAAAAAAATAAAGGGAAATTTACGATGAATTAAGTTGGAAGCTATTATAATGTACTTGTGCATTCGGGTATGGGATGAAAATATATGAGATGGCTATAATCAGCCTTGTGATTCGGCTTTTGCATATATATATTTGCACATGATGTATTGGTATGGTACATATATATATATATCATCCCAAGGTATATGTTTATATATGGTGGTGGTTTAGTTATGGAGTAAATGATAGATGCGTATTGAGTTATAATATGTAATGCATTAGTTAGTAAAATGTATGCCATCTATGTGTGGTATTAAGTATATAATCGGCCTCAACATAGACATGCATATTCGGCCATAGGAAGAAGATTGGTGTTGCATGTATTCGGTTAGAGGCAAGCATATTGATGCTTTTGTCTTGGCTTAGAAAATTCGGCCAAGGGGGAAAATTAGCTAAAATGTTGAGTTTGATTCATGATTCCGTACATATGTGACTTTAATGTCTAATGTATAAATATGGGCTAAGTGCCTTGTGTTCCTCTTTTCGATGCTCAAATGATTAAATCAATTTATTTGTTTAATTAAGCTCAAGAGCAAAGGGGAACTAAATCCGATAAAGGGAAGGAAAAAGTGGTCGAATAGCTATCGAAATCGTTCGACAACATCCGAGGTAAGTTCTTGAGTAATAGAGCTTGAATTATGATTTGATTAGATCATGTTTTAAGCAAATCAAAATCATGCTCTTTGTGTGTGGCTATTGAGCCGAAATGGCAAGAATGATAAGTGTCTTGTGTTCGAGTTTTGCTAACGAAAATGAAATACGAATGTGCCATGGTTTATTGTTAAATGTACATGGTTATTTGAATGATGTCCGGGCTAAGTCCAGAAGGCTTTGTGCTAAGTGACCATATCCGAACTAAGATCCGAAGGCATTTGTGCGAGATACTAATTCCGGGCTAAGCCCGAAGGCATTGGTGCGAGTTACTATAACCGGGCTATGTCCCGAAGGCATTTGAACGAGTAGCTATATCCGGTTAAATTCCGAAGGTATGTGATTTGGGAATGAATGATCTTGCTGTAAAAATTTTAGTTAATACGCTTGAAACATCCCAACATTGAGGTATGTTTCGTATGTGCTTTGAATTAGTTGAGCCCTTACAAATAAGTATTCGCTCAGTTGATAAATGAGCTACCGGCCTTTGGCTAAGTTGATCTTTGTGTATGAATAAAAGGGTTGGTAATGTGAAGTAAGTATGATATTGAAAATTTGTGCATATGAAATTATCCGTTTAGCTACATGAATGCTATACTTTTGTTGTGCTAGAATCCCTTGCTCAAAACTTACTAAGCATAAATTGCTTACTCCGTTTCTTTGATTCTCTGTTTTATAGATTTTGGTTCTTCAGCTATCGGACTCGGGATTTTGAAGTCGAAGTCGCCCACACTATCAAAGCCCCCTTTTGGTACAATTTTGGTTGAACTTCGAAATGGCATGTATAGGACTACCCTTTTTGTTGTGGGTCATGGACCCTTTGGACTTGTATAATTTTGGATAGCCATGCGAAAATGGCTTATATATGTTTGAGCATAATGTTATCATCATTTGGTATGGATATGGTTATTGAGAGGTGTGGATATGCTTAACAAGGATTGGCCATGGGAATGGTTAATCACTATCATAATTTGTGCTATTTATGCTAAAAGGGCTAGTTGAATCATGGAAACTATGAAATAGGTAAAGTCTACCTTAAAGGCAGATGCTGACAGCAGCAGTGATGTAGATTTGGAAAATCACTAAAAATAGTAGGAATCGAATTAAATAGTGAATAAATTATGTAAACGAACCTTGATGAATCTATTTTCATAGGAAAGTAACGAAACAATCATATGGACAGTATGTTAAGAGATATTCAGGTTCTCGTGAGACAGGGCCAGAACGGTTTCTGGATTTCCTGTTCCGACTTTTGAAATTCATTATAAATTAACCAGAGACAATTACGAGTCATGCTATATATGTATAGATTCCTCTCTGAGTCTAGTTTCTATAGAAACAAACGGAATCAGTATTGAAGCTCTGTGCAGGGAGATATCCAAGTTGTAATGCGCAAAGGTCAGTGTAGTCGATCCCTGTAACATGGGAGACTTTGACTAATAAACTGTACTAATTGGCCTGACCAAAAATTCTTGAAAAAAATATGTAGATGGGAATATGAGTCTAGTTTCAGGGAAAAATTACGAAACTGATTTTTGAGTTGTGAAACTCAAGATATAATTTTTAAGGTGACAGTAACGCAGCTAGCCAACTGCCTGGAAAATTTTAAAATGGATTGTGCAAAGAAGTGATTTAAGTCTACAAACCTCTCATGTCCGACTCCGGCGACGGACTCGGGTACGGGGTGTTACAGGTCCAAGAAATGTCAACAAATTTTCGATCAATTGAAAACATCGTTAACTCAGGCACCAGTGTTGGTTCAACCTGAGTAGGGTAAAGAATTCATGATTTATAGCGACGCGTCATTGAATGGTTTGGGTTGTTTTTTGATGCAAGAAGGAAAAGTGATAGCTTATGCTTCTAGACAGTTGAAACCGCATGAAAAGAACTATCCGAAGCACGATTTAGAGTTGGCCGCTATAGTTTTTGCACTGAAAATTTGGCGTCATCATTTGTACGGTGAAAAATGCCACATCTTTACTGATCATAAAAGTTTAAAGTATATTATGAATCAAAAAAATCTAAATTTGTGACAATGAAGGTGGCCTAAACTATTGAAAGATTACGAGTTAGTGATTGATTATCACCCGGGAAAAGTGAATGTAGTCGCGGATGCTTTAAGTAGAAAATTGTTGTTTACTTTGAAAGCACTGAATACACAATTGACATTATATGAAGATGGTTTGATCAAACCCACATTCCTATTCCATTGACAATTTTCCTTGTTAAAATATTATTCAAAATACAATTTTCCTTATGACAAAACCCACATTCCTATTCCATTGACAATACGACAACAAGACATAAAAGCTAAAGAAACAATACAAGCCTTTAATTTGGAATTTAAATGGTAGACGGCCCAAAAGTGGTTTTAAAATGAAATTTCCTTGCCAACTAACAAGTTGGAATTATTATCTTGACCGTAGTTGAAAAGGAATTAGTTGCAGCTGCAAAACTGTAACTTTTAAACAAAATGATGATGATGCCTTTACCACGATTAAATTTCCTAACCAATTTTAAATTCGTATCTAATTGTAACAAACTTTTGATACACGCATATATATAAACGCATGCATGATTACAATTGCATTACCCTCAATTCTTCCCGCTCTTTCCTAATATCTAGATATCGTGAATATGGATTTGAAATGCATATTCAGCCTAGCAATCCTTGTTTCCCAGATATCGCTTTCATCGATGCAAAATGTGAACGTTGTGATTCAAGGAGCAACATCAATTGGTGAAACAGATGATAACTTTGTATGCGCTACATTGGATTGGTGGCCTACTTAAAAATGCAACTACAGTCAATGTCCTTGCGGAAAGGCTGGACAATTAAATTTGGTAAGAATATTTTATTTTGTGTGTATGAACAATGTCTTTTACATAAATTTTGACTTTTCTTGTACTTTATGTTTTTCGTAGGATTTGAAAAAGAAGGGTATGATAAATGCAATAAAAGGTGAGTTCTACGTATATAGTATTACATGTCTCTATCATTAATTCAGGCATGGTAGTCCAAAAGAGATTGCAAATATTGCGATTCGAATACTATTAAAAGCCACCTCGTAAGAGTGGTTGTGTGAACGAGTTGGACTAAACTTGGTTCAAAGCTGGTAAGAACAATTTCGGACTAATTTTTGAAATTACTTTCAGCATTCAATCCTTTAAGAATCAAAGTTGGTGGGTCGTTGCAAGATGAAGTGGTGTACGGAGTAGGAGGAGTTAAGAATTAACCCAATTTCATGAAAAATGAAGATAGTTTATTCGGATTCTCTCAGGGATGCCTTCCCATGGAAAGATGGGACGAACTCAATAAATTTTTCAATCAAACTGGGTTGGTATTTCTATTTATTCCGAAAAATAATTAAGCATTCCATTTTTTTTTCATAATAAAGACATTGACTTTATTGATATGACATTTTGAAGAGTAAAGGTTACGTTCAGGTTGAATGCTATTCTCGGAAGAAATCAGTCATAAATCGAAAAGGGTCTTTGGGTTGGCGATTGGCAATCGCAAAATACAAGGGATTTCATGAAGTATATTATTTCCAGGGGATACAAAGTTGATTCTTATGAATTTGGTAACTAAATTTGTTTTCCCGAAGCTCTACATGAGATTATTTTTCATTATACTTTTCGAATTGTATTTTAATCAATTTATTATTTCAAGAAATCAACTCTTCGGGGCTGGGATGGGTGCAAGCATTGAGGCTGAACAATGTGGAAAAGACATAGTAGTACTTAAGAATCTAGTGAAAGAATTACACCCAGATCCTAAAACTCAACCAAAGGTTTTAGGTCCTAGTGGCTATTATGATGAGAAATGGTTTAATTCCTTCCTAGAAGTTTCAGGACATGAGTAGCTAGTGGCCAAAAGCCGAAACCCCTCTTGTAACACCCCTATCCCGTATCCGTCGCCGGAATAGGTAAAGGGGCATTACCGGGCTTGAAACTCATATCAGAACAGTAAAAATTTTGAATTTTTTTTAAGAAATAAAGAACATTCCTTTAGATAAATACTAAAGACAGCCAGGGATACAATTTAAACTTCTATAAGTACACATTCAAAAGATGCCATTTTCGCATGGCTTATATACATTAACCAGAATATTCTTCTGCCACTAGTCTATTCTACACATGCCATAAAATAACCCAAAACATAACAGTACCAAGCAGTGGATAGTGATAGTGTAACAAGTTGCTGACGATTCCTGAGTCTGTAGCTTCCAAATGAGATCTATAAAACAGAGGAAACAAAGTAAACGGAGTAAGCATTACAATGCTTAGTAAGTTTTAAGCAGTGTCAACAGATAACAATCAAATTATAATATGGTTGTTCGTATTTTTTTATTTCACTCTTCCTTTGGGTATATCATCCCTTTACCGAATATGCACATCTCATCATATACAATAGGCAGATAAACTTTCACCTAAAAGTGAGCTCATGTAACATAGATATATTGTATAATTTCACATAACCTTTCACACTGATCTGATGCCACATAATCATAGGAATAGTCTCATAGATTGCTCACGTATGCGTCACATAACTACCTTATGATTTAGATCAAATCAAGCTCACATATAGACTCGGAGTACATACCTGTTTAACCTTTCGCATTGAATATATTTATAAGCAATTCTTATTACGAAGTCTTATAGCTTTAAACTCTACTCGGATTATCGGCGAGACCTTTAGCTCAGATGAAATCTCCATACGAAGTCAGCGGGTCTTAACCCGGACATAGTCACCACATATAATCATCGGGTCTTAAATCCTGGATTTACATCACAGAGTTTCATGCATATTTATTCACATGTTACAGCATTCACATCGAATATCATATTTGTAATTCATTTGCCTCATCAAATATCTAATAAAACACACCTTCCACAGTTTGTCATTTGGCCACAATATATATACACTTTCACGTTCATCACATTGGCCATTCGGCCTTATCTCATATATACACATTCACATTCATCACATAAAATCCTGAATCAAGATATAAATTTTCATATATTCACATCACAATTATCCAAATATACTTCATATCCCACATATACTTTCATGTATACACTTTGTCTTGGCTGAATCTACATCTATCATTTTCCAATGAATAATTCAATTTCAAGCCATACTATCATTTCATATTCGAATACTTATAAACTTACAATTTCACAATTTTTAATATCAAAGATCCATCTAACACTCATATATCATTTTATAATGTCACAAATTAGAATTCACGTATGGGTTTAATCAATAGCTTATGAGCAACTAAAACAAGTTTTATCAATGTTTACAACATAATCACAAATTCTCTACAAGCTGTTTTCCTGAGCAACAGTCGTTAAATTATTTGTAACTGGAGCTACGAAACTCCAAATGATGTGACGTTAATTTTCCATGAAAATAGACTCGTATATCTTCTATCCAAAAAATTTTCATAATTTTTGGTTTGGCTAATCAATACCAGATTTTTCTTAAAATTTCCCCTATTTTACTACTTGACTATTCTGACTACTCTTCACTAAGAACTGAATTTCTCATTGTACAGAATTCAAAATATGTTTTTGTTTATTTTGTTTGAAACTAGACTCATTAAGGAGTCTAAGCATATAAATCTTATCTTATAATCATTTTTGTACAATTTATAATGATTTTCCAAATACTGAACAGGGGATTTCGGAGCCATTCTGACTCTGTCTCACACAACTTTAAAAAAAATCTCATTATCGGCAACCCCTTTACTTACACGATTTCTGTTATACGAAACTAGACGCATCAAGCTTTAATTACATAATCTATTCAGCCTTTAACTCAATTCCCACAATTTATGGTAATTTTTCCAAAACACGCTACTGCTGCTGTCCCGAGCAGATTTATACAAATTTACTCTGTAAAGTTCTCATTCACATATTTAAAACATAATATCATATATGCCATCATTTAGAAAAGTTATTGACCTTAATGTAAATACTTAATTCATATTCATCCCATTTAAAAACTTAAAACTTACAAAGGAATCAAACTCAAATACTTAAGAACTTACCTCGGAAGTTGTCGAACGATTACAGATCGACTATTCGGTTAGGTAGCTTTTTCTCTTATCCGAATTAGACTCCCTAAGCTCTTGAGCTTGAATAAACAAATTTAATCTATTACAAACCAATTATACAAACTCATGCCCGAATACAACAAGAAGACTAACTAGATTCTACTAGCCAGTCATTGCTCTATTATTAACCTTACTTAATTATAAACACATTCGGCAACTACCTCAACCTTATTTAATACAATTAACACCGAATTCCTCATGTAAAAAGTACCATTGCCGAATATCATTTAGTTCACAAGGTTCTAATTTCAAAAATTTGACAAGCTCATACCCATTTCCTACTAATTCCATCATTTTAACACAGGTACGGCAAAGCTAAATTCCATTCTTCCATTAGTTTGCATTTAACTAAATCATGCCTTAATGTTAAGCACATTAGACAATGGTGCAAACATCAATTAACAAACAAACATTATCAACCCATTTTTTTTTATTACACGTTTTCCCCAATTTAACACCCCCAAATTTTCAAACTTTAACAAGTTTAAAACTCATCTAATGACCATTTATAAACTAAAGCATCAATCATTCAAATTCAATTCATCACAACATGGCCGAATACACATTTCTCCTACTTCCATTCTAAATAAAATTTTATCAAGCTTCCATCTTCATTTAACTATGTACCATTTAGAACTATCAATACTTTACACCCTTTAACAAATTATAATCAATTGCCAAGTGCATCTTTGACAATTTAAACCACACAACTCAAATTCTTACAATTTAAGCTTAGAAAGTTCTATTCATGTAAGTTTCAGCAACCTGGAGTCCATTAAACACTCCAAAATTCCATTTGAACAACAATTGTTCAACCTTCTAGCATAATTTCAATCTGGACAGCAAGCATTATTTAACATTCAGACATCAAAGAACAAATTTAATCCTCATCAATTCAATCAATATCAAGTGTCCTGATTTGGACATTAGTAGTCTTAAATAAAACCACAACAAATCAAACTTGAAAATTTTCACAGTTAATATCGTAAAGAAAAATTTAAAGAACCAACAAGCTTACCAAGATTTTCCCGCTTCTCCTACCTTCTACCGTCTCCATTTTTCTTTTTGTTGCAGCCCTCTTCTTCTTCTTCGATGGATTACCGAGTTACTTGAAATTTCAGCTACCTAACTAGCTAAAATCATAGTTTTTCCTACATGCATGCGACACCAAGCCTTCTTCCAATCGGTTTTCCAGCAGAACAAATATGGAAGAAAACTAAAACTCCATTCCCCCTTTCTTTCCAAACGGTGAAGAAAAATAAAGAAAGTGGAAGATGAGACCAGTTTTTATGTTTTATTCATTTCATATTATAAAACCAATTATCATTATTTTACTAATATAAAAAGCACAAAGATACAAATTTCCCTTCATCATTGCCGTCCACTAAAATAAAAAGGGTCTAATTGACGTGCAAGCCCCACATTTTAGCCATGTTAACAATTGGCCACTTTAAGAAAAAGACTTCTAAAATTTTCCTTTATACAATCAAATCCCAACTAAATAATTTAGCATCCAATTAACTAAATTAGACCACCCAACTTTCACAATAGGTAATTCACATAACAAAAACACTAAAATTAATATTTTACAAAATTTTTGACTAGGTTTTGTGGTCTCGAAACCACTTCCCGACTAGGGTCAATTTAGGACTGTCACACCTCTAGTTTAGGGAGGTGGCCGAATATGGGTATAGGCCTTATGGGGTTCTTCTTTTAATATTTTTATGGTTTCTATAGTGGAGGAGCAGCAAGGCGTAGTGTCGATTTGGATTAGCTTGGATCACCAGAGTGGCTAGATCTCGTCATAAATCTCGGCAAAGGTAAGGTGCCTAAGGCCATTATGGATGGTGGCCGAATGTGTAAGTGTTAATATTGGATGGTTCTTGATTTGGTTCAATTATTGCGAGCTGATCTATTTAACAGTTGATTATAGGAGAAATCGTGTAGGAGATCTCGTTGAGGAATATCACAAAACAGGTGTGTAACGAACCCTTTTCATAGCTTAAAGCGATAAATGCCGAAAAGCCGAAATGCCGCAATTCTGGCATTTCGAGGACGTGTGAGCAAGCGAACGCTCATTAGTTAGGTAGATTCGTTGAGATGATAATCAGAAACATTGGAAATGGTAAGAGCGCGATTTTTGGCATTCACGGTAAGTTGGGCCTCGAGGGGCCGAAGTGGGGCCCAATGAGCTTTCGGGCCCATTTGTAAAAAAATTGGTAGAAAAGAAAAACCGGCTAAATTGCGCATCGAGACTGATAAAACCGTTATGGAATATAGGGTAAATGGGCTTAGATGACAAAATCAGCTATGTAGGGCCCATTAAGGGTTTTAGGCCCAATAACTCAATTTCACTAAAAATGGGCCAAAATCACTGTTTGCACCCATGAATTGTTAGCAACCGTTAATGAACATGAAAACCCTAATTTTTGGTAAAATTACAGGATTACCCTTATAACATGAAAATGACAGCTTTGCCCCTAGGTAAAAATGACCATTATACCCCTAGGGTTTATATATGAATTTAATACATGGGATTTTGATAAACATGGTATGTATGATATGCACATGACATGTATGATGTGCACATGATATGTATGATATGCACATGATGTCTTCATAAATGCATTGGGTTGGATTTTTATATGGATGGAGGAAGTGCAAAAGGGCTTATGCCCTAGTTATTAAAAAGGGCTTATGCCCTAGTTATTAAAAGGGCTTATGCCCCAGTTATTAAAAAGGGCTTATGCCCCAGTTATTAAAAGGGCTTATGCCCCAGTTATCAAAAGGGCTTATGCCCTAGTTATTAAAAGGGCTTTTGCCCCAGTTATTAAAAGAGGCTAGGCCTCCAGTTATATGATAAAGCAGCTATGCTGCCAGTGGAGAGTTATGGTTGGGTGGGTTGAGTTATTCCCCACATGGTGTGTTGGTTGGTACCGGTGGAGAGTAGCGGATGGTGGGTCGAGTAGTCTCCCCAAATAGGCTTGCATTCATTTGTTTTTTCATTGAAGATACATGTGATATTGAAATGGGCCTATGGGTCATACCATTTACAGTAAAAGGCTTCGGCCCAATGTTATGAAGTATAAAATATGAAAAGGCTACAGCTCAGTATATACATATTGAGATTGGACTTGGCCTAAGGCCCAGCAGGCTGATATTGTTTTGGGCTCTGAAAGGGGCTTGTTGCACACTGAGTTTCCAAACTCACCCCCTTTCCTTAACCTTGCAGGTGAGCCTTGATGTGGGGACTTGGAGCCGGAGGGGATTCAGAGTGCCCACTGTGATCGCCTTTGGGCTTTTAAAAAAGCATTGGTTTTCTTTAAATTTCCTTTAATTATTATTTATTATTGGGTTGTAATAAGGCCATTTTAACT
Organism: Gossypium hirsutum; assembly: GCF_007990345.1. NCBI lineage: Eukaryota > Viridiplantae > Streptophyta > Magnoliopsida > Malvales > Malvaceae > Gossypium > Gossypium hirsutum. Next base: position 4,019,429 of record NC_053432.1, on the reverse strand, counting down.
TTTCTTTTATTTCTTTTCGGGAATATTTTATTTTTAATAACTTTAAAACTGGTTGATAATTATACAAATGGGCTAGACTTAGGACGTGTTTTCAAAACGATACTTGATTTCAAAACATCACAACACCACGATTGTTCGATTTATCAAAGACATCCACTTAAACAAATTTAAACTCGATATAACAAAGTGTGGAATGGTCGTGGGCATGTCTAGGATTGGATCCAATCGAAGAGCTCGGTACTTAACAGCCTTCATGGCTCACCTCCTCTGTCTCGGATACCTACCTAGTGCCCAGCTTCCATTCACTTTGTTAACTCAACAAGATATATGGTTTTTAAAACACTAAAATGGAACATGGGTTTTCAACTCCAATGTGGCACGTCAGATTCGGCCATAACGTCCGGGCTGGGTTTGGGGTGTTACAGCATTCCTATGGCACCGACTTATGGGAAGTACAGTACTTGCCGTAACTCAAGAGTCTAACCCAAATTTCCGTGTATATGCTCACTGTGCGAAGAAAAAGGTAAGCCAACTTTGATAGAGCGAACTTTTAGTTTTTCAAATTATTTATTTTTATTAAATGTTATCAGCATCATTTTCTGTCTTGTAGCCTGGAATTTCTATCATTTTTATTAACTTGTCGAAAGATAGCTCATTCAATGTCACCCTTTCAAATTACGAGCACCAGAGTCGTAATTTGAGATCCACGGATGTTGCAAAGCCTAATTTTGAGTTTAGAGGTTCCAAGGATAGAGAGGAGTATCATTTGGCTGCGCTAGCTGGAAATATACAAGGTCAAATCGTGTTGCTAAATGACGTTCCAATGGTTCCAACAGAAACATTCGATATTCCGGTGATGGAACCAAAGCTTGTCAACGCTTCCACGCACATCTCTATTGTAGCTCATTCCATAGTCTATGTAACCATCAGAAAGATGGGACGAACTCAATAAAATTTTCAATCAAACTGGGTTGGTATTTCTATTTATTCCGAAAAATAATTAAACATTCCATTTTTTTTCTTAGTAAAGACATTGGCTTTATTGATATGACATTTTGAAGAGTAAAGGTTACGTTCGGGTTGAATGCTCTTCTCGAAAGAAATCGGTCACAAATCGAAAAGGGTCTTTGGGTTGGCGATTGGAAATCGCAAAATGCAAGGGATTTCATGAAGTATACTATTTCCAAGGGATACAAAGTTGATTCTTATGAATTTGGTAACTAAATTTGTTTTTCCGAAGCCCTGCATGAGATTATTTTTCATTATACTTTTCGAATTGTATTTCAATCAATTTATTATTTCAGGAAATCAACTCTCCGGAGCTGGGATGGGTGCAAGCGTTGAGGCTAAACAATATGAAAAAGACATAGTAGTACTTAAGAATCTAGTGAAAGAATTACACCCAGATCCCAAAACTCAACCAAAGGTTTTAGGTCCTAGTGGCTATTATGATGAGAAATGGTTTAATTCCTTCCTAGAAGTTTCAGGACATGATGTTGTTGATGGAGCGACACACCATATCTATAATCTTGGACCTGGTATCCAAATATGTCTCAATTCAGTGTTCATTGAAGAGTTTTTAGAGGCTTACTTATTACTAGTAGGGTCAGTTTCTTAAATCGATGGATGCATATGCAGGTGATGATCCAAACATGATTACCAAGATTCAAGATCCATCTTACTTAAATCAGGTTGCCCAAACCTATAAAGGTGTTTTGAATATTGTCAACAAGTTTAAACCGCAGTCGGGAGCTTGGGTTTCTAAATCTGGCGGAGCTCTTCACGGCGGTGCTAAAGATTTGTCCCCAACCTTTGCTGATGGATTTTGGTAATATTTTTCTCTTCTTTTCTTCTACCTTTACCTTTTCTTTGTGTATAATAAAACACGAGGTTGAACTTTTCTCCCTTAACAGGTACCTTGATCAATTGGGAATGGCTTCAACCTACAATCACAAGGTCTTCTGCAGGCAAACTCTAATCGGTGGAAATTATGCTTTAATACTACAACATCTATTCCCAATCTAGATTACAACGGGTCCGTATCTTCACACAGATAGTGTGAGCCTTATCGTTTCTTTTTTTCCCTACAGCAACCAACATAGTTCATCTTATTAATTTGTTTCATTTCTAGTGCACTTCTATGGCACCGGCTTATGGGAAGTACTGTACTTGCCGTAACTCAAGAGTCTAACCCAAATTTGCGTGTATATGCTCACTGTGCGAAGAAAAAGGTAAGCCAACTTTGATAGAACGAACTTTTCGTTTATCAAATTATTTACTTTATTAAATGTTATTAGCATCATTTTCTCTCTTGTAGCCTGGGATTTCTACCATTTTTATTAACTTGTCAAAAGATAGCTCGTTCAACGTCACCCTTTCAAATTACGAGCACCAGAGTCGTAATTCGAGATCCACGGATGTTGCGAAGCCTGAATTTAGAGGTTCCAAGGATAGAGAGGAGTATCCTTTGGCTGTGCTAGCTGGAAATATACAAGGTCAAATCGTGTTGCTAAATGACGTTCCAATGGTCCCAACAGAAACATTCGACATTCCGACGATGGAACCAAAGCTTTTCAATGCTTCCACGCCCATCTCTATTGCAGCTCATTCCATAGTCTATGTAACCATCAGAGACTTTCAAGCCCCTGCCTGTGCTTAAATTACGTCATTACTTTATCTAAAATGTAATACCTTTAAACCCTGCTTGAACTTTTAGAATGTGACAAGAGTTTCTAACTTATTTTTCCAGTTGTTACTATTGTTCTTAGTTATGTACGAATTTTTAGATTTTAGTATCCCTCGATTTTTCTACCTTTATCTCAATTCATTTCTTACTATATTTTGCATGGACAAAAAAATCCACCGGGAATAAATCACTCACTGTCGCTTTTATATTAGATTCGGCATGTTTCCAATGTTTGTTTTTTCCATCTACATCATTTCCCTACATCTTCTGTCACAAGTTGCCTAGTGCAATTTCAAATTTAAAGACAGTGTCCTACACGTGTTAATGATAAAGATGAACACAATAAAATGTAATACAATTAATCGAAACTCATTTAGTTACCTTAGAAATACCTTTTTCTCCAAATATTACAACATAACAAAAAATAAGAATTAAATGAAGGCTATTTGAAGAAAATAATATTCCTTTTCAATGTCAGGCGAATAGAAACTTTATTAAGGATAACAAACGCTCTCTTTTGTCTGGGGCTGTTGTGGAACTGGTACAGACCTATCCTTGTTGAAGATTGAAATTGTTCTACTTCAACCTCCTCATTCTGATTTTGTGGGATTTGAGTACTCTTTCCACTCGTGCCTTGGATGCCTAATTTGAGTAGCCAATTCGTTCATAACTTTCCCACGGCTTGTTTTGTTCTTTTATTCTTGTTTTCTGTATATGATACTTCCTCTTTTACTTCTTTTAGTTAGTAGGGAAGAATAACACAGGAGGTCCTTGTACAAAAGAGTCAAGACCTATTTAGTCTATGTACTATAAAAGAGTGTGCAAAAAAGGGCAATTAATGACGAAATTGACTATTTACGTCAATAAAATGTTAGGACACGAGCAATTCAGTCCATCTCAAATTAAAATAGGGTAACCTAGTCCCCATATTATTCAAATGTGTGGAAAAAAGGGATAATTGAATAGGGGGTTAACTCCTCTCGTTTTTAAAAAAAAATGGTTCAGAGAAAAACAAGATAGGTGCAAATGTGAAAAAAATACATCTACACAATATAATCATCAGTTGGTAGAGTTTCATAAATTAAAAAAACTTAAATAATTCAAACAACTTTATATCAAATAATAAAGTTTATAAACATTCAAACATATGTAATTAATAGTTTTTAGTAATTTTGCAATGTCAGTAACCTCGAATTTCGATGGAAAATATACTGTGGAAATTTTAAATAAAGAATTTTGTACTACTTCGCCAACAGAGCCAAGTGTCAAATCCACTAGGTAGGTGGCTTAGCTATTGGGGTTTTATTGTATAAAAGGTGAAATATCGGCACTTGGGCGGCATTTGTTCTTCCCTAATTGGTTTCGAATTTTCAATATAACAAAAGGACAGAAAAGTTTAGGAAAATAAAATAAAAAATCCCTATAGGGTTTGGATTTTAGGTTATAACGGTTTGATTTTTTATGCGTTTCATTACACTAAAAACAAAAGCAAGTCTTTCTTTGTCTTGGCAGTTCAGGTCATCGTCGTTAAGATGTGCTTTGTAAAGGCCCGGTGTAAAATTCTCAAAACCAACAATTCCTTCTCTTATAAAAACCCAGTGGTCTATCATTTCTATAAAATAAAGGGAAAAAAAACTTTCTACTGAAATCTATATACGATAGAATTGATTTAAAATATATATTACTTTCAATTATCGAGTAAATTAAAATAACTCTGAAAGTTCTTTTACGTACGCAAATATTTTAAGATACGATAGAGTTTATGAAAATTCATGAAAGAGGTTTAGGGTTTTGGAGCGAAAGGAGATAGGTCCTCTCCGAAAAATTTTTGAAGAAAAAAATTTGGGAAACTTTTTCAAATATGCTACTACTGTCGACACGGAATTTCTAAAGTTTCAAGTTTAATGATAGGTTTAAGTATTGCAATAATATAATCTCCGCATACTTCCTTAACATGCAATATTTACTTGTTAAAATATTATTCAAAATACAATTTTCCTTGTGACAAAACTCACATTCCTATTCCATTGACAATACGGACAACAAGACATAAAAGCTAAAGAAACAACACAAGCCTTTAATTTGGAATTTAAATGGTAGACGGCCCAAAAGTGGTTATAAAATGAAATTTCCTTGCCAACTAACAAGTTGGAATTATTATCTCGACCGTAGTTGAAAAGGAATTAGTTGCAGCCGCAAAACTGTAACTTTTAAACAAACTGATGATGATGCCTTTACCACGATTAAATTTCCTAACCAATTTTAAATTCGTATCTAATTGTAACAAACTTTTAATACACACATATATATAAATGCATGCATGATTACAATTGCATTACCCTCAATTCTTCCCGCTCTTTCCTAATATCTAGATATCGTGAATATGGATTTGAAATGCATATTCAGCCTAGCAATCCTTGTTTCCCAGATATCGCTTTCGTCGACGCAAAATGTGAACGTTGTGATTCAAGGAGCAACATCAATTGGTGAAACAGATGATAACTTTGTATGCGCTACATTGGATTGGTGGCCTACTGAAAAATGCAACTACAATCAATGTCCTTGGGGAAGGGCTGGACAATTAAATTTGGTAAGAATATTTTATTGTGCGTGTATGATCAATGTCTTTTACATAAATTTTGACTTTTCTTGTACTTTATGTTTTTCGTAGGATTTGAAATAGAAGGGTCTAATAAATAAAATAAAAGGTGAGTTCTACGTAAATAATATTACATGTCTCTATCATTAATTCATGCATGGTAGTCCAAATGAGATTGCAAATATTGCGATTCGAATACTGTTAAAAGCCACCTCGTAAGAGTGGTTGTGTGAACGAGTTGGACTAAACTTGGTTCAAAGCCGGTAAGAACAATTTCAGACTAATTTTTGAAATTACTTTTAGCATTCAATCCTTTAAGAATCAAAGTTGGTGGGTCGTTGCAAGATCAAGTGGTGTACAGAGTAGGAGGTGTTAAGAATTGCCCCAATTTCATGAAAAATGAAAATAGTTTATTCAGATTCTCTCACGGCTGCCTTCCCATGGAAAGATGGGACGAACTCAACAAAATTTTCAATCAAACTGGGTTGGTATTTCTATTTATTTCGAAAAATAATTAAACATTCCATTTTTTTCTTAGTAAAGACATTGACTTTATTGATATGACATTTTGAAGAGTAAAGGTTACGTTCGGGTTGAATGCTCTTCTCGGAAGAAATCGGTCACAAATCGAAAAGGGTCTTTGGGTTGGCGATTGGAAATCGCAAAATGCAAGGGATTTCATGAAGTATACTATTTCCAAGGGATACAAAGTTGATTCTTATGAATTTGGTAACTAAATTTGTTTTCCCGAAGCTCTGCATGAGATTATTTTTCATTATACTTTTCGAATTGTATTTTAATCAATTTACTATTTCAGGAAATCAAATCTTCGGAGCTGGGATGGGTGCAAGCGTTGAGGCTGAACAATATGGAAAAGACATAGTAGTACTTAAGAATCTAGTGAAAGAATTACACCCAGATCCTTAAACTCAACCAAAGATTTTAGGTCCTAGTGGCTATTATGATGAGAAATGGTTTAATTCCTTCTTAGAAGTTTCAGGACATGATGTTGTTGATGGAGTTACACACCATATCTATAATCTTGGACCTGGTATCCAAATATGTCTCAATTCAGTGTTCATTGAAGAGTTTTTAGAGGCTTACTTATTACTAGTAGGGTCAGTTTCTTAATTCGATGGATGCATATGCAGGTGATGATCCAAACATGATTACCAAGATTCAAGATCCATCTTACTTAAATTAGGTTGCCCAAACCTATAAAGGTGTTTTGAATATTGTCAACAAGTTTAAACCGCAGTCGGGAGCTTGGGTTTCTGAATCTGGCGGAGCTCTTCACGGCGGTGCTAAAGATTTGTCCCCAACCTTTGCTGATGGATTTTGGTAATATTTTTCTCTCCTTTTCTTCTACCTTTACCTTTTCTTTGTGTATAATAAAACACGAGGTTGAACTTTTCTCCCTTAACAGGTATCTTGATCAATTGGGAATGGCTTCAACCTACAATCACAAGGTCTTCTGCAGGCAAACTCTAATCGGTGGAAATTATGCTTTACTTAATACTACAACATCTATTCCCAATCCAGATTATTACGGGTCCGTATCTTCACACAGATAGTGTGAGCCTTATCGTTTCTTTTTTTCCTACAGCAACCAACATAATTCATCTTATTAGTTTGTTTCGTTTCTAGTGCACTTCTATGGCACTGGCTTATGGGAATTACTGTACTTGCCGTAACTCAAGTGTCTAACCCAAATTTGCGTGTATATGCTCACTGTGCGAAGAAAAAGGTAAGCCAACTTTGATAGAACGAACTTTTCGTTTATCAAATTATTTACTTTTATTAAATGTTATTAGCATCATTTTCTCTCTTGTAGCCTGGGATTTCTATCATTTTTATTAACTTGTCGAAAGATAGCTCGTTCAACGTCACCCTTTCAAATTACGAGCACCAGAGTCGTAATTCGAGATCCACGGATGTTACGAAGCCTGAATTTAGAGGTTCCAAGGATAGAGAGGAGTATCATTTGGCTGCGCTAGCTGGAAATATACAAGGTCAAATCGTGTTGCTAAATGACGTTCCAATGGTCCCAACAGAAACATTCGACATTCCGACGATGGAACCAAAGCTTGTCAATGCTTCCACGCCCATCTCTATTGCAGCTCATTCCATAGTCTATGTAACCATCAGATACTTTCAAGCCCCTGCCTGTGCTTAAATTACATCATTACTTTATCTAAAATGTAATACCTTTAAACCCTGCTTGAACTTTTAGAATGTGACAAGAGTTTCTAACTTATTTTTTCAGTTGTTACTATTGTTCTTAGTTATGTACGAATTTTTAGATTTTAGTATCCCTCGATTTTTCTACCTTTATCTCAATTCATTTCTTACTATATTTTACATGGACAAAAAAATCCACCAGGAATAAATCACTCTCTGTCGCTTTTATATTAGATTCGGCATGTTTCCAATGTTTGTTTCTTCCATCTACATCAGTTCCCTACATCTTCTGTCACAAGTTGCCTAGTGCAATTTCAAATTTAAAGACAGTGTCCTACATGTGTTAATGATAAAGATGAACACAATAAAACGTAATAAAATTAATCGAAACTCATTTAGTTACCTTAGAAATACCTTTTTTTTTCCAAATATTACTACATAACAAAAAATAAGAATTAAATGAACGCTATTTGAAGAAAATAATATTCCTTTTCAATGTTTGGCGAAAAGAAACTTTATTAAGGATAACAAACGCCGTCTTTTGTCTGGGGCCGCTGTGGAACTGGTATAGGCCTATCCTTGTGGAAGATTGAAATTGTTCTACTTCAACCTCCTCATTATGATTTTGTGGGATTTGAGTACTCTTTCCACTCGTGCCTTGGATGCCTAATTTGAGTAGCCAATTCGTTCATAACTTTCCCACGGCTTGTTTTGTTCTTTTATTCTTGTTTTACTTCTTTTAGTTAGTAGGGAAAAATAACACAGGAGGTCCTTGTACAAAAGAGTCAAGACCTATTTAGTCTATGTACTATAAGAGAGTGTGCAAAAAAGGGCAATTAATGACGAAATTGACTATTTACGTCAATAAAATGTTAAGACACGAGCAATTCAGTCCATCTCAAATTAAAATAGGGTAACCTAGTCCCCATATTATTCAAATGTGTGGAAAAAGGGATAATTGAATAGGGGGTTAACTCCTCTCGTTTGTAAAAAAAAATGGTTCAGAGAAAAACAAGATAAGTGCAAATGTGAAAAAAATACATCTACACAATATAATCATCAGTTGGTAGAGTTTCGTAAATTAAAAAAACTTAAATAATTCAAACAACTTTATATCAAATAATAAAGTTTATAAACATTCAAACATATGTAATTAATAGTTTTTAGTAATTTTGCAATGTCACTAACCTCGAATTTCGATGGAAAATATACTTTGCAAATTTTAAATAAAGAATTTTGTACTACTTCGCCAACAGAGCCAAGTGTCAAATCCACTAGGTAGGTGGCTTAGCTATTGGGGTTTTATTGTATAAAAGGTGAAATATGGGCACTTGGGCGGCATTTGTTCTTCCCCAATTGGTTTCGAATTTTCAATATAACAAAAGGACAGAAAAGTTTAGGAAAATAAAATAAAAAAATCCCTATAGGGTTTGGATTTTAGGTTATAACGGTTTGATTTTTTATGCGTTTCATTACACTGAAAACAAAAGCAAGTCTTTCTTTGTCTTGGTAGTTCATGTCATCGTCGTTAAGATGTGCTTTGTAAAGGCCCGGTGTAAAATTCTCAAAACCAACAATTCCTTCTCTTATAAAAACCTAGTGGTCTAACATTTCTATAAAATAAAGGGAAAAAAAACCTTCTACTGAAATCTATATACGATAGAATTGATTTAAAATATATATTACTTTCAATTATCGAGTAAATTAAAATAACTCTAAAAGTTCTTTTACGTATGCAAATATTTTAAGATACGATAGAGTTTATGAAAATTCATGAAAGAGGTTTAGGGTTTTGGAGCGAAAGGAGATAGGTCCTCTCCGAAAAATTTTCGAAGAAAAAAATATGGGAAACTTTTTCAAATATGCTACTACTGCCGACACGGAATTTCTAAAGTTTCAAGTTTAATGATAGGTTTAAGTATTGCAATAATATAATCTCTGCATACTTCCTTAACATGCAATATTTACTTGTTAAAATATTATTCAAAATACAATTTTCCTTGTGACAAAACCCACATTCCTATTCCATTGACAATACGGACAACATGACATAAAAGCTAAAGAAACAATATAAGCCTTTAATTTGGAATTTAAATGGTAGACGGCCCAAAATTGGTTATAAAATGAAATTTCCTTGCCAACTAACAAGTTGGAATTATTATCTCGACCGTAGTTGAAAAGGAATTAGTTGCAGCTGCGAAACTGTAACTTTTAAACAAAATGATGATGATGCTTTTACCACGATTAAATTTTCGAACCAATTTTAAATTCGTATCTAATTGTAACAAACTTTTAATACACGCATATATATAAACGCATGCATGATTACAATTGCATTACCCTCAATACTTCCCGCTCTTTCCTACTATCTAGATATCGTGAATATGGATTTGAAATGCATATTCAGCCTAACAATCCTTGTTTCCCAAATATCACTTTCGTCGACGCAAAATGTGACCGTTGTGATTCAAGGAGCAACATCAATTGGTCAAACAGATGATAACTTTGTATGCGCTACATTGGATTGGTGGCCTACTGAAAAATGCAACTACATTCAATGTCCTTGGGGAAAGGCTGGACTATTAAATTTGGTAAGAATATTTTATTGTGCGTGTATGAACAATGTTTTTTACATAAATTTTGACTTTTCTTGTACTTTATGTTTTTTGTAGGATTTGAAAAAGAAGGGTCTGATAAATGCAATAAAAGGTGAGTTCTACGTAAATAATATTACATGTCTCTATCATTAATTCATGCATGGTAGTCCAAATGAGATTGCAAATATTGCGATTCGAATATTGTTAAAAGCCACCTCGTAAGAGTGGTTGTGTGAACGAGTTGGACTAAACTTGGTTCAAAGCCGGTAAGAACAATTTCAGACTAATTTGTGAAATTACTTTTAGCATTCAATCCTTTAAGAATAGAAGTTGGTGGGTCGTTGCAAGATCAAGTGGTGTACGGAGTAGGAAGAGTTAAGAATTGCCCCAATTTCATGAAAAATGAAGATAGTTTATTCGGATTCTCTCAGGGCTGCCTTCCCATGGAAAGATGGGACGAACTCAATAAAATTTTCAATCAAACTGGGTTGGTATTTCTATTTATTCCGAAAAATAATTAAACATTCCATTTTTTTTCTTAGTAAAGACATTGGCTTTATTGATATGACATTTTGAAGAGTAAAGGTTACGTTCGGGTTGAATGCTCTTCTCGAAAGAAATCGGTCACAAATCGAAAAGGGTCTTTGGGTTGGCGATTGGAAATCGCAAAATGCAAGGGATTTCATGAAGTATACTATTTCCAAGGGATACAAAGTTGATTCTTATGAATTTGGTAACTAAATTTGTTTTTCCGAAGCCCTGCATGAGATTATTTTTCATTATACTTTTCGAATTGTATTTCAATCAATTTATTATTTCAGGAAATCAACTCTCCGGAGCTGGGATGGGTGCAAGCGTTGAGGCTAAACAATATGAAAAAGACATAGTAGTACTTAAGAATCTAGTGAAAGAATTACACCCAGATCCCAAACTCAACCAAAGGTTTTAGGTCCTAGTGGCTATTATGATGAGAAATGGTTTAATTCCTTCCTAGAAGTTTCAGGACATGATGTTGTTGATGGAGCGACACACCATATCTATAATCTTGGACCTGGTATCCAAATATGTCTCAATTCAGTGTTCATTGAAGAGTTTTTAGAGGCTTACTTATTACTAGTAGGGTCAGTTTCTTAATTCGATGGATGCATATGCAGATGATGATCCAAACATGATTACCAAGATTCAAGATCCATCTTACTTAAATCAGGTTGCCCAAACCTATAAAGGTGTTTTGAATATTGTCAACAAGTTTAAACCGCAGTCGGGAGCTTGGGTTTCTGAATCTGGCGGAGCTCTTCACGGCGGTGCTAAAGATTTGTCCCCAACCTTTGCTGATGGATTTTGGTAATATTTTTCTCTCCTTTTCTTCTACCTCTACCTTTTCTTTGTGTATAATAAAACACGAGGTTGAACTTTTCTCCCTTAACAGGTATCTTGATCAATTGGGAATGGCTTCAACCTACAATCACAAGGTCTTCTGCAGGTAAACTCTAATCGGTGGAAATTATACTTTACTTAATACTACATCTATTCCCAATCCAGATTACTACGGGTCCGTATCTTCACACAGATAGTGTGAGCCTTATCGTTTCTTTTTTTCCCTACAGCAACCAACATAATTCATCTTATTAATTTGTTTCGTTTCTAGTGCACTTCTATGGCACCGGCTTATGGGAAGTACTGTACTTGCCGTAACTCAAGAGTTTAACCCAAATTTGCGTGTATTTGCTCACTGTGCGAAGAAAAAGGTAAGCCAACTTTGATAGAACGAACTTTTCGTTTATCAAATTATTTACTTTTATTAAATGTTATTAGCATCATTTTCTCTCTTGTAGCCTGGGATTTCTACCATTTTTATTAACTTGTCGAAAGATAGCTCGTTCAACGTCACCCTTTCAAATTACGAGCACCAGAGTCGTAATTCGAGATCCACAGATGTTGCGAAGCCTGAATTTTGAGGTTCCAAGGATAGGGAGGAGTATCATTTGGCTACGCTAGCTGGAAATATACAAGGTCAAATCGTGTTGCTAAATGACGTTCCAATGGTCCCAACAGAAACATTCGACATTCCGACGATGGAACCAAAGTGTTGTGCGGAAGCGTGTAAAAGAGTAAAATTGTTGTACTAAAAAATCACACTAAGTTCAATTCCCAGGAAAGAGAGGTGGATCACAAGGATCGCTTAAGTACCAGGTCTTTCCTAGCCAGAAAATCCCTCAATCGTAATTTAATAGCACAATAAATCACTACAATCACACACACAATTCATGCAGAATAATACAATAAAGAACACAAGAATTTAACGAGGTTCAGAAAATTTTGCCTACGTCCACGGGCACTACGAAATATATTTCACTCCAAAATACAAGTGAGAATTTACAAAGAGAGAGAGAGAAAACAATGCCTTAAGTAGAGAATGGCAAGTTTGAGATACAGAATGAGAGATGGTTATGCCTATTTATAGTTGAGGTTCAGGGATCAACTTGCAAAGTCACTTTACAATTTAGGGACCATATATTGCAAATATCTCAGATTTTATTATGCCAATATTTGATACCCATATCTTTGACTTACCAATATTTGATACCCATATCTTTGGCTTTCCATTATTTGATACCCATATCTTTGATTTTCCATAAATATGGATAATTCCCAATAATCTCCACCTCATCATTTCCCTACATCTTCTGTCACAAGTTGCCTAGTGCAATTTCAAATTTAAAGACAGTGTCCTACATGTGTTAATGATAAAGATGAACACAATAAAATGTAATACAATTAATTGAAACTTATTTAATTACCTTAGAAATACTTTTTTTTTTCAAAATATTGCAACATAACAAAAAATAAGAATTAAATGAACGCTATTTGAAGAAAATAATATTCCTTTTCAATGTCAGGCGAATAGAAACTTTATTAAGGATAACAAACGCCCTCTTTTGTCTGGGGCCGTTGTGGAACTGGTATAGGCCTATCCTTGTTGAAGATTGAAATTGTTCTACTTCAACCTCCTCATTCTGATTTTGTGGGATTTGAGTACTCTTTCCACTCGTGCCTTGGATGCCTAATTTGAGTAGCCAATTCGTTCATAACTTTCCCACGGCTTGTTTTGTTCTGTTATTCTTGTTTTCTGTATATGATACTTCCTCTTTTACTTCTTTTAGTTAGTAGGGAAAAATAACACAGGAGGTCCTCGTACAAAAGAGTCAAGACCTATTTAGTCCATGTACTATAAGGGAGTGTGAAAAAAAGGGCAATTAATGACGAAATTGACTATTTACGTCAATAAAATGTTAGGACACGAGCAATTCAGTCCATCTCAAATTAAAATAGGGTAACCTAGTCCCCATATTATTCAAATGTGTGGAAAAAGGGATAATTGAATAGGGGTTTAACTCCTCTCGTTTGTTAAAAAAAATGGTTCAGAGAAAAACAAGATAGGTGCAAATGTGAAAAAAATACATCTACACAATATAATCATCAGTTGGTAGAGTTTCATAAATTAAAAAAACTTAAATAATTCAAACAACTTTATATCAAATAATAAAGTTTATAAACATTCAAACATATGTAATTAACAGTTTTTAGTAATTTTGCAATGTCAGTAACCTCGAATTTCGATGGAAAATATACTTTGCAAATTTTAAATAAAGAATTTTGTACTACTTCGCCAATAGAGCCAAGTGTCAAATCCACTAGGTAGGTGGCTTAGCTATTGGGGTTTTATTGTATAAAAGGTGAAAAATGGGCACTTGGGCGGCATTTGTTCTTCCCCAATTGGTTTCGAATTTTCAATATAACAAAAGGACAGAAAAGTTTAGGAAAATAAAATAAAAAATCCCTATAGGGTTTGGATTTTAGGTTATAACGGTTTGATTTTTTATGCGTTTCATTACACTGAAAACAAAAGCAAGTCTTTCTTTGTCTTGGTAGTTCATGTCATCGTCGTTAAGATGTGCTTTGTAAAGGCCCGGTGTAAAATTCTCAAAACCAACAATTCCTTCTCTTATAAAAACCTAGTGGTCTAACATTTCTATAAAATAAAGGGAAAAAAACCTTCTACTGAAATCTATATACGATAGAATTGATTTAAAATATATATGACTTTCAATTATCGAGTAAATTAAAATAACTCTGAAAGTTCTTTTACGTACGCAAATATTTTAAGATACGATAGAGTTTATGAAAATTCATGAAAGAGGTTTAGGGTTTTGGAGCGAAAGGAGATAGGTCCTCTCCGGAAAATTTTCGAAGAAAAAAATATGGGAAACTTTTTCAAATATGCTACTACTGTCGACACGGAATTTCTAAAGTTTCAAGTTTAATGATAGGTTTAAGTATTGCAATAATATAATCTCCGCATACTTCCTTAACATGCAATATTTACTTGTTAAAATATTATTCAAAATACAATTTTCCTTGTGACAAAACCCACATTCCTATTCCATTGACAATACGGACAACAAGACATAAAAGCTAAAGAAACAATATAAGCCTTTAATTTGGAATTTAAATGGTAGACGGCCCAAAATTGGTTATAAAATGAAATTTTCTTGCCAACTAACAAGTTGGAATTATTATCTCGACCGTAGTTGAAAAGGAATTAGTTGCAGCTGCGAAACTGTAACTTTTAAACAAAATGATGATGATGCTTTTACCACGATTAAATTTTCGAACCAATTTTAAATTCGTATCTAATTGTAACAAACTTTTAATACACGCATATATATAAACGCATGCATGATTACAATTGCATTACCCTCAATACTTCCCGCTCTTTCCTACTATCTAGATATCGTGAATATGGATTTGAAATGCATATTCAGCCTAACAATCCTTGTTTCCCAAATATCGCTTTCGTCGACGCAAAATGTGAACGTTGTGATTCAAGGAGCAACATCAATTGGTCAAACAGATGATAACTTTGTATGCGCTACATTGGATTGGTGGCCTACTGAAAAATGCAACTACAATCAATGTCCTTGGGGAAAGGCTGGACTATTAAATTTGGTAAGAATATTTTATTGTGCGTGTATGAACAATGTTTTTTACATAAATTTTGACTTTTCTTGTACTTTATGTTTTTGTAGGATTTGAAAAAGAAGGGTCTGATAAATGCAATAAAAGGTGAGTTCTACGTAAATAATATTACATGTCTCTATCATTAATTCATGCATGGTAGTCCAAATGAGATTGCAAATATTGGATTCGAATACTGTTAAAAGCCACCTCGTTAGAGTGGTTGTGTGAACGAGTTGGACTAAACTTGGTTCAAAGCCGGTAAGAACAATTTCAGACTAATTTGTGAAATTACTTTTAGCATTCAATCCTCTAAGAATCAAAGTTGGTGGGTCGTTGCAAGATCAAGTGGTGTACAGAGTAGGAGGAGTTAAGAATTGCCCCAATTTCATGAAAAATGAAGATAGTTTATTCGGATTCTCTCAGGGCTGCCTTCCCATGGAAAGATGGGACGAACTCAATAAAATTTTCAATCAAACTGGGTTGGTATTTCTATTTATTCCGAAAAATAATTAAACATTCCATTTTTTTTAGTAAAGACATTGACTTTATTGATATGACATTTTGAAGAGTAAAGGTTTCGTTCGGGTTGAATGCTCTTCTCGAAAGAAATCGGTCACAAGTTGAAAAGGGTCTTTGGGTTGGCGATTGGAAATCGCAAAATGCAAGGGATTTCATGAAGTATACTATTTCCAAGGGATACAAAGTTGATTCTTATGAATTTGGTAACTAAATTTGATTTTCCGAAGCCCTGCATGAGATTATTTTTCATTATACTTTTCGAATTGTATTTCAATCAATTTATTATTTCAGGAAATCAACTCTCCGGAGCTGGGATGGGTGCAAGCGTTGAGGCTAAACAATATGAAAAAGACATAGTAGTACTTAAGAATCTAGTGAAAGAATTACACCCAGATCCCAAAACTCAACCAAAGGTTTTAGGTCCTAGTGGCTATTATGATGAGAAATGGTTTAATTCCTTCCTAGAAGTTTCAGGACATGATGTTGTTGATGGAGCTACACACCATATCTATAATCTTGGACCTGGTATCCAAATATGTCTCAATTCAGTGTTCATTGAAGAGTTTTTAGAGGCTTACTTATTACTAGTAGGGTCAGTTTCTTAATTCGATGGATGCATATGCAGATGATGATCCAAACATGATTACCAAGATTCAAGATCCATCTTACTTAAATCAGGTTGCCCAAACCTATAAAGGTGTTTTGAATATTGTCAACAAGTTTAAACCGCAGTCGGGAGCTTGGGTTTTTGAATCTGGCGGAGCTCTTCACGGCGGTGCTAAAGATTTGTCCCCAACCTTTGCTGATGGATTTTGGTAATATTTTTCTCTCCTTTTCTTCTACCTCTACCTTTTCTTTGTGTATAATAAAACACGAGGTTGAACTTTTCTCCCTTAACAGGTATCTTGATCAATTGGGAATGGCTTCAACCTACAATCACAAGGTCTTCTGCAGGCAAACTCTAATCGGTGGAAATTATACTTTACTTAATACTACAACATCTATTCCCAATCCAGATTACTACGGGTCCGTGTCTTCACACAGATAGTGTGAGCCTTATCGTTTCTTTTTTTCCCTACAGCAACCAACATAATTCATCTTATTAATTTGTTTCGTTTCTAGTGCACTTCTATGGCACCGACTTATGGGAAGTACTGTACTTGCCGTAACTCAAGAGTTTAACCCAAATTTGCGTGTATTTGCTCACTGTGCGAAGAAAAAGGTAAGCCAACTTTGATAGAACGAACTTTTCGTTTATCAAATTATTTACTTTTATTAAATGTTATTAGCATCATTTTCTCTCTTGTAGCCTGGGATTTCTATCATTTTTATTAACTTGTCGAAAGATAGCTCGTTCAACGTCACCCTTTCAAATTACGAGCACCAGAGTCGTAATTCGAGATCCACGGATGTTGCGAAGCCTGAATTTGAGGTTCCAAGGATAGGGAGGAGTATCATTTGGCTGCGCTAGCTGGAAATATACAAGGTCAAATCGTGTTGCTAAATGACGTTCCAATGGTCCCAACAGAAACATTCGACATTCCGACGATGGAACCAAAGTGTTGTGCGGAAGCGTGTAAAAGAGTAAATGTTGTACTAAAAAATCACACTAAGTTCAATTCCCAGAAAGAGAGGTGGATCACAAGGATCGCTTAAGTACCAGGTGTTCCTAGCCAGAATATTCTCAATCGTAATTTAATAGCACAATAAATCACTACAATCACACACACAATTCATGCAGAATAATACAATAAGAACACAAGAATTTAACGAGGTTCAGAAATTTTGCCTACGTCCTCGGGCACTACCAAATATATTTCACTCCAAATACAAGTGAGAATTTACAAAGAGAGAGAGAGAAAACAAGGCCTTAAGTAGAGAATGGCAAGTTTGAGATAAAGAATGAGAGATGGTTATGCCTATTTATAGTTGAGGTTCAGGGATCAACTTGCAAAGTCACTTTACAATTTAGGGACCATATATTGCAAATATCTCAGATTTTATTATGCCAATATTGATACCCATATCTTTGACTTTCTAATATTGATACCCATATCTTTGACTTTCCATTATTTGATACCCATATCTTTGATTTTCCATAAATATGGATAATTCCCAATAATCTCCACCTCATCATTTCCCTACATCTTCTGTCACAAGTTGCCTAGTGCAATTTCAAATTTAAAGACAGTGTCCTACATGTGTTAATGATAAAGATGAACACAATAAAATGTAATACAATTAATCGAAACTCATTTAGTTACCTTAGAAAAACCTTTTTTTTTCAAAATATTGCAACATAACAAAAAATAAGAATTAAATGAACGCTATTTGAAGAAAATAATATTCCTTTTCAATGTCAGGCGAATAGAAACTTTATTAAGGATAACAAACGCCCTCTTTTGTCTGGGGCCGTTGTGGAACTGGTATAGGCCTATCCTTGTTGAAGATTGAAATTGTTCTACTTCAACCTCCTCATTCTGATTTTGTGGGATTTGAGTACTCTTTCCACTCGTGCCTTGGATGCCTAATTTGAGTAGCCAATTCGTTCATAACTTTCCCACGGCTTGTTTTGTTCTGTAATTCTTGTTTTCTGTATATAATACTTCCTCTTTTACTTCTTTTAGTTAGTAGGGAAAAATAACACAGGAGGTCCTTGTACAAAAGAGTCAAGACCTATTTAGTCCATGTACTATAAGAGAGTGTGAAAAAAGGGCAATTAATGACGAAATTGACTATTTACGTCAATAAAATGTTAGGACACGAGCAATTCAGTCCATCTCAAATTAAAATAGGGTAACCTAGTCCCCATATTATTCAAATGTGTGGAAAAAGGGATAATTGAATAGGGGTTTAACTCCTCTCGTTTGTTAAAAAAAATGGTTCAGAGAAAAACAAGATAGGTGCAAATGTGAAAAAAATACATCTACACAATATAATCATCAGTTGGTAGAGTTTCATAAATTAAAAAAACTTAAATAATTCAAACAACTTTATATCAAATAATAAAGTTTATAAACATTCAAACATATGTAATTAATAGTTTTTAGTAATTTTGCAATGTCATAACCTCGAATTTCGATGGAAAATATACTTTGCAAATTTTAAATAAAGAATTTTGTACTACTTCGCCAACAGAGCCAAGTGTCAAATCCACTAGGTAGGTGGCTTAGCTATTGGGGTTTTATTGTATAAAAGGTGAAAAATGGGCACTTGGGCGGCATTTGTTCTTCCCTAATTGGTTTCGAATTTTCAATATAACAAAGGACAGAAAAGTTTAGGAAAATAAAAAAAAAATCCCTATAGGGTTTGATTTTAGGTTATAACGGTTTGATTTTTTATGCGTTTCATTACACTGAAAACAAAAGCAAGTATTTCTTTGTCTTGGTAGTTCATGTCATCGTCGTTAAGATGTGCTTTGTAAAGGCCCGGTGTAAAATTCTCAAAACCAACAATTCCTTCTCTTATAAAAACCCAGTGGTCTAACATTTCTATAAAATAAAGGGAAAAAAAACTTTCTACTGAAATCTATATACGATAGAATTGATTTAAAATATTTATGACTTTCAATTATCGAGTAAATTAAAATAACTCTGAAAGTTCTTTTACGTACGCAAATATTTTAAGATACGATAGAGTTTATGAAAATTCATGAAAGAGGTTTAGGGTTTTGGAGCGAAAGGAGATAGGTCCTCTCCGGAAAATTTTCAAAGAAAAAAATGTGGGAAACTTTTTCAAATATGCTACTACTGTCGACACGGAATTTCTAAAGTTTCAAGTTTAATGATAGGTTTAAGTATTGCAATAATATAATCTCCGCATACTTCCTTAACATGCAATATTTACTTGTTAAAATATTATTCAAAATACAATTTTCCTTGTGACAAAACCCTCATTCCTATTCCATTGACAATACGGACAACAAGACATAAAAGCTAAAGAAACAACACAAGCCTTTAATTTGGAATTTAAATGGTAGATAGCCCAAAAGTGGTTATAAAATGAAATTTCCTTGCCAACTAACAAGTTGGAATTATTATCTCGACCGTAGTTGAAAAGGAATTAGTTGCAGCTGCAAAACTGTAACTTTTAAACAAACTGATGATGATGCCTTTACCACGATTAAATTTCCTAACCAATTTTAAATTCGTATCTAATTGTAACAAACTTTTAATACACGCATATATATAAACGCATGCATGATTACAATGCATTACCCTCAATTCTTCCCGCTCTTTCCTAATATCTAGATATCGTGAATATGGATTTGAAATGCATATTCAGCCTAGCAATCCTTGTTTCCAAGATATCGCTTTCGTCGACGCAAAATGTGAACGTTGTGATTCAAGGAGCAACATCAATTAGTGAAACAGATGATAACTTTGTATGTGCTACATTGGATTGGTGGCCTACTGAAAAATGTAACTACAATCAATGTCCTTGGGGAAAGGCTGGACTATTAAATTTGGTAAGAATATTTTATTGTGCGTGTATGAACAATGTCTTTTACATAAATTTTGACTATTCTTGTACTTTATGTTTTTCGTAGGATTTGAAAAAGAAGGGTCTGATAAATGCAATAAAAGGTGAGTTCTACGTAAATAATATTACATGTCTCTATCATTAATTCATGCATGGTAGTCCAAATGAGATTGCAAATATTGCGATTCGAATACTGTTAAAAGCCACCTCGTAAGAGTGGTTGTGTGAACGAGTTGGACTAAAATTGGTTCAAAGCCGGTAAGAACAATTTCAGACTAATTTTTGAAATTACTTTTAGCATTCAATCCTTTAAGAATCAAAGTTGGTGGGTCATTGCAAGATCAAGTGGTGTACGGAGTAGGAGGAGTTAAGAATTGCCCCAATTTCATGAAAAATGAAGATAGTTTATTCGGATTCTCTCAGGGCTGCCTTCCCATGGAAAGATGGGACGAACTCAATAAAATTTTCAATCAAACTGGGTTGGTATTACTATTTATTCCGAAAAATAATTAAACATTCCATTTTTTTTTCTTAGTAAAGACATTGACTTTATTGATATGACATTTTGAAGAGTAAAGGTTACATTCGGGTTGAATGCTCTTCTCGGAAGAAATCGGTCACAAATCGAAAAGGGTCTTTGGGTTGGCGATTGGAAATCGCAAAATGCAAGAGATTTTATGAAGTATATTGTTTCCAAGGGATACAAAGTTGATTCTTATGAATTTGGTAACTAAATTTGTTTTCCCGAAGCTCTGCATGAGATTATTTTTCATTATACTTTTCGAATTGTATTTTAATCAATTTATTATTTCAGGAAATCAACTCTCCGGATCTGGGATGGGTTTAAGCGTTGAGGCTGAACAATATGGAAAAGACATAGTAGTACTTAAGAATCTAGTGAAAGAATTACACCCAGATCCCAAAACTCAACCAAAGGTTTTAGGTCCTAGTGGCTATTATGATGAGAAATGGTTTAATTCCTTCCTAGAAGTTTCAGGACATGATGTTGTTGATGGAGTTACACACCATATCTATAATCTTGGACCTGGTATCTAAATATGTCTCAATTCAGTGTTCATTGAAGAGTTTTTAGAGGCTTACTTATTACTAGTAGGGTCAGTTTCTAATTCGATGGATGCATATGCAGGTGATGATCCAAACATGATTACCAAGATTCAAGATCCATCTTACTTAAATCAGTTACCCAAACCTATAAAGGTGTTTTGAATATGTCAACAAGTTTAAACCGCAGTCGGGAGCTTGGGTTTCTGAATCTGGCGGAGCTCTTCACGGTGGTGCTAAGATTGTCCAACCTTTGCTGATGGATTTTGGTAATATTTTTCTCTCCTTTTCTTCTACCTTTACCTTTTCTTTGTGTATAATAAAACACGAGGTGAACTTTTTCCCTTAACAGGTATCTTGATCAATGGAATGGCTTCAACCTACAATCACAAGGTATTCTGCAGGCAAACTCTAATCGGTGAAATTATGCTTTACTTAATACTACAACATCTATTCCCAATCCAGATTATCTTATCTACACAGTAGTTGAGCCTTATCGTTTCTTTTCTACAGCACCACGTTCATCTTATTTTTGTTTCTTTTAGTGCACTTTATGGCACCGGCTTATTGAAGTACTTACTTGCTAACTATCTAACCCAAATTTGCGTTTATATGCTCACTGTGCGAGAGGTTAGCCCTTTGATAGAACGAACTTTTCGTTTCAATTTTTTTTTATAAAGTATTAGCTCATTTTCTCTCTTGTAGCCTGGGATTTCTTCATTTTTATTAACTTGTCGAAAGATAGCTCGTTTCAACGTCACCCTTCCAAATTACGAGCACCAGAGTCGTAATTCGAGATCCACGGATGTTGCGAAGCCTGAATTTAGAGGTGTCCAAGGATAGAGAGGAGTATCATTTGGCTGCGCTAGCTGGAAATATACAGGTCAAATCGTGTTGCTAAAAGACGTTCCAATGTCCAACAGAAACATTCGACATTCCGACGATGGAACCAAAGCTTTAATGCTTCACGCCATCCTATTGCAGCTCATTCCATAGTCTATGTAACCATCAGAAACTTTTCAAGCCCCTGCCTGTGCTTAAATTCATCATTACTTATCTAAAATGTAATACCTTTAAACCCTGCTTGAACTTTTAGAATGGACAAGAGTTTCTAACTATTTTTTCAGTTGTTCTATTGTTCTAGTTATGTACGAATTTTTAGATTTAGTATCCCTCGATTTTTCTACCTTTATCTCAATTCATTTCTTACTATATTTTACATGGACAAAAAAATCCACCAGGAATAAATCACTCTCCTGTCGCTTTTATATTAGATTCGGCATGTTTCCAATGTTTGTTTCTTCCATCTACATCAGTTCCCTACATCTTCTGTCACAAGTTGCCTAGTGCAATTTCAAATTTAAAAGACAGTG